>NC_080021.1:102098728-102723728 GCF_030020395.1 Manis pentadactyla
TTTAATATTTTCTCTTTGTTGCAATTCTCACTATGTTCATGCATTACTCGCCTGACTTCAGTGAGCATCTTTATTACTGCTATTTTGAGCTCTGTCAGGTAAATTGCTTATCTTTGTTTCATTAAGATCAGTTTCTGGAGATTATCTTGTTTTGTTTAGAATATTTTCTTCTCCATCTTCATTTTCCCTGACTCTCTGTGTTGGTCGCTGTGTATTACATAAACTTGCCATCTCTTCAAGATGAACCTTATCAGTCAGCCCACCCGAGCTCCTGGTTGCCTGTCAAACCTTTTTGTGCTTGTTTAAGCTGCTGTCTTTGTTCTTAGTGGCTCTCAGTAATTGAGGGTATGTCAAGACCAGCAGTGTCCCAAAGAGGAGGATTGCATTGAACACCTAGATACAGATTTGTTAGAAGCTGGACCCCCAGGCAGTAGCTGGTTAAGTATGCAGTCAGACCCCTGCCAGGAAGTAACTGGGAGATGGACATTTTTGCCTTTCCCCCTCCACTGAGCCTGGGTGTAAAAGCTCACCTTTGCCCTTTTAAAAACTGCTTTTGTGTTTCCTGTAGTCCTGTGGGACTCGTGAATGCAAGCCCCATTGGCTGTCAGTGCTAGGTGATGTGGTGGTCCATCCCTCAGGTAACAGCCATAAAAGTTGGGGAGCTACATGTGTGGCCATGCTCAAGGAGGAGCAGTTTTATATGAAGTTCTTCAGAGACAACAGATGTAATCAGATGTCACCAAGAGCTTAAAATACAGTTTTATAAAACATCTGTTTCCTCAAGACAGTTATTACTCTTCATTGGTGAAGACAAAAATCAATGGCATAGTTTTCACAAAGCTAGATTGCCAGTATTTATTTTGTTACAAAAAATGCTGTAAGATTTATGCAAACATTTCTCTTTGAAATGTTGAAACAGTACAGAATATCAATATATTTCCCATTAAAATGGGTGTGTTTAAGCCTCGTGCCCACTATATTAATCATGAGCCAATATATATGTTGTTATGTTCTGTTTTCTAATGTATGGTAAAATCTCACTTAAAATTTTGTTGTTATGAATAAATAATATGTTAATTATTTACAATATATCAAATATATTTTAATATAGGTATGGACAACAAAAAATATATATATTAAATATATTTTTATATGAGTATGGACAACAAAATAATATGTTAAAATAGGACTTCTTATGTTTTCCCATTACATGTTATAAAGATAGCTCAGCCTGTTACACCTAATTCTGAGAAATAACCATTGCTCTAAAAGGAAAAAACTGAAAATTATTTTTATTTTCTAGGTTGTCCTTTGTGGAGGGTCTTCTCGAATCCCAAGGCTACAGCAACTGATTAGAGATCTTTTCCCAGCTGTTGAACTTCTAAATTCTATCCCTCCTGATGAGGTCATCCCTATCGGTGCTGCTATAGAAGCAGGAATCCTTAGTGGCAGGGAAAACCTTTTAGTGGAAGACTCTCTTAAGATAGAGTGTTCTGCAAAAGATATTTTAGTTAAGGTATATTTAGCTATTTTCTGCTTTTCCATAAACATAGTATAAATTTATTGCCATAAGTTTTCATATGCACCATACCACTGTTTTACAATAAAACTTTGCATACTGGTAAACATTTTAAATTTGGATGTATAATTTTACTTTTAATGAATTTCTTATATTCTTTTTGGTTAGTATTTAACATGTTAATTTCTGAATTATCTGCAATTTTAGTCGTAAGCTTCTAATACAGGTAGATAATAGGTTTCAATTTAATTTTAAATGAAGTGGATTGGGTTTAAGGATCATTTCTATTTTCTTCTCTTTGCCAGTCTATAGCTTCCAGATTATCAACCAGGAATATATAATCCATTTAAAACAGAAGTGATTATTATCATTGTAATCCCAAATACCAAAGGATATTCACATTATTTTCCTGTTTATTAGGGAGTCGATGGATCAGGAGCCAAAAGTTTTATGGTGCTATTTCCATCAGGGACTCCTCTGCCAGCTCGAAGACAACACACTTTACAAGCCCCTGGAAGCGTATCTTCAGTATGCCTTGAACTCTATGAGTCTGAGGGGGAAAACCCTGCAAAAGAGGAAAACAAGTTTGCACAGGTCAATAAATATAATTGGACCATGAATTAGTCATATGAAACTGTTTAGCTTTTCCACTGAGATTAGATTCAGTTTACCTTCAATTAATATAAAATATATATGGGACATCTAACACATTTTGATGAATGGATTACTTTTACTTACTCACTTTTGAAAGAGAAGAAATAGGGAGGTTTAATTTGAAGGAGTTACAGAAAAATAAAAGTGCAATTTATATTCATATTGTTTTTCTTTGTGCTCTTGATCCTTTTTGGTTAATAAGATAAAAGCAGGGAAAATGACATTGTTTTGTTTGCTAAATGCCTGGTGCTGTAGTAGGCAATTTATAAACATAGTCTCAAAATGCTGTGAGATAAAACATTATTATATGCATTTTATAGATGATTATGAAACAGATTCATGGTAGTAAATACCTTGTTATTTTCTTGATTGAGCTAAGACATCTTCAGGTTGGTTTTACTCCTGGGCCCTTGTTCTTGCCATTATACCATGCTGCCTCTCCTATAGGATAAGGTTGCTTTTTCAAAATACTACATGCGTATTTCACACTATATGGTCCTCTCCATCTTTTAGAAAGAATGAGGTGGAGCCATGTTATTTGTTTAGAAACATGCCCAAGAAATAAAGTTACATTAAAATACACACACAAGGACTGCAGAACCATATTTATGGTATGGTGTCATCTATGTTTAAATAAAAAGATTGAGAGCATGGGTGTATGCGCGGGAGGTGGTATTCGGGTAGGTGTGTGTTCTTAGATATCCCTGCATAAATACAGAAAATATCTATAGGTATTCAGGAAACTTACCTGGCTGGGTTTGAAGGTGCCAAGAGGGTTGTTGTTTTTTTACTTTTAACACATCATACTTAATTTTTTTTGTAAACAACAGAAGGACATCAGCATGAATTACTTCTATAGTAAAAAAAAAAAATGTTGGTAACTAAAGAGAATGTATAGTATCTTTAGCTTTATATCTATTTTCCAATTTCAACAAAAGAATAAAACATACATAACATACCTGGGCTCCTTCTCAGACTTAACATCTTGGAATCTACTGGACTCAGGCTTCTTCAGGTAGTAAGTTTTCAAAAGCTCCTCCAGATGTTTCTGTTACCTAAATGAGCACCTTCCTATGCACCAGATTCCTAAACTCAGTTGGCAGTCTTAGTATTCCTCTAGCTTCTCTCTCCTTCGTTCACTACCTTTCCTCTACACATGCTGCCCTTAAGACTCTGCTGCTACAGTCACTATATCCTAATTTACAGATGCCAGGAGGAGAAGAGCTAGTCACATAACACTGAATTTGTTAAGAAATCATTCAGAGACCCATCTGTTCTAATCTCCCAGAAATGAGTGAACCAAGGTACTTAGTGCCTGCCTAAGATCATAAAACTGACATAATGGCAAAATCTGACAGATAACTTCCAAACTTGATTTATTGATAAACTTTCTTTGGGAAACTGAGGAATTTTATAAATTCTTTAGTATCTCTACATACAAATGTAATCTTAGTTGTAGAAAAGAATTGCCCCATGCTTTTTAAAAATAGCTGTGTGTTTAAAATATTTGAATTTTTAAAAGTATGTACAGAAGACTGACCATAATATAACCTACATGTTACTGCTAATGGCTTTGTTACCAAATAGAAAAGCAGCCTTTATTTTCTGAGACAAACAGTACTTCACAGACACAACTTTAATCTAGGACCTGACATTTAAGAGGGATAAGTATATTAGTTATCTTATATGCCATCCTTCTAAAGAAGATATTTCTAGTTAAGAAAGCTTAATCCTATTTTCTGAATTCTGATAAATGGAGACTTAGAAACTATCCTAACTTAAAAGGTTCATTTTAGTAATAAGTAAGATTTCATCCACCGGAATAATTGATGCATCTGTTTATTAATACATTAAAGTACTGAATCATCTTTATACTATTTTTGCATTAACAGGTTGTACTCCAGGATTTAGATAAAAAAGAAAATGGATTACATGATATATTAGCTGTTCTTACTATGAAAAGGTATAAAATTAAACTACTTCTGATGTTACGAAAATTCACTTTGACGTTTGCATTAGTTTGATTCTTCACCCATTGTCATTCTGGGAAAATCATGTATTAAAAACTTACAAAGAGTTAATCAGTGAATTATAATTTTTACCCTGTAAAATTATGATCTTTTACAAAGAAAAGTTTTCCTTAAGTTATTTATTTGCCTTCTGAATTTGTTATGAACTCTAACTATTTTTGGTGGCATTGGGTTAAAAAATTGGTCCATGCAAGTTTGAGATACAATTTTTATCAATTTTAAATATACTTTTCTAAAATTTACATAACTGGAATTATTTATCTTATGAAAGGATAAATTTATTTCAGTACTACTACAGAAAATCTTTAGGAAATTGCTGATTAAATCCAAACATTTCCCCAACAACAGTCCATCCATAAATAATGTGTTTGGCAATTAAATCATTTCCGTATTAACATTACAGACGATTCGTTCCATAAACCATACTTGTAGGAATATTGAATTCATTAGAGTTGGTTTGCTTTGTTGGGCTTGAAAATGGTATGATGCATCTTGATTTTGCAGTCTTAAATTTACGATCCTTATCATTATGGGCTGTTAAGGAATACAACTTTGATCTCGATAGTCTAGAAGGAAATTTTTAAGAACAACTAACTAATTATAGAATATGTTGCTAAATTTAAAGATACTGAAAGTGTGTTTCTTCTTTAATACTCTTCTTTCAAAAATTAAAATTATGTCTTGTTATCTCAAAGTACTCAAGTAACTTTTAAGGACTTACTATTTTTTTTAAATGAGCTTAAGAAATCTTATTTGTTTGTTTGTTTAGGGATGGATCTTTACATGTGACGTGCACAGACCAAGAGACTGGAAAGTGTGAAGCCATCACTATTGAGGTGGCATCTTAGTGGTTTAGAGAAACCATGAATTTTTTAGAATGACAATATCAACATTTGTTTTGTTTATAAATGGTGTTTATATTAAAATATTTTTTGAATGAATGGTATAGTCTATGTTCCTACTAAACTACAATATATTGGTAACTGTTTCAACCTTTTTTTGTTTTCCATTTAAGATGATCCATTATTAATGGGAGATGTGGGGAATTTCTTTCTATCATGAACCTCTGTAGAATTACATTGAGTGGATTGAAGGAAATTTAACATTGTATTTTTGAAGTTATTTTGTTTCTGTAAATCTCATTTTAAGAAGTCTTTTTTTTTTGGATGATTAAGAGAACAATTTAAAAGTCTGATAGTAAATGAAAAAAAATTGCCAAGCCATGTGCAGTTAGATACCATTTTTGCTTACAAGAAAAAAGTAAACTTACAAGCCCAACAATTGTGTATAGGTATGTATGTGACAAACACAGAAAAAAGTTTAGAAGGCTAAACAGCAAATTCTTAATGGTGCCTTCTTTGGTGAAGGAAAAATATGAGGTGCTTTTCCTTTTTCTTTCTACAATTTAGTTTGATTTTTCCCTCTAACATGTTTTTCTTTTGAAATGAAATGGTTTTTTTATTTTAAAGAGAGGACTAGCCACATTCTATTCATCTGAGACCATTAACAAGTGCATTTAAATACTCAGTGGGTTGCTAGTGAAAAAGCTCATTCTCAATATAAAACAAATACATCTGCCTATGTAGAGGGAAAAGCTGGAAGTTGAGCAGTGCACATCAGACTCTAATTTCTTTTGCAAGGGAGGATTTTTCCATTCATTTTTCTCCTTGGTTCCAGCAAACTTAAGAAGAGGAAGTATCTTTCCTCAATGGTAAAATTTTAGGACTTGCTGTTTTTAACTGTTCAAACTTTGTGGATTATCTTTCTTATTATAGCTGGTTTTTATTTAGATATGTGGCAATAATCTTCTGGTTCAAAGACATAGAAACCAAACTTAAATTTTTTCATGATTATTATGCATCAAATTATTGACAGAACCACAAAGACAATTCAGATAAGATTATAAGCCCACAGAGCAGCCTCAAAGGCATACTCTTTTGTTGAAGACTTAATGCTTAGTTACATCTTAGGATCTTTTCCAAAGTTATAAAAACTCTGAAATACAATAAATACATGTATCAGACATTAAGTAATTTCAGAAAATAGGAGACTACCAACTTAAGTAGTTGAACTGCTAATTCTAAATGTTTCCAGTTATGCTGTGGAAAAGTGCTTTAGGATTTTACTTTGTAGTTACTGTTTGCTTTTTTTAAAAATTTTTGTTTGGTTGGTTTTTAAATTTTTTATTAAGATATTATTGATATACACTTTTATGAAGGTTTCACATGAAAAAACAATGTGGTTCCTGCATTTACCCAATTATCAAGTCCCCACACATACCCCATGCAGTCACTGTCCATCAGTGTAGTAAGATGCCACAGATTCACTATTTCCCTTCTCTGTGCTACACTGATTTCCCCATAATCCCCACACCATGTGTACTAAACATAATACCCCTCAATCCCCTTCTCCCTCCCGCCACAAACACCCTCACACACTCCTCCCCTTTGGTAACCACTTGTTCCTTCTTGGACTCTCTGGGTCTGCTGCTATTTTTGTTCCTTCAGTTTTGCTTCATTGTTATACTCCACAAATGAGGGAAATCATTTGGCACTTGTCTTTCTCTACCTGGCTTATCTCACTGAGTATAATATTCTCCAGTTCCATCCATGTTGTCGCAAATGGTAGGATTTATTTCTTTCTTATGGCTGAAGAGTATTCCATTGTGTATATGTACCATATCATCTTTATCCATTCATCTACTGATGGACACTTAGGTTGCTTCCATATCTTTGCTATTCTAAAAAGTGCTGTAATAAACATAGGGGTGCATATGTCTTTGAATCTGAGAAGTTGTATTCTTTGGGTAAATTCCAAGGAGTGGGATTCCTGAGTCAAATGGTATTTCTATTTTTAGTTCTTTGAGAAACTTCCATATTGCTTTCCGCAGTGGTTGAACTAGCTTACATTCCCACCAGCAGTGTAGGAGGGTTCCCCTTTCTCCACATCCTCACCAGCATTTGTTGTTCTTAGTCTTTTCGATGCTGGCCATCCTTACTGGTGTGAGATGATATCTCATTGTGGTTTTAATTTGCATTTCCCTAATGATTAGTGATGTGGAGTATCCTTTCATGTGTCTTGGCCATCTGAATTTCATCTTTGGAGAAGTGTCTGTTCATACCCTCCGCCCATTTGTTAACTGGGTTATTTGCTTTTTGGGTGTTGGGGCATGTAAGTACTTTATGTATTTTGGATGTTAAGCCCTTGTCGGGTATGTCATTTACAAATATATTCTTCCAACTGTAGAATACCTTTTTGTTCTGTTGATGGTGTCCTTTGCCATGCAGAAGCTTTTTAGTTTGATGTAATCCCATGGGTTCATTTTGCTTTTGTTTCCCTTGCTCGCGGAGATGTGTTCAGGAAGAAGTTGCTCATGCTTATATTCAGGAGATGTTTGCCTATGTTGTCTTCTAAGAGTTTTATGGTTTCATGACTTACATTCAGGTCTTTGATCCATTTCGAGTTTACTTTTGTGTATGGGTTTAAACAATAATCCTGTTTCATTCTCTTGCATGTAGCTGTCAGTTTTGCCATCACCAGCTGTCGAAAAGGCTGTCATTTCCCCATTGTATGTCCATGGCTCCTTTATCACATATTAATTGACCATACATGCTTGAGTTTATATCTGGGCTCTCTACTCTGGTCCATTGATCTATGGGTCTGTTCTTGTGCCAGTACCAAATTATCTTGATTACAGTGGCTTTGTAGTAGAGCTTGAGGTCGGGAAGCATAATCCCCAGCTTTATTCTTCCTTCTCAGGATTGCTTTGGCTACTCGGGGTCTTTTGTGTTTCCATGTGAATTTTAGAACTATTTGTTATAGTTCGTTGAAGAATGCCATTGGTATTTTAATAGGAATTGCATTGAATCTGTAGATTGCTTTAGGCAGGATGGCCATTTTGACAATATTAATTCTTCCTATCCATGAGCAAAGGATGTGTTTCCATTTATTGGTATCTTCTTTAATTTCTCTCATGAGTGTCTTGTAGTTTTCAGAGTATAGGTCTTTAACTTCCTTGGTTAGGTTTTTTCCCAGGTATTTTATTCTTTTTCATACAGTTGTGAATGGAATTGTTTTCCTTATTTCTCTCTCTGCTAGTTCATTGTTAGTGTATAGGAATGCCACATATTTCTGCATATTAATTTCGTATACTGCAACTTTTCTGAATTCAGATATTAGAACTAGTAGTTTTGGAGTGGATTCTTTAGGGCTTTCTGTGTACAATATCGTCATCTGCAAACAGGGACAGTTTAACTTCTTTCTTGCCAATCAGATGCCTTTCATTTCTTTGTGTTGTCTCATAGCTGTGGCTAGGACCTCCAGTACTATGTTGAATAGAAGTGGGGAGAGTGGGCATCCTTGTCTTATTCCCCATCTTAAAGGAAAAGCTTCAGCTTCTCACTGTTAAGTATAATGTTGGCTGTGAGTTTGTCATATATGGCCTGTATTATGTTGAGGTACCTGCCCTCTATATGCATTTTGTTGAGAATTTTTATCATGAATGGATATTGAATTTTGTCAAATGCTTTTTCAGCATCTATGGAGATGATCGTGTGGTTTTTGTCCTTTTTGTTGATGTGGTGGATAATGTTGATGGATTTTCTAATGCTGCACCACATCCTTGCATCCCTGAAATAAATCCTACTTGATCATGATGGATGATCTTTTTGATGTGTTTTTGAATTTGGTTTGCTAATATTTTGTTGAGTACTTTTGCATCTATGTTCATCAGGGATATTGGTCTGTGATTTTCTTTTTTGACGGTGTCTTTGCCTGGTTTTGATTAATTAAAGTGATGCTGGCCTCATAGAATGAGTTTGAAAGTATTCCCTCTTCTTCTGCTCTTTGGAAAACTTTAAGGAGGATAGGTATTAGGTCTTCACTAAATATTTGATAAAATTCAGCAGTGAAGCCATCTGGTACAGGAATTTTGTTCTTAGGTAGGTGTTTGATTACCAGTTCAATTTCATTGCTGGTAATTGGTCTGTTCAGATTTTCTGTTTCTAGGTCAGCCTTTGGAGGTTGTATTTTTGTAGAAAGTTGTCCATTTCTCCTAGGTTTTCCAGTTTGTTAGCATATAATTTTTCATAGTGTTCTCTAATAATTCTTTGTATTTCCGTGGTGTCCGTAGTAATTTTTCCTTTCTCATTTCTGATTCTGTTTATGTGAGTAGACTCTTTTTTTTTTCTTGATAAGTATGGCTAGGAGTTTATCTATTTTGTTTATTTTCACAAAGAGCCAGCTCCTGCTTTCATTGATTCTGTTTTTTTTATTCTTCTCGATTTTATTTATTTATGCTCTAATCTTTATTATGTCCCTCCTTCTACTGACTTTGGGCCTCATTTGTTCTTCTTTTTCTAGTTTCGCTAATTGTGAGTTTATAGTGCTCACATGGGATTGTTCTTCTTTCCTGAGGTAGGCCTGTATTGCAATATACTGTCCTCTTAGCATGGCCTTTGCTGTGTCCCACTGATTTTGCAGTGTTGAATTATTGTTGTCATTTGTCTGTATATATTGCTTGATCTCTGTTTTTATTTGGTCATCAATCCATTGGTTATGTAGGAGCATGTCATTAAGCCTCCATGTGTTTGTGGGACTTTTCATTTTCTTAGCATAATTTATTTGTAGTTTCATACCTTTGTGGTCTGAGAAACTGGTTGATAGAATTTCAGTCTTTTTGAATTTACCCAGCCTCTTTTTGTGACCTAGTATATGATCTATTCTTGAAACTGTTCCATGTGCACTTGAGAAGAATGTGTATTCTGCTGCTTTTGGGTGTAGAGTTTTGTAGATGTCTGTTAGGTCCATGTGTTCTAATGTGTTGTCAGTGCCACTGTCTCCTTACTTATTTTCTGTCTGCTTGATCTGTCCTTCAGAGTGAGTGGAGTATTGAACTGTCCTAGAATGAATGCATTGCATTCTGTTTCCCCTTTTAGTTCTGTTAGTATTTGTTTCACATATGTAGGTGCTCCTAGGTAGTTATAATGGGATATCTTCTTGTTGGATTGACCCTTTTATCGTTGTGTAATGTCCTTCTTTGTCTCTTATGACTTTCTTTCTTTTGAAGTCTATTTTGTCTGATACAAGTACTGCAACTCCTGCTTTTTTTCTCCCTATTATTTGCATTAAATATCTTTTTCCATCCCTTTGCTTTTAGTCTGTGTATGTCTTTGGATTTAACTTGATTCTCTTGTAGGCAGCATATAGATGGGTCTTGTTTTTTTATCCATTCAGTGCCTCTATGTCTTTTGATTGGTGCATTCAGTCCATTTACATTTAGGGTGATTATCAGTAGGTATGTACTTATTGTCATTGCAGGCTTTAGATTCATGGTTACCAAAGATTCAAGGTTAACTTCCTTACTATCTAAGAGTCTAACTTAACTCACTTAATATGCTATTACAAACACAATCTAAAGGTTCTTTTCTCTCCTTTTTCTTCCTCCTCTATTCTTTATATATTAGGTATCATATTCTCTACTCTTTGTCTATCCCTTGATTTACTTTGGGGATAGTTCATTTAATTTTGCATTTGCTTAGTAATTAGCTGTTCTACTTTCTTTACTGTGGTTTTATTACCTCTGGTGACAGCTATTAAACCTGAGGAACACTTCCATCTATAGCAGTCCGTCCAAAATACACTGTAGAGGTTATTTGTGGGAGGTAAATTCTCTCAGCTTTTGCTTGTCTGGAAGTTGTTTAATCCCTCCTTCAAATTTAAATGATAATGTTGCCAGATAAAGTAATCTTGGTTCCAGGTCCTTCTGCTTCATTGCGTTAAATACATCATGCCACTGCCTTCTGGCCTGTAAGGTTTCTGCTTAGAAGTCTGATGGGCTTTCCTTTTATGTGATCTTATTTCTCTCTCTGGCTGCTTTTAATATTCTGTCTTTATCCTTGATCTTTGCCAGTTTTGTTACTATATGTCTTGGTGTTGTCTTCCTTGGGTCCCTTGTGTTGGGAGATCTGTGCACCTCCATGGCCTGAGAGACTATCTCCTACCCCAGATTGGGGAAGTTTTCAGCAATTACCTCCTCAAAGACACATTCTTTTTTTCTCTCTTCTTCTGGTAGCCCTATAATGCTAATATTGTTCTGTTTGGATTGGTCACACAGTTCTCTCAATATTCTTTCATTCTTAGAGATCCTTTTTTCTCTCTGTGCCTCAGCTTCTTTGTATTCCTCTTCTCTAGTTTCTATTTTATTTTTCATCTCCTCCACCATATCTAATCTGCTTTTAATACCCTCCATTGTGTTCTTCAATGGTTGGATCTCTGACCGGAATTCATTTCTGAGTTCTTGAATATCTTTCTGTACCTCCATGAGCATTTTAATAATTTTTATTTTGAAATCCCTTTCAGGAAGATTCATGAGGTTGATGTCATTTAAATCTTTCTCAGGAGTTGTATTAATAATTTTACTCTGGACCAGGTTCCGTTAGCATTTCATATTTGTATATGGCGCCCTCTAGTGTCCAGAAGCTCTACTCTCAAGCTCCTCAGGCCCTGAAGCAATGTCAGGGGTCACAGGGGAGTGGCACTGGTGCCTGGGGGGGAGGAAAGAGCTGTTTCCTGCTTCCCGGCCGCTTTGCCTGTCTACACTGCCAGAACCAGTGGGCTGACCACACAGGTATAAGCCTCTATGCTTTGTGTTTGTAGTTGCTATAGACAGATCTTCCCTCTGGCTGACCTAACACCAGGGTATAGTTTGCCGGTTTGCGAGCCAGGTGGGGCTGGCCAGGAGAAAGGCGCAGTAGGCTGGGTATCACAGAGGCGATCCTTGGAGCTGTGTAGCCAGCCAGGGAGCTGGAGCACCTGAAGATCATGAAAGCTCCCAACCTGCTGGGCAGAGTGCACCCGGACAATTTTGTCTACCTGTCCTTTCTCCTGAGCAGTAAGCTCTGTGCAATCCTTGCTCCTTTAGCAGCCCTCTTGCTAAGGGCTTCCTTGTTAGGAAGTCTCTCAGACTGCCTGCCTTTCTTTTGTCCCAGAGCAGCCGGATATGGATCCCTGCTTTCCACAAATGCCTGGAATCTCAGTATCTCCAGCAATTCTGCCTGTCTTAGCTTTTCAAGCCCCTAATCACAAGAGTACTATGCAAGCACCATGAAATGTAGGTTTGTGCTCCCAGAGCAGATCTCCGGAGTTAGGTATTCAGCAGTCCCAGGCCTCCACTCCCTCCCCACCCCGTTTCTCTTCTTCCTGCTGGTGAGATGGGGTGGGAGAAGGGCTTGGGCCTGCCAGGCCACAGGTTTGGTACATTACCCTGTTCTGTGAGGTCTGCTCTTTTCTCCAGGTATGCAATCTGGCGCAGTCCTCTTTCCTTTTGCTCTTTCAGGATTAGTTGTATTAATTATATTTTCGTATTATATGCGGTTTTAGGAAGAAGCCTCTGTCTCACCTCTCACGCTGCCATCTTTGATCCTCTCCTCATTATTGTTTGCTTTTTAAAATAGATCAGGTTTTGGTGAACTGGCCAGTATGTCAGTTGTACCCCACATGCATTTTTGTAGGTAGGATTTTTTTTAGAACATAGCTATACACAATCATGTATGTATTGTTTGTGGCTGTTTTCTCACTGTTATGGCAGAGTTTAGTAGTTGCAACAGAGACTGTGTGGCCACAAAATTTAAATTATTTACTCTCTGGCCCTTTACAGATGTTTGTCAGCTCCTGAAGTAGAGTACTGAATCTTGCAGAATAAAATATAACCAATTATTCAGGAGTTTTCTGTCATATCCATGTAATAATTTACCTATTTGACTGTTTTTTCCACTAGATTATTAAGCATTGTGAGAGCAGAGACTCTCAGTCTTAGTCACCATTGTGTGCCAGCCCCTGTAACAATACCCGAACATAGGTGTTCAGTAAATGTTTATTGAATAAGTAAATTAATTACATGGAAGGAAAAATAACTATCATCTTTGTACCCAATAGAACAATGGCCAGTAAGTACATCTTTTGCATATTTTATGGTTTGTTTAGAAACATAACAAAGAATGAAAGGAATATCAGTGCTTCTGACTTAATTGGCCAGCTTTGCATGATTTTTTCCCCAAATATATCAAATTTGAAGTTGTTACCAAAAGTGCTTTGTTGCCTAATGAAATATACTCCTTAATTTTCTTCTCTCCTCAAGTGACAAGTTCTTTTCTTCTAATTTGTGAAAGACTTGCCAATTAAATTTTCTAGTATTTATTTTTCAGGTAAAAGTAGCTTTAACATTCCCCTGATTATAAGTGTTAAATGTTCATTATAAAATTAAAAAGAAAATATAAAACATCCTATATTCTCTTACTCAGAGTAACAACTATTAAGATATTTTTTGTGATCATAATTTTACTATGCACTTGCCAATTATCTTTGCATTTTCAGAAATATATTTAAAAACTTGAGCACTTGTACCATCCAAAGTTTGTGTCAAATTATAATTTTGCCTACTAACATGTCTGACATTTTATAAAGGACAGAGCCAAATATAAAAATAGAAAGAAATACCTTTATATAATGCTGTGAATATCTTGGGCGGCCACAAAATATTTCATCACAAACAACGCCTTAATAGGTGTGAGTTTTTAAAGATTAAATATAAAATACCAGCACAAAACAATGTCATGATTTCTAAAATAATAATGAGTGACCATTTAACATTTATGACCATACTACTCTTTATTTGCTTTAATTCATAATCTCATTTTTAAATTGTGATCTCATCACAACTACAGGAGTAGTAGTAGTAATATAGCATGTATTATTTCTGTGTTCTAGATGTGGAAATAGATTCAGAGGAGTTAGTTAATTTAAAAAAAGTTCTCACATTAAATAACTGATGAATTTTGAACTAAACAGATTTTTTTATAAATGTAAAATTTTCTTCTTTAAATGGGGAAATGACAGTCTCTTCAACAGATGGTGCTGGCAAAACTGGACATCTACATGTAAGAGAATGAAACTGGATCACTGTCTAACCCCATACACAAAAGTAAACTCCAAATGGATCAAATACCTGAATGTAAGTCATGAAACCATAAAACTCTTAGAAAAAAACATAGGCAAAAATCTCATGGACATAAACATGAGTGACTTCTTCATGAACATATCTCCCCGGGCAAGGGAAACAAAGGCAAAAATGAACAATTGGGACTATATCAAGCTAAAAAACTTCTGTCTAGCAAAGGACACCATCAATACAACAAAAAGGTATCCTATAGTATGGGAGAACATATTCATAAATGACAGATCTGATAAAGGATTGACATCCAAAATATATAAAGAGCTTACACACCTCAACAAACAAAAAGCAAATAATCCAATTTAAAAAAGGGGAGAGGAGCTGAATAGACAGTTCTCTAAAGAAGAAATCCAGATGGCCAACAGGCACATGAAAAGATGCTTCACATCGCTAATCATCAGAGAAATGCAAATTAAAACCACAATGAGATATCACCTCACACCAGTAAGGATCACCATCATCGAAAAGACAGACAACAACAAATGTTAGCGAGGTTGTGGAGAAAGGGGAACCCTCCTACACTGCTGGTGGGAATGTCAATTAGTTCAACCATTGTGGAAAGCAGTATGGAGGTTCCTCAAAATGCTCAAAATAGAAATACCATTTGACCCAGGAATTCCACTTCTAGGAATTTACCCTAAGAATGCAGGAGCCCAGTTTGAAAAAGACAGATGCACCCCTATGTTTATTGCTGCACTATTTACAATAGCCAAGATACGGAAGCAACCTAAATGTCCATCAGTAGATGAATGGTTAAAGATGATGTGGTACACATACACAATGGAATATTACACAGCCATAATAAAAAAACAGATCCTACCATTCGCAACAACGTGGATGGAGCTAGAGGGTATTATGCTCAGTGAAATAAGCCAGGCGGAGAAGGACAAGTACCAAATGATTTCACTCATGTGGAGGATAAGAACAAAGGAAAACTGAAGGAACAAAACAGCAGCAGAATCACAGAACCCAATAATGGACTAATAGTTATCAAAGGGAAAGGGACTAGGGACAATGGGTGGGAAGGAAGGGATAAGGGCGGGGAAAAAGAAAGCGGGCATTACGATTAGCATGTATAGTGCATGGGGGGCTCGGGGAGGGCTGTGCAACACAGAGAAGACAAGTAGTGATTTTACAGCATCTTACTATGCTGATGGACAGTGACTGTGAAGGGGTATGTTGGGGGGACTTGGTGAAGGGGGGAACCTAGTAAACATAATGTTCTTTCTGTGATTGTAGATTAATGATACCAAAATAAAAAAAATTTTTCTTGTTTAGTTACTATTCTAAGCATACTATGTTCATCTCATTTAAATTCACATTTTCCAGTGTCCCTTCTACTGTTCTCTAACTCTCAAAGAACCTTTACATGAAAGGAGACACTCCATGGATCTCCAGAAATGTTTTCAGTGGTCTTTATGAAAAAACATTGGGACTGGAGGCATAATTCTGTATTTTTCTCTTGAGGACACTGTTGCATGTCTCTCAGTGACCCTTGATTTTCTGTAACATTTATAGCCAGAATTTGCCAAGATCCTTAAAAGTTTTTAGTCTCAGGGTCTATTTACACTCTTAAAAATTATTCAGAACCTAAAGAGCTTTCGTTTATATTGGTTATATGTATATTGTTATTTACCAATAGAAATTTAAAATATAAATACTCATTTTTAAATGCTCATTTTTTAAAATTCTTTATTAAGGTATGATTGATATACACTCTTATGAAGGTTTCACATGAAAAAATAATGTGGTTACTACATTTACCCATATTATCAGGTCCCCACCCATACCCTCATGTAGTCACTGCCCATCAGTGCAGCAAGATGCCACAGATTCACTATGTGCCTTCTCTGTGCTACACTGTTCTCCCCATGATCCCCCAACACCATGTGTACTAAACATTAATACCCCTCAATCCCCTTCTCCCTCCATCCCCACCCGCCCTCCAACACCTCTCCCCTTTGGTAACCACTAGTTCACTCTTGGAGTCTCTGAGTCTGCTGCCATTTTGTTCCTTCAGTTTTGCTTCATTGTTATACTCCACAAATGAGGGAAAACATTTGACATTTGTCTTTCTCCACCTGGCTTATTTCACTGAGCATAATGTCCTCCAGCTCCATCCATGTTGTTGAAATAAATGCTCATTTTTTAATAACAAATAATTACATGTTAACATAAGTAACATTTGATGAAGAATTAATTTTTCAAAAAGTATGGCAAGAGTGATACCTATACATATTTTTTCAAATCTCTTTAATGTCTGGCTTAAGAAGATTGCTCTATTCAGTATCTGCTTAATTCAGTATTTTGTAATACCCAAGTTGTGTAATTTCTGGAAAACTTCTCTGTATACTCAGGAGAGTAAAGAGGCAGACAACATCTTGGTTTTATTATGAAAATAGTTTTGAACTTAGCCCCTGAGGGGTCTCCAGGGTCCCCATACCATACTTTGACAGTTGCTGCTCTAGATGATAGCTACAGTGATGGATGTTGAAGGGCCAAGGCCTAATCTAGCCCCCGGAAAAAGTGGGATTCAAGGCTAGAAAAATAAAGGAAACAGTTGATTTATAAAAGAGTCTAATACATTCATCCTATAGATTTTTACTGAATTGATCAAGACCTCAAAAAGACAGGATAACTGCAAATTTGGTAAGTACATTTAAGGGTACAAAAAAGAGTGAAAGATAGGAAGTACCACAACTTTAGATAGGGTGACCAGAAGAGATCTCTAAAGAAGTGACGTTTAAGCCCAAGTGATAAGAAGGTAACCATTTAAGGAGAGAGAGGACAGGTCCTTTCAACTAGGAAGTCATTGCGAGTTGCCGTCAGTTTTTTCCTTATTATCGGCTTCCATAGGATGTGAGTTCTGTGAGGACAGGGTCTTTTTCTTGTCCACTCTTTTATTCCCTTTCACAGATCCTGCACATAGGAGATATACAGGATTTCTGAAAAAATCCCTAGAGAAGAGTGAGTGAAGGGGAGAGTGACACAAAGTGGGGTTAGGGAGGCAGGGTTCCAAACATAAGGCCGAGTAGACCATCGGAAGGTTTGGATTTTATTCTAGCTACATTGGGAGGTATTTAAAACGAGAAGGACATGTTCTACTTTTTGTTCTAAGGTCACTTTTCAACTGTCTGGAAAATGGATAGGAGGGGAGCAGTAGAGGAAGTGAAACCAGGTAGGCTTTTGCAGGACGCCAGTTGAGAAATGATGGCCTGTATTTAAGTAATAGTAATGCCAGTGGAAAAAAGAGGCAGGATCAAGGTACATTTGAGACATAGCATCAACTTGACTTGCTAATGGAACTAATTTACAGAATGAGGAGAGGGTGAATCAAGATCACACAGAGATTTCTTTCAAACCTGAGTAGATGGTGGTGCTAGTGTATTGAGAATGTGGGGCCTACTGTGGAGAGGACCAGGTCTGCAGGCAGAAATCAAGGGTAATTTTATGAGTATGTTCAGTTTGAGATGTTTGTGCAACACCTAAGTGAATTTGTCAACTAGGATCTGTGGAAGTCAGATTCAAGGCAGAGGTCAGGGCTGGCGGCAAAAAGTTGGGACTCTTATATGTAAAGATATTTAAATCCATGGGAATTGAGGCACTTAGCTTAAGAGAAATGTCTTGGGGTCAAGCCCTGAGGAACTCTAGCAATTCGGCTGGATAGAGGAAAGGGAGCTAAAAAGGTGAATGAGAAGGGGAAACAAAAAAAATTGAGTTAGGATGAATTCAGTAAGAACATTATAAGAGAAGCAGTGAGTACACTTGGGGAGGGAAAGGTGGGTTGAGAAGCCCCTAGGAGTAGGTGAGGCTCTATCCAAAAAAGGGTCTGTAGGCAATTTGGTACTGGCACAAGAACAGACCCATAGACCAATGGAACAAACTAGAGAACCCAGATATAAACCCAACTGTATACGGTCAATTAATATACGATAAGGGAGCAATGGATATACAATGGGGAAATGACAGCCTCTTCAACAGCTGGTGATGGCAAAACTGAACATCTACATGCAAGAGAACGAAACTGAATTATTGTTTAACCCCATACACAAAAGTAAACTCGAAATGGATCAAAGACTTGAATGTAAGTCATGAAACCATAAAACTCTTAGAAGACAACATAGGCAAACATCTCCTGAATATAAGCATGAGCAACTTCTTCCTGAATGCATCTCCTCGAGCAAGGGAAACAAAAGCAAAAATGAACCCATGGGACTACATCAAACTAAAAAGTTTCTGTACAGCAAAGGACACCATCAACAGAACAAAAAGTCATCCTCCAGTATGGGAGAATATATTTGTAAATGACATACCTGACAAGGGATTAACATTCAAAATATATAAAGAACTTACATGCCTCAACACCGAAAAAGCAAATAACCCGATTAACAAATGGGCAGAGGATATGAAGAGACAGTTCTCCAAAGAAGAAAGTCAGATGGCCAACAGACACATGAAAAGATGCTCCACATCACTAATCATCAGGGAAATGCAAATTAAAACCACAATGAGATATCACCTCACACCAGTAAGGATGGCCAGCATCGAAAAGACTTAAGAACAACAAATGCTGGTGAAGATGTGGAGAACGGGGAACCCTCCTACACTGCTGGTGGGAATGTAAGCTAGTTCAACCATTGTGGAAAGCAATATGGAAGTTTCTAAAAAACTAAAAATTTGGCCCGAGAATCCCACTCCTTGGAATTTACCCAAAGAATACGACTTCTCAGATTCAAAAAGACATATGCGCCCCTTTGTTTATCACAGCCCTTTTTTACAATAGCCAAGATATGGAAGCAACCTACGTGTCCATCAGTAGATGAATGGATAAAGAAGAAGTGGTACATATACACAATGGAATACTATTCAGCAGTAAGAAAGAAACAGATTCTACCATTTGCAACCACATGGATGGAGCTGGAGGACATTATGCTCAGTGAAATAAGTCAGGTGGAGAAAGACAAATGCCAAATGATTTCCCTCATTTGTGGAGTGTAACAATGAAGCAAAACTGAAGGACCAAAATAGCAGCAGACTTGGAGACTCCACGAATGAACTGTTGGTTACCAAAGAGGAGGGGTGTGGGGGGGGCGGGTAGGGAGGGAGAGAGAAGGGGACTGAGGAGTATTATGTTTAGTACACATGGTGTGGGGGATCACGCGGAGAACAGTGTAGCACAGAGAAGGCACATAGTGGATATGTGGCATCTTACTACACTGATGGACAGTGACTGCATTGGGGTGTGGGTGGGGACTTGATAATATGGGTAAATGTCATAACCACATTGTTTTTCATGTGAAACCTTCATAAGAGTGTATATCAATCATACCTTAATAAAAATAAGTAAAAAAAAAAAAAGGGTATGTAGGAGTAATCCTAGCAGAGATGGAGGGAAAGTAGGCATTTTCTGGGCAGGAAGAACAGGGTTGATCGAAGTCCTGAGGACAGGGAGCAGAGTAGATTCCAGGACATTACCAATTAGAATAGGTGGAAATGATGAGCAATGAGGCTTGAGGACAGGAATGGCCATATCACAAACGGCCTTTCATGTGGTAGGGTTGGCTAGGACCTTTTATTTCTTATTTCCAAGGTAATAAGATGTTCATAGAAAATGGTTAAATATGTAAAAACGAGAAGTCAAAAGGAAATCACTCCCCAGGGATTCTATATTTATCTTCCTATATACATTTGTCTTTCATAGTTGAGACTATACAGATTTTCCTTGTGTTTTTTGGGGGGTGGAGGATGGGGAGTGAGTTTGCTTAACGTATTTAACACTTTCCCATTAAACACTAAAGGCTTCATAAACATCTTTTTAAATGACTAGACAGTATTTTATAATGGAATCAAATTATTTTAATGTGTTTATTATTTCAATTTATTCATTATGCTTTGAAATATTTTTGTAATTTTTTACGTTTCTTTTTAAGATCCTTGTTAGATGTGAAACAGCCTACCAAAGTTCGAAATATACTCTTCCAAGATTTCTGCTTTAGATTGTTTAGCACAATCACCGTGAACAACGGATGGGTGCCTGTTGGGGGTGGAGACCAGGTTGGTGCTCCTGGAGTTGTCCTGCCTAGAGGTCCTGGGCGCCAGGCAGCTTGCTGTCAAGTGTGGTGCCGACCCAGAAGCGGCGGGCATAATCTAGGAGAAACGCAGGGCCATAGGTCCCAGCCCAGACCTCCCCATTTCGCATCTGCATTTAACAGGATTCCCAGATGATTCCTCTGCCCAGACAAATGTGAGAAGCACTGATCTAGACCGGTGGTTGCGAACGTGGCTGCACACTAAAATCTCCTAGGGACCTCTAAAAATGCCAAAGCCCTGGTCACACCCCATACCAATTAAATCAGCCTCTCAAGTGACTCCAGTCCGAAGCCCATTTTGAGAACCTGTGATCTAGGAAAGGAGCGAGGAAGGAAACAATGGTTATTTGGGATAAGGGGGCTGAGGTACAGGCACGGGAGGGAAACGTCCTTTGCGCCACACAGCTCCGCTGTACTGAATTTTGCACAATGTACATGTAGTGCTCGTAAAATACAGGTGTGGGAAAGCCTGCAAACCTGAACGAGGCGCCACCGCGCCGGGCGTGGGCGGGTGGCCGCTGTCCCGGAACTTAGTTCCCTGACCCAGGCCGCGCGCCCCACCCCTGGGGTCCGCCCCCCTCCCCGTGGGGCCCGCCCCCCTCCGCGGGCCCCGCGCCCTCCGGCGCCAGGATGCTACTTGGGGCGCAGGCGCGCTGGCCGCCGCGGCCAGGGTTGGCCTTCAGTGACGTCAGAAAGCCTCGCGGGTTCCAGCCCCCAGCCCGGGCCGTGGACTCCCGCGCGGGCTGGGCAGGGGCGGGGCGTCGCCTCAGCTGAGCTATCCCGTCAGACCGCGCCAGTTTGAATGAAAGCTCCTCAAGATGGCGGCTGCCGAGGCGCGAGGAGGTGAGCGCTGGAGAGCGGCGCGCCTCTCTCTCCCCTGTTCTCCAGGCAAATTCCCTCGGCCCGGGAAGCGGGGTAGGGACCCGCGGACCAGCTCGAGCGCGACGCGGCGAGACGCCGCCTCCCGCTCTGCTGACACCTTGGCTCCCAACTGCGCGCCGCGGACTTCACTCTTCCCCTGGCCCCTGACCCTTCTCGCGGCTCGGCCTGCCCGTTCCCCGCAGTCTCCTGCGCCCTACATCCGCGGGCCGGGTCCGTGCACCCGGCTCCGAGACCAACTCCCTCCCGCCCCGCGGACTCGGTGGCCGGGTCCCCGCCATCCGGTGGGCCCGAGGCCGCTGGCCGCCGTGTGGAGGCATTCGGGGGGCCTCCGCGGCTCCGGGTAATCCCCTGGGGGGCCCGAGGGCCTGCGGGCGCGCGTGTGGTTTGGCTCCTTTGTGGTGGTTTGAGCGGGACGTTTCGTGTTTGGCTGGCTTTCTAACCGCGAAGCACCCGGTGGCGAAAATGTGACCTTAGTGTCAGAGGAGAAAAGATATTGGGGCTGAAGTGTGAACTCGAAGCGAGTGAGGCTGCATCCCAGTCGGGACGCACTAGGAGGTAAAATTCTTCCCTGGGGAACAACCAGTCAGTGGGTATTTGAGGAGGTAGCGTCTGGCTTACGGTGATTTTTAGTACCCACCGGAAACTTGAGTGTTATTGATGTGAACGCCAGAAAATTAGTACCTATTCTGTCTTGTCGCGCGCTCCATGAAAGACTTAGAAATTTCAACCCATTCTAGAATTCAAAGGTGGTTTCCAGCTGTTCTCCTCTCCACATATATTATGGACTCACTATCCCCAAACATTTCTTCCACTAGGGGTTAGTGTGGTAAGCTAGCGTAAAGTTTTTCGGATGGTAATGAAATGTTTGATCTTGCATATGAGTTCTTTGTCTAATTATAAACAATCGGAATTGTTACCAAGGGTTTGCAGTTTTTAATGTCCCAATTTTTTTTTTCACAAAAATAGCTTCCTTCGTGGTTTGTGTCTTCAGTCCTAATGTTACTTCAAGTAGTTGAAAATGGTGGGAACAGCGAATGCACCTGGGGTAGATGTCCAAGAGGAACCTCTTTTGCGCGTGATCAGCATAAGGTTAACTTTACGCAAACACCCTGAAGTTTGTAGGTGGAAGGGACTTCAGGCTTGACTTGTGTTGTACCACTCTCCTCTCCCCAAACCACCACTCCAAAGCAAGCACCTTTTGGGGAAAAACACCTTTAACTTTCTTGGTCTTGTAGGAAGGTGGGTGGTGGATTTCCTGCTTCAGGGTTTCTGACAATGGGTGAGTTGGGGAGGGTGAGGAAAGGATACATTACTTGCAACTGTGTTGTTCTCTCTTCCCTGGAAATTACCTCAAAAGACAAAAGGTTATCACAACTACCTTGGAGAGCTACCAAGTAAAGCTTGAGTTTATTGATGGATTTTGTTTGGTAATTTACTGCAGCCCTCAAGATTTTTTTCCGTGAGTCTGAAACCCAGAAAAATGGAAGCCTCACTAAAGCCATGTAGCTAGGTGATCTGGCCAAGGTGGGGGCAGAGAACCCTCGATCGCTCCTATCTAGTGCTTACCATAACATTAGCCGTTAAGCCAAGTTTATTATGTATTCCTAATCATCAGTTTGTGTTACCATTTTATATGCAATATGGTAGCATACTGTTCACAGAAATTTGAAGGTAAAATCTGCAGCATAGTTAGTTACTGGCTTCTATGAGGTTGATCATGAGCGTGTCTGAATGTCTTCAGGCTCGGTGTATGTATGGATTATATAAATTGAATATTCTGTTTTATAATTCTTGGCTTTAAAAACAGCACAGGGGATGAGTATTATGAAAATCAATATGCTCCTCATTATTATAACTCTTGGGTTTATTTTCCTTGATGATAATACATTGTGGCATAGGCAAAATAAATGGAGTTAAAATTTTATGTCACATTCCAAGTGGGAAAGTAGGATATATGATGTGAGTATGTTACTATAGAACTGTATTTCCATTAGATTTCAATTCTTATTGTCCAAGTAAAAGAAGAGAAAAAGTTATTTTCTAATTGTAAAAGTGTTGTAAAATATATTTAAGGAAAATATATGTCTAACAATAATAAGCATATCCTAGAGATCTACATTTTATTAAAAAGAGCAGTTATATTCTATGTAGAATATAATGGAAAAGTCAAAAACATGATCTCTTACCTTTACATCTGTATGTAATCTTAAGAAAGCTTAAAACATGTCACATTTTGTTCAGGTGGCTTAGTAGAAATTGACATCAGTTAAGCATAATAGGATAGAGACCCATGAGAGAATACAAGATGGTCAGTTTACCAAAATAGTTCTTTAATGCTTAACTTTGTCTCAAAGACACAAATGATTTCTTGTAATAATGAATTTTTAGCCCTGTAAAATTGCCAGTTGAAGGGTGGGGATATAGAGGTCTTAAGTTTTTCCTTTTCTTTTTTTGTTTTAACTAAGTAGCTATTTCTTAGTAAAGAATTCTATTTTCTTATTGTAGCGTGGTGTGTGCCTTGCCTAGTTTCACTTGATACTCTTCAGGAATTATGTAGAAAAGAAAAACTCACATGTAAATCGATTGGAATCACCAAAAGGAATCTAAACAATTATGAGGTGGAATACTTGTGTGACTACAAGGTAGTAAAGGTAAGGCAAATATCTAGCCCCTTAACAGAGACCTAATTAGACTTCAATTCAGTATTTCATATTTCTGTAACATAAAAAGAACCTTTAAAAGTAAGCAAAGCTCTTAATGTTTAAAATTCTAAGCCATAATAAATTTTTATGTCCAATCATCTATGTTGCCAGATAACATTAAGAGGATTTTAAAGCATAAAATGTTCTTGCATTAGAGTATATTAAGGTGCTTGTATCATTCTACATCCAACTCTTGATTATCTCTGTGTGGACTACCAGAGCAAATGTTTTATCTCAGATTGGCTTCTCCTGTCATTCATTTTATTCCTGAATCATATTTCCCCACTATCACCTGAAATGAACGTAGAAATTCAAACCAATTTTAGTGCTATGCAATATCCTCAAGAAGCATCCACATTTATATTTGCTGCTGTCATGGCAAACTCAAGATAATAGTGAGGTTCTGTGATGTAATAGAATGGCCTGGAGTTCAGTCATTTCTAGCCTTTGTGTAGTAATCTTGTGACTTCAGCAGTCATTTAACTTCTCTGGGCCTCACTTTATTACTGTTTCCTTAAAAAATGATAAGATTGTTGTTCTAAGAACATTTTCAGTCTAAATTTTTTAGTAATTCATGTCTTTGTAGCCAGCTCCCCCTCTAAGAACTCTGTTTTGGTCATTGTTTTCCTTCTCCATCTTCCATATTGACTCATTCATTAAATCCAGTTCTTCCTTTGAAACATCCATCTTTTCATACCACTGCCTTCCCCACTCAGTGGGATTTTATGACCAGGTATTTCAACTATACTCTCAGCAACCTGCAACTCCAAAGCAACGGTCATCTGCCATCTCAGTTTAAAAACTCTGGCCTGACCAATCTAGCTGACGGTATCACATAACCACACATTTGGCTCCATTAAGGGTTCTTTCTTTCTCACATGCGTTTCATCTTTTGCTTTCTTTTCCCATTCTTGTCAGCAGTTTTCCCAACCTTTATTAATTTTCTGTATTTCTTACTCTATCCCTCACCCTCTCATATTCAGCATCAGACCTCTTCTACTTCAGGGATGAATAGAATCCTTCAAGTATGAACTGTCAACTTCCCTTCACACCAGTTATCTGTATCTTCATTCATTCTTCCTCTTAGAGGTGTCACCATTTTTCTTTTTCTTCTATCCATCCCCTCTAGGATATTGCTTAATCTGTGATGCCTTTTTTGTATCAAGCTCTCTTTCTACTGATTTATCTGTTAATAAATATATTCAGAGTTTCCCTGACCTTTAAAAATCTTCCTTTGATCTTACCTCCTCAAGCATTTCCTGTCTTTTCCTTCTACCTAATTTCCCATTAACTTTAAATCAGCTTTATTGAGATATGCTTCACATATCATACAATTCACCAGTTTAAAGCTTGTAAATCAAAGCTCTTAGCATACTCAGTCATTCTTAAATTGACTGTAGTGATGATTGCACATTTTCATTACCCCAAAAAGAAACCCTGTACCCACTTGGCCCTGGGCCACCACTAATCTTCTTTCTGTATCTGTAGATTTACCTATTGACATTTCATAGAAATGAAATCACACGATATGTATGTGGTCCTTTGTGACTGGCTTCTTTGACTAGCGTAATGTTCTCAAGGTTCATCCATGTTGTAGCGTATATCAATACTTTCTTTTTTATTACTAGATATTCCATTGTATTGAGTAGATTACATTTAATTTATCCATTCCTTCAGTTGATAGACATTTGGGTTGTTTCTTTTGGGGGGGTTATAAATAATGCTGTTATGAGCATTCATGTACAAGTTTTTGTGTGGACATGTTTCAGTTCTCTTAGATATATGCCTAGGAGTGGAATGCTGGGCCTTATGGTATCTCTACATTTAATTGGAAAGACTACGAAATTGTTTTCCAAAGCAACAGCACCATTTTACCTTCTCACTAGCAGTGTTATGAGGGTTCCATTTTCTCTACATCCTCATCAACACTTGTTACTGTCTGGCTCTTTGACTATAATTGTACTAGTGGGTGTGGAGTGGTATCTCATTGTGGGTTCAATTTGCATTCTCTGATGGCTAATGATGCTGAGCATCTTTTCATGTGCTTATTAGCCATTTGTGTATCTTCTTTGGAGAACTGTCTATATATATCCTTTGCACATATTTTAAATATTAGGTTGTCTTTTTATTAGAGTTGTAATAGCTCTTTGTATATATTCTAGATAGTCTCATCAGATACACAGTTTGTAAAAATTTTCTCCTGTGAGTTGTCTTTTCACTTCTCATTAACTTTTTGACACACCTTTTTCTGATTTATGCCCCTATCAGTGATCTCCTAGTTCCCAAATTTGAGGCTCTCAGATATTACTCTACTTCTTGGCAACATCTAACATTGTTAGCTACCCTTTCTTCCTTGAAACACTCTTGGAGTGACTGCCTGTCCAAATTCTGGCTCTAACATTTAATTAGTTGTGTGATCTTCGGCAGTTTACTTAGCCTTTCTGTCCCTCAGTTTCCTCACCTATGAAATGAGGATAGTGATAGTACCCATCTAATAGGGTTATTGTTAGCATCAAATAAACTGATAGAGATAAAACCTTAAAACGTAGACTGGCCTGTGGTGCTCACACTATAGATGTGTTTACTGCCACTAGTGTTACTCACCTCTATCTTCACTGCTTTTTCTACCAATTTTTCTTACTGTTTTTCCTGAGTCTACTGTGTCCTATCTGTCCTTCCTTTGAAATGTAGGTCATCTCCAAGGCTCTTTCCTTCACCCTCTTCTCACTTTGAAGTTGCTCTGGATATGACCCCTTTCCCAGTGGTTTCTACTTGTATCTATTTGGCTCATGACTCCCAAAGTTTTGTGAGGCATTGACCTCTTTTGGCCTTCATTTCAAACTAGATACCCTATCCATACCTAAGTTTAGCATACTCAAAATTATACTCATTTTCTTACCTCAAATCTGCATCCTGATCTAGTGTTCCCTATCTAGGTTAACAGAATCATAATACTCCCAATCACCTAACCTTATAATTTCATACATTTTTAATTCTCCTGTCCTAGACCCTTCAGATCTAATAGATCATTAGATTATATTGTCTCTACCTCTCTGTTTGTCTTTTCCTGCTACACTTTCACAGAGAGAGTTAGCTCCTAGGGGTCTGTGCTTACACTGAAGAGTCTACCAGTATTCTTTGCTCTATATGTATATAGTTTTGGATAGTTTTTGCTGTTTAGTTTCTCTTTCATCCTTTTGGTTTGGAATAAGCAACCTTACTTTTTGCCCACTTATAATCCTCCTTTTCTCCTGCCTAGAACAAGTTATTTACTCTCTAACTATTCAACACACATCTACCTTTTCTCTCTCTCTCTGACTCTTATATTCAGGGCAGGTGAAAGATCTTATGACCCTGTCTGTTTCTTGTATGTTCTCCCTTTAGCTCTTAAAATACACCGTCTTAATAACATATTCCTCAAAGCCATTACAGTTGTTTGTGAAACACAGCTCTTATTGCAAATAGGCCTTGCTTTAGACCTTTTAATGGTTCCCTGATGTCTACCAGTCTAAGCTGAGTCCCTTTGGACTTAGGTTCTTTATCATCTGGCCACCAACCACCTGTGCAGCTTCATTGGTTATGACATATCCTGCTGTCTGACTACACTGAAATAGTCTTAAATTCTTTCATTTAGTTAAGATTTACTGAGCACTTACTCTGGGCACTCTTCTAAGCATTGGGAAAGTAGTTTAAAAACAGACATGGCTTATATTCTAATTTTTTTAACATCATGAACTTTTGTGCCCTTTTGCTTTTCTTACCTGGTTCCCTTCTTGGAATACTGTTGTTTCCCTTCTCTCCTTGGCAAAACCCTATTTGTCCTGCAAGGTTCAGCTCAAAGGTTACCACTTAATAAAGAGCCTTCTTCCCTTCCCCACATCCAGCAAAATTTATTGCTTTATGTTCAGGACTTACAAAAACGCTGTTCTTGTCTTTATTCTAGAACTTGACACATTTTATAGCTTTGTTTCATGCCTTCCCTACAAAACTGTCCACTATTTGAAGGCCGGGACTGTGTCTTAGTGAAGCCCCTAGTACATAATAGGTATTGATTTAGTAGTTAATGCATTGAATTGGCTTTTGCTGCAGTGATTTCTCCAGTCCTCACAGTCACTGTTAGACTAGACCTTCATAGTTTCATGAGTAGATTCTAGCAGCAGTCTATTGGCTAATATTATCCTCTTTTCTTCTTTCTATAGTCTCAGTAAACATTTGTGTTTCTTCTCTGTGCCAGGTACTATATTAGGCACTGGAAAAATACAGATTAAAAAGAAACTGTCCCTCACGTTAAGGAACTCACAGCCTAGTAAGAAAGATTCACAAATAAATCATCCATTGCAGTGTAGTATAATTGGTGCTATGGCAGACACATTACAAGATCTGTAGGCCAGGTTATAGAGCTTCCCAGAACAGGTGATATCCAACTGGGGCCTGAAAAGACAAGTATAATTCATTGTGGCTTTAGTATAGAGAATGGAGTGGTAGGGCACAGGAGTGGGAAAGTATGAGGATGAGTGAAGGAACTTCAAGCTGTTCTACAGCAATGAGGAGTCGCTTGAAAGGTTCTTAAGCAGTAATACAATCAGATGTAATTCATAAATTTCTCTTTGCAGTGAGGAAAATGGATTGGCGGAGGTTGTGGGGGGAATGAGACATGCATAACTTAACCTGTTCTGAAAGGCTGCTGTAGTAATCTAGGCAAGAAATGGTGGTACTTGAACTAAAGTGGTAATGAATATGAAAAGAAGTAGGTGATTCTTTTTTTAATCATCAAGGATGTAAAATTTACGAGTCTGGTTTAATAGGGGCTTGACTGGGGATCCACATCTAGGAAAATGAGTTCCTGACTTGGGGTAGTGTACATAATAATACTGCTCACCGAGACCCAGGAATATGGAGGATCAGATATAAAGTGAATTGTGATAGAAGGACAAGATTGGGTTTGGGGAAGAAGGTTGAGAACACTTAAGTGTGAGATGACCAGTAGATAGTTGGAAATGTGGCTCTAAATCAAGAGTGAGAACTAACTGGAAACCTAGATCTTGAAATAACTGGTAAAAAGATAGCATTGAAGCCCTGGATATAGTTATCCATTCATTAACTCAACAGATATTGGACATGTACCATGTCATAGGCAGGTATTAGAGATCTCAGCAGTGAGTGACAGAGATTTCTGGCTCCTGATACGGAGTTTATTTAGTAGTGAGGGTAGAAAAACCTTAAATATAAATATATAAAGTACATCATTGTAGTTGAGGAAACTGAGGGATCTAACTTATCCTGGCTCAAAACTAGGCAGGCATCCATGAGGAATGAGGTTTAAACTCAGTACTAAAGGATCAAAAGTTAAATGGTGAAGGGTCTTGAGACAGTAGAGAAGGAATAGAAAGCATGAGTAGAATATCCTCAGCAAGGGGTGTTGAAATGAGGCTGGAATGATGGGCAGGACCCAGAAACTACAGTTCTTTATAAGCCAAGAAAATTTTGGGCTTTATCTTAAGGGCAGTAGGGAAACATTTTGTAGTTTTGAGCAGTAGAATGACACGATGGAGATGGGTCTGTTGAAAATAGGACTGTGGCTGTTGTGCCCTGAGCGGATTGAAGGCAGTGAAAGGCTATTGCAGTAATCTGAGCAAAGCGGTGCGAGAAGAGAACAAGGACTGAGCTATAGTCAAGGATACTCAGGAAGACTGTCAGAGAGAACAAGTCAAACTGGCAAGAGAGGGAGGAATAAACCATTGAAGGCTGAGGGAGAGAGACTGTCAGCAAAATAGAGACCAAGGGGTCAAAGAACTGTGAAGCCTCTGTTGGATTGAGCAGTGGAAGGGTCCTCAATGCCGCAAGGCAGTTTCTGCCTCACGGATAGAAGAAGCCCAGGTGGATTAAATTAAGGAACACATTGGAGGTGAGAAAGTAGTTAAATTGTATGGACAACTTGTTGAAGCCTAGCTTTGAAGAAAGGGAGAAAGGGCTGTATAGGGTGCGAGAGAGTTTATAATTAAAAATTTTTTATTTAAAAAATCTGGGCAACACATGTGATTTTAAAAATTGAATGTTGTAAGAGGCCTTATACTGAAAAGAAATCTCCCCCCACCGTGACCTTAATCTCCTGTTTCTCAACTTTTAGTAGTTTATCCTGTCTTTTGTAGATTCCTTAAGTTCAAGCGTTTATATTTCAAAGGAGGTTAAGTTTAATTTTGCTTTTTTAAAAAAGTTGAAATGCTAGTGAGAAGCAGCAGAAGGAGAAATCAAAGAGAGGGAAGAGATGGGGAGTTGCTGGGGCCATCTCTTGCACTGTCTGCATCCTCCTCCACTTGCTCATCTGTGAAAGGGTGGAAATGAAGGGAATTTTTGCCTGGTGGTTCCTTTTTTCTCTGCATTAGAAACAGGTCATGTGCTACTGAAAATAGTGGGGAGGTAGGGGGATAAGGACCTTGAACAAAGTGGAGGAGGTCTGAAATAGCCAACTTGGGAAATGGAAAGAAGGCTAACTGGAAGAACAACAGGGCTTTTACTTTTATGGATTCACTTCAGGGTCCATTTGAACTTAAAGAATATAAACTGGAGTAGTCTCAGTGCTGTGTGATTTTTCTGCACTATGTTCCTGCCATACAGAAAATTTTCTTGACAAAACTATAGGTACTTTTATTAACATACTGAGCTCATCAGTGAGAAACCAGAGCCCTGTGAACATTGGTGGGGCTTTTCCCTTAGTAAGCAGATACTAAACTTAAAGCCTTGACGTCTTTAAGTATCTGAGTAACTGCCTCTGAAACCACCACTATTCTACATAGCACGCAACAGCAGAGCATCTCTTACCTAACAATAGATTAATATTCCTAAAAGGATGACTGTATTTAGAGCAGTTTGTTAAGAACTGGAATAACAGAATTCATTAGACTAAAACCTGGCTTTTAGAAATCAGGAAAACAGAGCTCCAAGAAAGGACTTTTCCAAGGTTGTATTGGTCTTGGGCCTCCAACCCAGGTCCCGCAGTTCCTACACTCTTGTCAGTTACTGGCGTGAAAATGCACACTTATCCTTGACCATAATAGTTCTCAAACTGTGTTCCCATGGAATTGGTGTTTTCAGAATTAGATTCAGGCTGTTCTACCACTAATGTTGAATGTGATTATTTCAACCCTTAGAGGAAAAAATTAGCTAATGGGGAAATAGATTTTTGTTTTTTGCTACTATTTATTGGCTATAAATGGTTAGTAGATGATAAAACAAATAATGCAGAACCACAGATTAGCATCTCCAGATGACATTTAACAGCTCATATTTCTTTTAAGAATTCATATAGTTACTCTTGTGAGTTTTATATTGTGTAACATGTTGATGTCTTGTTTTTTGTTATATATTCAGAGACATTTAGTCAAAGCCTAAGACATAAGCAGCTGTGCTTGGTTCTGGGGCTATGAAGAATAAGAGCCCTCCGTCCCCACAAATGGCTTATAGTTTAGATTAGAAATGGAACATAAGGAAGTTGCCACTGATCAGTCCTCTTAGGGCAAGAGAGACAAGGAAGACTTCATGGAAGATGCGACATTAGATCTGAGTTTAAAGATGAGTAGGTTTTTCTGCACATAAAAGATGACACTGAAATAAGGTGTTCATTAGGCAAATGGAAGGGGCCATTCTCATTAGAGAGAACTTTGTGAACAAAGCAGCAGAAAGGTCTGAAAAGGCCTGGCATGTTCAAGTACTCTCCAAAGTTAAGTGTGGCTAGAGGTGGTATGTGAATGGAGCCGTAATGTAAGTCTGAGCCAAAAAGGCATCAGGGGGCCCAAGAAAGATTTTTGTTATAATCTGAAGTATGAATATCATTCTTCAGGCATTGGGGGAGTCATTAAAATTTTTAAGCCAGAAAATAACTGAATATCTGGTTCTATGGATTTTTTGTTTTATAAGAAAATCCTACACTTTAGTAAAGAAAGGTAGGTTTGAAGGTTGTCAGTCTAGAGGCACAAAAACTACTTAGGAGATTAATTAATAACTCAGGCGAGAATTAACTACAGCAATCATAAAAGATAGCATGAAGCATCTAAAGAAACTTAGTGATGGATTGGATTGAGGAGAAGAGAGAACCGTGATTTGACCTCCTGGTTTGCAACTTATATACCTAGGTGGGCAGGTCTAAGATTCCCCTCGATGGGCAATACAAAAAGAATCTGTTTAGAAAGTACAGTGGTGAGTTCCATGTGGATAAATTGATTTAAGAACCTGTTGGATATCTACTAGGCTATTGGATATATCAGATTGCAGATAAAACTTTGGGAATCATCAGCATATCCTTAAAACTATTGGAATGATGATGTTGCTCAGAGCATTTAGAGCAAGAGTTCTTAACCTGGAATCCAATATCCTGAAATTACCCAAAATATTATATACGTGACTTTTGTTAGGAGAAAGTCCATAGCCACCTTCCGATTGTCAGAAGAGATAAACAGTTGTGTAGAGTGCAAAGGGGCCAAGGACAGAGCCTTGAGTATCTGCATTGTTTAAGTGATGGGCTGGGGTAGTGGTCTCAGCAAAGAAGGTAGAAAAGGAACAAGAGTGAAGAGAGAATCATGATATCACAGTCTAAGGAAAGGTCGAGTAAGATGAGGACTGAGGAGCCACTGGATTGGCAATTAAAAGATTGGTAAAACTGTGTCTGATAAACAAGATGGAACTAAATGGATTTAATGAAGCTCTCCACAGACACACCGCGGTTTCTAAAAATTGTAAAAACCATTGGCCTACAATAAAGTTCACATGTCTCAGTCAAGTGTTAAGGACTAAATTCGCTCTTGCCTTGTCATTAGTTTTATCTCTTGCTTCAATGTTTTGACCTTTAAAGCTAGCCAAATCCATCTCTTCATTGTTTTCTAGTTACTTCATGCAAATCTTAGCTCCAAGCTTTTGCTCATGTTTTTTATCCTGCCTGCCTGTTCCCTACCCAGCAAATCCTATCAGTCTTTCATAGTGCAGTTTGTTCTGCTTCCTCCACTGTACCCTTTTCTGGTTGTCTGACCAATGGTTTTGCCTCTATATATTCTAGTGGTATTTACTGTCTTGTTTTGGCATTTAAAATTGTACTGCCTTGTATTGCTACTTAATATATCATTTCCTTCTTTTACCAGTGAGATTTTACTCTAAAAGTCTAGTATTACATTTCACCACATCTTCTCTAGTGACCGAACTTTCATATATTATAGATACTAAAATATTTTAATGAATTTAGCCTAAACCAAACATAGTGGGGGAAAATGTCTTTAAGAAAAAATTCATGTGATCCATACTATACAGGAGTGATTTATGGATCATTTTTATAACTGTATTCCATTTCTATAGGTAATCAAGAGTTGATTGCATATCAGAATAAGATACCGATGTAAGATTTTGGCTTTTTATTTCAAATTTTAGAGTACTAAATTAGTTGAATTTGTTTCTTGAGTCAAACTGATATTTCTGTGTAAAATTATTTTTCAAAATAGAAATATGTTTTGCATTTTAAAAGCAAAATTCATTTATAAAATAAGTCTACAAAGTAAAAGCAAAATATTACGAATATTACTATACTCTTTTGCCAAAGGCATTCATGCTTTATAAGCATCTTTACCATCCATAAATTAAGTAGGTACCAGTGTGATTAATATACAAAACTTAGTCACTAAAACATGCAAGTGACTCATCATTAAACAATGCAATACATTATTTTACAAGCAAATTTCAGTGGCATGGTGTTATTAATTTTGCTGAATGATATAGTAGCTTAGTCATCTAACTTGAAGTCAGTGTTGCTGTTGCTTTCGTTGTTTGCTGGCAACTTTTGTCATGACCCAGGGCTATGATAGGAGAAACTGTAGCAGGAAAAAAAGAGGACCAGGGTTGCATTGCTTTATTCTGGAATCAGAAAAATTAAAACTTTTCTAATTAAGGGAAATAGACATCTTAGATACTGCCAGGCAGATTATCAGTATTGTTGAGCAGGTATCTGTTAACAGTAATCCCAAATTTTAGTAGTTAACTGACAGGAGGGAAAAATCATTACAATGTAGTGAGCCAGTTTGACTAACACTTAAATATGTCCAAGTTTTTTTTTCTGGAATCAATATATATTTCCATGGAAGTACAGTTTTTATGCATATCCTCATAGTATAACCATATTTTTTAAGCAGATAAAACATTTGACCACTTTCATGTAGTGAGCCAGTTTGACTAATACTTAAAAATGTCCACATTTTTTTTTTCTGGAATCACAATATATATTTCCATGGAGATACAGTTTTTATGCATATCCTCACACTATAACCACATTTTTAAGCAGATAAAACATTTTGACCACTTTCATACAGAAGCAAATTCTCTTAATTCACAAGTATTACTGCTTATTTTATAGATTATAAAAGACACTGAGATGAAGAGAGAGGGGTGAAAATAAGCTCACTCACTAGCTAGGTGATTTGCTCCTGCAGAGCTGCCTTACTGCTGCTTAGCCCAGTTTGTGCCACAGCAATATGTCTAATAACTAGACCTTCCAGGTCATTGGCACTAATACATTATGACTAGGAAAACAACTGTCATGTCATCCTTACATTATAATGAAAATATTATTAAATATTTCAGGGAAAAGTAAATGTATCCCAATTAAGTTTTTATCAATATCTGTGATTTAAAATAACTGAAAACTATAGGATGCATGTTAATCACTTTCATATTTCAGAAGGTATTTTACCTTGGGGCATATAGATATTTGTTAGTTATTCTGAGGACAAAGAAAAAAATTGACTTAAGAATTTTTTATTAGACACACTTGACTACCTTTTTTTTAAGATAAACCTAACATGGCATTGCCTGACTTTAAGGGAAGAAAACATTTTCAAGTCAGTGGGTTAGGAAGTCAAGATTACAGGTACCATGGTGGCCAACAGCAATCTGAGGGATAAATCAAAATATTTGTTCTTTGGTGGCTTGAGTGCCTGCTACCTAACCCAATCACTGGTGAGTCTAAATAAGGTAAGAATTCTCTGTAATCCTGCTGTGCTGTAGAAATATAATATGAGCTACATATGAATAATTTTAAATTTTTTGGTAATAACCACATTAAAGTAAAAAGAAATAGGTGACATTGCTTTCAATAATATATTTAACCCAATAAATCCAAAATATTTTAATGTACAATCAGTATTTTTTAAAAGTTAGGAAATATTTTATACTCTTTTGTGCTAAGTCTTAGAAATTCAGTGTAGATTACACTTAAAGCACATCTCAGTTGAGACTAGCCACATTTCAGGTGCTTGATAACTGCCTGCAGCGAGGAATGACTATTGGAAACAGTGTCTCTAGAACATCCAGGGGATGTGTGCCCATGACCTTAAGAAATAGAACTTCCCTTGTATCTGGTGTAGAATTCTAAATCTATCCTTGCCAAGTAAGCTGCTAACCTAGGTTATAAGTTTTAGTTTGGGGACTAATTATTTCCATAATCAAGATAAACACTTATTTTTGTTTAATCACTGTTTGGTAAAGTATTCACAAATTTCAGTACTTTGATCATTCTCCAGGTGTGACTCCTTTGTCTATGGTGAAATACTACACCACATCTAAATTCTATCATATTTTATATAGTATAAAGAAAAACAATTTTATATTTATGATCTGTTCTTAATCTACTAGAAAGCAGTGACTATATATTCTGAACTTTATTAAGAGAAAAATGATAATGTGGATACCTCATTCTTTAGGATATTGAATTATTTTAAATAATTGGGACTATCACAATCTGATTTGAATTTTCTTTTATATTTTAAGGATATGGAATATTATCTTGTAAAATGGAAAGGATGGCCAGCTTCTACAAATACTTGGGAACCTGTGCAAAATCTCAAGTGCCCATTACTACTTCGGCAATTTTCTAATGACAAGCATAGTTATTTATCTCAGGTAAAGAAAGGCAAAGCAATAACTCTAAGAGACAAGAACAAAGCTTTGAAACCTGCTGTTGCTGAATACATTGTAAAGAAGGCAAAACAAAGGATAGCTCTGCAGAGGTGGCAAGATGAACTCAACAGAAGGAAGAATCATAAAGGAATGATTTTTGTTGAAAATACTGTTGACTTAGAGGGCCCACCTTCAGACTTCTACTACATTAATGAATACAAACCAGCTCCTGGAATCAGCTTAGTAAATGAAGCTACCTTTGGTTGTTCATGCACAGATTGCTTCTTTGAGAAATGTTGTCCTGCTGAAGCTGGAGTTCTTTTGGCTTATAATAAAAACCAACAAATTAAAATCCCACCTGGTACCCCCATTTATGAATGCAACTCAAGGTGTCAATGTGGACCCGATTGTCCCAATCGGATTGTACAGAAAGGTACACAGTATTCACTTTGCATCTTTCGAACTAGCAATGGCTGTGGCTGGGGTGTAAAAACCCTTGTGAAGATTAAAAGAATGAGTTTTGTCATGGAATATGTTGGAGAGGTATGTTCAACTTATCACATAGCAAATCATGTACACGGAAAGTTTATGCTTTTGAAAAGTTAACTTTTTATACCAGTAATATAATATAGTACATTTTGATGTTATCATTTGCAAATCTGTAGAAATTTCAGGGGTTTTTGCGAGAAGGGTTCACAGGCATAGTTAGAAATACAAACTTAATTAATGAACTATATATATATATATATATATATATATATATATATATATATATATAAAGACAAAAAGATATGGCCATCTTTCAACAATCACCCATTCATAGTCATTAACCCTGGAATCTGCAAACTTGAAAATATGACAACTAATTTTACACAAAAGTCCTAAGAAGAAAATCAGATCTAAACACATGCTGACTTTGAAACTTTTAAATTATAATTTACTTCATCCATTTGACCAAATATTTTTAAGTGTGGTTGGCAAAAACTCAATTTTGTATCAATATGCAAGATACTATAGAGTAGATCAATCACTGCTTTATGAGCAAGTATTTTAAAATATACATAAAACATTTATTGAATCCATAAGATTCAAACTCTTTGTAACTCAGCTACAGAGACTATTCTCTAAGTTACCAAATAAGCAAATGTATTTTTAGATGTATAATGTATATAAAAAATGTTTCCCATGTACCACATTACCATTCCAAGCACCTTATGTATTGGAGCTTGTAATGGAGACAGTACTCTCCATTCTACATGAGGAGACTAAGACACAGGGAAGTTAAGCAACTTGCCACAGTCACACAGCAAAAAAAAGCCAGCATGCAAAATCAAGGCTCCAAAGTCAATGCACTTCACGCCTGCATCACACTTCCTCAAACTGAATGGCGGGCTCAGCTGCTAGTAGAAAAATAAGAGTATGGCTGCATATATTGATGGGGTTGTCAAATCTGATATTTAAAAAATTGTTTGGAATGAGATCACCTATAATTACCTATATTCATCTAGAATTCTGAGATTAAAGTGGATCCCTATTTTGAGCCTTATGTTTTTAGATAATGGCAGATTATTACAAGTGACTATTCAGGATACCAGATCTTGAATAATCAAATTACTCCCTTTTTTGGCTTAATGAATGCAGCAGCTGTATTTCATAGACATGTATCACTTTGGGCTTCTTTTTCTTTTATTAAAGTATCATTGATATACAATATTATGTTGGTTTCAAATACACAACACAGTGGTTCAACATTTAGCCATACTATCAAGTCTTCACCCTGTCCAGTGCAATGTAGTAAGATGTTACAGAATCATTAACTGTATTTTCTGTGCTGTAATACTGTCCCCGTGACTAACCTATATTGTGATTGTGAATTACTGTACCCCTGAATCCCCTCCCACCCCCACACTCCCCAGCCCCTCCTCTTTGGTAACCACTAGTCCCTTCTCAGTGTCTGTGAGTCTACTGCTATTTTGTTCCTTCTGTTTTGCTTTGTTTTTATACTACACAAATAAGTGAAATCATTTGGTATTTGTCTTTCTCTGCCTGGCTTATTTCACTGAGCACAATACCCTCTAGATCCATCCATGTTGTTGCAAATGGCAGGATTCTTTTTCTTTTGTGTATATGTACCGTATCTTCTTTATCCATTCATGTACTGATGGACACTTAGGTTGCTTCCATATCTTGGCTGTTGCAAATCATGCAGTGATAAAAATGGGGTGCATATGTCTTTTTGAATCAGGGATCTTGTTTTCTTTGGGTAAATTCTTAGTAGTGGAATTACTGGGTGAAATAGTATTTCTATTTTTAGTTTTCTGAGGAACCTCCATATTGCTTTCTACAATGGTTGCACCAATCTATATTCCCACCAACAATATAGGAGGGTCACTTTTCATTTCTTAAGATGAGCATGTGGTAAAGCCGGATTGTTAGGAGCAGAACTGTAGGTCAAGGTTATGAGCTGCATGAAACAGTTTGCCCTATAAAACTAAACTTTCCATAGAGCTGACTACAAATTTGATATCTCTTCTTTCCTGTATTTGTAAGATTTTCATTTGTAATTGCACACAGATTAGTTATAGGAAGAATATGGCTTTAGAGCATGTATACTTATAAATTTAATCCTTTACATTCTATTAGGTCCTACAGAGAGCTACGGTTGGGTAGCTTTTTTAATATCAAATTAGAGTGAAAGTAATGCACTATTTGAAGTTGTTAATTGTTGGATTATCCTAATTCCTATTCACCAATCCTAATTCTTTTCCACCATTTCTCCAACCTTTGTTTTCCCACCTCTTTGCGTCTAGCTCTTACAGTTAGTGTAAATGTTCATTTTGATGACACTTTAACTTCTTACTTTTCAAACACTTGTAGCCATTTATATATTATGAAATTAATAGAGTTGCTTCAGTTCAGCAATAGCTATATAATATACTATAGTTTTTTTTCTTCTTAGGTAATTACAAGTGAAGAAGCTGAAAGACGGGGACAGTTATATGACAACAAAGGAATCACATATCTCTTTGATCTGGACTATGAATCTGATGAATTTACAGTGGATGCAGCTCGATATGGAAATGTGTCCCATTTTGTGAATCACAGTGTAAGAAATAAAGACAAGGCTTATTAACTTCTTAATTTTTTTTAGTCATTTTCCATAGTTGAGGAATAATTAATATACCCTTTTAATACTTCAGAGTATTTTAATACAAGGGCTCCTCTGTTAAGGCATGGTATCATTGCTACATACTACTTGACTTAAACTTTCCAACAACCTTATAAGGTAGGTTTATAGGTTTCTCCTCTTCTAGAGGGGAAAATTAATGAGCAGAGGATTTAGGAGGTAAAAAGTTTAAGAAGCACATATAACTATACTTTTCTTAGGAAAGTTAGCACAAGCTAAATTTTAGAATATACAATTAAAGATAGCTGTACTCTTAAAATTTAACACTTTCATAAAATTAAAGTATAGAATATTGACATACTTAGGGCTGTTTTTCTAAATTATAAATTAGCATTCTTAATTCATATTGGAGAAGAACTTAGAATGTACATTTGGGACCTTAAATCTAGAATTTTGTACTCTATAAAAATCTTTCCAGAAACAAGAGAGATTATAGTTTTGGATATCTAGTAAGTGCCAAGCGGATAACTGTATGAAGCATTATCTCCATTTGATGATAGGGAACCTGTGTCTCGGAGAGTTAAGTTATATAGCTGACTATATAAGGAAGAAGACCATGCTAAAACTTTGGATGGGTTTTATACCAAGAGACTAGTTAATGAAATTTAGTAGTAAAATGTCAGAGACCTGGCTCCCTTATTAGTCTTTTGATTTACTCTAAGTGAGAACAGTATTTTTAAATGTGCATGCCTCAAAGACCTCTAAATAATAACCTATTTCCAGTTGAACTTAAAAAAAAAAAAACGAATACTCAGGGAGATTAGAGATTTTATTTGGCATGTGGAGGAGCTTGTTCACATCACTTAAATTTAAATGGGTTCTGATGTTTCTTTTTAGTGTGACCCAAATCTTCAGGTGTTCAATGTTTTCATTGATAACCTCGATACTCGTCTTCCCCGAATAGCATTATTTTCTACAAGAACCATAAATGCTGGAGAAGAGCTCACTTTTGATTATCAAATGAAAGGTATGGTTTTCAAGTACAGTTTGACTATTGGTGTTTCCACATGAAGAATCTAATCAGAGTAGGAAAAGACCTTCCATCTAAACCAAACTAATGTTAAAAGTGAGAAAAGGAGGCTTTAAGAGTGTCTTTTTGCTCAAGATCACAAAGCTGATATGACAGAGCTAAAACTGGAATCCAGATCTGCCTGACCTCAGGCTGAGTAATGCTCTGTCTCCCTCATCACATTGCCTCCTGTTTGTTTTTTTTCATAATTTCTGTTGTGGAATTTTTCTCAATATTGCTTGTATTAAAAAAATTATAAGCCTACATTTCTGAACATTTACTTAGACATGTATATTCAAGAGATTGAAAATAAGACTTAAATCACATATGAAGTTATTCTATTCCTACTTGAATTTTAAATGGCTTTTAAAAAAACCATTTAATTCTGTTTGCTTTATGGTGGCAGCATAAGTGTTTTTTTTCCTTTGTCTAGGTATGATGCCTTTTTCATATTGTTACTACTTGATCTTGCTTTATGGCTCTTTAGTATACAAAATAATTGTATATTGGATTTTTCCCATAACTGTTATCACTTTCAAAAATCCATTCTCATAAATATAGGTTAATTAACATACACTTTACCTCTTATTAGCACACAACATCCTTTCAAAACAATTCATAATGATTTGTCTCTGAATATTCACATTTGTTTAATCTGATAGGAAATTTGAAACTCATTCTGAATTGTCTTAACTCTTTCTTCTGTATTTCTTTTTCTATCTATTCAGGTTCTGGAGATGTATCTTCAGATTCTATTGACCACAGCCCAGTCAAAAAAATGGTCAGGACCGTGTGCAAATGTGGAGCTGTGACTTGCAGAGGTTACCTCAACTGAAGAATTTTCAGGAAAAAGAGCTTATGATAATTGTAGTTTTGTTTTTTCAAATGTTAACTTTTTAAAAAATAAGTATTCAGGACTCTTCATATTACAAAGACTATACACTATGTTAATATACAATTCATGTTTCAAACTGTTGGCCAAATAAATGCATTACTGATGCTTCTGAAGAGAGGAACACAGGGTCACATAGACTAATTGAAATACATATATTTAGTGGTTAGATGTCAAACATGCAGACCATTTACAAATGAGCGTATATATACTTAAGAAGTCTGTGTTAATAGAGAAAATGTCTCCTTCAGTATTTAAATGTTAAACTGATAAAGGAACAATCACTAAGATCAAACATTTAACTTGCCATACTCCTGGAATTTAAAGAGTTAATTCAAATTGGCATATATGCAAGTTCTATTTTTGTTACTCTGTTGTCATTCCTGTTTACTTACTACTCACCTTACTTGTATTTGAGACAGTAGGTGATACTGAATTATAGTCTCTCTTCTACTTCTTTCCCTAAAACATTGGGATCTTAATACAAAGTTATGGTCTACAATTTAAAAAAATTTAATTACACCTTATTTCATATTTCGAAGCAGTCTAGACCACTGTGAGGCATGTATATCTGTACCAATAATTCTTAAAGATTTCTTAATCCTGTAGAAGAAAAATCTCCAAAAAAACCTAAAATTGTAGAATGGCTGCCTATTATGCTTCTTTGGAAGAGTGAGGCAGTGGGACCAGGAGGGTTTTTTTGGAGTGCCAGGCAGGGAAAATGGAGCACTTTAAAGGCCCCAGTCTGACATGAATTAGATCCATGCTGAGTACCTGTCCGCTAAACAGTAAAATAAGATGCTCCTGAGAGCAGCTGTACTTAATGACAATGTTCCACACAGTGCATTACATAAGTGTGTGGATTTCAGGCAATTTTAACATGCTTTCCACCAAATTATTTTTATACTTCCTACAGGCTCTTAAAAAGTAATCTATATTTTGAACTAATAGTTATTTTGTACATGAATTTTTTAAATGTGATAAAGCTGACCATTTGTTACTTGAACTGTTGAGACTGAAACGGAATATATATCCATTGTTTGTTTTGTTTTGTTTTTCCTGCATAGTAAAACCTCAATCAGGAAACTATGTTTTCATCTCTTTCTGATTCTGAGATTTCTAATGATGGTGCCCAACATGAAGGTAAATGAAGCAAATCTAGCTTTTGGTATTGCTAATTAAGTTCTTCCTGAACTCATTGCCCTAGGCTTTAATGACCTAAAATAAGCTTGGGTAAAACTGAACTGACTTCTGGGCTGCAGCACTTCAAGGATCTTCTTAATCCTTTACCTCTTCTGGGGGAGAAGCTACACTTCATCATTCATTCTGTTGTTACCATGTGACTTTGCTCTTTCATAATGTAGGATAAGTTTTTGCATGTTTGAGGCTTCAGAATACATATCTGCTAACCAAAATTTGTGGAATGTGCCAAGGAAAAATACATTTTTTAGTGCCATTTCTTAAGTTTTCTTTTTGAAAAAAAATAGTCACATATGGTGTCAGTGGTGAGAAAAGTTGTAGATTTAAGGGTGGCTCCCAGTGGCCAGGCTTACTTTGAATCTAATTCTCACAGGTTTAAAGATGTAATTTTAACATTCTTTTTAAAATCTCAGTGTTTTCTGTCCAGTTATTTGATGTCTCCTTTTTTTGTGTTAAAAAATGTAGAACAGGAGGGCAAAAGGAAAATGGCTGCCTTCAGTAAACTTTTGTCCTTATTAATAGAAATTTAATGGACCTTTGAGATTTTTAATTACCTTGTGTTAGTTACCCTTACAGTAAAAAACTGAACTTAAGCCGTAAAATAATAGAAATTATTTAAACGAAGCTACTGGGAGCTTTTAACTATTTTAAGTCAACATTTAGTTTCTTTAAATTAGCTTCATAAGTTGTCTGAATTTGTCCTTAAAATATTCAAGGATAATATTTAGATCATTTAAACTGTAAATCCCTGTACAAGTTGTATTAATACCATTGTTTTGAGTATCTACAAGATTGTGATACACAATTGGTAATCTCAGGGTTTTTTCCCCATATATGCAAAATCTAGACTGCACTTATTTTTCTTATAGTTTTTCTTTAGCAAAATAATTCAGTCATTTGATTTTCTATTTAGCATGGTTTTAGCTTTGTTTCTGAATATTTTACTGTCATTTCTAGTACAGCTACAAAAGTGGCAGAAAAATACTGATGGTATCCCTACCTACTTTGGAGATTAACCAAAGGCCTTTACACCATTCCTTTAAATGTTACTTTGCTTGTAAGAAAGTTTGTCATTGTCATGGTTCATTCATTTGAATATTAAAGTAGAAAATTAGCATAATGTGGGTGGATACTTCTAAAATTTTTTGAGCATTAGTCACCAGGTCCTTAAACATATCGCACTAAGTATTGCCTGTAAGTGCAAAGGAATTTTAGAATTAGAATTTACATTCTTTGAGCTAGATTTAGGCCCTTTATATGTATTTCTGTGCTTCTCATCAATCTGTGAGGTTGGTACCATCATCCCTCTGGTATACCAGAGGAAGTTAGGTAACATTTACATGCCCAAGATCACCCAGCTCGGAGGCAGTAAACTATACCTAATTATTTTTAGTGTAGTCAACCAACTTCAGACAGGTAGTTTTAAGAACCTATTTCTACTGTTTGAGCAAACTTCTAAGTTTTGAATTCTTTAACACAAATGTGGGTAGCTGCTGGGTTTCTTTGGTGCTATATCTTGGTATTTTGAAACTTTTCTTTTTACTTTTCCTTTATACTTTATGATTTTTGAAGTAAAAATCAAGTAGCCACTTGAATTAGTTCTACCCACTCTTACGCTGTTTAAAAGGCATTATTGCACAGTTGTTAAGAGCATGGATGCTGGGCCCTAAATTGCCTGTGTTTCAGTCCTGGCTTTGCCTCTTACTAGCTGTGTGAATTGACCTCTCTGTGCCTTAGCCTCCTCATCTGTGGGGAGAAAAAAATGGATCTACCTCAAAGGATGACTGTGAGGACTAAAGGAGTTAATATACAATGTGTAAGAGAACTCAGCATTCTCATAGAGTAAGTACCCTATGTAAGTATTAGCTCTCATTGTTCTGTACTGTAAACCTGTACTTTAAAATCTTTGGTGATCATGGCAGGTTTTTATTTTTAATCGTCTGTTCTCGTGCTCTTAGCCCTTAAATTCATTCAGCCAACATTTACTATGCCAGACTCAGACAAAGAATGAAAATGTGGCAGTAAAATTGATGATGTGATTATAAAATGCTAAGAATATATTCAGAAAATGTTCATAGGCAAGTTTTAAACACCTACCTTGGATCATAAGCTGTATTAAGATAAAGTCATGTCAGTGAATATATACAAATATATATAGTTACAATTGATTACATGATTTCAGGTGTGTTTTACAGCCATAAATGACAAATGAAGTCTCTGGGTTTCTGTAATAGGCCTGTTGTAGTTATGACTTAATCAAGTGGTTTGCAGTCTCTGCTGATGCTCTCCAGTGATTTTATATCTGCTTTGAATTTATTTAGGTAATAGAGATAGGCAAAATGAAATGAATATAAATGTAATCCTGCCCCACTCATACTGAGTCTGTAGAATGTATTAGAAGCTCAGAGTAGCAGCTGAACTAGAAAAAAGGAGGTCAGTGTTCCCATAAAACTGTATTCTCTGTCTTACTTTGTCTCTAGGTACCTTACTATGCTGAGATTAGTCTCTGTTGGTGTTCATATTAAAACTATTGAATAATTTACAGCAGATACACTTCTGTAACATATTTCTCAAAGACCATTCAGAAAGGAGTTGAACCAGGCCCCTCACTCCTATCCCTATCCCATGTCAGTTACTTCCCCTCATCCTTTCTCTTGTACAAGATTCTCGGCTAAAGTTTGAAGTCTAGGTGTCACTGTCTGGTTTTTCCCCATGAATGTGGACAAGAGCTAATTTGTCCTTCTGGCATTGGGAGACATTCCCTTCTGGGGTATTGAGGGCTGGTTTCCTGGGTTCTCTTGGCTTTGGGTCATTTGTGCACCTAGTTTATTTTCCTCTCCCACTGACTCTTAAGTCTTGAAACTATAGTTCTGTAAATCCAATACTTATTTTTGGCTAATTACCATGCAGCATGGTGGTAATGCATATCATGGTTTAATTGAACTGCAAATTGTGTTTTAGCTTAGCCACTTGTTTTTACTGAAATCTCTGCTTCTTTCCTTCTTCTATGAAATGTCAGCATACCAAAGTTGCTCATAATACATGAATAAAACTTCATTAAACCCCCGTGTGTAACTGCAAATTATACCCTATTGATGGACTTTGAAGAAGCTTAATGACTCACAATGCTCACACTTTTCCTGTTTAATTATTTTTAGGTCCTAATTTTTCCAGTTTTAATTTTACCAGTTATTTACAACAGCATTCTTAAGTGATATAACATCTTTTGAGATAAATAAGGGCTGTTTTTTTTCCTGAAGCCATCAGTTTATTGTATTAGGACCAAGTTTTAGTCTTTCAATTTGAAGTGTATTTGTGCCCCAGTATGTGGTCTGTCTTGGGCAATGTCACAGGCACTTGAAAAGCATGTACTCTGCTGTTGTTGGGTGGCGTGTTCTCTAAGTGTCCATTAGATCCAGCTGGTTGGTAGCTCTGTTCAGTTCTTTGCTGTCCTTGCTGATTTTCTGTAGGGGAATTCTGTTACAGAGAGAGGGAGGGTCAAGGCCCTAGCTATACTTCTTACAGTAGTGAGTCCTCCTCTCATTGGTTGTGCTTTGGCATTAGGGACACACACATTTAGGATGATGTCCTCAGTGAACTGGAGCCACTCTAGCCTTACATGTGTTTACATGTACATCTTTCTCAGTCCTTTTACTTTTTTTTTAACCTAACCTATGTCATTTGAAGTGAGTTGCTTATGCAGTACACAGTTGGGTTTGGTTTTTTTCCCCTGTCTTTTCATCGGTGTGTTTAGACCATTTTCATTTAATGTAATGATTGGTATGTTTGGATTTAGTTCTGCCATCTCTTGTTTTTTAGTGGTTGCTCTAAAATAAAGTGATTTAAATTCTTAAGTATCTAAGAGTGAGCTTTTTCTTTTATCAACTGCTATACTCTCACCTGTTGCCAGTTTCTTGTATAAGTATTGTAAATGCTCTCGTTTAGGTAGCTCAGCTTCTGGAGTAGAGGGAATTTCAAAATCAGAGGAATTCTGTGAATCTGCATTGTTACTAAGATTCGGCAACCTTTTTTCCTGAAGTATGTGTTCCTCACTGCTTATAGTTGGTTCTCCAACTGTATTTACATCTTCATCTCCGCTTTTCAAATCAGAGTAAAGAGCCTTTGGACAAAGTAAACTTTGTTCCATCTGAGAGGCAGAAATATTCTCTTTAATTCTTGGTCTATAGCCATTTTTGTTCAAGGAGGTAATATCCCCACTGTTTCTCTCCTGGGAAGATAACAAAACAGTGTCAGATTGGCTGTCCCAGCCTTGACTTCCTTGTTCTGATATGTGTGTTGACTGCGAAGAGTTCTGGGAAGAGATGTGAGTTGATTCCCCATCAGAATCATTGAAAAGCTTTGGTGATTGAGAGCCTCCTGCCTCTGTGGAAGAAGGGAAGTTTTCTGAATTGTCATCTGTGATATCATCGTTTCTTTTAAAGAACACTTCCCACTGTGGTACTTCCACATCAGCCTTTTGCTGAAGTGGAGCAGGAACCAGGCCTCCTTGAGATGAGGATGGGATTTGTAATTCTTCTTCACTTTCACTGTTGGATTCTTCACAGTCTATAAAGTTGGCCCAAAGTGAGGTTTGCATACTCTCTGCTTTGAAGCATCCTGTGCTTTGTCTCAGTTTTTCAGGCTTGTTTGGTGATACTGTACTAGTTGGAAATACCTCAGGGTGAGGAGTTCGCTGGTTTGGAACCTTGTGCCTTAAAGGTACTGGCAGATCATCAAAGAGATCATCATCTTCCTCCTCTGTGGGAAAACAAAACACATTTATAGGAAACACAGAATGGAGTGGGAGCCAATGTGTGCTTTTAATTGAAGTCCAATTGGTAACATTTAGCTACATTTTTAATTCATGGAATTGCATGTTGGGAGTTCATTCTTCTTCCAAAAGAAATGAAAAGGTCTTATATTCAACTACTACCCTTCAGCCTCTCTAATGCCAGACTGTGAGTTGAAAATACTGATGTGTTCTCCAAATAAGGCCACAAATAATGCCCGTATCAGTGGTTCTCAACCTTGACCATCCTCTAGAGTATCTTAAAAAAAATACAGCATTCTATATATCATTCCACACCTACAGAATCCCTAAAGGTGGGACTCAGTTTGATTTTTTGCTTTAAGTTCTACAGCTGATTCTGTTCATCATCCAGCTTTGGGAGCCACCTGGACTAGGTTTATAAACTCCACCTGCAAATAGATGCTCAGTGAGTTTAAAGTTTTCCTTCTGTGAACATCTTATTGATACTTACTTTGTATATGCTTTGGGCTGAATGTTTGTATCCTCCCAAAATTCATAGTGTGAAACCCTAACCCCAGTGTGATGGTATTTAGAGGTGGAACCTTTAGGTTATTTGATTTAGATAAGCTCTTGGGGGTTGGTTGGGGGGTGGCACAGGATAAGTGTTCTTGCAAGAAGCAGCAGACAGATTTCTCCCTTTCTCCATGCCCATGCACAAAGGGTAGGGCATGCAAGCACAGAATGAGAAGGCGTCTTAGCTACAAACCCTGAAGCAGGCCTTCACTAACCAGATCTGCCACGCCTCAATCTCAGAAGTAGCTCTCTGGTGTCTAAGTCACCTGGGCTCCAATATTCGTTACAGCAGCCAAAGCTGGCTAAGTTTATGAGGCTCTGGCAGACACTAGAGAGACACAGATTGATCAAGCGTGGATTGCTAATTGCATTAGCATAAAGTGAGCTCAGTCCACTTAAATTCCTAAAATGAGGAAACTTTACTTGGAGAATGAAATTTGTGCAAGTTGAATGAGAAGGCACAGTATTTCTTGCTCCTCTAAGGGCACCTAAGGAAATTAAGTGTACACAAGAATACTATATATGTGGCAACTTAATGTTCTAGTGCTGAATTTAGTGTTACCTGTCTTCCCAATGATAAAGGATATGGCTAAACGTATTTTTAAAAGCCACTAAGAGAAGTAGAGCACAGACATCATCATCCAGGACCTATTTTACCAATGAGGAGCCAGGGACAAGAATCAAACCCAATTCTTAAACCCAATTCCAGTGTTATAATTGTTTATCCTTTTCTAAAAGCCTTAAGGTAACTAAGATGTCTAGCTACTGTTTTTGAAATCATCCTACTCTCCAAGATAGAGCTTTATTTTAAGTCAGGGATTATACATGTTTTAGCTCCTAGTGTGCCAAAGTTCTCTTTAAATGAAATGTTTTTGTATCATCTCTAGATCAGTGACTATACCAATATCATGGTATGTTTCAACTGTGAAATATTTTAACTCACCTATATGTATCTAAAAACAAGTAAAGTTTCTATACTATTAGAAGTTTATTCTGACATTGTATTCTATTTTATAACAATTTACAGATTTTAAATGTCTCTATATGAAAAGGGAAAGACAAAATTGAAAATATCACAAATGTAAGTGTGTTGAAATCCTTAGTAGTTGTTATACAGAAATGCACCTGAATCCAATTAAAAGGGGACAACTATAGATCCTTTCCACTGCACTGTTGATGTCTGGTATAATTGTACCAGAAAACAATTTGTCAACACATATCAAGCACCTTAGTTTCTACAATTTAACCCAATGAGAGATGTGAAACAGACTTACATACAGTATTCACAATATTATTGTAAAACTGAAAAGTTCAATATAACCTAAATGTACAATGACAAAGATTAAATATACCATTGTGTAGTCATTATACAAACTATGCAGCCATTAATTTGACCTCCAAAGCCAAGGTCGTCCTTCTTACCTGAGTCTATGTGGGTTGTTCTAACTCTCTTCAATTTGCCAAGTGGCTTATACTTTGGCTCCGTACTTTGGGAAGATCGGCATAAAGGCTTTAGGCTGAAAGGAATACAAATATTTCATTTTCCTGTTGGGAAAGCTGCTAGAATGTAAGCATGATTTATAGAGATTGTAAAAACTTGGCCATGGGGGAAATCACCCAACTACTTTTTTAAAAAAGCAATGTTTAATAAGCACTTAAATACAACCTGGTAGATTGCTATCTTTCCTCTTATACTGCAGAAAAGCAGTATTCCTTATTCCTTATTCTAAAAAACAAGGGAATACGGTATGGCTAGCCACTTCCCCCTCCCTGTTCAATGAGGTTACTTACCTCTTGCAAAAATCTCACAAATTTATGTCTTCATTCTAGAGGATGAAAGCTAAGACATAGTGAAGATAAAAGCCCTTCACTGCCAACTTCTTCCTTAAGCCAGATTCCCAGAAGCCTTTAGCATTATATGTAACATTGCTCACTTGAACAATGCCATTATGCTCCCACCCAGAAACGGATTCACAGCCACATCCATTTTATATCCTTACCCTGTTCTCAGGTCTGAAACTATCTGGATTGATCTGGTTCAACAATAGATTTCCATGAGTAGTAAGTACTCACATTTCTATAACTTTATCCATAGTTGTGCCTATTGGAATAACATTTGGATATGCATTCACAGGGCAGATGTAGCTCAAAAAATCTTTAATCTAGAAGAAGGAAAATAAAGTGGATCAGTTATCGCTATGGTGAAAAATCTGGATGTTAGAGAAGCAGGTAAAGAGAGATCAGGGGAAAGAAGCAGACATCTCTAATGGCTCTGGTCCAGTGCTGGCTGCAGATCACCTGACAACCTTGTAGGAAGATGAAATACCCAACCCTCAGGCCCTACTCCCAAAGATCCTTTTATCACTGAGCTATAGTGGGGCCTCAGTACAGTCATCCATTTTTCAGGTGATTCTGTTCCACAGTAAGGACTGGGAATGACTAACAAATGGGCATTCAAAGGTTCTGTATTTCCTTATATGACATTAGTTTCCTTATCTAAGAAAGTCAGTAACCTATAACCAATCCCTTCAAGAAAGTTAGAATTTAGTTGAATAATACACAGAAGAAAATAAGGTCTTAGAATTACATTCTTTTCTTCGACAAATAACTTAGTATTCCTAAGGGAACTGCAGCTTCATGGTTGTTTGGTTTTTCTAATGGTTCAATCTAAACAAGGACAGTTTACAAGCAAAAATTTCATGAACACCGATTTTCTGCAAAGTTCAGAAGCAGAAGAACCCTGCCACTTTTCCTCAAAACATCTCTCTAACACAGATAAGCTTCAGCTCTGTCACTTATTAGATCTTGGTGAACCTGTGATCTTGGCCAAGTTACTTAAGTCTCTAAGTCTTAGATGCTTCATCTGAAAGTATAAATGAGATAATGTGTGTACAGTGCTTAGCCCAGAACCTTGCGCATGGTTAAAACATTCAGCTATGCATTCCAAAGTTGGTAATGACAACACAAAGATTTTTATTTCCTTCTGCAAATGGGGAGACTGAAGCACAAATTATTAGTACCCAACTTTTTCAAATAAAGGACCAAATCAAAAGAGGTACAATCCCAGGAATTACCAATTCCTCCACATTAAAATAAAATGGCTACCTTAATTAAAACAAAGATCCATTCTTCAGATATCATTCATGAACAAATTATTTTGTACTTTAAAAGCAGACATGCAAATGGTAAACATTATTTACCTGCCCAAAACCTATAGGATTTGCAAAATCATTCCAGTTGAGGCTGGTAGAAATCTGAGGCTTTTGAAGGAAGCCTGTGCTAGAAATGACTCACTTCTACTCAGAGATCTAGTGCCACAAGGAAACTAGACACCCACCAGAGGGGTACATGCGACACTTGTACAAGTTGATGTTCTTCCATCAGATGGTTGCCTTAAAACAATTCATTGTCAGTTCTCCTCACTGGCAATAGTTATGTTCTGTAAAGTCATCATGAACACTGGGCCCCAGCTCCTGGGAGGGAAGCAAGGTTCCTGTGAACCTGGGGTCACACACAGCACTTTTGTCAGCTGATTGATACATCCTGTTTGTTTAAAGACACTGTTAAATAGGTACTGTTGACTCATTAACATGGACAGTTTACATGCAAAAATGTAAACAGCACCATATTCGTGCCTGAGCAGCTTATCAATGATAACATGCATTTCCTCCCTGAGACCTGGCCTGGCCTTCCTGTGCTCAGGAACTAGCCAGCACTAGCTACACGTGGGGGCTGCATGAAGCAGTGATTCAACAAAAGTGCAGAAATGTGGAAAACACAGCACTAAGCAGTCTGCAAGCAGTTAGGGCAGGAGAGGTGCAGCCTAGTCCGGCCAGAGCGCCCCCAGTTTTCATTTGGGGTCACAAACAAACCCTAGCCGGGAGGCAAATTTATAAACAAAGAGTCCATGGATAATGAGGATTTAGAAAAAACTGAAAGGAAATGACATTCAAATATACTATTTACGTTCTTAAATATAGTTCAACATGTTCTACTTATAGGATGAAGTCCTATTAGTTAAAGCATTTCAGGAAAGCCTCTCTTTCTCATCAGACACTGGAGTAAGAGAACTAAGCAGAGTGGTGACATCATTTGGGTGACAACTTGCTCTAATCTGGGGGCAGGGAAGGCAGGTGAGCTGCTGCGCTGTGTCTCAAGCAACAGGAAATACTTCCTCACTGGGAGGCAACACTAAAACCTCATCCCATCTGAGCCTGTAACTACACCCATGAAGAGAAACAATAGTTTTAGCTGGAAAAGTAAGGCCTACCCTTCTTCCCCGTTAATGCCCTTCCTGTGGCTCAGGCAGAAAGAATACTCAGCCATGAAGGGGTCAAGAGGAAGGCCCTGATGCTGAGCCAGGAGCCGAAACAACACACCAGGACAGGCCTTTGATGACAACCTAAGATGCAGACTATTGCTGAAGAAAAATTTAATTACACCATTAAAATGAGTTACTTTCAAGTTCTCAGATGATCTATTTGCAATTGAACATTAAGGTTATTTAAGAGATGTCACTGTATATTTTAATAATGTTATGAAGAATCATTTCCAACACCAGGGCTGATTTGACAAGAATTCCACTACCTGGAGCTCTGGAAGAATCCATCTGTTTAAATAATTAAAACATCCACAGCTCATAGCTGCAGTGCTATGTCCATGTATCCCACACACAAAAATAGTAGTTATCAGGGAAATGGATTTTTTGCACTTAAAAATGGATTTTTGATCTGCAAAACTAATATATGTCTTAAAGTGTCATAAAAGGCTTACGTTTATACTTTTTCTCCAATGCATGAAATTACTGAATCTCTGAATTTGTAAGATGGTAGCATTTACTTTGGAAATACAGGAGGATTTTGCAAATGAATTAAAGTCCCCATTCTAGTAGGTCAATTTCCCACATAACAAGTACCATAACAAAACCATTTAAGCCTTTTTAAACTATGTCATTCTATTACACTGTATCTTTCTTAAGGATAGTGTCCATATCTCATCTTCATTTTTCCCCATTGCTGAATATTCAGAACTATATTTTAAATGGCTTTTCAGTACAATCAAATTTTGGAAAAGGCCAAGAATCTGGACAATGCCTTAAGGCTGTCTATAAAGAGATTTTTATCTGTAGTAGCTTCAAATAAAATTTATGATTCTCTTATGATAGGTAAACAGAACAACTGAAGTGGGGAAGTTAAAATACATTTAGGAAGCAAGAATGGAAAAGAAAATGTTTTAGTCATACATATTCTTCAATGTTTAGGCTGAAAACAGGTGATAAAAGCAATCTCCTTTGCACTTAGTAAACACAGCTTATCCACTGAGATATTTTCCCTGCATTTCTTTAGAAAAGCCACAACAAATCTTACACAGTAGACAAAGCGATGCCTCTGGGGGTCAAGGGGACCACTGCTTTCAACCATGAAGGCCGCAGAGCAGTTGGCAACAGGACTGTGAGCACATGGGGCCCTCTCACCTCACTGTAGGAGGAGTGAAAAGAAAAGCACGCTCTGTATGAACTCTCTCCAGTCCTAAAAGGAAACAACACAAAGTTAAAGGACCGCTTATCAAAACTAAGCTAAGTTCTAAATTTCAAGCCTTCCCATTTAGGCTATTGCAGTATGAAACCACCCTATAATCAGGAATTTCTTCTAGGGATAGTAGGGAACTCTTTCCAGAAATACAAATATTTGTACACATTCTGAACAGCCAATATTAAGGAAATATTGCTAAGATATGATGGTCATTATAGTGCTCCCCTCCTATTCCACTAAGGTCTTCTATTCCCTACCACATCCATTTGTAACTCCTTGCTAAGCAAAACACCTAATCCCTCACCATTCCCTCCACCTGAGCAGAGTAGGCCGCAGGAAATAACTGGCTAATGGTATTAGCTATTAGGTCTGGAAGCAGCATCTCTTAAGTCTGAATAGAGTTTAAATTTCGTAAGTTATTTTCCACAATTGTAATATATCCTCTTCTTGGGCTTACGCTAGATAGCATTTAAACTAAAATAATTCAGACTATTTACCTCATAGCAAGGCTTCTCTCAGACCTGTGACGTTGTTTTCTTACCTCACAATTACATTTGTTTTTCTGGTTCTTTCTCCAAACCACATAGTAGATGGCTTAATGCTGATTGTGCAGAGTGGAATTCTGTTTTTGGAAGTAATTCCACAGGGTAATTTATTCCACTGAAAATACTCCTCTGCCTAAAAAAGATTTTAAAAAAAGAAACAGTTCAGCATTTTCAACAAATCTGTTTGCAGGTATGTCTCAAAAATAAATGTTGGGAAGTTTACAGACATGAAAATTAAATGTAGACATGAGGACACAGTCAGATAACTAACTCCAAATCGAGGAACATTCTGCAAAAAAATTCTTCAAAAATACCAATGTGATGAAAGAGAAGCAGAAGGCTGGAAATCTGGTCTACATCAAGTGACTAACAAGGTGTGAGTAAATGCAGCACATGATTTCAGTAAGCCCTGGATGCCCCTGCCTCCCTACACCCAGCCACACATTATAAAGGGCACTGCTGGGACAAGTGGGGACACCTGAACATGGCTATGTAATATCTGACAGTCTTGGAGGAATGTGAAATCCCCTGAGTGTGGGAAGTGTACTGTGGTCACACAGGAGGACGTCCTTGTTGTCCACTCTCTTCTCTTAGAGTGAAGAGTCGTGAAGTCTGCAGCTGCCTCTCAAACAGGAGCAGGGGCACTGGTTACACCCAGAACTGGAGAGGGGGGCCCCAGAACCAAATAGGCACAAAATGCTTTGTGCTAGTCTTTCCACTTTACTGTTTTAAAATTTTTCAAAATATATATATATTTTTAAAAGGCTGAAAAACAATGGGACTACTTTCCCAAAGACATTATGTTTACAGAGTACTCCATCTAAATCCAACGTTGTGGGCACCCTTGGTGCTATTTCCTAGAAGGCTGCAGAGGAGAGCCCTCCAGGGCTCGCCAGCTGTGTTCCGCTCGGTATTTGTAATGCTCTGTGACCTAAGAATGATCTTAAGCTGCTGGAGGTGGTGTTTCAAGGCAAGTAGCCATGTGGGAAATAATAGGAGTAGCAATTACAAATCAAGCTACTTTGTGGAAGATGAAACAATTTAGAGCAAGAAGTAATTTGCCAATTAAAATATGTATGGGGTGTGGGGGTACCCAAAGACTACAAATCCAACAGAAAAAGGACAAAACTGCATCTAGTTTATATCAACATTACTTTTATCCATCCATGAAGTCACTGGGTAAGTGCATATATATGCACAAATGATAAAATGAATTCATGAATGCAAGTTACAATTTGCAGTTTACCAATCAAAAAGTAATTTCTTACTTTGTAGCTCTCCTCCAGAGGACTTACACAGATGATTCCATGCTGTGGATAAGAATTCTTTTTTTTTCTTTTAAATTACACTTTATTTTAGGGCCGAGCAAATTTACTTCAGGCTTTTGGCTGATGGGGACAGTAATACCACCACACTAATTATCTATATGTATAAGTTCAGTGTTTACCAAAATAAGAATTACCAGCATTTGGATACTAACATATTTTAAAATCTGGGGAAATGCACGGCATTTGAAGATCACTAATTAGTTGTAGTGATATTGAATGACTATATAAATTAAAATGAAAAAAAGGAAGTTAAAGGAATTTCAAAATTTACTACCTGGCATTTAGCCACAGAAGGGCATTTGATAAGAAAGTTCTATGGTGACATTTGAAAATGAATTACAAGTGAATTGCAAAGACACTAGAAACATATTTGAATTTGAACTGGGAACACATGTAACTATTTCAAAATTTGAAGCCAAGTTATATCTAGACATTTATCTCAAATGAGAAGAAAAATAAACTTTATAAATGTGCACATGAGTCTCAAATATAAACAGTAATGGATTGTGAATATTTTCCTGAAATTATAAACTCTAACATTTACTAATTTCATCACAAATAAATTATTCATTATATAATTCACTACAAATAAACATACCAAATGTGTGTGAATATATTTCATTTAAAAGCTATAAGTGTGTGTGTCTATTTACTAACTCTGAGGTTTATGGAAGGAACTGCAGCATTGTAGAAACTGCATATCCCTGGACTGATAACTTAGGATCAGGTTTTATATCTGTAAACTGAAAAGCCTAGAAAATGGAATTTCAGAGGTTCTTTCTGAACCTATTTGTTTTTCATGGTCACACAGACAATTTACTATGTACCTTTGGGTGCCGACATGCATGGATCTGAGTGCTACGGTCTGTTGTGAGATGCTGAAGAATGTCAGGCATGTTTCTAAACATGTCTAGTTTATCCACATGAACCTGAGAAAAATAACATATAAGCATGTTATTTGAACTGTATTTTCTACAAATAAATTGTTTAAGAGTAATTAAGCAGGGATAAACCATCCAATTAATGAACTAATTCTTTCTTGAAACCTAAATTTTGGCTGTCTGAGTGAATATGAGCATTCTGCCAGGATATCAACAGGCTAAGGACCCAATCTTTCTCCCACCAGTCAGCCTTACAGGCTACTGTTGGTGGTGATAGAAAATTCCAGAGTCTTGGGTGGTGAACTTCACTGGATCATGCCAGGACTGTCCTTTAGTCCCTCAGGAGTCATTCAGTTAATATTTTTGTGCATCTACTATATGTCAAGCCTGATTCGAAATACTGGGTTGGTAGCAGTCAACACTGCAGACAAAAACGACCAAGAGCCACTTGCTGGTGAAGATGTACAACATGCCACCCATGGGCAGCTGGTTGGGGGAGACAGCTGGACCAGGAAGCAGAGACCCAATCCTCCCTTCCTACACATCCTTTACTGGATTAAAAGGGGAAGGGAGGACAGATGCAGAACAACAAAGAAAACCTTGGCCACCTTAAGAATTTTAAGGCTGGTAATAAAGTGTTAAAACCAATGTATCAGTTTTACTTAAAGCTTCTCTTCAGAGTACTTCAATGTAAACAAGTACCTAGGTTGATATTAGGGTTATGAAATGGCACCAAAAAAAAGCACTCTCATTTGGAAGTGTGATTAGAATATGAAATTGCTGTGGCAATTAATACCAAGACAGGTAGGAAAAGAACCCAAGCAGAACTGCTTGCTCATCCCATGGCCTGTTCCACTCAGAACGTGCTCACTAATGACTAACAAGTTTCATTTTCTGGCCTAAGGAGGAGAAAAAGTTTTCTGAGATATAAAGAGACACACAGAAACTTTAATTCTCATAAAATTGAAGCCTCAAAACACTACCACAGATCATCTCTGAGGTTCCTTAGTTACACTCTCTTCTCCCTTTTTAAATTACTGATCTGAAATTGTTTCCATCCCCTATAAAGGGATTAAGAATCTTCAGAGAAGGTCACACCAGGGTGACTCTGAGGTCATCACCAAAGGCTGCTCTCCCCTGAGCCCTCCTCAGCCCGTGGCACCTTCCTGCAAGGCATCCAGAGCAGGAGCCTCCAGGCTGGTTCCACTTCACACGCCACTAAAATTCACAAAACAAACCGGGGACTGATAAGCAGTTGCTACCTTTATGTTGTGCTAGGAGAGGAGAAGGGAAAAAATAGTAGATAGCAGAGATCAGTGTAGTGTGTGTGCATACAAGCTATTGTCACCAGGATTTCATTTAAAAGGCCATCTCAACACTGAAAAACATAGGAATGGCAATCTTAGAATGAAAACAAATCCATCCTAAAGTGGAGACTTGGTAACTTTATGGCAATACATTTGGACAGAAGGACTTCAGGAAGGAAGACATTAACAAGGACCAACGAAATAAAGGCTTAGGAAGGGAAGGGGGAGGGAGAGAGGGAAGGGCTTCAAAATTTCAAATGCAGAAAAATTAGATCTTTTTTATTAAGATTGTATATAACTGTTAAATTCTTGGCACAGTTAGCTGAGGGATCTATATCAAAAGGTACCAAAAGAGCTAGAACTTCAGCATCCAAATAGTTCCAGCACTTCGTCTTATTCAGTTGGTACCAAACAGCCATTCTGTCTTAGGGGAGGAGAGTGGCCCCATGCGGGCCCTGGGGCAGGCAGCCCCTCACGCACTGGGCTTGGCTTGCTGCTCAGGATCCTGGGAGCCCAGCGCTGAGCCACCTGGGAGGGACAGGTGGAAGCGCCCTCCCTGCCTGATCGGATATTGATCCCCCGACGAGGCTCAGTGGCTGGACAACGTGTTCCACACCTTTCTGACCATGACCTACAGTAAGAAATGTTTTCCTTGGCAACCAAGCAACATACACATGGATGTGTCTGATTCTGTATGAAAATTTTCACAAAACAATAATTACTAACTGCAAGCAATACACTCAGTCTCTAGTTCAAATTTATGTTCAAGACTGGTCACAATCACTAAATTTACTTCCTGACCCACTCTGAAAGAACACTTCATCCATGGGACATTTCACCAAAGGGCTCTTCTCGGCCATCTGGGCCACTGTCAGCCCCTGTGAGGAAGTGAATACACGGCCGGCATTACTTAAGAGGGGCTGCCAACCTGGGCCATGCACGTGTTTTGATAGGTTGCTTCCACCGGTGACTGTTTAGTTTTCAGGGGGCAGGGAGGAGGTAAAAAGGTGAAGCTGGAAGGAAGAAAGGAAGCAAAGAGAAGAGCCATCCCCACACCTGGACTCCGAATTCTTCACTGAGGTTGGTGAACAGATACTCATATCCATACGCAGCTTTGCAGTTCAGCCACACAACATGGTACGGGCTCCGAGTGATCCAGCTCCGCACCAGCTCTAATATTCCACTCAGACACTCCCCCTGGGCAGGAATTTTAACAGGCATTGAACGGTTTTAAGAACATCACTTAACCCTCTCCAATCCTAACATACACAGATACCAATGCCAATGGGGACAATAACGATCTGGTTTGTAATTCATTAGAATATGGCCATACCCAGGTAATATCCCATTTCTCCAGAAAGACTTACTCGACTAGGAATTTGATAAAATTTTGGATCACAGAAAGTAGTATCTAAGTATATACTCTGGATGTCTTTCACTCTGAAAAAACAACAACGTGTTAATCATTGACTGTGAAATAAAATATGATAAAGTGTAAACTCTTGTTATTTTACACGGTGTTCCATTCCATTTGGAATTTGTTTAATCAAGTTTGTTGGGAAATTATTTCCATAAAATAAAATACACAGATTTTGCATATATATGGGCCAGTGAATTTTGACAAATTCATGTAACTACTATACCAATCCATCATCCCATTTCAAGAAGAAAACTTTGCCTTGCTGTTACAAATATTACAATCAAATTTGATTTCTCATAGAACCAAAAGCTTGTCCTGGCAGGACCAAGAGCAAGAAAACTTGAATGCAGTCTGACGGTCAAGGATTCCTTGGGGCCCAGTACCTGCCCCCGGAGTGCAGGAGCTCCATTCTGGCAGCTTCTCCTTTTGCCAACCTGAAGTCTCCCGTGTACAGGACAGTTCCATGACTGCCCTGAAAAAGAAACCTGAAGAGGGAACATATCTCAGTGATTGCTAAGTCTCACACAAAGTCCTGATAAAGCAAATATTGGCCAGATCCATGGCAAATGCTTCCTGCCAAACATAGCCACTATGATAAGGTGTGCATCAAGAATCTGTGTAGCTCTAAACCACACCAGGGACTAGCTACCACCTCTTCCCCGGGATGGAAAAAAATACCACAATGGAGGTAACACTGAGTTTGCAAGATAAGCCCTGAAATATGTTAACACTCAACTCCATGCTGAGATCATTCCTGCTCATGCAGAGAGCAATCCATGCGGAGGCAAATGCAAACCCAGTGAGGAAACAGCTACTGAAGATTCCCACCATGACAGGGCCACATTCCAAACCTGGTCCTTATCTGAGTCCCCCAAGTTCAATTTGGAATCAGAGATGAAAGAAAATGCCTTAAAAATAATCAAATCTCCCTAACCTACTATTTTCTAGTACTGGAAACTTTACTTCTACAAGCATTGTACATGTTTACATATAATAAAAATGACAAAACAGATGAGTCCCCTTACATAACCGATCCTGGGCAATGACCAGCTGGCAAGAGAGTCACAACAATCTCTTCCTTCTAAAAAGAAAATAATAGAAGTTATCATAAGGACACACAGCTAAATAAAGCTCTCCTTAACAGAACATATTCAAGTACTCCTCAAAGAAGTGGTATGTCTCTTCTCATTTCCTCACACTCCAAATCCTGGAAACAAGTGGAATCCTTGCCCACGAAACAATGGTTAAGTCTAGAGTTACACTTTGTCCCAGTAATTCCACCCACGGGTAAGAAATGAAAATGTATGTCCAAATAAAAACCTGTGCATGAATGTTCACAGCAGCATTACTCACACTAGCCAAAGAGTAGAAACAGCCCAATGACAATCAACTGATGAATGAACAGACAAAATGTGATCCTCATCCAATGGAATATTGTTTGGCCATTTAAAAAAATGCACCGTGGTGCATGCTACAACACGGACAGGCCATGAAAGCACTGTGCCAAGTGAGAGAAGTCTGCCCCAGAAAAGACCACATACTGTCAGAGTCTATTTATATGAAATATCCAGAATAGGCAAATCCAGAGAGACTTAAGTAGAGTAGCAGATGCCAGGGGCTCTGGGGAGGGAGAGACAGTCGTGCCAGCCAAGGGGCACAGGCTTTCTTTTTGGGGATGTTCTAAAACTGATCATAGTGGTGGCTGCACAACTCTGTGACTCACGGCAAGCCACTGCACTGTACGCTTTCCACAGGGTGAACGGTAGTACAGCACATGAATTCTATCTCAATAAAACCATCATTTAGGAAAAAGATAAAAAGCCTGACAAGGTGTGGATAAATGAAAGTTCCTGTGGCCAGGATTCTCACCTGGCCCTGGTTGGCTAGCTCACTGCACACCTGTGGGCAATATGTTGCTACTGACTTTATATAAAGAGCTCTGCCCAGTGCTCTGGGTGACATGGTGGCACGACTGCAAGGCTGCAGGAGAGCAGAGCAGAGGACAGAGGTGCAGAAGACAGACGACGAGAGGACAGCTGTGCAGGCAGAGAGGCCCAGAGGCAGAGACTGGCTTGCTGCATACAGAGTCGCTCTGAGTGGACGAGATTTTAGTGACTGACCTGCCACCGTGGAAATAAAGTTGAGCATATCCCTTTCATCCCAAGAACATTCTACTGTCTTTCTTTGGTCACACCGAATCCATAGTGAACCTACCCGGGGCTGAAATCCACTGGCAAGACACATGGTCCGGCTGTACATCACCGAGCCGGACCTCACCCTGCCCTGTCAGGTGGCAATCCTGATAGAAGTTCTGGCCAATCCTCTGGATGCAGAAAGTATGTCACCAATGGGACTTCTCAAATTCACTCAATTACTGTAATTTTTATTTATGGCTAAATGAGCATTCAAAATCAAGGAGAAAGCTAAACAATTATTTTATCACTAAATAATCTTTTTAAAAAATACAATATTGAATATATATTAGTTACCTTGCCTGATGCTTCATCAACTAAAGATATCTGGGTAGGAGTTTCGACTTCAATTGACATCTATTAAAATAAAAGAAGAGATCATGTTTACTTCCTGTGTGTTCACAGCTTTCCATGGCTTTATATGCTTTGCCATCTCAGACTCAGGAAGGGGACTGAAAGAGGTCACAGACTGTGTGTAACAAGTTCTGATTTACTATACTAAATATTTTAACAGCTTGAAAACATGATGAAGCTAAAGAATGCCTTTCTTGAAACAGAGGCGGCAATATATGTACTGACTGCCTTGTGACCTCACATCCTTTGACCCAGCAAATCCATTTCCATGAATTCTACTTTCTTCTCTTTAATCTCCATGCCTGCCCCTCCCACTCCCTCTCCCTCGGAACTCGAATCTTTGTAAAACAAGTCATCCTGTGTTCTATGAGTTCAGGTTTTGTGTTGCAGAACACAGTCTGGATCCTAATTACAGACTAAGCTACTGCACAGGCCCCACACTGTACATGTACACTTTGGTAGAAGAGAACCTAGCACAGAGAGGCATTCAATAAGTAGTTGATGAATAAATGAACATAATTTTTCATCTTCCTAGTCCAGTGATGTCACAAAACTTAGAGTGACCGAGATTCAGGTATTCAAATATCCTTGCATTTCTGGAATAAACCCATTGTTTTCACAATGCACTAGTTTTTAATTATTGGATTATGTTGTTCAGACCTCCCTGCCAGTTCCCACAATCACTTAAGGTTTAATCTATAGAAAGATTCTATTTACCTATTGTAAATATTCTCTATTGTACCTATATTCTATATTGCATATATTGTCTATATTTTATGTCCTATATTCTGCATTGTACCTATTCTACTTACCCATTGTGGGTCTCTCTCTAATCAAGTGCTGGCTGATGCATTATTACTTTATTCAGTTTGAGGCTATTTTGTCAACTGCCTAAGTATTCATACCCTCTGGATCCATTGTTCCTTTTAACCTCTTTGAAACTTACAATTTTTTTTGCCTTCAGTTCTACTCTGTATGACATAAAAATTGCCCCACTGACATTTTTAGCTTCCAGTTGGTTAGTATATCTTCTCCCTTTCTTTTTCCATTTCAACCTGCATTTATTCTTTGGTTTTATCTGCATCTTTTGTAGAGTAAGACTGATGGTTCCTTTTTATTTTTTTTTATCCTAAACTGAGAATTTCTCTTTTGATCAAGAGTTGAATTAAATTCATGCATATTTATTATTATAATTATTGTTATAATAGAACTTTTCCTGAATCTTTGTATTTTCAAAGTACCATACATTACTATTTTAATGTTTTTCTTTCCTTTACTATCAACCTTCCATTGGATAGACCCATTTTGTTGTGCCAGATTCAAAGTTATCCATTCTGTTGAAGGACAAGAAAAACAAATCAACAGCAATAAAATGTCAGCCTCTTCCAAACTGCTGAATTACAAAAGATCATAATTCACATGGCTACACATAACCTGTGAGAAACTAGGCTTTGAAAAATTCCAATGCTTTGTTCAATCTACCTCAAAAAATACTTCCCACTTGAAAAAAAGGATTAGTATCATTCAAAAAATAAAACTTACAATTCGTTTCTCCCAAAATCTGTACTTCGGGCTAGTTAACAACAACTCTTTAGTAACAGGCGAACAATATAGGTAAACCTTCAGGCTGAAAGGAAAAGGCAAAAAAAGGCTGTGTCAGGACAATCCAAAATAAGCCAGCTGGCTGACTAGATAAGACATTTCATCACAGTTAACCCAGATAATTCAGAAACTGAGCTGGCACTGTATTAGTCCCCAACATGCCACCACCCCAGGGATCATCTCGGTTCCATTGAGAGTGTAAGGGGACAACAGGGATGAACAGATGAGAGAAAACACTATGCCCTCTGACCTCCTAAAAGGGTGTCCTCACCATCTGATGGATGTATGTGTGGAAAGATGGCACCAAATGTTAAGCTACCCCTAGAGAAGGGAAAGGGTGTGGGAGATGGAAAACTCCTGTGTTTTTACTTCATATAAATCTATTCTATTTTTTAATGAGCAAAAATCAATTTCACAACAAATTTTTAAAATTCAACATTAGAGCTTAGAGGTTAGGAATGTAATCTGCGGCAGACTCTGCTTTCCAAAGATAGCCACACTGATAAATAGCCCATCCGCACATGCTCTTCTTACAGACATGAGAATTCCTCCGGAGACAGGAGAGGTCTTCTCCAACCTCCCCCTGAACCTGGGCAGACCCTTGTAACTGCCTCAACCGACAGAATGTGAGGACAGCAATGCTGCTGGACCTCCGAGGCTACATCTTTGGACAACATGGAAGCCTGCTAGCTCTCTCTTGGGACATAGACTTTTTAGGCCCCGAGTCTCCATTTAAGAAGCCCAGCCATCCTGAAACCACCATGCTGAAGGGATTTTTAGAGAGAGATGCCCAAGGACCCCAGCTTCTTGACTTTTCTCAGCCCAGGGGTCAGACACTGAACGAATAAGACTTCACACAGCGTCACCCCACACCAGTCAGGGAGAAACCAACCATCCCCACTGTGCCTGTCAAAGTCCTGACCCACAGAAACTGAGAAAGAGAAGACATGATTAGTCATCTTAAGCCACTGAGTTTTGGGGTAATGTGTTACGCAGCAATAGATAACTAATATGCAGGCTCTGAGATCAGACAGACCTGGTTGAAATCCTGGTCCTGCCACTGACTGGCTGCGTGACCTTGGACAACTAATTTAACCTCTCTGGTTCCTCAGTTTCCTCATCTGCAAAATAGAAATAATAATAGTATCTATTCAAAAGATTATTAAGAGGTTCTAGGGAGGATGTCAGCTCCAAGAAGACAGGACTTCTGTTTGTGTTGCTCACTATTATACCCTCAACATCCAGTAAAGCGCCTGACTCATCAGAGGCACTCAAACTGCTGAACTAATGTATATGTAGTGCGCAGCATATATAAATACTCAACAAACATTAGCTACCATTATCAAGAACATAGACTATTGATAACACTTAGCAGAGAAGCCTGACATCAGTGGTTCAAGAATCAAAAAGTTAACGGGGCTCTCAACATATACACGTTCCGAAATGGCCTGTAGGTTTAGGCCGTGGCTGTAAGAAAAGAATGCAGTAATTTAAATTTAAGAGAGGATCCAAAATATTACATGAGTCTTCATAACACAATTATTTACATATATACACACACATTTACCGAAATGAAAGTGAACTATTACTGCACACAATAGCATGGATGAGTCATACAATTATAACGCTAAGTGAAATAAAACAAATGCAGGAGTCCATTCGGTATGATTCCCTTTTTATAAAGTTCAAAAACAGCCAGAACCATGAAGACAAAAGTCAGGGCAGAGGTCACCGCTGGGAGGGGGCTGCCTGGGAGGAGCAATGGGGGTCTGTGCTGGGTTGCTGGGGTCTTCTATTTCTCAATCTGGGTGGAACAGATGTGTTAACTGTAAGTCCATCGGGCTGTGCCCTTACAATGTAAGATGTTCTCACTTTTCTGCAGCTCAATTAAAATGTTGACTTCAGAACACACATAAGTAGCAAGACAAATTACCTGCACTCCAGCCTTCTTTTCAAGGCAGGGGCTCTTAATCCTTTCATGTGATCTAAAAAAAAAAGAGAACCAAAAATCATGAACACATTATTTCATTACTTTTTCGGTGGATTCCTTGGCCTGAAAAAACTGGGTTGTGTGTTCTTCCCAAGCTTCCTTTTAAGGGAAAATGCAGAGGAGGTTCACTTTTATGAAAGAACTGATTTCTATGGCCTAGTACACTTCTTCTGCAGATGAAGGAAGAATCCACCACACTGTGAGAAGCCATTTAAAAGGAGGATCCCTTGCATTTTAGGGCAGAGTCTAAATCACTCTGAGCAGCCTCAGAAGAATAGTGACCATGGTCTCATTCAGAACTGCTTCTAGCACTTTCCTTTACTCTCTTCTTTCATTTCAATCCAACCACCCTTTGCACCATGCTCTCTGTGACCATTCCATTCCAGTCACTTAAACTGGTCCATCTGGATACTGAAGCTTGCTTTTGGAACCCTCTAGGAAATCATTCAGGCTTAGGCCAGAATAAGAGTCATTCTCTTCCCAGCCTGCTGTGACTGTGCGGTTGAAAGGTAGGCTATTTCTATCCACACAGGCTCCACAGACTCCAAATTCACAAACACCAAAAGAGGTCATTTACAGAAATGTAACACTTAAACCAAGTGGTACATTAAACATGTAACACAATCCACTGCTGCTCTTTAGCATGCAAAGGTCTAGGTCACAATGACTAAACACTTCTAAATGTAGTTAAATCAGACCAATTCTGATTATTCTAATCACCGACAACACACACACCTCAGCTTACATGTAGCAATCCTTTGCTCCAGGGAAAACAAGGCCGTCACCACACCTCATATGGCAGACCCTGACCGGGCATGTGCCTCCACAGGACAGTCCACCTGCCACCTCAGGGGACAAGTCTCAGCCACTGCTGGTCCAGGCTTTTAGGGTCTATGGGTGCAGGACTTTGGGTAACCAGGGTTTCCACAAAGTTCATGCCATGGCAAAAAGGAGGCTGCAGGCCTCTGCTCCATGCTCCCAAACTCAATCAGCAGGCAGCAGCCTGCAGCCATTTTATCCAGACACCCCACCTGCCACCTAAGGCCCCTTCCTGCCTGGCTGCCAAGAGAGCCTAGATTAAGCTTGCTTTGTGCTGCTAGAAATGTACCCAGAGTCCTGTCCATGGCCTTTTTCTTTCTCCTTGACCAGAATAAATCATCATAAGTCGTCCCTGAAGGGCATTCTCTAACCTTGGCTCAAGTCCATGGTCCCCCTCGTCCTCCAGACCTGACTTGAGCATTGCACTGGGCTCTTGATGGTCTGTAAACAGGCATCAAGTAGATCCATGGTGCATCCTAAATTATATCAAAATGTGATATTAATGCATTAATTCTAGCAAAAGAGTCCATAGATTTTGTCAGATATTCTGTGTTAGTCTGTTCAGACAACCATAACAAAATTTCATGGACAGGGTGGCTTAACAGAAATTCATTTCTTATAGTTCTGGAAGCTGAAGCCCAAGATCAGGTGCCAGGGGTGGTTTCTGGCTTGCAGACAGCTGCCATCCTACTGGGAACTCACACTGCCCTTCCTCAGTGTGTGTGTGAAAGAAGAGAAAGCTCTCTCATATTCTTTTTATAAGGCCATCAATCGCATCGAATTAGGACCTCACCCTTATGACCTCATTTAGCCTTATTTGCCTCCTAAAGGCCTATCTCCAACTACAGTCACAGTGGGAACTAGGGCTGCAACGTATGAATTTGGGGGGATACAAGTCAGTCCACAGTACCTCCAAAGAAATGTTTCCCAGAAAAGTTAAAAACCAACATGGGAAATCTCTGAAAGCAGAAGCTGTGTTTTTGCACCCTTGATGAGTTTACATCCCGGCTGAGCAAACAGACCAACATGTGATTAAAGAACAGAAAAAGTTACTATAAACTGCTCAAAGAAAGCCCATTTCTTGCTTAAAGTACAAGCTAATGATAATTTCATAGTTTCCTTTGGATGAATTCTTTCTCCAAACTCACTGCTCAGGGGCATGAAGCCCCTGAGCCACACGTTATTCATGGCTCTCACATTCTGAGTTCAAAATTCTGGTGTCAATATAACTTTTTTTTTTAACTGCCAGTGAGAGAGAGGTGAGGAGATGAGTGAAACAGGTGGGAAAGAAAAACAGAGCAGAGAAAAAAAATGTCCAGTGAGATGCAACACAAAAGGTAAAAACAGGGGCATCCTCATCCAGCAGCAGATTCAGAGAGAAACAAACATGTGATTCTCAAGAATAAATAGAAAGACCCTTAAAAGAGGCCCCCAGCGATAGTTAGAAATGGAGAGAGGAGGTCCAGATTATCCTCACTAAAAAGAATCAGTGGCTTAAAGCAAAAAAGCAGGGGCATTTTTCCAAAACAGTAACTTCAAGTTTATACAGGTTAAAGTAACTGATGCCACACACAAAACAGTTGCCCTCATACCAACCCCTGAGGAAGGGCAGATATATATAATTTGCTTTAAAATCACACCACGTAATATGTGGGTGCCTATCTTTGTTACACACTGATTCACTCCTCAAAAGAGTGGTTGGGAGGATCCTCAAGCCATGCGGGACGCCCACACTCCTAGAGAAATTCAGTCTATCTTCATCTCTGATTAATACCAGAGGCTGTGCTGATTAGCATAATGAATATTAAAAGTGTTTTCTTAGGTAAGATTAGTGACTCATTGGTCAGCATCCTGGATGTTAAAAATGGACAATTTTGTGGAATTAGTGATACTCCCGCTCTGGAGCTCACCTACAATGTTTGCGAGCCACTCCAGCCTCCCCTAGAGCATCGAACCTGGAGACCATACCATTGGGGATGACGCTCCAGGCTTAATCCCTAACTGTGTGCAGTTGTGAAATCTTAGTATTCTGGTTGCCCAACTTAAAATGAATCTTTCGTACCGGATGTGGACAGAACGTCTGAAAGGAGGGGGGCTCGCGTTTCGTCTTGCTTTCGGGCAGGCTGTTTGATCTGAGTGTGTGAGGGGTGCCTGCTTGCTAATTAATGTTTGAGAGGGTATGGCAGAATTTCATTTCAAACTTGTTTTCTTCATAACAGCAGCGAGGACGTGGGGGAAGAACTAAGTCATCTCGCCGGTCTCACCAGTGGCCGCAGAAGAGCTACCAAAGAAGCTAACAGATATGCCTGGTCAATGGGCAACCGCCAGTGTCTGTCCCGTTGCACAGAGGAGGAAATAAAAGCCTGAGAGAGGCTGGGGCGCCAGACGGGTACAAGGTGGACTTGCTGGTCTCTCCCGTGGCCTCCGAAGCCTGCACCCTTGCCCCAGGGCCCGACCCCTGGAGACCACGCGCGGCCAGAACCCGCGCAGCCAGGTCCCAGAGTGGGCGTCGCGTCGCGTCGCGGTCACTCACCCTTGTGGCAGTGGGACAGGAAGTAGGCACGGGCCCTCAGGTTCTCCCTGTCGAAACGGTCTATGGAGATGGTAGGATACTCGACCATCTGTCCCTCGAAGGAACTCATAGCGCCGGCCAAACCCAGCGGACCCCTACGCCCAGCCTGCAAGCCGAGATCTTGACCGCGCCGCTACTTCCGGGAACCTGCCGCCGCCGCGTCATTGGCCGGCTGGGCGCAGCCGCGCCCAATCAGAGGAGCCTCGCGGTGGGACCCGCGGCCCGAGTTCCGCGGTTTAAAGGTTTAAAGGTCTGCGGGGCGCTTCTGTCTGGGGCGCCCGCTGCGATCCCGAGTGCAGCTGCAAACCCCGAGTGGTTCCGGCCAGAAGCCTCGACACAACGCAGGCGTATCTCTGCTGAACTGCAGCCCGGGTCTGCGCAGGAACAGGAGCGCGAAGGGAAACAGCACCATGAGGACTGCAAGAGAAACACTATCTGACTCCTGGTAGACTCAAGTAACTATTAGTCGCTGCTTCCATTTATAATTTACAAACCGAGTAAGCAATTCCTGATGATCAACAGCTCATTGCGTTATGAGTACTGAGAATTAGGACTTCAACAAATGAATTTGGGGGGGACACAATTTAACCCACAACAAAAAGCAATGAAAAGAAATATATACACAGTATTATATCGTTTTTAAATATAAAGACAAGGAACTATACTTACCACTAAGGGTTAACAATTTCAAAATTCAAGATGTCCTAATGTATAAGCTTTAGCTGCAGACAGCTTATCTTCAGTTTTGTGATTTTTAAAAAATATATTCTGATTTCGGTTTTGGAAGAAGTTGAGAGGAAATTTGGTTTAGAGCAAGCAGAGAAATGTATGGATTCGTTCAAGTTAACATTCCAAAATAGATGGTTCAAGGGCTAGGAGTCTAGGTAGGAGATTTCAGAGGCCCTGGTTAGCTCCTCAATGAGCCACTACTATTTGCATGATCTTGGTTAAATTAACCTCTTTGTAACTCAGTTTTCTCATCCTAAAATGAAGGTAATAAAGTTTACCCAAAGCTATGGGAAATGGTAAGTACTCAATAAACATTCACTATTATTATTTACTGGGCATCTACTAAGTCCAAGCACTGTGCCAGACATAGCAGACAAATAGCAGAAGGAAAAACTCATGGAAATAAATAAATGCAAGAGACTCTACAGTACTTTAATGGAACTGTGCTCAGTATGTAGTGAGGAGATGAAGGAGAGCTCAATTCTGCAGGGAGAAAGGTGCCATCAGAAAAACTTAGCAAAGAAGGTGAACCTGAGTTCAGCTACCAGGCCCAAGAATAGGTGAAGTCCCCGGACTGAGATTTTTATTCAATCTGGGCACTGCAAATAGTTCCTTTTAACCAAAGTACCAGGCTCAAAAGGGGTTAAATAATAGGGACTTAACAAGGGAAGTCAAAGCAAAATCAGCTAAGAAGGGACCAGACCCTGAAGGCCTTGTACACCAAGCCAAAGAGTTTAAACTTTAACTTGAGCAGTAGTTGGAAGCCTACGTGGTTCAAAACAAGAGAGTGACAGGTGAGATTAGAACAGAATTTCTTAGTTTAGATCCTGGAAGAGCATGACCAACAGTATATGGGAACCTATGAGAAATAAAAAGTTTCCATCCCAGCCTAGACTTACTGAATCAGAAACTCTGGGTATGGGGTCAAGTAATCTGTTCTAACACATTCTCCAGGGAATTCTCATGGGTGCTTAATCTAAGTTTTGAGTTTAGAAAGAACACTCAGGTAGTCTGGGGTAGGAAGTCTGGGTAAGAAGCCACAATGCTCCAGGAAATGTGATGGAATGGATTCATTTCTTCAAATCAGCAAATAGTCCTTGGCCATCTACTATGTGCCAAACACTTTTATAGGCACTAAAGACATAGTATTGAGTAGAGAAAAATCCATGTGGTGATGGAGTGCCCATTCTAGAAATATCTGTCATTGATGCAGTTCTAGATACTGTCTTAAATGATTTATATTTATTATTTCATCTTCACAACTACCCCATCAGATATGTACAATTCTGCCCTCATTTTACAGTTAAGGAAACTGAGGTTAAGTAACTTGCACAAGGTCATGTTGCAAGTTAAGTAGTAGAAACCAGAGTAAAATCTAAGGTCATGCCTTAAACACCATGCTCCCAGCCATGACACTATAATGCCTCCAGAGCATCATAGTGGCCCTGGTGCTGAAACTCATTCATTTAAAATGTATTGCTCTGGCACCTACTGTGTGCTAGGCACTTTTCTGGGAAATTGGTTAGCAAGATTTCTGTCTTTATGCAAATTACATTCTAGTGGAAGATAAACAATAAAATTAAGAAATAATGTATTAGAAAGTGATACATACTCTGGAAGACAGAAATACCAGAACATAGTAAGGTAGGTAGAGAACATGATGGGAGGAGGGAGCAAGAGGGATGGGAATGGGCAAGTTGAGATATTAACAAAGACTTGAAGATGAGGAAATTAGCCAAGGGGATAAATGGAGGAAGACCATTCCAGGCAGAGGGAACAACTACAAAGTTCTCAGTGTGAAAGCTAGGCCAGGAACAGCCAGGTTGCCAGTGTGCATGGGATGGAGTACGCCAGGGTCACAGAGCAAGTACAGAGGAGTTGTATGCAAGTCTTGTAGGGCTTTGGTTTTAATGAGGAGCCACTGCAGGATTGTGAGCAGAGAAATGACGTAAGGGTGACTTATGTTTTAAACAGATCACACTGATTAATGTGTTGAGAAGAGACTATGGGGAACAAGAGGGACCTGTTAGGAGAGACCTTTTGTAGTAACCAGAGTGGGAAACATGATGGTGGCTTGGACTGGATGGGAGCAGTAAAGCCAACAGGTTTTGCTGAAGGATGGATGTTGAAGACATGAGAAAGGGTGGATTCCAGGACCATCCACTCAAAGCAGAAGAATGTGGAAGGAGCACGTCTGGGGGGCACTTGATGGGAGGTTGTTTTGGACAACCAAGTGGATACTGAATTTACACAAGATATACAAATCTAGAGTTAGAGAGATTTGGGTTGAAGAAATAAATTGAGAGTTGTAAGTAAATAGTATTTTAAATATAATGAAAATGATAGAGGAAAATCATTTAAGTTACAGATGTCAATTATTATAGGCTAATTGTCAGGCACTATGCTCCACCTTACAGATTGGTTCATTTAATGTCAACAAAATGGCAAGGGCGGTGGTGGGGGCGTGGGGTAGGGGGACAGATAGAATCTACTATCAGGGATCAGAATTGCCAATGGTCCCTGTTCTCTTATCTGCTGTCTTGGCGAATTCTGTCTGAGGCTGAAGCAGCAGCAAAGAACATTATTTCGCTCTCCACCTCTGCTTCGGGATGAGCCCTTGCAAGGTTCTCACCCTGGGATCAACTTTGATTTTCCAAAGTGGGCCCTCTGCTCCACCCACCCGCGCCGGTAAGAATGAAGGCCTGTCTGCAGGGGGCGGGCCTGAATGACCGGGTCCTTCCTAGCGACTCGTTGCTAGGAGACGCGAGTCCCCTAGTCCACAACAGTTGGCTTCCCGCTACCCAGCCCATGGATCCTGAGTGGGGAACACGAGCGCCGCCGCCCTCTCCTGACAGATCCCGGACGGGTGATTCGGCCTCTCCAGGTCGGCCGAGCGAGGGTAACCAAGGAGGGCTGGACCCAGGGGCGAAGGGACACGCCGCCGCGGGGCCGCCGGAAGCTCAGGCTCCGCCCTTTCCGCTCTGCACGCCGCCTCGGTTTCTGAGATGTGTCCAGTGGGCCGGGGATTCCGTGTTTCCTCCTGCTCTTTTAGGCAGAGCCTATATTCGGTTTCTTTTAGTCTTAAGGTCTGGTGCTTCAGTAGTTTCCGGGCTGGTCGCGCCCACTTCGGCTAGAAGGCTGCAATTCTGGGATCTCCTTGCAGAGGTCTCCCGTTTGACCAGTCATTTGATCCCGTTTTTAGAATACTTTCTCCATCTCAGCCTTCTCTGGGTAGCTTTTACCTCACGGACAAAATTGGTGATTTCTGGCAGAAAAAGGGCTTGAGGGATCGGAGAAGGCACGTTAGTCAGCTGTGTATAGCAGCTTCACGCTGCACGAGTGCAAATTAGCACAACTGGACCATGGACTACAAGAAGGTATTTGGGGAACCAATTTGGTATTTCAACTGAACACCCAAAAAACTTCGGGACGGTTAGCGTGAGGACTTCAGAGGTCGTCTAAATGAGACCTTTTCACTGTTCAGGAAATTGAGCCCTCGGGATGTTAAGTGCCTTGACCAAGGTTATGTGCCAGTCAAAGCGCAACGCTGCCATATCCTGCTGTATCTGGGAGCAGAAAAAATAAAATGGGGAAAGAAATGGAAGATAAGTGATACTAATGCTCTTGGGGTTTTAATGTCACTAAAAGTAAACAGCACTTTGAAGAGAAAAAAAGGGGATGAAAAAAGTTTTTGCATAGAAAGGGGTTTGAGATGGTTGACCACATCAAAGGCACTACTGTTGGAACGTTGGATTGCCAAAGATTTGGTATTGGTGGGTTTTTAATACCCACTTAAAGTAATACTGTTTAAGAAAGAACCAATTTTTATAAAACTAGCTAAAGTCAGTTATTGCCATTCCCTGTTGCTGCAGATACAACTTACTGTTACAGAGCACAATCGCATTTTATATCATGTATTTTGCCACAAATGTCAGTAAAGGAACCAAACTTCAAAGTGCTTATGTTACTAGCAGAATTCGTATTACCACTGAATTTCCCAGAATCACTGAAATATTTAATCGAGGAATTGTGAGTTGACCTTTCCTAATTTTAGTTTCATTCTGTTTTAAGTACAAAGTTATGAGACCAAAAAAAATGGAATTTGCACCACCACTATAGCCCCTGAGGTTCCTATTATGGTGAAAATGCATTTTATGTTTCCTTTGGTTCTTTTGGGAAAACAAAGTCTTGAAATGCCTGTATGTCTAGAAGATGTGTATTTCTACCGAGAAAAATGGTGATTTCCCCAGTAGTTCACCTGAAGGCAGCATATTTTCTTCTTTTCTATTCAAAGTAGCATTTTTTATATATATAGTTGACATGATTGTTTTGTTTGAAAGTGACAAAAGGTTATGTAACATTTGGGAAAATAGTTTTTGGATGAATATGAGTAAATAGAAGTATTCTGTATCAAAAAGCCAAGCCAAAAGCAAAAATAGCTTGGGTAAAAAAAGATTGTACCACTATTTTAGAAAACGTGCTTCATCTGTAAAAACAATATAAGACAGCCACTAAATTCATATAAAAACGACTAATTTTGAAAGTACCTTTAGTATAGTGAATTTGCAACTTTTTTCCTTTCATGTTTTTGAGTGTTTTTCTATGCAATATATATGTTACCTAAAATTACATATGTTAATGGATCATCAGGCTGTACCCCGTATGTCAAACCTCACTTGGTCACATCTAGTATATTGTGCAGCAGCAAAGCAGTGAACCTCTTACTGAAATGAGTGGAACTTAAGGACAAAGATCTCACTGAAGTATGGCTTACTTATTGTTTTTTTATTTGGTGTTCCAAAGTTTACATACATTCCTTCAATAACATAACAATGTGCTGCCTTAAAATACAACATTAGCCTAAATTAATAAGGAGAAATTGTTTTTAAAAAGTCAAATATTAACAATACCTTTTCTTTGGTCTAGTCAAAAGGCATGTTGGTATGCACAACGGAAAAAGTACAAATAATACTAATGATAAATCCACTTGAGTAGTTGTTCCTTTCACCAGAGTGAACAGTGTGACTCAAATGATTTTTTAATTCATTTAAATCTAGATTTAAGTCCAAACTCTGTGAGCATTATGGTTTTGGAATAGAATGTAATGCCACAACATTTAGAATGTTAAATAAGTAATGTAACAAAAACCTACAGGTACAAAGAAGCTTAAGACCAGATCCCTTATTTTGCATAGAACCATTCAATACTTGTGTGTGATTGATACATGGAGTGTAAACAAATGACTCAGTCTCCTGTCTCCATTACTGTATCTTTTATATTGAAGAAATATTTATCTAAAAGTAAGCACTTATGTCACTTTTTTTCCCATTTCCTATTTTTCCCCACTAAATTCAGGTAAAGCTAAATATGTTATACTTGTAACACAACATTTGTTGTAAGACCCTTGTTCATAAAACTTTTAAAGTCCTTCTAGCTCATCATAAGTTTGGGATGATATTCCCCTGTTAGGATGGGTATTTGTAATTGATGTGATGATTATTTTGCCTTTTCTTTTTTGAAACTTAAAAATTTCTTGATCTTTTCAAGATACAGTAGTCCGCCCTTATCTGATACGCCCAGTAGAAGCCTGAAACCATGGATATATATGGACATGTATATATATACACAATGTTTTTTCCTATATATAATACCTATGATAAAGTTTAATTTATAAATTAGCCATAGTAATAAATGAACAATAATAATAAAATAGAATAATGATAGCAATATACTGTAATAAAAGTTATGTGAATATGATCTCTCTCCCAAAATATCTTATCTTACTAAAGTCACCCTTCTTATGATGTGACCTGATAAAATGTCTACCTCATGAGGTGAATGACGTAGGCATCATGACATAATGATAGGCTACTATTGACCTTCTCTGACCATACGTGAGGAGGAAGAGCCTCTGCTTCTAAACCACAGTTGACTACTGATAGCTGAAACCGTGGAGAAGGGGGCGGCTATTGGAATGAGTATTTGTCACTGTGATTGAAAAAATTCAAATAATATTAATTCACTTAGAAGATCTACTTTATGAGGTCTGATTTTATTGTATTTCAACATATTTTAATAGAAGAATGGATTCAAGTAACCATGGTGAAAATTCTGGGTAAAAATAAATAGTGAAAAACTGAAATTTTATTTCAGTTAAACAAGTGATATATTTTCATAATAAAATAAGAATTACCTGAGAAAACAAGTGCAAGATTGTGTCTTTGAAAAGATAATTACCTCAAGTACAGCTGAATATTTGAATTTCAAAGACTATTGGTAACCTCCTAAATTGTTTTAAAAATCAGTGTTCTCAGTATCATGGCAGCCATACAGCTTTCATGGACTTCTGTGAAAATTAAAAGGAAGTCTTGTTTAAAATGGAGTTGGGAACACTTGCACCCTACCACACCGGTCATCGTTTGCAGGCTGCACAGGGGGAGACACACCTTGCAAGGGGTATCTACTTTGGCGGCGGCTGCTGCACAGCTGGAGGAAGGGAGGAAGCTTTCCGCCCCCTCCCCTCACCCCACAGCTGGGCCAAAGGCAGCCGGTCACACTCAGCCACAGAGAAGCCACTACACTTCAGACTCCCAGTTTCCTCCAACGGGCTTTTTATTTAGAACAGCCCTCCCAGTTTCCACCTTTTCTCTATAAAGGAGCATTCCTCCTCTGGCCTCTGGATTAGCCCATGGTTTTGCCATACCAAATTGTGCTTGTACCAAATTAACATTCTCTGCCATTCCTGAATAAACCAATTTTTGCTAGTAAAATAACTGACAGTTTTATTTGTAAGGTTAACACTTCTCACGTTGGGCTACCACAGACATGGGGCCACAGTGACCTGAGTAAATGAAATGCAGTGACTGGGATGTCTTCAAGAAACAGAAAAAGAGAAAGCCATTGCTTCCCAGCCAGAAGAAGAGAAAGAGAGTGAGAAGACTGACCTTACATGCCCATTTTAGGAAAACAAAAAGTTGGGAGAGGAATGCAGTTTCGACTATAATCAAATAGAATGGTGGTGGGATATTTTGACAATCTACTGAGCAGCTAAAAACAAGAGCATACATTCAGAAATGTGCACCCTATTGCGTGGAATGTCAGAAGTAATATATAGCCTTTAGGATATCACTCCACAATTCTGAATGCAATTTTATTTGATGCAGAAATAAACAGGTCTCTATGTATTTTTCAGGGTTTATTTTATTTTATTGTATTTCTAAAATAAAGCATGAATCTCAGTCTTGGAGCTGAATGTTTAAAATTTAATATATTTAGTGGTATTCGCAACTCTCATTTTTTTTAATGCTAATTTTCACTCTAAAAGGGACTTTCACAATTGCCACTATTAACTATTAATGTTGTTTTAACATCTTTCAGAAATAATTGGTAATAAGACCGCTGTAGCCATGGCTAGTTCTGACGTGAAACCAAAATCAGTAAGTTGTGCCAAAAAATGGTCAGAAGAGATAGAAAACCTGTACAGATTTCAACAAGCAGGATATCGGGATGAAATTGAATATAAACAAGTGAAACAAGTCTCTATGGTAAGATTTTATTCCTCTACAAACCTGAGCTCAAAATGAATTTGTTAGATGGTGCAAAGGATTAAAATAATACCTGAGAAAAACTGAAAGGGATTCACCTCCAACTCTCACTTTATTGATGAGACTGAGACCCGCAGGAGTGGTTTTCAGGCAGATGGAGAAAGAGGTGGTCCATCAGCATGGAAACATTTACTGGGCACAAACTGCTGGGGAAGGAAAATGTCCCCTCCACTTCTTGGTTCTTTTGGCTGGTCCAATAATTAAATTGGCAAGACTGATTAACAGGAGAAAAAAATATTAATTTCATACTTACGAGGCCCCCAAAGATATGAAACCCAAAATGTGACCAAGCCAGGCTATTTATATATCCTTTAGACAAAGAAGCAATAAATCTGTGAGGAACTGACATGACAAAGAAATTTCGGCTTAAGTGCTAACCAGCAAAGAAACCAAGGAGAGTCTGTTGGCTCATCCTGCCCGGCCTTGACCGCCCCCTCTCCCGCGACAGGGGCGTCTGTCTCTTCATCCTGGTGTGGGGGGTGGGGGCCGGGGTACTTTTCACAGGGAGATTTATTTCCTGTCTTCAGGGGGAAAGAAAGGCGGGTCAGACTGTTCTTCCTGACCAGCTGTTTCTTAAGTAACTTTAATCCAGAACAATCAACGTACTGAATGAAGTGGCATCTCCTGGGGCAGCTTCCCCTGGACCCCATCACTGCCACGTGTACATTTCTGTGCCAAGTGCTATAGGAGATAAAAATATAAGCGATGGCCTCACCTCAAGAATCAGTGGGGCAGTGGGAGTAGTACAAAAAGCAGCACAGGGATTTAGATAAGACAAAATACCTTCCTTTGGAGGACAAGCCTCCGAACAGACTTCATGTCTGGAGGCATTTGCAGCGGGCCTGAAGGGACGGACAGGATGCTGACTGAAGGCCGCCTCGATGGGCACATCCCTACCGGCGTAGAGTAGTCTGAGGGTTTGAGCGAAGCTCCTTTGCCCCACCTGAGGCACTGGGTGCTATTCGTGCTCGCTGACCTCCCTGCCTGAGCAGAGCTGGACCTGAGAGCCAGACTGCCCCCATCCACCATAGTCTAAGGAATGAACGTGTCCTAGATGGAACGGGAGTGAGCAGTTAAAAAGCCAAGATGAAAACATTTAAAAATCACAAAGGGGTCTAACAAGAAAAACGACAGGTTGATGAGCCCAGGAGCATCCCAAAGCTGCTGTGGCTGTCCTGAGGAAGCAGCAGTTGTTCTGTTTCTTCACTGAAGGAGGCGGCCTCGGGGATCCCATAAATACGGAAGTGCCTGCTACCAGCCCTAAAGGAGGAGAGCAGTGATGGGGCTTGAGAACAGCTTCCTTGCTCTGCTGAGGAAGCTCTGAAAGGCAGGCCTGGCCTAAGCCATGGGAAGGCTTGCTTTTTCTCAACTGTACGTGCCAGAGAGCCTGCCAAGGTTTAACAGATATGCTGCCACCTATTTTTGCTAATTCCTGAATGCATGAGACAACAGGAAATATGCTGTTAGAAAATAAGGAGCATATATTCCTTTGTATTCATGGTGTGTTCCTATTCTGACTCTGAGTGATTGGTAAGCGGGGAATATGAGAAGGGACGCTGCCGGTATAGATGGTGCAGAAGGACAGGACTTAATTTTCTAGACGTTGAAACCTGAATATGAGATTTTGACAATAGTAAAGTACATCTCACAAAATCCAGAAAGAAAGTGTCTACCACAGAAATGCACTGACTGATCAAGCAGGCAGAACATGAGTTTGGAGAGGAGGGGGAGAAAAATATCCAAGCCAGATGATAAAGGAAGCAAACCAATGCAACATACAAGAAAGAATAGTGGGGGAAGTAGGACAAGACAGTTCATGATGTCCAATTTCTATTAAAAATTGAGTGTCAAGGTGACATTGAACTGTGGGCATGAGAAATACACGTGACCTTCAGGGAGCTGAGCTCTAGCTGCTTCCTTTAGTCACGTCAGGACTGCAACACCAACTGCTGTGCACCAGGGGCTGCAGAGCGGGGCCTGGGCAGGCCCTCATCTCCTCCACAGGGATTGCTTCCAGAAGCTAGAAAGTCATCATGTTTGAAGTCATTTGTAAACATTGAATGTTTCCTCTTCCTTGGCCACTGAGTAGAAATTTGAATCTAGAAGTTGGGATCTAGACAGAAGCACTGAGTTGTTTCACGGTATAAGGATGCAAGTCAGAGAGCATTTTGGTGTAAATACTAAGATCTCAAGTATTTTTAAATTTAATTTTTATACTTTAATTTTTTGGTGTGAATTATATGGTTAACTATTTGATAGAAAAACACATAAAAAAGCCCGACGTTACAGTATTTGTATTCTGGTTTCTGATGTGCAGGTCGACCGTTGGCCAGAGACAGGATATGTGAAGAAACTCCAGAGAAGGAACAACACTTTCTATTACTACAACAGGCAAAGGGAGTGTGATGACAAGGAAGTTCACAAAGTGAAAATCTATGCTTACTAGCCTCTGTTCTTTGAATTACTTACATTATCTTTTAAGAGCTATTTCATTCCACATCCTGTGAATGTTTGTCATTTTACAGAATAATTCAAAATGCAGGCTTCACTGGAACGTTCTGAAACACAAAAGCTATGAAACTTGGCATCTGTTCGCATTCTGTTCTCTTCTACAACATAACTACAGAGGCATTAAGGTTGTACTGTCTTGGTCCTGTTCTTCCTGCTCTTTCAGCTGCGGCAGGAAACCACAGTGCACAGGCGGAAATAGCCCCATTTGAAACCATCCCAGGGATTAGGCTAGGTACACACCGGTTAGTGCTCCGGCCCCCAGCCCCCAGCCTTTACTACTGTACACAACCATCGCTTCCAACTCACAGATCTGCATTTTGTGGCCCGGTGGCTTTCTCCTGCCTCTGGAGTCTGTCTCTTGCTGAGTAGCCTGGAAGTGACAAGGGATGCTGGCCCCCGGGAGCAGCCCTCAGCCAATAACTGATGGGCAGGAGGTATCTCAGGAGGAATCCAGCTGAGGTGTGCACTGTACACTGGCACCCAGCGTTCCCCGAGAGGGATTAAGCCTGTCACCACGAGCAGGATCTGCCTGGAAAACACAGGCTGCTGGTTGCCTCCCTTCCTGGTCACTTACCCTACACCAGGGCTTCTTTCCTGAATCACCTCCTTGTACTTACAGTCCTGTCCTGGGGCCAGGTTTTGGGTTCCCCATACAGCCAACTTAGGTCCCCTGCTGCCTGGAATCACTGGAGAAACAGCCTGAGTGCTTATGAGGAGGTGATCATTAACCTGTAAGACTTAAGAAGTTCCACCAAATTAGTGAGTCTTGAGTGCTTGGAGATTGAATAGATGAAAGATGTCCTTTTTATTTTAAATATTTTTTCACTGATAAGGTTTTTATTTGTTATCATATATGAGCTGTGACCTTTAAACAGACTGTTGGATGGGGGCTTGCATCCATGAACTCATTCAACTTCAGCTTCTGCTTTCTAGAACTATCTGCAACACGAAGATCCATTTGTTTCCCCAACTCAAACTTGTACTTATTCAGGTTTTCTTTGTGAACAAACATATTAGAGAAGACAGACTGGCAAAACTCTTATATGCCTTTCCCAGCATTGCTGGGGTCATCTTATTCATCACCTGCGATTCATTTATCTGTGCCTCTCTCTCTGGTCACGATTTCTATCTTCACCCAGATTTGGTAAACCCCTACTCGCTGAGCATAACAGATCTTCTGAATCAGATAATGCTTTTTATTTAAACCAACTGTGATAGAAAAATTGCTCCCCAAAACATCCACATCCTTATCCCTGGAGCCTGTGAATACAGTACCTCACAGATTCTGACATACAGTAAAATTTTTAAATCATTTTTAAAATTTCAGTAAATTGTTTTTGTATTTCCCTTTTGATCCAAGAGTTAACAGAGAATTTTCTTAAAAATTAGAGGGGCTTTTAAAAATGTATTGCCATTTCTTTTATGATTTTTAGTTATATTGCTTTGTTTGCAAGAGACTGGTGGTGGTTTTATTTTTACTGTGCAGAACTTAGTTTTCTTTGTGCCCTTAACGTATGATCAACCTTTATGAATGTTCCATGACTGCACATTCTCTATTTCAGAGTGCAAAGTTCAATATATACCCATAAGATCTACCTCATTGATTATGTTTACTTTTCTCATCCACTTGACTGCCCTTGAACTATAGTAGTGTGGTGTGTGAATTCTCTTAATAGTGCATTTCACTCCATTTCTCCTTGCATCTCCTGTATTTTATCCTTTATAAAGTGGCTGCTGTGTTATTTGGTGAATAGATATTCAATAACTAGTATATATTCACTGAGAATCATGACCTTTAAAAGTGTCCTTCTTGCTATATTACTTAATGCTTTTGTCTCCGAATTCTACCTTACCAGATACTGAAATTACAAACCTTCTTTATTTTTGTTTCCAGTTACCTGGGGTATCTTTCCCATCCCTCTGAATCCCTTCATTTCAGGTGTGTCTCTTGCATATAGCATAGAATTTGCTTTTTTGTGTGTGGCAATCTAAAGATCTTTTCCTTTGGATAGGTCAATTAAGCCCATTTACATTTATTGTTAAGACAGATATGTTTGGTCTCTGCTCAGTCATATTATTCTTTGTCATATTTACTGTGTAATTTACTATGTAGTAGAACAGTTTTTTCTCTTTTTTTATATCTTTTGTTACTAAGGAAAGTTTGTAATTTTGTCTCTAGCAGTTATTTTCATACTTTATACAATTTCCTTAGTCCTCTTATTTTTAATTAGGCTTCTACTCTTTGGCTTTACAGGCTTAATATCCTCAGACACACACCTATTACTATACAGAGTCAATAAATTTATTCTATTATCCTTTTTTTTTCCTTTTCCATTTTAAAAACAAATTGTATTGTATCTACTATCAGAACATACAACATTTACATAATCATCTTCTACCCTTATCTCTACCTTTTTTTTTCAATCTTAGAACCACAATTAAAATATTCAAAATATTCAAAGCTCACTACCACTGCTTTTGCCAAATTTCATGTAATCATCTCTTGATTGGATGAAGTTCAGCTTCTAGTACAGGAATTGGCAAACTTTTCATGTAAAGGGCCAAACAGTAAATATTTTCAGCTTTGTGGGTCATACAGTCTTTGTTGCAATGATTCAGTTTTGCCATTGTTGCAAATAATCAGCCACAGACAATACATGCAAACTGAGCATGGCTCTGTCCCAGTAAAACTTTATTTACAAAAACAGGTGGCAGCTGTTTGACGAGTGGGGCTGTAGATTGTTGACTCCTGATTTGGCAGATTCCTGAAGCAGAACTCACGACTACAGTATTTCCTAAGCTCTTGCATCCATTCGACTACTTTGATACTGAAGATAAATTATTACTGTAGCCACTTTCCCTAAGTCTCTTGAAATTTTTGTTAACTGTTTTCCTGCCTCATATTTTCTTATCAGAAAGTCTAATACCTGATTTGCTTTCCTTCATGAATGACCTGTTAATGTGTCTAGAGGTCCTGAGGTCTCTAATTTTTTTTAACCTTCAAATTCTAATATTTTAACTTGACTAGTATGGGTCAATTTGCCCAAGTATATGATAGGTTCTTTCCACTCATAGTGTCATTTTATCTCAGTGAAGTGTGCCTGGATTATAAATTCAAGTATCAGTACTTTCTACTTTCTAAGTGGTTTGTTTTGTTTTATTGAGGGTCTCCATTTATTCTTACATTGGAACTTTTTCTGTCTTTTATGTTTATTACTTTTCTTTGGGGTCTCGTCCCTCTTTGTTTTCTTTTTCTTAGCTCTTTTATTCCCGTCTACTGCCCCTACTTAAATATTTTGCATCTATTATCTCCTAGACAACTTTGTTTTAGTCAGTTTTGAAATAGTTTTTGTCTTTTTATTCCATTTCTTTCCAGTACTCTGTCTGTTCTTTAGGCAATTGTTTGTTCTGGTTCAGAATTTCAAATTTGTGCATTACAGTGTCCTTTCATTTCTGCAATTTCTAATTTAATTAAATTTAATGCATGTTGGAATGTTATATTAACTATTCTTCTGCATTGTTCTTTAAAAAGCAATTCTCATTAGCTGAAAAAGTTTGCTTTATATACTCTGTATTGTTTGATATGCTTATTTCTGTTTGTGATGAAATGTGCTGGGTTTCCTGACCACCAATAACAAGTTACTCTACTAGGACAGAGGTGTTTTGATTGCTTACTGTTTCTTGGTTCAAAAGTTCCCTTTTCTGTTGCTCTAGTGAAGTGCAGTTTTAAAAGTACAAGGCAGCTTGTTTGTATGGTTGGGAATTCGGTATTCTAATTCTCTGGTATTATTATGTCTCTTATCTTCAGCCCTTCTATCTTTATTTCTGCTGTCAGAACTCCAAAGGCATTTTCCCATTCCAAGCTGCCTTTCTCTCCACTGGAAATGCCCTCCCAACACTACACCTCTCTGTCCATTCATGCTTCCAAACCGTTTCTTTTTTACTCTCTGTCACCAGTACTGTGATAGCAGGAAGGAGGAAAGGAAAGGGAAAGACCCATTCTTTGAAGAGAGCCCTGTAATTAATGCATAAACATATTTTTAGAAACTACTGGAAGTACATTCATATGGAGTTTTTCATCAACAGCTGATAGTTCAATGTAGACAATTAAAAGTTGCTACTTTAAACACATTTTAAAATAGCTGATACATAAAATGAATAAAGAATAATAGTGCAAACTCAACCATTCGCTTGATCCCCTTAAAGAATAAAACATAATTGAATACAGTTTCCATGTGCCCTCTCCTCAACTGTATCCACGCTCTCCCCATGTCTCCTCAAATACTGAAAGCAAAATATAGTATCATTTCACATACTTCTAACTTTATATAAACTTATCATATTATAAACATTCCTCTGAAACTTGTTTTACTTCTCCACAATTTTTTTTGAGATATGTGGATATGTGTATCTCTCTACTTCATTGATTTTTAGTTATTTTATAGTATTCCATTGTGTGGCTATAACACAATTAATGTATCTGTTATTTTATAGGCATTAAGGACATTTTCATTTTTTTGCCACTATTAATAATGCTTCTGTTAGCAGTCTTATATATGTCTTCTTGCATGAATGTAAGAAAGTCTACATCTAGGAGTGGAATTTCTGGGAGGTATATAGGTATGAATGTCTTCAACTGCATGAAATGTTGCTAAATTGTTGCCCAAAGGAATTGCAAGGATTTATACTGCCAAAGCAATCTATGAGAATTCTTACTGCTCTGTATCCTTGACAATATAGCTATTGCAAAACTTTTTGATTTTCTGCCAATCAATGCATGAAATTATTCTGATTTTCTCCAGTTTTATTGCATATATTTCATATATAACATTGTGTAAGTTTAAGGTGAACATAATTTGATATATTTATATATTGCAAATGATTACCACAGTAAGTTTAGTTAACATCCATCACCTCACATAGTGACAATTTTTTTTGTGATAACTTGTAAGAGCTACCCTTAGCAACTTTGAAGGATACACACAGTATTGTTATCTATAGCCACCAGGTTGTACATTACATCCCCAGAACTTATTTATAATAATCAAGACACTGGCATATGGCGTATGGCACTGTCATAAATCTGGCACATAAACAAGTGGAACAGAATCAAAAGCCCAAAAATAAACCCATGCATAACAGTCAACTAATATTTGACAAGTGAGACAAGAACACTCAATAGACAAAAGACAGTCTCTTCAATAAATAAATAGTGCTGGGAAAACTGGATATTCACATGCATAAGAATGAAACTAGACCTCTGTCTTACACTACTGTGGGGAAGTTGGGGTTCCTATGGCCAGGATCCTCACTGAACTTAAACCACCTGATGATGTAACTGGCCTATTGCTAGGCTACCGCTTCCACACCTTTAGGCAATAAGCCATTATTGTGCTATATAGAGAGCTCGGCCCAGTGCTCGGAGCAGAGGCGGAGACGCTAGTGCTCGAACTGCCACCAGAGAACAAGCCGGGTAATAAACCCTTTCACCCCAAAGAACGTTCTGCTGTCAATTTCTTTGGTCACATTGAATCCATAACGAACTTGCTCGGGGCTGAAACCCATTGGCAAGACAACTACTCACAAAAATTAATGCAAAATGTATTAAAGACTTACACATAAGACCTGAAATAATTAAAGTCCTAGAAAAAAACATAGAGAAAAAGTTCCTTGACATTGGTCTTGGAGGTGATTTTTTGGACATGACATCTTAAAGCACAAGCTACAAATGCAAAATAAATGAGTGGGACTACATCAAACAAAGAGCTCCTGCACAGCAAAAGAAACAACAAAATGATGAGGTAGCCTACCAAATGGGAAAAAGTATTTTCCAACCACACATCCAATAAGGAGTTAATATTCACACTACATAAGAACTTTACATCTAAATAGCAAAACACCCCCAAACAATCCAATTTACAAATAGGCAAAGGACCTGAATAGAGATTTTTCCCAAAGAAGACAGACGAATGGCCAACAGATATGTCAAGAGGTACTTGACGTCACTAAACATCAGGGAAATGAAAAAAAGGCAAATATTTTAGTATTATCCTAAAAATAGGTTTAGCCTCGCAGACCACCTGAAAAGGTCTCAGAAAGTCCCAGAGTCCCCAGACCATACTTTGAGAACTGCTGAAATATATTAACCAAAAACACAGTGGTATGTATCTTTAAAGGGAGGAAAGAATATTTAAATTCATTTTAAGACATGTGGAAATCAGGACCAAATCTCAGTGAATTATTTAGGATGCCCTGAAACTCTTTTCATGCTGATATATATAAGTGAAAGTACCTTTTACAAACACATGAGATTATGCAACGAACTTAGGCTTTGCTTTTTTAAAATTATTTCCTGATCATTGCTGTATTTATGGTACTTGTTCTTAATTGACTTTGCATTGTTGTGAGTTTTGCTGAACAGTTATTATGCTTTCTTTCCCAAACTGAGAATGGGACCCTCGATGGCTTTTATGGCTGCACTACCCCTAAAAGAAGGCGTAGGGTAGAACCAATGCATTTCTTTGTGTCAAATACAACTCCCCATGTAAGCAATTTCATTTTCCTTAGGGACGGGGGTAGAGAGGAGGGAAGAGGAAGGAGAAATGAAGTCATTATTTCCTATCTGGTGAATTGTGGCCCAGCATGGCGACATGGCAGGGACGGTACTGGCTAATAACAAGACCCTAAATTTCTATCCATTTCCTGTCTCCCCTTCCCTCAAAATGTGCTTTAACCACTGCCGGGTCAGCGCCTGTGGTGTCCCTGACAAGTCTGAGCTAACAGTGACAGTAAGTGATTTTCCTTTCATTCGGAGGCAGCTGGGAAATTCAGCACAGGAACTGGATGAGAGCCAGGAAAGAATCCTTGAAACCTCCAAAGGGGCCAGGTTGGCATTTCAGAAGCATCCTGGCCTTTAAAGCCACTGCCACTGCTGTGCAGCCCAACCTCCTGCCCCTCCCCACCTGGAAAAAGGCCTTGGCTGACCTGGTGACATTTGGTGGCATTATGACACTGGCATTACTAGTGAACTTTTTTTTTTAATTGAAGTATCATTGATATATAATCTTACGTTGGTTTCAAATGTACAACACAGTGGTTCACCAGTTACCCATCTTATTAAATCCTCACCCTCTCTAGTGTGGTTATTATCTGTCAACATAGGAAGATGTTACAGAATCATTGGCTATATTCTCCATGCTGTACTACAGCCCTGTGACCAACTTATATTGTGATTGCGAATTATTGTGCCTCTTTATCCCCCTCCTCCCCCCTCCCTTCTTAAAAATTTTATTACAAATGCATTAAGCATTAGTGTGCTTCGGCCTATGCTTCCTTTATTTCCTCCACAAAGCCTGAAACTGTGTAGGGCCACCAGGGACTGCAAGTTGTAAACACGTTTTTTAAAAAATTTTTTTAGAAATCAAGACAGAGTCACATTTGATCAAATTGGAGTCGTGCAGACACTGTTCAACTGGGGCTAACATCCTCACTCCAGTGTGAACCTGAACTTTTAAACTATGCTAAACTACTATGTCTTGCGGCCCCAAATAATCTGCTGACTGCAGTCCTGTATTTTTTCAAAATACCAGCTGCATACTGTAACCTTGTGGATCTAAGATCTCCCCCTACAAATCCTTACTTAATAAGGGCCTTCACCTTTGTCGGCACCATTTTTAACAACCTATGTGATTTTCCTTAACTTTGTGATTCTTGGCTTTAACAAGCCTCCTCCTCCATTTTGTGGTCTGGTGGAACACAACTCAAAGGCATCCTGAATCTGTGTCTCCCAGGCGGCAGTCCTGACAAACCCTCAATGAAACTCTTTAACCTGATGAGGATGGTTGCTTCATTTCTCGGTGGACAAAGCTGATACCAACAGCCACCCAAAGCAGAACAGCCTTGAAGCGGCTTGCCAACTGAGACCATCCCTTGCATCTCTGCCCCGCCCCGCCCCGCCCCGCGGTCCACCACCCCTTTCCCGGCTGCCGGCGTCCACCCACCTCTCTCCATCTTCCGTCTTCGCCCAAGTGTGACTGTCAAGGGATAAGCTGCCTGTGTTGCTGCTGGCTGTGCAAAGAGCTAGAATCAAAAAAACACCAGCCTGCCGCCACCCCCAAAAGTGGAATAGTCCGCATCGCTCTGGACATTCGTTGACACAATGTGTGCAAAGCTGGTTTTTCTTAGCTAAGCCTTGCGCAGCGGTTAAACGTGCAGCCCACACTCACCAGGGTGGAAACCCTCTGCCTACGACGGGCCTCTGGCTGGGGACTCCGGGCCAGCGTCCTCCACAGTTACTGTCTCACCTGACAGTGGAGGGTTGATGCTAACTGCCTCCAGGTGGTGTGGTGAGCCAGCCAGGAGGTCGTGCTGCGCAGTTTGGCAGAAAACAAACCACCAGCAGTTTTTTATAGCAGAACACAACAAAAAATTCACTACCGAAGGGTCTGGTACGAATTTAGGTTAACATTTGTTCAGGAGAGCCCAGGGGTGTGGGATGAGACCACCAGAAAAATTTAAACAGGCGACTCGGTACTCAGCCGGAGGCGGGGCGGCGCGGAGGTGGAGGCCGGCGATCGCGCGACGTCGGGGGCGGGGGGATCGCGACACCAAAAAGCCGGCACCGGAAGCTCCCGGGCGCCTACCTTAGGGCCGCCCAGCGGGGAGGCTCCGGCGGCAGGAGGCTGCCCCCCTACCGCGCGACGGGAGCCCTCCCTCGTTGGGGACTCTGGCTGCCGCCAGGCCTGTGGGCTCGGGAGGCCGGTGTCAGCTCACCGCCCGCGGCGCTGAGGCCGGGAGGCCCCGCAAGGCTGCGGAGGGTCTCGGCTAAGCGCTCAGCAGTTCTCAGAGGAAACCTCCCCAAACCAACAGTAAAAGAAAAACCACTGACAGAACTTGGGAAACCTTCAGAGTCCCCCCATGAACCCAATCGCAGCGGCACCCACAGCCACCAGCTTCCTCTCTCCAAACTCCGGACATCCTCTCGAATACTGCCTCCCTCTCTGCCCCTGCTTGGCTCCCAGCTTTTCCCAGTGTGATAAAATCCTGCCGCCAGGACCTCTCAAGTCTGTTCCCTTCCCACCACCTACCAGCGAGGCTGGATCCTGGAGGCAAAATGGCAATCTGTGGCAGGCGGGGAAGCGGGGCTGCTCCCAAGCACGGCCCGGCCGCCCGCCCCACCTGCAGGACCACGTGCTGCCCTCTCCTCTCCCGGGACCCTGGCTCCCGCTCTGGGCTGTTTCTGTCCCAGGCTCTCCCATATCCATCTTGTTTTTGCCCTTCAGTCTGGGTAATTTCTATTGACCCATCTTCAGGGTCACTGATTCCTTTCACCAGCTGTGCGGAGTCTACTCCTGAGCCTATCCAAGGAATTCCTCACTGTCGCTGTCGCTTACGCCATAATCTCCACTGGACTTTTGAGTCTTCCCCTCTCTGAAGTCTAACCCCACTCTGTCATGGCTATTGTGAAGTCCCTGTCTGATAGTTTCAACATCTGTGCCTTATCTTATTCTTTTGATTTCATTGCCCCTTGTCGGTGGAGTTATTTCTTGCTTTTGTGTCTAATGACTTTTTGTGTTGAAAGCCAGATACCATGTATAAAACAGGTGCTGAGGTAAATATTTTTTACACCTGGATTTGAGCACATTTCTTCTGTCCTTCCTGTCCTCACAGGGGCCTGTTTCTTCTTGGAATTTGATTTCTAGTTTGCAAAACCAGCTAAGTTTTAAGAAGAGTTTTGAACCTTCCATGAGACCTTTATCAGGGGTACTTCTGTCAGTACCTCTCTGAGACTCACTGTGGCCCAGGGCATTTTTCAAGGTCATCTTACTTATGGAACAATATAAGTGGCAACAGGATGGCCCCTGTGCACCTAGTCCAACTCAGGGTGAGGCTGGTTACAAGTGCCTTTAACCACCATTCCCAGAGACAACCACCCCTCAGGTCCCAGCTCTCCAGAGTCAGCAGAGGGTTGCTCTGCACAGAACAAAAGCAGACTGACACAAGCAGGACCATGAATTAGTTCCATCTATTTTCAGTCTAATTATGACAGCAACAAACATTTACTGAATTGGGGGCTGGTGCTGTGTCAGCCCCTGGGGACACATGGATGAACACATCCCTTTCCCCTGCAGCTCCCAGATAGACATTAAGGAAGTAATCAGATGACTAGAGAGAGATTAAGTGCTACTAAGTTCAGGGTGATCGGAGAACACTGGATGGGTTGGGGGAGCGTCAAACAGGATCTCCTGTGGGAAATGGAGTCGGCTCTGAGATCTGGACAGGACAGCCTTCGGCAGAGGGGAGAGAGGCAGCAGGGGAGGAAGGGATAGAAGGAGTGCAAACTAATGGCGAGCATTCAGAGAGGAAAGGGGAAACTGTGACAAACTGAGGCAGAAGAGGTAGGTCAGGGCCAAGCCATACCCCATAAAGGACTCTGGTCCCATGAGTGACAGTCACCAAATGGATTTAAGTTGCCTCGTGACCAAACTTGACTGTTATCCCTCTGGGTAGTGTGGGGAATGGCTGGAGGGGGACAAAGGACCTATGAGAGGACCACTGGTAAAAATGTTTCTATTGCTAGAAACAGCAAAAGGGGAAGAATGCAATGAGGAGAAAATTGGCCCAAGTTTTATTTCAGGTAAATGAAGATGCTGGTTGTGTGTAAAATGGGAGATGCAGGTAATACCTGGATCCTGATAGGTCTTAGAGAAATTAAAAATACAGCACTCCCAGAACCTGAGTCTGTGGAGGTAAATCTACCACTGGTGTTAGGACTTAGGAAAAGTAAGTTAACCTGAGAGTGAATCTTTTCTTGTTGTGCAGTGTCATTTGTTATAATTTTATTCTTAGCATGAAAAAATGTAACCGGTGGAAGTTTGATATTTATATGCTTCCATGAAATCACTTTCATTTTATGGAAACTTTCATCAGACCTTAGAACTACATAACCAAATATCTACAACTACTGATGCTTGCCTATTTTTTTCTTTTATTTTGGTATCATTAATGTACAATCACATGAGCAACATTATACTTACTAGACTACCCCTATTATCAAGTCTCCATCACATACCCCATTACATTCACTGTCCATCAGCGTAGTAAGATGCAATAGAATCAATACTTGTCTTCTCTGTGTTATATTGCCCTCCCGTGCCCCCTACATTATGGGTGCTAATCATAATGCCCTTTTTTTCCCTTATCCCTCCTGTTGCAACCATCCTCCCCAGTCCCTTTCCCTTTGGTAACTGTTAGTCCATTCTTGGGTTCTGTGATTCTGCTGCTGTTTTGTTCCTTCAGTTTTTGCTTTGCTCTTATACTCCACAGATGAGTGAAATCATTTGATACTTGTCATACTCTGCCTGGCTTATTTGACTGAGCATAATACTCTCTAGCTCCATCCATGTGGTTGCAAATAGTAAGATTTGTTTTCTTCTTATGGCTGAATAATATTCCATTGTGTATATGTACCACATCTTCTTTACCCATTCATCTACTGACGGACACTTAGGTTGCTTCCATTTCTTGGCTATTGTAAATAGTGCTGCAATAAACATACGGGTGCATATGTCTTTTTCAAACTGGGCTCATGCATTCTTAGGATAAATCCCTACAAGTGGAATTTCTGGGTCAAATGGTATTTCGATTTTTGGTTTTTTGAGGAACCTCCATACTGCTTTCCACAATGGTTGAACTAATTTATATTCCCACCAGCAGTGTAGGAGGGTTCCCCTTTCACCATATCCTCACCAACATTTCTTGTTGTTTGTCTTTTGGATGGTGTGAGGTGATATCTCATTATGGTTTTAATTTGCATTTCTCTGATGATTAACTATGTGGAGCATCTTTTCATGTGCTTGTTGGCCATATGAATTTCTTCTTTGGAGAAGTGTCTGTTCAGATCCTCTGCCCATATTTAAATGGATTGTTTGCTTTTTGTTTGTTGAGGTGCGTGAGCTTTTTATACATTTTGGATGTGAACCCTTTATTGGATATGTCATTTATGAATATATTCTCCCATACTGTAGAATGCCTTTTTTGTTCTACTGATGGTGTCCTTTGTTGTACACAAGCTTTTAGTTTGATATAGTCCCACTTGTTCATTTTTGCTTTTGTTTCTCTTGCCCGGGGAGATATGTTCATGAAGAAAGTTGCTCATGTTTATGTCCAAGAGATTTTTGCTTACGTTTTTTTCTAAGAGTTTTATGGTTTCGTTTCATGACTTACATTCAGGTATTTGATCCATTTTGAGTTTACTTTTGTGTATGGAGTTAGACAATAACCCAGTTTCATTCTCTTACATGTAGCTGTCCAGTTTTGCCAACACCAGCTGTTGAAGAGGCTGTCATTTCCCCATTGTATGTCCATGGCTACTTTATCATATAGTAATTGACCATATATGCTTGGGTTAATATCTGGACTCTCTATTCTGTTCCACTGGTCTGTGGGTCTGTTCTTGTGCCAGTACCAAATTGTCTGGATTACTGCAGCTTTGTAGTAGAGCTTGAAGTCAGGGAGCATGATTCCCCTGCTTTATTCTTCCTTCTCAGGATTGCCTTGGCTATTCGGGGTCTTTTATGGTTCCATATGAATTTTAGAACAATTTGTTCCAGTTTGTTGAAGAATGCTATTGGTATTTTGATAGGAATTGCATTGAATGTGTAGATTGCTTTATGCAGGATGGCCATTTTGACAATATTAATTCTTCCTAGCCAAGAGCATGGGATGAATTTCCATTTATTAGTGTTCTCTTTAATTTCTCTTAAGAGTGTCTTGTAGTTTACAGGGCATAGGTATTTCATTTCCTTGGTTAGGTTTATTCCTAGGTATTTTATTCTATTTGATGCAATTCTGAATGGAATTGTGTTCCTGATTTCTCTTTCTGCTAGTTCATCATTAGTGTATTTAGTGTATAGGAATGCAACAGATTTCTGTGTATTGACTTTGTATCCTGCAACTTTGCTGAATTCAGATGTTAGTTGTAGTAGTTTTGGAGTGGATTCTTTAGGGTTTTTTATGTACAATATCATGTCATCTGCAAATAGTGACAGTTTGGTGTCTTCTTTACCAGTATGAGGCCTTTATTTCTTTGTGTTGTCTGATTGCCATGGTAAGGACCTCCAGAACTATGTTGAAAAGAAGTGGGGAGAGTGGGCAGACTTGTCTTGTTCCCAATCTTAGGGGAAAAGCTTTCAGCTTCTCGCTGTTAAGTATGATATTGGCTGTGGGTTTGTCAAATGATGCCTTTATTATGTTTAGGTACTTGCCCTCTATACCCATTTTGTTGAGAGTTTTTATCATGAATGGATGTTAAATTTTGTTGAATGCTTTTTCAGCATCTATGGAGATGATCATGTGGTTTTTGTCCTTTTTGTTGATGTGGTGGATGATGTTGATGGGTTTTTCGAATGTTGTACCATCCATGCATCCCTGAGATGAATCCCACTTGATTATGGTGTATGATCCTCTTGATGTATTTTTGAATTCAGTTTGCTAGTATTTTGTTGAGTATTTTTGCATCTATGTTCATCAGGGATATTGGTCTGCAATTTTCTTTTTTTGTGGTCTCTTTGCCTGATTTTGGTATTAAAGTGATGCTGGCTTCATAGAATAAGTTTGGAAGTATTCCCTCCTCTTCTATTTGTTGGAAAACTTGAAGGAGAATGGGTATTATGTCTTCTGTAAATGTGTGATAAAATTCAGCGGTGAATCCATCTTGTCCAGGGGTTTTGTTCTTGGGTGGTTTTTTGATTGCTGATTCAATTTCGTTGCTGGTAATTGGTCTGTTTAGATTTTCCGATTCTTCCTTGGTCAGTCTTGGAAAGTTGTATTTTTCTAGAAAGTGTCCATTTCTTCTTGGTTATCCAGTTTGTTAGCATACAGATTCTCATAGTATTCTCTAATAATTCTTTGTATTTCTGTGGTGTCTGTCATGATTTTTCCTTTCTCATTTCTGATTCTGTTTATGTGTGTAGATTCTCTTTTTCTCTTAATAAGTCTGGCTAGGGGTTTATCTATTTGTTTATTTTCTCAAAGAACCAGCTCTTGGTTTCATTGACTTTTTTCTATTGTTTTATTCTTCTCAATTTTGCTTATTTCTTCTCTGATCTTATTATGTCACTCCTTCTGCTGACTTTGGGCCTCATTTGTTCTTCTTTTTCCTGTTTCAATAATTGTGAATTTAGACTATTCATTTGGGATTGTTCTTCCTTCTTTAAATAGGCCTGGATTGCTATATAATTTCCTCTTAGAACTGCCTTCGCTGCGTCCCACAGAAGTTGGGGCATTTTGCTGTTGTTTTCACTTGTCTCCATATATTGCTTGATATCTGCTTTAATTTGGTCATTGATCCATTGATTATTTAGGAGCATGTTGTTAAGCCTCTATGTGTTTGTGAACCGTTTTGTTTTCTTTGTACTATTTATCTCTAATTTTATACCTTTGTGGTCTGAGAAGATGGTTGGTACAATTTCAATCTTTTTGAATTTACTGAGGCTCTTTTTGTGGCCAGGTATGTGATGTATTCTGGAAAATGTTCCATGTGAACTTGAGAAGAATGTGTATCCTGCTGCTTTTGGGTGTAGAGTTCTGTAGATGTCTGTTAGGTCCATCTGTTCTAGTGTGTTTTTCAGTGCCTCTGTCTCCTTACTTTTTTGTCTCATTGATCTGTCCTTTGGAGTAAGTGGTGTGTTGAAGTCTCCTAAAATGAATACATTGCATTCTATTTCCCCCTTTAATTCTGTTAGTATTTGTTTCACATATATAGGTGCTCCTGTGTTGGCTGCATAGATATTTATAATGGTTATATCCTCTTGTTGGTCTGACCCCTTTATCATTATGTAATGCCCATCTTTGTCTCTTGTTACTTTCTTTGTTTTGAAGTCTATTTTGTCTGATACAAGTACTGTAACACCTGCTTTTTTCTCTCTATTGTTTGCATGAAGTATCTTTTTCTATCCCTTCACTTTTATTCTGTGTATTTCTTTGGGTTTGAGATGAGTCTCTTGTAGGCAGCATATAGTTGGGTCTTGCTTTTTTATCCATTCTGTAACTCTGTGTGTCTTGATTGGTGCATTCCATCCATTTGCATTTAGAGTGATTATCGATAGGTATGTACTTATTTCCATTGCAGGCTTTGGATTCATGGTTACCAAAGGTTCAAAGGTAGCTTCTTTACTATCTGTCTAACTTAATTCACTTATTATGTTATTATAAATGCAGTCTGATCATTCTTTATTTCTCTCCCTTCTTTTTCTTCCTCCTCTACTCTGCATATGTTAGGTGTTTTATTCTGTACTCTTTTGTTTCCTTTGACTGATTTTGTGGATAGCTGATTTTATTTTGCATTTAGTTAGTATTTGGTTGGTCTGCTTTCTTTGCTGTGGTTTTATTATCTCTGGTGACTTAGGAGTGCTTCCATCTAGAGCAGTTCCCTTAAAATACACTGTAGAAATGGTTTGTGGGAGGTAAATTCCCTCAACTTTTGCTTCTCTGGAAATTGTTTAATCCCTCCTTCAAATTTAAATGATAATCTTGCTGGATACAATATTCTTGATTCAAGGGCCTTCTGTTTCATTGCATTGAATATATCATGTAATTCCTTTCTGGCCTGTAAAGTTTCTGCTGAGAAGTCTGATGATAGCCTGATGGGTCTTCCTTTGTAGGTGATCTTTTTTCTCTCTCTGGCTGCTTTTAATACTCTGTCCTTGTCTTTGATCTTTGCCATTTTAATTATATTTCTTGGTGTTGACCTCCTTGGGTCATTTGTATTGGGAGATCTGTGGACTTCCGTGGCTTGAGAGACTATTTTCTTCCCTAGATTGGGGAATTTCTCAGCAATTATTTGTTCAAAGACACTTTCTATACCTTTTTCTCTCTCTTCTTCTTCTGGTACCCCTACAAAGCGGCTATTGTTCCATTTGGATTTGTCACACAGTTCTCTTCATATTTTTTCATTACTAGAGATCCTTTTATGTCTCTCTGCCTCAGCTTCTCTGTATTTCTATTCTGTGATTTCTATTCCATTAATGGCCTCTTGCACCTCATCCAGTCTGCTCTTAAACCCTTCCATTGTTTGTTTCATTCTATTATCTCCCTCTGGCATTCATCCCTTAGGTCTTGAATATTTCTCTATAGCCTCATCAGCATGCTTATGACTTTTATTTTGAATTCTTTTTCAGGAAGATTGGTGATTTTGGTCTCTCCAGGCCCTCTCTCTGGTGTTTGAGAGATTTTGCACTGAACAAGGTTCTTCTGCCTTTTCATGTTGATGGAAGTGATCAACATGGAAGCACCAGTAAGTGGCGCTTGTGTCAGCTGGGAAAACAAAGTCCCTTCCTGTTTGCTGGTCACCTTGCCCTTCTCCGCTGCATGTGCTGGTCAACTGAACTCAGGGAGCAGCCTCTGGGTTAATCCTCTGAGCGGCCATGGGCAGGTCGGCCCTCAGGATGGCCTAGGGCACTCACGGTGGTTCCAGGCGAGCAGCACGTGTTCACTATGAGAACAGAGTCCCTACGTGCTTCCCGGACTTTGTGCAGACTTCCTCTTTCTGTGCCCATCAACCATGCACAGGCGGCAGCGTCTGGGTTAATCCCCTGAGCTGCCATGTGCGGGACGGCCTTTGGGATGGCCTAGGGCACTGGCGGGTGTTGCAGGCAAGAAGCGTGTGTTCGCTGTGAGAATAAAGCCCCTTTGTGCTTTCTGGACTCTGCTGGTCTCTCCTGTCTGTGCCAGTCAACTGCGGGGAGGGGGCAGCCTCTGGTCTGGCCCAGTTGGCCGCGTGCACGGGGAGAAGCCTCTGTGTGGTTGCTGTGGGCGGGGCTGCATCTGGGTCTGGAGCCCTGGCCCAGTGGGCATGATGCCAAAGAAGCAGTGACCTCGAGAGAGGCTGAGTGTGGGTGCTGGGACTGCTCTACATTTGGCCTGTGCCAAAGGCCATGCAGAAGAGGTAAATATCCTGGTAGAGAGAAAATGTGAGCTTAATATCTTTGACAACCGAAAGAGAACACCCCTGATTAAGGCTGTGCAATGCCAGCAAGGGGAATGTGCACATATTCTTCTAGACTGTGGTGCCAATCCCAATGTGAGTGACAATGGCAACACTGCTCTCCACTATGCAGCTTGTTGTCAGAGTTTAATAACAGTGGCACAGCTCCTTTCACACAACACAGACATCGAGGTGAAGAACAAGGAAGACCTCACACTGCTTTTGCTTAGTATAAGTGAAAAAAATAATCAAATGGTAGAGTATTTACTAACTCAAGGAGCAAACGCACATGCTCTTGATAAGTGTAAAAGAACAGCACTCATGACTGCTGTAGATAAGTTTGCATTAGATATAATTATCATTGAAAGTCTTCTCCAGGGAATGGGCATTCTGAAGAAGGCTCTTTAAGCAATCTTTCCAGATGACTTGGCAGTCTTAGTTCATGGCCTGCATCATATGATGAAGACTTAGATTGTGATACCAAGAGTTCCTCTAAGAGTCTTCCACAGCAGCACATTGACAATTTTTCTGAAGCTGCAGCTCAAAGAGATTATCTTGGAAAATACCCTCACCTGGAGCCTTGGAAGCAGAAGACTCTCTTGGTTATAAAAGAGTAGGAGAGAAAGCAACACAAACATCCAGAGCAGATGGGGATTCTTCTAGTATCACTGTCATTGATGAGACAGGTCATAGATCTGAGGATTTGAAAACTGAGGTTATAGCTTTTACTGAACCATTCCAAGTAGTCCACCCACAGGAGCTTGATTTCTGAATATGTAAAACATACAGGGTCAACTTAAAAAAGACATTTCACTACATCAAAGAACTACACAAGCTACTGGAATACCAACTCAGAAACAATCTGCAGTCTGTAGTTGTAGATACAGGATGAACTGATGCTCTTCCAAAACCCAAACTGTCATAATATTAAAATATGGTCATTCAACCTAAAAAAAAATGAAGGTTGGAGAATTACCATTACCTTATTCAATTCTTATAACCCTGTGAGGCAGATATCTTTTTCCCTAGTCTATAGAGGAGGCTCAACCTCAGGTCACCAAGAAAATAAATCACCGAGGACAGACTGGACAGGTACACCTGTGACTGTCAAGGCCCTACATCAGGGTGAACCCCAAAGCTGCACAGTGCAACAAAGTTTCTCCTTGTTATTGGTTATTAATAAACTGTTTTGATTATACACCAGTAAGACTCTGTAGAAAAACAGATCAGTCAAAAAAACCTAACAATTGTTAATGTTTTTGTGCACATACTGTCATTTAAAACAATTTTGAAAATTACGTGGAATTAGCGAGTAAAATTTTGTTAAATATAGTTTCAGCCTACCTCTAGTTAAGGGTTACAATTCATGTTAATAGCAAACATATTCATGATACATAAGGAATTAACAGTGCATTTCTACCCTAAATGTTAGGTCATGATACCATTGTGAAGGCTTCAGAAGGAAAACTTTATCATATGCTGAATGCTAAATTCCATATTTTTCTATCAGCTCTTTTGCTTTGGAAATGTAAGCGCTCATGGCATCTTCCTTTGACAACCCTAGAAAAACACAAACAAATTACCTCACTGACTGATGTGCTAGGAAATTAAGAAAATTTAACTTATTTGAGAATTAACAACCTTTTTGGAGGTTCCATGCTTCCCATTTAGCTTTGCCTCTTAAATCTAACATTGCTGGACACTCTGCCAAAAGAAGGGTAGAGATATTTTCAAGTTTACTTTTTACTCTATGCTTCTATAAACATTTTTCAAATGAAGTAGATTATTACTTTTAAAATGATAGAATACCAATATCAATGTCTCCAATTATAGACTGTTTGTAGAGCCCATAGAGTTCTTTCAGTTCTTCATCATCTGGCTTTGTTTTCAGCTTCCTCACGTCTTCTGCAGCTCTATCAAAATCAGCCTAGAGCAAAAGGAAAAGCACACAGTACATTTGCTAACTTTCAGCAGGCCCATGTATTTTGGAGGCATTTACCACCAAGAATTGGGAACTCAAAAAGGAAGAAGAATGTTTCAAACAGAAATGAACTACTAATGCTCTGGTTCCACCAGAATTATCCTAATTTATTTCAATTTATGGATACCTCTCCTGGTACTTTACCTGATATACAGAAAGATATGGAAAACTAAACATTCTTAATATTGGAAATGTTCTATTTATCTGTTTAAAAATTGAAGATACAAATTAATGGGAAGACATTCCATGCTCATAGATTCGAAGAAACAATGCTGTTTAAGTGTCTTTATTACTCAAAGCAGTCTACAGTTTCACTGCAAGCAATCCCTATCAACATTCCAATGGTATATATTACAGAAGTAGAAAAAGCAATCCTAAAATTTGCATAGAATCACAAAAGATCCTGAAGAGTCAAAGCAATCTTGAGAAGAGAACAAAGATAGAGGCATCGTGCTTCTGGATTTTGAACTATATTACAAAGCTATAATAATTGAAACTGTATTGTACTGACCTAAAGACAAACACACAGTTCAGTGGAACACAACAGAAAGCCCAGAAATGAACTCATGGATATGTGGTCAATTAGTTTATGACAAAGGATCTAAGTACATACAATGGGGAAAGAACAGTCTCTTCAATAAATGGTGTTGGGAATATTGGACCACTGTCTTACACCATGCACAAAAATGAATTCAAAGTAGATTAGAGACCTGAATGTAAGGCTTAAAACCATAGAAATCTTAGATAGAAAACCTAAGGGGTGAGCCCCTTAATACCGGTCTTGGCAATGATTGGATCTGAAAGCAAAGATAAAATAAGTGATCAAAAATAAACAAGTGAGACTACATCCAACTAAAAAGCTTCTGTACAGCAAAGGAAATGATCTGCACAGCAAAAAGAAAAGATAACTGTGAAATGGGAGAAAATATTTGGAAATCATGTCTTCTAGGTGGTTAAAATCCAACATATATTAAGAATTCATACAACTCAATAGCAAACAAGCAAAACAAAACAAAAATCTGATTAAAAAATGGACAGAAGAATTGAATAGGCATTTTTCCAAAGATGATACATAAATACCACAGATACATGAAAAGGTGTTCCACATCATTAAACATCAGGGAATGCACATGAAAACCAGTAAAAATCACAGATATTAATTACCTCATACCTCTTAGGATGCCTATCGTCAAGAAAATAAAGAGATAACAAGTGTTAAAGTTTATCTTTAACATGATAAGATTTAAAAGTTTAAATCTTCCCACTTTTCACTACCAAGACAAGGGAACCCTTATGCACTATTGGTGGAAATGTAAATTGGTGCAGCCAGTATGGAAAACAGTATGGAGGTTCCTCAAAATATTAAAAATAGAACCACTATATGATCCAGCAATGCCACTTCTGGGTATTTATCTGAAGGAAATGAAAATACTATCTCAAAGTGGTATCTGCACCACCATATTCATTGCAGCATTATTTACAGTAGCCAAGACATGGAAACAATTTAAGTGTCCACTGATAGATGAATGGATGAAGAAAACATACACCTTGTTTTAGGAATTTTATTCAGGCATAAACATGGATATCCTGCTATTTGCAACAACATGTATTGACCTTGAAGGCATTATGCAAAGTGAAATAGAAAGACAAATATATGACCTCACTTACAGATGGAATCTAAAAAACAACGAACTCATAGAAACAGAAGAGAGATTGGTAGTTGCCAGAGGCAAGGAGTAGACGGTGGTAGAAATAAGTAAAAGTGGCCAAAAGGTTAAAAAAAAGATTGTATCAGAAAAATTTCAACATTTTTTCTAGTAAGTTAAAAGCACATACATAAAAGTTACTATTAATTTAAAAAATATTACATCCAATGCAATTTTTTCCATTACCCTCATGATACTTCCTCCTCTTCTTTCTAAATCCACACTTCACTATATGCAACAGCTTTGTACTGATTAATATCTTTGTCCAGGGCATGCACCTCTCAATGCCTCTTTGCCCACATTCTTCAACATCCGTGTTATTAATACCTACTTAGTGGACTGGCTACTTTCTGAGGCCCTATTTCTGATTTTGCTGAGCTGCTTATACAGATTCCTTTAAACACTGAGACCCAAATTGTAAGACTTATCTCAACTAATTTCCAAAAATGTTTAGACAACTTAGAGCTAACTAGGAAGAGAAACTGGCTGCCTGGAAACTGTATACAAACATACAAATAAAACTTGTCCTCCTGTTTGGACTTAACTCTAAAAACCCGGACCTGCCTAATACTCAACCTCAGGCTGTCTGGGTGCCCGCAGCCCAGGACTCAGCCAAAGGCCGCCCCCTCCACATATGCCACACAGGGACAAGGTCAGCCCTGCCTACTAGGGAGCCTGAGTACTCTTAGAAGCTGTATCCTTTTCCTCTTTTAATTTCTTAGTTTATCTACCAAGGGCTTTGGTGATTATCTTCCGTAATAGAATTTTTCGTTTTTTTTTTAAAGAACTGTTGTGGGTAAAATTGCAATATTTCCAGAATATCTCGCCTGGCTTTAGTGCATCTCCATATCAGCAGGTGTTTCCAAGGGACGGAGAGAAGTAGTCCATCTCTGTATCACTAGGTAATCACAAGGGCAAGTGAGGGCTTATCTGGACTGGAGAGGTTGAGTGGAGGGCTTTTCTGTTGCAGCCAGATGAAAGAGATGTGAGATGACTGCTTGTAAGAAATATATGGGTTTCTTTCACTTCATTTCTTCCTTTGACTGATTTTGGTTTCAAAGGTATTTTGCCCTGGGATTCTCCCCAGTTACATCTGGCAGTAGTCAGCAGAACCTCTGAGCCTGAAATCTGTCTACATGGGTGCAACCCTTGGGCAGGCTGCCCCTAGAGATGGTAGGGAGATGCCCAGAACCTCCCCTGTGGATGGTGGGGAGGCCCGAGTGGCTGCAGTGGTAGAGGATGCAACTTCACTCGGGAGCCCCCTATCTGTGGGGATTCCAACTGGGGAACCCCTAGTGGGGAATTGGTCTATGGTAAAGCACTTTGTAGAGGGGTGGGGCCTTCCCCAGAATTGGGGAAGAGTAGAAACACCAGAAGCTGTGGAATTAGCCCTCTGTGAGATAGAAGACAGCTTAAATGCTGTGAGTGGATGTGTACCAGCTGGGACTGTAGGATCTCTTTTCCTTGAGATAGTAGAAAGTGTTATCAAGAAGAGAGAGAGGGTTATTGAGGAGAGAGAAAGACTTCGACAGGAGAGACACACCTCAGTATCGTTTGGAGGACCTGGGTGATGTCCTACGGGATGCTTTTAAGAGAGACAGTTATTGAGAAGCTGGGTCTCACTCCTGGAAGATACGTTAGTAGTGAGGGAGGAGGCAACCAGAGAATCCATGTTGCAGGAGGCCATCGGGAAGGGGGAGGAATATGTGGTTCCTTCAGCCCAGAAGATGGTAGAGGAGATGTCGTGAGAGGATGAGGGAGTGTGGCCAAGGGCTGATCTGTTGCTGAGGCACCAGCCTGTCCTATATTAAAGGCCTGTCTGGGTATAATGAAGAAAGTAAAAACACAACAACAGAGGGCTCCTCGGGGGAAGGCGCCATCCTGTCCCCAGGTTGTGCAGCACTCCATGCCCCGCCCCTATACCCAGAATGAGCTGGTGGACATGAGCATCTGGTATAGGCAGAAGCCATCGGAATCTCTGCCCACATGGCTTTTGCCTGGGACATAGGGGTGAAAAACATTGTTGTGTCAGGTTCTGAAATGGGTGGACTGGTTTCCCTGACAACTCACCCTTCCCTCTGGCAGCCGGTTGCAAAGTGCCCGTCACACTTCAGGAAACTGGGTGCTTCTGGACTGGCTGACAGCAGCCATCAAGGCAGTTTGGCCTAATCAGGATTTAGCATACTTACCCACTAACTGGAAAATGTACGCAAAACTCCAGCAGTTGTTATGGGAGCTGGGCATGAAAAATATCATCTATATATGGAGCCCCAGGGCCCTGTTAAGTTGTTCACCATAGGAATGAGAAATGTGGTGCTCTATAGAGCTCCCCCATCTCTCTTGGGGTCATTAGTGACTACTCTTGCCCCCCACATAGAGCAACCTGTAAGTGAGGCTACTCATACTTTAGCATATCTAGGGGAGGTTGAAACAGTAAGAGCAGAGATGGGAGTATGGGCTATGACTGAAAGGAGAGGTGCAAAGGGCCCCGTGAAGGTCTCAAGGACCCAGATGTGGTTAAAGACCACTGCAGGTAGGTTCAGATGGACGGTACCGTGGTAAAGGCAGTTCTGAAGGAACATGTTAAGCACCCACCTATAGCTCTGCCTGTGCCTCAGTGAATGACAAATACTAAGCAATATAAATTGCCAGCACCAAGGTACAGGGACCTGGTTTGTCTGTAAGGAAGGTTTGTTAAAAGGAAATTAGAGAAACTCTACAGGAGTTGGAGAAGATGGGAATATAAAGCCCACTCATAGTCCTTTTAATTCCCCAGTGTGGCCAGTGAAAAAGCCAGATGGCTCCTGGCATATGACCATGCACTATAGGGAATTCAATAAAGTCACACCCCCTTTGCATGCTGTTGTCCCCTCTATAGCAGCCCTTAAGGACACACTCAATAAACTAGGAGCATATCATTATGTTGTGGACCTTGCTAATGCTTTCTTCTCTATTGACATAGCACAGGAAAGCCAGGAACAGTTTGCCTTCATGTAGGAAGGTTGGCACTGGACATTCAGGTCCTTTCATAGGGATACCTCTAGTCCCACCATGTGTCATGGACTTGTAGCCTAGGACTTGGCCACATGGAAGAAACTGCAAACAGTGTGGCTGTATCACTACATTGATGATATTATGCTCACATCCGACTCTCTTCCAGATTTAGAAGGGGCAGTTCCTAGACTGCTGCAACATTTACAGGAGAAAGGATGGGCTGTGAACAGCACCAAGGTTCAGGGACCTGGTTTGTCTGTAAAGTTTTTGGGAGTTGTCTGGTCAGGTAAAACTAGAGTTATTCCTGAAGCAGTCATAGACAAGGTCCAGGCTTTCTCCACCCCTACCACTGTGGCAGTATTGCAGGAGTTTTTGGGTCTTTTGGGCTACTAGAGAGTGTTCATCCCACACTTGGCACAAATTCTGAAGTCCTTATACCAGTTGGTATGAAAGGGCATCAAGTAGGACTGGGATAAGACATGTGCAGCTGCTTTTACTGTTGCTAAGTTGGAAGTCAAGGCCATAAAGGCCTTGAGTGTAATGGACTCATCAAGGCCCTGTGAGCTAGATGTTCATGTAACCGAAGATGGTTATGGATGGAGTCTTTGGCACAGCTTGACTGGACACGTCACCCTATTGGATTGTGGTCACAACTACGGAAAGTAGCAGAGGACCAATACACCTTCATACCTTCATAGAGAAGCATTTGGCTGCTGTTTACCATGCCTTGCTGGCTATGGAGCCCATCACTAGAATAGCTCCAATCAAGGTAATAACTACCTATCCCATTGTGGGGTGGGTGCAAGACTGGACCCAAATGCCATGGAGTGGTGTGGCACAGATGCCTACACTGGGCAAATGGAGCACGTATTTACAGCAGTGCAGCACCCTCTCTACTGGCCCCTAAAGTGGAGAACTCCAACACTTATTAGGGCCAGTGACCTATACCAATGAAAAGCAGGAAGAACTTGTTATTGAGACATTGGTAGCCAAGAGTCCTTATCAGGAGGGAAAAGCCCCTATACCTGAAGATGCTTGGTATACAGATGGCTCCAGTCGTGGGCAGCCCCCAAAGTGGAGGGCTGTGGCTTTCTGTCCTAAGACTAAGACAATATGGAAGTTAGAGAATGGAGAGGGGAAGAACAGTCAGTAACAGGCAGTATGGCTCACGATCACCCAGGATGATCATGGCCTCCCCTGTAGTTGTGCGCACTGATAGCTGGGCTGTCTGTAGGGGCTTGACCCTGTGGCCACCAACATGGTACCATGCCAACTAGATTGTTGGTCACCGACCCCTTTGGGGGCAAGAGTTGTGGCAAGACCTATGGGCCTCTGGTCAGACTAAGACTGTTACCATATATCATGTGACCGGCCATTTGCCTTTGGCATCCTCAGGGAATGATGAAGCAGACACACTGGCCCAGGTGCACTGGCTAGAAGGAAAGCCTGCCTCTGATGTAGCCCAATGAGTGTTTGCTGCATGCGGGGCAAAAGACAATGTGTGTTGTTGCCCGTCAGTGGGGCCTGCCACTGACCTTTGAAGAAGTCAGCAGAGCCCAGGAGTTACGTGTATATTCTGAGAGGGACTTAAGACACTGAGTCCTGCAGCAACATGGGACAATACTAAAGGGGCCGATACCCCTTGTCAGGTGGCAGATAGACTACATTGGGCCTCTGCTCATATCAGAAGGATATCGGTATGCCATGACTTGTGTGGACATGGCTGATGGCCTGTTGGTTGCTTTTCTTGCACGTCATGCAGATCAGCAAACCACCAAGAGGGGCCTGGAGCATCTCTTTGCAGCCTATGGCTGGCCGCAGGTGATTGAGAGCGATCAAGGCACCCACTTTATTGGACATGCATTACAACAACGGGTGCAGCAATTAGGAATAAAGTGGAAGCTTCATGTACCATATAACCCTACTGGGGCAGGCATGACAGAGAGGTACAATGGTTTGTTGAAATCTGGCCTGAAGCCAGACACCAATAGTCTACAGGGCTGGCCAGTTCGCTTATGGAGAGTGCTACGGCATTGAATGAGAAACTGAAAGGGAGCCTTGAGCCCTGCGGATATGCTAACACACATTGTTGCCTCTCCTATACAGCTGTATGTGCAAACCAAAGAGGAGTTATTGAAGCCAGGATATGGCCAGCAGAGCAACATCCTGCTGCCAGCCCCTACTGCATTAAGCCCTGGAGACACTGTTGACTGGATGTGGTCTTGTACATTTTGACACATGGACCAGCAATGGCTGGCCCTTCTGGCATCTTGGGAGAAAGGCCTGGAAACTGTTCTTGTGTGTATTCCTGGAGTAACATAAAAGTGGCCCCCGAAGATCATAGTAGTGTACCCAAAACGTCCTGGAGGTAAGAGCATATTACAGGGAAGTTTTGTTTTATCTTTATGGCCAGTGTATGTACCTCCTGTAGCCCTATATACTGACCCATCTGTAACTCCCACAGGGAGTGGGGGTGAAAGTCTGGTATACTAGACCAGGACGAGATCCCATTCCTGCCACTGTCCTATCACAGGACTACTCTCCTGCAAGCATCCTACCTGATGGACAAGATTTGCCTATGCTGGTGTTATTAAAACATGTATGTTAATGCCCTTAAGGTTATTTTCTTCTACAGTCCCTGTGGCCTGAACCCGTTGCCTGGCTGCAGCTACTATGTGATGATTGCTCTGAACTCCCTACCTGTTCAGCTACTGCCTGTGGAATGGGTGAGCTATGGACTAAATCTGCATAGGACTTTGAACTTAGCTGAATCCTCCAGCTGGAGGTTTATCATGATTTTATTGCTATTGCTATTGTATATTATTAGTCTGGTTACAATGCCCCAGTTTTCTTGCTCAGGGGCCATTGCGGAAGATGGGGAACTAGTAGATTGTGAGGTGAGATTTCTGTAGGGGTGGCATGTGGATAAAATTGCAGTATTTCCAAAATCTCTCACCTGGCTTTAGTGCATCTCTGTATCAATAGGTGTTTCCAAGGGGTGGAGAGAAGTAGGTCATCTGCATATCAATAGGTAATTACAAGGGCTAGCGAGGGAGGTTGGGTGGAGGGCTCTTCTGCTGCAGCTGGGTTGAGAGAGACACGGAATGACTGCTTCTAAGAAATAAACGAGTTTCACCCACTTTATTTCAACCTTTGCTTTCGGTTTCAAAGGTGTTTTGCCCAGGGATTTTCTCCCCGGAGTTACAACTGTATTTTACCTTGTGTCAATTGTTTTAAACCAGGGATAAGTAGGAAATGTCAGCAGCCTGGGTATCAAACAAAAGAGGCTCAGTGGTGCTTCCACAGCACCCCTGTTTTCTTACTCAATACCAGCACTCCCTTTTGATCCAAAGATTCAAAGTTCAGTAGAGAAAGTGGATAGCTCACTGTAATGTCAGAACCCCAATGATCTCAGCAGAGTTACTGGATAAAATTTCCATCCATTGCCAAAGACAGGACTGTAATACAACCAGAACTGTGGTTTTACAAGGGAGAAAAACCGCTTGCAAGCCAGAGACCGGGGTCTCCAACCTAAATAACCTTGAAAATGGCCCAGGGTCTTAATGTCAATGGGTGCATATGACAAGGGACGCACTCCCTGCCTCATCTTTCTGAGTGTCTTTCTAGGAAATTATCAGTTGCTTTATGCATAATGTCCTGGCTAAGAACACAAGCTCTGGAGATAGATTACTTTGGTTTGAATCTCAGCTTCATTACTTAAGAGCTGTGTAACACTGGACAAGTTTTTTAGCCTCTGGTTTTCCACGTGGAATAAGGAACAATACCACCACCTATCTACAAGGTTGTTAGGAGGATTTAAATAAGTTGACACATGTAAAATACTTAAAATAGTGCCTGGCACACGGTGAATGTTCAGTAAAGGTTAGCTATTATTATTGTTATAAGGCTCTTTGAAAAAAAAAAACTAGTTCTGAAAAAAGTACTACCAATGATGTAGGACATGAAAAATTATGATTTAACAAGGAATACAAAATTGTTTTCATACACTCAGTTTTATGTCATGTAGAAAAAAATAAAGACTAGAAAGAAATATACTAAAATATGTAAGCAGTAATTGCTCTGATTATTGGTAAGTGTTCTGGACATTTCTTATGCTCTCCAAATATTCCATAATATATACATACTGTGTCTGTAATAATGACAAAACTGAAATGCTACATTAGTGCCCAGGGCTTTCTAAGAACAAGGAAGGGCACAGATTAGGTCATACAAGCATGTGTATGGATGGAAAAGATGTATCTTCTTGAAGAAGCAGTCTGCCTTTTAGCTTCATCATCTAAGAAAGAAACAGTCTCCCAAAAGCTTTGCTGCAGAAGTAAACATACTGTAATGTAAAATAAAATTTGGAGATTATAGTTGAGTTGAGAAATCCCACTTGTTTTCCCAAACAATACAAAGAACTAAGCAAAAAGAGAAGAAAGTTTTGATACTGAAAGATTTGACTATTTGGGGGAAAGCTCAATATGAATTGTATGCCATGCTTAAGAGAAAAATGTCTAAATGTTCAAGGACACACTCATCCATATGGCCAAGCACTGTTTTTAAATGCTCTAAAAAACAGGTCATTGAATCCTAACAGTCCCTCCTCTCCTCCATTTTCACATGAGGAAACCGAGGCACAGAGAGGCTAAGTAATCATGTCACAGGCTAGGAAGTGTGAGGTTCAGATTTGAACCGGGCCAGCAGCGGGAGTATGCGCCTTTACCCAGCTCAACATACTGCCTGAAGAATGGTCAGGAAGTGTGCCATGTTCATTCCATGAAGTTGTATGCAGATATTTTTAAATTACATTTTATAATATTTAATGATGAGAAACTGCTCGTAGTATAGTGGTAAGTACAGAAACAAAACTGTATATATACAATGGTATAATCGGTTGTGTGTGTATATGTATATACACACATACCGCACATACCACGTTAATTTCTCGCACATCGGGGAAAATAACCCACCATGTGGGCGGTAGTTATCACCTGGGTGAAGGAATTCCTGAAAGCTTTATGTCTGTTTTCTTTCCCCCAGTTTCCACCCTGAACATCACTTTCTTACTATCAGTAAAGCAGTATTTAAATTGTCGTTCTACAAATCTCTGTTCAGAAACACATTTGCCTAAGACGGTCCCTGGACGTCCAAGGAGCAAGGGGCCGCGCGCCCCAGCCGCCCACGCCGCCGCTCCAGACGGAAAAGACGGGCTGAGCAGGGCGCGCCCGGTCCTCCGGAGCAACCTGACCGCCTCCAGGGGCTCGTGCCTACTCTGCGCTTAACCAGTCCCCGGGGTTCTTAAGAGTTACCATGGGATCCCCGGCTCGTCAACTGCAGGGACCAGCCGGTCTCCACTGCACTAAGGGGGCGCTCGCGAAGGGGCAGGAGTATCCTCGAGATAATGCGGGCCGCTTCCGAGGGCGAGGACGGCGGGCAGCAGCTGCCTGAAGTGGTGGTCCGAGACCCGCCAGCCGCCCGGGCCGCCACACCTCCCTCTCAACCACTTGGGCGCTCCCCTCCAGGAACACACCCGCCCGTGCGGCCCCCGCACCTCCAGCTCACCTGCAGGGACATGGTGACAGCCTCACACCACCGCCGCCGCCCTCCTCTCAGCTCTGCAGATCCCGAGCCCCGCCGCTCCTTAAAGTGCAGCGTGAGTCCGCCCACCGGCTCCCATTGGCCGCCGGCATGGGGGGGCGGGACTGGGCCGTGAGTGGCACCGCTCTGCCTGAGCGCGCGCCCGGTCCCTGGCTGCGCCCGAGGGCTGTCAGCCGCCAGCGCCGCGGCAACTAGAAAGGCCAAAAGCAGAGGATTTATTTATTTATTTGCAGGTTTTTCATTTATTTTTTAGAAGTTAACATGTGCAGATAATAGGAAACTGAAAACCCCAGGAAGCAAAGAACAGTCATCCATAATCACAAGCATTTTAGTTTGATGTGTTCTTCTAGGTCCCCTGTGTGAATCTACACAACTAAGCATCCACTTTTATGTAATTAAGATTGTAGTTATGCATCAAGCTTTTTCACAAATGATGATATTTACCATTTCAAAGCCCCCAAACTATGTATTTTGATAACCAAGAATACACTATACGAACCCAATCTGAAAGGAAAAAAATGTATCCTGCCTTTTCATAAAAGACAAAAACTGCAAGAGGCCTCTAGATAAACATACTGGCAGAGTTACAATTAAAATACTACATTCCCTTAATGTTCAATTAAAAATTAGACATAAAGCAATAACGTATACACAGCATAATGCTTCTCAGAGAATTCATTTTCCAATCTATACTATTAAAATATATTTAGCATGGAGGTTATGTTTCCACTGAATTACTTAACAATGTATTTTTACAGCACAGCCATAAGAGATGCACACACATCAATGGTTATCATCAAAATGTAAATATGAACATACTTGCATACATTCCTTTCTATACTTCCTCTGCCCCTCAACTGCCAACCTAATGAACAAATCTTGACAATTATTTCCCATCGTGTAACAATTCCATGTCTAAGATGCTTTTTTTCTGTAACTTACAACAAAAAAATATCTACAAATTGGTTAATTCACTTGTCATCATACGCTGCCACCTCACGACATCTAAAAAGCTTAGACGTTGCAAAATAATGAATGAACCTTCTCCACAATGAACACAGGTACTTTATAAAAAGTATATATAGATAGGCCGATGGTAATAACCTAAAAATGTCTTCTAAAGATGGAGATAATAGCAAAGAGCCCTTCCTTTACCCTTCTTCACCTTCCTCCACCATTTCAATGACCAAGTGCAAGACTACATCTAGCTCCAAGAGGTGGATTAACAAAGTAACTCAGAGAAGACAGTCCTTCCTAAAAACGAACAAAAGGGCTTTATAAAGGGATTATTTTACTACCTCTACTTTTATTATACTTTGCGCATTATTAGGCCTTGTGCATCTGTTAATACACAGCAATATTAACTAAAATGTACAGACAGAACAATGGTTAGACAATCTGAATTTGCCTAAAGACTCACTGGGCACAGAACCCCTCTGCACTTCTTTTCCTGCTCCCTCCCCCACCACTCTACTTTAACATATGTTGTGCACTTTTAAACATCTAGAAAGACTAGACGTTTCAAATAAGGATTTAAGTTTTTCCACTATACACATAGTAACCTTGAATAAACTACACACAAAGGCTATATAATCTGGAAGTAACTTCTAAATAAGGACATTCCGGAATGAAACTCTTCCCCTTCTCATCTCTATCAACCCAAGAGACAAGTTGAGCACCTGTAATGCTTAGAGGGGATGTGAACAGCTACATTTCCTCAAGCGGTTTTCAGAACAGTCCTATGAATTTTAATACAAAGTTACACATATACTTGCTTACTAACTCTACTTTTGTCATACACTGGCAACTTCTTTAACATCTAGAAAAACTAGCTGTTGTAAGTCAGGACTTTTGTCCTTTATATACAATATATATACAACTAAGTAAAACAAAATGCAGACATATGGGACAATGGTTAATCTTGTGTAATTACAAGCATACTGGTATAAAGCCCTTTGCACTTTCTTCTCCTTCCTTCCTGAACCACCACAAATATAATAATGTGTACTGCTCAGAGAGATGGTTTCATCATTTCGATTATTCCACTTCTAAAAGACAGTATTTCATATGAATTTTAACAAAGGGGTATCTACAAAATGTGCTATTTTACTACCTCTGCTTTTAAGATGCTTTTTGCACTTCTAAACATCTAGAACAACTAGATGTTTCAAATAAGGACTTAAGTTTGTCCACTATATATACAAAAGTGTTGAATAAACTACACATGTGTAACAATGGTTATATCTGAAGAGTGTCTTCTATTTAGGAACATTCTTGTCTAGAACCCTTCATTTCTCCTAACTCCTCCTGTCCATCACCCACCACGTGGGTGAGTATAGGCACATGTCATTTAGATGTGATTTTACAATTTCATCTCTAAAAGTCCTTTTCAGAAGAGCCTTTCAATGAATTTTAACAAAGTATACAAAATGTGTTAGTTTACTAACTCTACTTTTGTCATACATTGGTAACCTCTTTAATATCTAGACACTAGATATTATAAAATTAGGACCCATTTGTCCAATATATACACAATATATACAGTAAAGTTAAATGAAATGCACATAACACACAGGGAAATGGATAAGCTGGAATTTCTAGTACACACTAGCAAAACATGTTTTGCAATTTTCTTCCGTCCCACCTCCCTCAACCCGATGAACAAGTACAGAGAATATACTGTTCCAAGAGGTGGCTTAACAATTCCACTTCTAAAGACAGTATTTCCCATCAAGTTTTAAAGGCTATTTACAATAAGTGCTATTCTATTAATACTTTTACTTACATTAAGCACTTCTAAATATCTAGAAATACTAGATATTTCATGTAAGAACTTACTTGCCCACTATGTACACAGCACTGTTAAATAAAATTGCACATGTGTAATAAAGGCTATAATCTGAGGTATCTTCTAAATATTACCATTTTGGCCCGGACCCTTCTTCCCTACCTCACTTCCTTCTCTCCATCACCAATCCAAATACAGGCATGTGTTTAACACATGTTGGGCACTTCTAAACATCTAGATGGCTACATGTTTCAAATAAGGACTCTGTCCACTATATACACAGCAGTCTTGAAAAAACTGCACACATTTAAGTTATAATCTGCAAGTGTCTTCAAAATATGAACATTCTAGCCTAGGAACCACCTTTTTCTTCTCCCTTCTCCACCAACCCAACAGGCTAAAATGCTTAAATTTTCAGAGACAATCTTTCCTGGGAATTTTAACACAAAATGTACAAAATATATCAGTTTACTATGTTTTGTCATACACTTGGCTACCTCTTTAACATCTAGAAAGACTAGATGTTGAAAATTTGGACTCATCTGTCCATTTATACACTATATACAGGGCAAAGTAAAACAAAATGCACAAACATGAAACAATGGTTAATTCTGTCTCACTATAAACAAACTGGCATAGCGCTCTTTGCACTTACTTCCCCCTCCTCCCTTGAGCCAGTGCTTAAACACAACTGGTTCTGTTCAAAGAGGTGTACTGTTCAAAGAGGTGTACAGTTCAAAGAGGTTGTTTGGCCATTCCCCCTGAAACAAACATATTTCCTATGAATTTTAACAAAAATATATTTACAAATGTCTTTTACTATCTCTACTTTTAACATATATCAGGCACTTCGGAATATCTAGAAAAACTAGATATTTTTAAAAAGTACTTGGCATTGTCAACTATATACACAGTATAGTGAGGAATAAAGTGAACAGACAAAACAATGGTTATAATATGAAGATGTCTTCTAAATATGAACAGTCTGGCACAGGACCTTCTTTTCTTCCTCATCAAGGTTTTCTACTCCACGTCCTCTACCCCGGTGTACAAACCTGGACGTGTGTCGCTCCAGATGTAGCTCCTGTAGGTGGTCTAACTTGCATTTCCAAAAGTCACTTCCAGAAGACATTTACATTATTTTTTTAATAAACAAATGGGCATTTACAAGACGTGTAATTTTCTAACTCCACTTGTCATACGTTGGCAACCTCTTTAACACCTAGACGGCCAGGATGAAGCAAGTTTTCTTTTGAAAGGTTGGGGGGAAAGTTGAGGGCAGCTTTTTCATATTATATACACAGGCCTTCTATAAACAGCCAGTAAATCTTCTCAAAGGACGCTGGGCACTTCCTAGCAGCCAAATGTGGTACGCGTAAATGTACCGTTTTTCTCTTTCCACAAGGTCTGGTATAACGAGGACCAACCGCCAGATGTCCCGCTAACCGTTCCACCCTCTGCCCCGGGCTCCGCTCACGTGATGAACGGGGCCCGTTAAGGCCTTTGTCTGTCGTTGTCCGCACGAGCTGAGGTCTCGTCCAGTTGGGACGGATGGGTCACCCCAGTGCCCGGATCTGCGTGGCTCCAAGGCCCAACGGTGGCTGAGCCCGCGTCCACGTGGACAAGCCTCTGCGGGCCCTCGAAGGCTCTAACGGCCCTCCGCGGCGTTCGGAGGGCCGCCGTTCTTCTCGCCCCGCCACGCCCAATGTCCCACGGCGGCGCCGCATCCTCGGCGCCCTGGCGGGGGCTTCGCCCAGCCCCGCGGGGTTGGGCCAGGAGGCCGGGCAGTTGGCTGCGGGCTCGCGGCGGCCGCCGCCTTGATGGCGCGCAGGTTGGCGGGGGTGAGGATGCGGGGAAAGGGCCTGGAGGAAGAGGTTCGCCGCTGCGTCAAGGCCTGGGCTCGGCCAGAGGGCAGCCCCGGCCCGGGGTTCTAGGTCTCTGCAGGACAGACCCCGCGCCTTGTCCCCGGGCCCCGCTGCTCAGCTGCCGGCCTGAGGCCGGAGGGCCTGGAGAGGCCCGGGGCACAGGGCGGAGCTCTTCTCACCGCGCTTTCAGCCGGTCCTCCAGCAGAGGTTTTAAATGAGTTCCTCTCAGCTCTTACCACACCCCCAGATTCTTTCTCAGGAGATTGTTTGCAGGAGATCCAGAGAGATCTCCCCAGGGCACAGACCTCACTTGGGATTGCTTTTTTATCTGTACCTCTGCCCTCTTCGTAATTCCTAGAAACCTGGATGGTAAGAGTTTTCAGACCTCTCATGTCGCCCCACGGGTGTCCAGGCACAGTTCATCAGCAAGGAAAAAGGCGACTTTCTCCTCTTTATAAAGCAAAACAGTTTACATTCTAAACATGTCCTCCAACCACACTAACTAGTTTTCAACTACGGTAAAGGCACAGGACTGCCTTTAAAAGAATTAAAGTCTATTCACTTTAACCCTATTCTCCAATGTCACACCACATATGCAGACACACAGAATGGGGCTGTGATTCACATTTGATTACATTTTCAAAGAACTGGAAACGTATTTTCCGGTCATATGAGGAGTTAATTTCGACTTATTTAAATAAAACATTAGTGGAGCAAAATGACTGGAACAACAAACTCACTGTTAGAAAGTACTGAATCTGAAACATTAAACAATGCAACAACCTAAAACAATGCAAACAACAGAGAAGAAAGGCCCAAAACCATTTTAGCTTGCTTTTGTATAAAACTGCATTTTAAAAATATTTGCTATTTTTTCATGTAAGTCCTTTGGTTTTTAATTTTCTCCTCAAAAATATTTTCATGGCAAAATCAATGCACTTCCAAGTAGAGGACATACAGCAAACGTTAGAAAAACATACTGGGCAGGATTTCTGTTTTAAATTCCTAGATGATGGATGGGAAATGCACTGTGTGGTACAAAGGCAAAAGGCAGCTTTGGACTTGTCAGTGCTCCCTCGGCTCTGGATAGCCCTAACAGTGTTTCAGCAGGGAAATACTGCAGTGAAGTTCAGAACCGGTGTGAATCTGCAGCGGAGGCATTTTGGCATTATAAGAAATCAGAAGAGGAGGGGAAGGTACACTGTGTTCTTATTCTCTAAGTCTAGAATGTTCTTTTAAGGACTTTTTTCAAAGCATGTTCTCTTGTCATTCCCCACCCTGGGATGGATCCCACAGCCATGAGTGTCTTGTCTCATGGAACAAAAAGAAAGACATTGATATCCTCTGTCCAGTTGAGACAGGGACCGTGGATGTAGTCAGAGTTGGGGGAGGGCCTCCGGAAAAAGACCCCTACCAAAATTCCGTATTAAACAATTAAGCAAAGTCAGAGTCACATTAATTCTCTAAAGCAAATTTCAAACTAGGAATATAAGCATTCTTCAGTGAGAATTAGTTAAAACTAAAATGTCAGGAGTAACTTGGCCTGGAATGCTTGAACATCCCCCAGATAAGAAAATACCTCAGGATAGCCCATGTCTTCATTGTGTCAATTAAATGAGGCTATTGTAAAATTCACTTTAGCCTGCTAAAAGGCCCAGCATACCTTCTTTAACTTTGCCCAGATGCTGCTTTTTCTCCTCCAGCCCCTAATCAAGTAATACATAACCTGGGCAATTAATATAGCAAGGAGGCCCAGTCACATAGTAAACAATAGAGTAAAAACAAGAAATATTCCATCTTAAAGATAAGACTGTATTTTAAACCCCCCCCCCAAAAAAAAAGATTTCTTAACATAACAGACAATAACCCAGGCCACCTTGGGAGCAGGACAGGCAGTCTTGATTAATGTGCTCCCAGACCAAGAAGCTGCTATTCTGGGAAAGAATCAGAGCACTAAATTTCTTGTGTTAACTCTGCAAAATAATCCAGGAAACTGATAAGAAACTTAGTGTCTTTTCAAAGATAAACATTTGGGGACCATTTAGTGGGTCTGCATCCCTAGCCCTTTGTCTCTCAACTGCCTATAAATCCCCTAGACAACACACCACCACAGACTCTCTTGTCCCCTCCTGGCGTGAGCCAGGAGCTCTGTCCTCTCACTCTATCCCTAAACAAAAGCCTCTCCCTGGCTTTCCTACCTTGAGTGTTTACAAAGTTCATTCTTCGACTCCAGAAACAAGAACCCCAGCATCACAGTGACATTAGTATACTATGTACAGTGAAAAGTCAGCTTTCTGGAACCCTTAGGGAGTGAGTCAATTTGGATTATCAAATTCTTTTCTTTAAACTCTTTTATTGATTATAAACCAATATACATACACACATATATGTACATTTTAAAAAATAAAGTGTACATTAGTAAACCAACCACCAATTTAAGAAATAGAACATTATCTTTGTGATTCTGATTCCACTCCATCCTATCCTCCACATTCATTCATTAATTCAAATAGTTATTAAGTGCCTAATATGAGCCAGGTACTGTTTTAAGTTCTTGAGAAACATCAGTCAAGGAAACAAAACATGAATCCCTACCCTTGTGTAATATTCTGGTAGGGAATGGCAGATTGAACAAAGACATAATAAGGAAATTATACGGTCTAGTAAATGATGTTAGGCGTTAAGTACTATTTTTGCAAAGAGCAGAGCAGAAGGGATAGAGAGTTGTCTTGGGTCTGTGGACATGGAGAGGTGACTTGCAATTGTAAATAGGGTAATCAGGGTAAAATTCTTTGAGAAGATAACATTTGAGCAAAATTTGAAGGAGGTGAGAGAGCTGGCCAGGTAGATCTCTCGGGTATAGTGACCTGTGCAAAGGCAGCATCCCAGTACAAAGGCCCCAAGGAATGAGCTTCTCTGGCAGGTGTGGGGAACAGCATGGAGCCAGTATGGCCCAAGCAGAGTAGTAAGAGGAGAGGGCAGAGAACAGGAAACCCAGATTGATTAAGGCCTTGCACAAAGGCACTTGGCTTCAAGTGGGAGTGCAACAGAAACATTGAAGAGTTACATGATCTGACTTACTTTTTTAAAGGAAAACAGTTGTGTTGAAAATCAACTATGGGGGAACAAGGTTGGAAGCAAATTCCTTATTGTGAAGGAAGAAATTATGGGTGTCTCAAACTTAGGGGGTAGTAGTGGAAGTACTGAGCAGTAGTTCAGATTCTGGATGTATTTTGAAGGTGGAGTCAATAGTTGTCCCTGAGAGATTCTATTTGGGTGAGAGACAGAGAAGTCAGGTTAACTTATGATTTTTGGCCTGAGTAACCAGAAGGACCATGAGTGGAGTAGGTTTGATGGGGTAGAAAAGATGAGTTCAGTTTTGCACGTTACATTTGAGGTATCAGACATCCAGTTGGAGATGTCAAATAGGCAATTGGCTATCAAGTCTAGTCTGGGCTTGGTATGTAAATTTGGGACTCATAAACATAGGGATAGTATTTAGAATCTTGAGACTGGATGATCCTAGGAACCAAATGTATATAGGGTAGAAAAAAGAAGAGGACTGCAATTTGAGCTATGGAAATTCCAACATTAAGAGTTTGGAGAAAAGACAAAGAATGAGTGAAGGAGACAGAGAAGTCGTTATAGAAGTAAGAGAAAAACCAAGAGAAAGCGGTGTCAAGAATGCCTGTCAAGTGAGAAAGAAAGGTTAGATGAGGACTGAGAATTAACGATCGGATCTCGGTCATTGTCAAGATTGATGACCTTAGGAGATGTTTTAGTGCAGCATGTGTTGGGGCAGCAGAGCCTAATTAGAGTGGGTTTAAGAGAAAACATGAGGAGCAATTATAGAATAGTTTTTGGCTCTCCATTTGTTTATCCCTCCACCTCTGTCACACTGTCTTAATCATTCAATCCTCTCCATTTTGTTCTTCATGCACAGTTGTTTTTGGCACTCTGTCTTCCTTATGAATTTTAACATTTACGAGTCAAGTTTCACAAAAGAAAATTCTTGAATTGTTCTTAGAATTGCATTGAAATGCTACATCAATTGGGAGTGGGAAGACTGATAGCTTTTTGATACAGAATTTTACTATTCATGATTCATATATTGTTTTCAATTAGTTGTCTTGTTTAATGTTTTCAGAGAAATTTTTTGAATTTTCTCCATGGAAGGTCTTGCATATCTTTTGAAGATTTATTTCTAAGTAAAGTCATTTTGATGATGTTGTAGATGGAGTCTTTTTTAACATTTGTTTTTAATCTGTTTGTAACTGGTATATAGAAAAAGAACTGATTTTTGCTCTTTATCCAGCAGCCTTGATAAATCTTTAAAATTTTATTTTTCAGTATTTTGGGTTTTCTATATAGCAAGCAGTCTATGAATAATCACAGCTTCATTTCTTCCTTTCTAATCCTCACAACTTTTTTTCTTTTCCTTGCCTTTCTGTACTAGCTGGAACCTCCAGTATAATAATGAACAGGAGTAGTAATAGGGGGCAACCTATTTGTTCTTTAAATGTAATGCTTTCACTATTTCATCATTAAATGTGATGTTTACTGCAGATGTTTTATTTTGGTCATTACATATGTAGTACAATTGAAGTCACCTCCAATTTGTAGTTTGGTAAAATTTGTTTTTATAAATGTAGAATTTAATCAAAAGCTTTTTTTTTATGTCTCATTACAATGATCTGTAATGTTTCTCCTTTAATCTTTTAATGAGATGGCTGACATTAATTGATTTTTAATTGTTAAACCAACTTGTATTCTTTATTAATTGCAACTTGATGAAATGTCTTTTTTAAAAGAATACATTGCTGGCTTGTTTGCTATATTTTGAGGGGTTTTTGGCACATTCATCTTTACAAGTGAGGTTAGTTTGTAACTTCCCTTTCCCTTTCTCAGGGAAGTTTTTTGATTTTTTTTGTATCATCATTAAACCAGCATATAAAACAAGTTGGAAAAGCATCCTCCCATTTCTATATTCTGGAATAAAGAGTAGAGTGGACAAAATTACAAATGAGAGGTCACACAGCAGTCAGCCAGCTGATTTTCCTCTTGCTGCCTCCTTCACTTCTAATCCCTGAAGTTAAACCCTACTTTCGAAGTACAAGGGAAGCCTAATTGCTTATTATATCCATTCTCCAACATGTAGCTAGAGTGTCCTAAAACACAAATAGCATTTTGTACTCCCCACTGCTTGTACATATCAGTGGCACCACTGCTGTCTTATGATTACTCCAAATGATTTTTGGCATCAGAGGTGGCTCTGATGCTAGTGAGGCCCTCAGTAAAAGTCGCCCAGTTGATTTTTCCAGGAAGAACCATTAGGAGTTCTGATACGTTACCAAACCGCCTTCTAGAAACACCAACTCCCTTCCCCAACCAGCACAAAAGAACTTCAGGCAAAACACCGGTAGCCTAGGTGGCCCCAGTGCAACCAGCTGTGGGGCTTCTGCAGTCCCACCCAGGGGTTCACACAGTGAACACCCCTCCTCCTGGCAGCCTTTTAAAGGTGGAACTGTGATGATTTTGGAAGTAATGCTTTCAAAGGCTGCAGATGTGCCACTATCTACTTAAATGGAACTCCATTGAGAGATGGCCATGACCATTTGTACCCCTCTGTCCTCCACTGCACAAAGTCCTCTTGGCTGCAGTGCCCTGTATACACAGCAGCAGCAATTTCTTGCTCAGTGCACACAGGCTGCTGTTTCCTTCCAGAACCTGGCCCATCTCCTCTGCCTCCTCATTGGGATCCATGTAGTTCTGATCTTCATACTCCATGTCAAGTATAATGAACAGGACTTGGCCTTCCCACATTTTTTATCAATGCCTCTGCTCCCACTTCCTGAGGTTTGAGTGTCTCCCATCTGTCTCTGCTTTCAGGTTCCTACTGGCAAACCTGAAACACATGTCTCAATAAGAACTTGGACCTGAACCTGCTGAAGAGCTCCTGGTGGCCCCATGCTGGCCCTAGCTGTGGTCACAGTGAGAGACTGGGGTGGCTCATCTGGTGTGTCACAACAGGTGTGTCATCCTTTGGACACACCCCAAAGGAAACCGGTTCCTTCTGTGGTGCTGCCATTCCTTCTGATGTGTGGGCTGAAGAAGTGGCCAAAGAAACACACTGGGAGTCTGTGCTGGGCTGGGATACCTCACAGGTACCCTCTGTGGGACTCATCCCTGAGGCATGGTTGGGCTGTGCCACTTGGGTCCCTGGTGCAGGTGAGGCCTTTCAGAGGGACTGGGGCTCGGGGATGGGGTGTGGAGGGGCTCAGAGGCTGTGAGGGCCCCTGCCCAGGGCATGTTACACTGTCTTCTGCATGGAGGCTTGGTCAAGTCTGGCCCACTCCAAAAGTGAGCAAGTCCTGCATTGATCTGTGCTGGCGGAGAGGCCACTGTTCCTGGAGGTGAGGTGGTTTCTCTTTCCAGGCTGGGTAGGAGACTGACAGGCCCACTGGCTTTGCTGCTGCCCCTCCACAATGACACATGGACCTCAGGTGGCTTATGTTCTGCATTGCTCCTCTGAATATTTTTAGAAGAGGAGTTAGATTTGGGAACAGTCAGCTCGCTGAAACTCCACCACTGTGTGCAGGCAAAGACTCCATGCTGTACCTCATGAGATGAAGAAAGCATGCTTCTGTTGTTAGACTGCTGAAGCCTGGGGTTTCCTGGCAACCATGTGGCCCTCTACCTTGGCTCTCAGCTAACCCAAGAGCAAAGAGGTGACCATCGCTTTGTTGTGCTTCTGGCTGGTCCATCAGCAAGTCTTGGATCTTCTTCTTTGTGTGACACTTGGACACCGTCAACTCAGTTGGTCAGGGTTCCTTGTAGTTGGGGTGAGCCCCACATAAGGCTTTATTTCATCTTCATGACCTGTATTCATCCATAGATCTTTCCTGATGGGCTCTGAAGTGCCTCTCTTGCTGGGATTGAGAATGAGAAATTTCTTGAGCAGTTTTTCACATTTCCTGGACATGTAAAAGGGAATATTGCATATTCCACTGAGTACCCACTCCTGCAGCTCCTGACTAGTGTGTACAGGATGACCCTCAGATTTCATACATCCACCATGGGTCCATCTTATTTGGCCCTGGAAGAGTTCCAGGGCAGCATAAAGGCAGGCTGCCAAAGGAGGTACCCAGCTTGTTGCCAAAGGTGAATTCATTGTTGAAGCCAAAGTCTTCAAACTTGATTCTCATGTCAGCATCCAAAAGCAGGTGTTCTGCTTTTAACTCTATAAACAAGGTACTTCTAGTGATGGTACCCCACAGAACTTGCCTAGGGTCTCTCTTTCTTGCAGACTGCCATGAGCCACGGGGACTCAAACACCTCTCTTGCACTAGAGCACTACATGACAAGGCAGAGCGTTTCCTCAGTCTGGATCACTTCAAATAAGTGCTTTGGGATGACTCAAGGCCTTCATGGTTCTTCATGGGACAGTGTAACTCCAGAGGAAATCCCAGGGAAAAATACCTTTGAAACCAAAATCAGTCAAAGGGAGAAATAAAGTGGGAGAAATCCGTTTATTTCTTACAAGCAGTCCATTTCTGCTCTCCCATGTCTCTCACCTGCCTGGCTGCAGAAGAAGCCCCCACCCAACCTCTCCAGTCCAGATAAGCCCTTGCTGGCCCCTGTAATTACCTACTGATATGGAGATAGACTACTCCTCTCCACCACCTGGAAACACCTATTGTATGGAGATATACTAAAGTCAGGTGAGAGATTCTGGAAATATTGCAATTTTACCCACAGACCACCCCTCCTGAAATTTAGTCTCACTATCTACTTGTTCACCATCTTCTGCAATGGCCCCTGGGTGAGAAAACTGGAGCACTGTAACCAGACCAATAACATAAAATAATGATAATCCTCAAGGATTCAGCTAGGTTCAAAGTCCTATGCAGATTAAGTCCACAGCTCGCCCATTCCACAATCAGTCAATAGCTGAACAGGTAGGGACCTGTTCAAATTACAAATTATTGGGGACCCCAAAGAGCTTTTTGCTGATATGGGTTACAGCTATCAACATTTACCTTACTAAAAATTAAAATATGTAGGATGTTTCACTTTTTCCTTGAATGTTCATGAGATATGAATGTGAGGAAAATACCTTTGAAATGTAGTTACTCATTTCAGTAAAATTCTTGTGGAGATTATACTGATAGTCTTAAACTAAAACCCAAGCACTAAAATCATAGAGCCTACCATTAATTTTTATTAATTCTTAATTGAGATTGTCACTGGATTCATCAGTTATAATTATCAAGCACTTTCTATGTGCCAGGGAGGGTGCTAAACATTTTATACAGATTATGTCTTTTAATAAGCACAGCAGGTACTATTTTTATCAGTTCTTAGGGTTAATTAGCTTGTTTTTAGGGTCAAATGCCTAGTTAGAGATGACCGTGAGGATGTCAACCCAAGACAGGAAAGTTCCAGAAAAAATGCAAACTGAGATGACCCCATAAATCTAACTACACAATCTGGAACCATAAATCTGGAACTTTAGGGGAACAAAAACCTATAAATGCTTCCTTTCCATTTGATAGAATCCGGACCTGAGTACCACCTTTCGAATAAGCCCCACCCACCATCACAGAGAGACCTAGGTATCATCTTACCTAGGCTACAAGCATTCTCCAGAGGACATGTCAGCAAGCCACAAGCCCACCTTTCCCCTGACCCCTCCCCTCAAAGAGCCAGCCCAAAACCCTAGCCATAAAAAGCCTCTTGAGATGTTAGAAACTCTTTTTCCTTTGTTCTGCTGGCCAGGACAGAGGGGTCCCTCTCAGATTCAGCAATAAACCTGCTTGAGTTCGCATCCCCTCTCTTCTTTCACCATTATTCTAGCATTTCAATTAGGTATGTGTGTCTCCATTTGTCTCACAATGTAGGAGCTAGTTGTTTGCCTCGTCATGAGCCAAGAGGATTCACTCAATGAAACAAAAGGTGTTCTTACACCATACTCACTGTCACATCTTTTTAATCTTTAAAAAAATCATATTATACTTACCTTGTGCAACCTGCATAATCTTTGACCAAAAACAAGTTTTTTGTTTTGTTTATGATCATTTAGGCACTATGTAGGTGAAGAAAAATGAAAATATAAAAGCTGAATATATAGAAAGTGAAAAGATAAAAATATAGAAGTTTATATATATGTAAATATATTAAAATTTATATATAAAAAATATTTTTAAAATTCCCCAAAATGGGAAACAAAGCATGCAGTAAAGAGACTGAGAAAAGGAGAAAGATATTCATAAGAGGAAAAGGAAGGGTCCTAAGTTAGACAGGAAAATAAAAAGAAGGGGTGGGGAGGCAGGAGCAAAAAGAAGGACTCATTCGGTCCGAAGCAAACTACTGTCTTCTAAGTTCTTGCCAAGGGTAAATGAGCAGATTCAGATGCATGACCTTGAAAATGTCCTTCAGCTATTAAGAGTTGTCCGTCATTTCCCAGCGACTCCTTTCTCTTGTCACCACTGGCTGGAGTAGCCACAGTAGACATTTGTAGTTTCCTGACCTGTTGTCTCAGAACTTAAAGCAGCCTTTACTCTTCCTTTTCAGAGGTCTCAAGATTGCCTAAATTGTTGCCTGTAAGCACACTTTCCCCCTCAAACCACCCCTCTTCCCTCATTTATCTTGATTTTGACGGTGCAGGGGATTCGATGGCGATGGGGGCGCTGGGGCAGGGGCTAGGGTTTTCCGTCCCTTATGCAAGCCAAATACAGCAAAGCGAAAAGAGAGACGGCTTAAAATACCAGGCGCTGAAAGGCAGAAATTGGGTTAGCAGGGATGCCGCGACAAGAAAAGGGCGAGCCTTGCAGACTGTAGGCGGTGCGTTGACTGACGTTCAGACCCAGAGGTGGCGGGAACTAGCGGGAGATTACCGTGGCAACTGTGAGGTATCGCGAGACAAGCATGCACCTGCGCACTGCTGTGGTAGGGCACCTTCCGGTTTCTTCACTCTGGCTCCCAAACTCAGGGTTTTTATAGGTCTGGCCTCGCGCTGTGGTTTTCGGGCCCCGCGACGCAGAGGGCCTACCATCTCCATTGTGAGTGACTTAGCGCGGAATGATGTTATGTGAAGTTCTGTGAGCGTGGGGAAGACGGCTCCTGGGAGCGCGAGGACTCTGCGCACGCGCGTTGCTGCGCTCTTGATGCCCGGCGGTCGAGGTTGTAAGTGGGAAGCGGGCGCAGGGACATGGGGGCGGGAAGGGCCCGCACGGTCGGACTCAGTGGAGCTCGGCAGCCCAAGGCCGCGGGCACGCAGGGTGCCGAGTGTTCCCCAAGACCCCGGCCTTGGCCCACGCCCCCTCTGCCTGTTGAGGACGAGAAATAATGAGATAAAACACTACCCTAGCCCATAAGTACCCTGCAGTCTAGTAGTGGCGGCGGCAACGAAGTAACTACAATTGCGTAGCGAAATATAAAGTACCTTGACGGTAGGCCCAGGGGTGGCACCCCTTGGGAGGGATTCGCTTGGTCAGGAACGCAGCAGCCAGGAGCCAGCTGCCCCCCGCCCTCTAACGCATCCAGAAACTAGGAGGCAGGTCGGCGCCTTTCCAGCTTTGCTCAGAGCTGAGCAGTCAGGGAAACTCCAGGTCTTACATTAAATAGTATGTGATTCTACACCTCCCCTCTGCGGCGACTCCAGGCAGGCACCGTCACGTCTTAACAGGACTACCCCGGGATCCTCTGCTGCTTCCAGTCTTGGCAGAGGAACTTACGTGTCCGCAGTACCTTTCTAATCATAATGCTATTCTGCTTAAACGTTACAGCCTGTTTCCCACCATAAGACTTGTAAGGACCTTCACCTTCTGGCCCCTACCTACCTACTTTTCCTTATATCTTACCACTATCTCTAGCATTTCTGTCCCAGCGACATTGAGCTTTTTCCTCTAATGATGTTCCCAGGATACTTTCTACTTCGCAGTCCCTTTGGCAGGCACTCTTAAGGTGTAGGTTAAAGGGTCACTTCCTTCAGGAAGCCCGTCCGTGCTCTGTGTACCCTTAGTCACCTGTAGTTCCCTTACCCGAATGTGCACCGCTTGTATTGTGTGATTACTCGCTGATAACGTCTAGACTCAGTAAGGCCAATAGCCGTTTTTACTTTAATTTTACTTTATGGCTTGGTGCACTGTGGATTATTGAGAAATACTTGTTGAAGTAAGAAAGAGGCTGAGAGTGGGAGTTGTATTAGAGGCAGAGGGAATAATATGCATAAACACAAGGATTTGAGAGCCTGGTTAACTAGTATATATAGCTCAGTGGTGGAGGCAGCCTGCATGGTGGGGCATATAAGGATTTAGAAATAGCAGAGATGGGGGCCAGAGAGAGGAGGGCCTGTATTTCACCTTAAGAGTTTGCACTTGATCCTGTAGTTAGTAGAGGCCAGCAAGGCCTTCCTATTTTTCTCATCCAAAGCTGTTACTTCTTACCTATCAGAATTTTTATTGTGGATTTTACGGCATGAGATTCTGCTTATCCGAACTACTTAGCTGTCATTCCCCACTGGATTTTGAAGACAGGAGGAGTTAATTCCTGTGTTGCTCTGCCTCCAGAGCACTTAACTGTAAGTATTTATTTGAGACACATTTACTGATCTGCAGTTTGCCAAGAGCTCTGTAAGATCATATTTGTCTTTCTTGTCTACTTCAACCTGGTGCCAGTCTCTGCCAGTCACCACTGGACTTGGCTGAGCTCCTACTGCTTCCCTGACTCTGACCTCAACCCAATGAACTGATTTTGGCTTTCTGCTAGAAGGTGACGTAGGAGGAATGCTGGAGCTCAGTAGAGGTCAGAAGACCATTTCTCAGGGCTACCCAGTGTGGAACACCAGTGGTTCCCAGTTCCAGTTCTGTAGATTTCCCCCAGGTAGCTACTTACAAGTACCGATGCCCTGGCCCTGTTCCCAGAGATTCCATTCTATGGATCTGGGGTAAGAACTAACCACTTGGATATTTTAAATGGCCACAGGTTATTTTTGAGGTGCAACCAGGATTGAAAGAGCATAAAAATTTGGATTTGGAAAACCAGTTGTGACTTTGGGCAAGGTATTGAATCCAAGTCTGTTTCCTCATCCATATATTGGACAATTTACAGAATTTTGTAAGAAAGAATACATGGAGAAAGTGCCTTCTAAATTCTGACACATTTGCTCTTCAAGATCAGTAGGCAGTCTAGTGAGTGGAAGTTTAATCACAGAGGACTTCTTACTCTTGCATGGGGCATTTCAGGGAGGGCTGGCCTCAGTGGGCTGCATGACCTGAAATCTGGGAATATCTGGAATGAGAAATTCTGATTACCTGAAAATAGGGAGGGTTCCAAACTCCAAACTTCTCCAGGGCTGCCTCATTTTAACTTCCTTTAGATTTGCCACATGGTTCCTTGTGGTTCTTAGTTAAGCCCCAGGAAGAAGGTGAGGAAGAAAATTGAGGAAGAGAAATGCAGTTGTTTCTGGGAAGGAGAAACAGGATATGTTTCCTAGACCAGTGGTTTATAACATTTTCTCAGGAGGGAACTTTATTTTCCTTAATGGATTAATATCTTTATATCTAATTAACAAAATTTTCCTATTTCTATCAGATTGCTTGTTGGGGAGCAGTCAGCTTGGAATAATCATACAAAGGGAAACATATATCTGCATTTGCATCAGATGTTTTAGGAGGATACACAGAAACTTGGGTCCAGGGAGGGAGGAAGACTTACAAAAGGGTATATAATGAAAACATCATTTGAATGTTTAATCATGTGCATATATGATTTTAAATATGCATATATATGCATATATGATTTTAAATCATGTGCATATGTATTTCAGTTCTTGAAGAAATCCCACCTGGTTAATTATGAATGGCAGAGGCTTCTGGGGCCCTCACAGATTGTAAGCTCCATGCAGGGGGACACAGAGACTTGTTCACTGCTGAGCCGTGACTAGCATGTTGCCTGCATGTTGGATGTACTCAGTGAATATCTGTTGAATGGATGAATGGAAGTCTAACTAGGGAGCAATTTAGAAAATGGTAACAAATCTGTTAGATTAATACCACACAGTCATTAAAAGGATAAATAATTATGAACAAGAAGAAACATGGAACATTTTTAATAAATGAAATAAACAGAACTTCAGTATGACTGCAGTAATGGGAAACATTCCAATATTGCCTGTATATGAATAAAGGCAAAATCATATGAGGAAATGGGGAAGGAAATTCCTTAATCTTAGAAGAGGTTAAGTCTATGGTCACATGGTCCTATATAGTTAGGCTTGCTATATAGCCCATTAAGAATCAGAAAGAGTACAACCAAGGTATTCTTAAGACATGCATTGCTAATTAACACAGATTTTCCTTTGTCGTTTTGCCTTTCTATGAAGGGTTTTCAGAATGGCTGCAGCTCCTCAAGCCTCGGGGAGGGGCTCTGTTCGGAAGACAAGACCTTTAACTGTAAAGATTTCGCTGAATAACCCATATGCTATCTACTGGAGTGTTCTGGAGAGGGAGGATATGCACTTCATATTACAGACACTTGAGGACAGATTTAAATCTATTGGACTTCAGAAGATTGAGGAAAAAAAGAAAAAAAAGCAGCCTTTTTTAAAAAAGCCAAGCAGAGACAAATGTAGCATAGATGTCGATATTAGAGAGGATCTGAAGGAGAAAAAACCAGAAGGTAGCCAAAAAGTGTCAGGATGGACCCCTGTGCCCGTTAGGAAGCAGCTTGCTATTGGCATTAATGAAGTTACCAGAGCTCTGGAAAGGAATGAACTGCTTTTAGTACTGGTGTGTAAGTCAGCCAAGCCTGCCATCCTCACCTCACACCTGATTCAGTTAAGTGTCAGCAGAACTGTTCCTGCTTGTCAGGTTCCCCGGCTCAGTGAAAGGATTGCACCTGTCATTGGCTTAAAATGTGTCCTGGCCTTGGGGTTCAAAAGGAACACCACTGATTTTGCCTATGAAGTAAAAGCCATAATTCCCAGGGTACCCAGCTTAAATGTACCATGGCTACAAGACAGACTTGAAGACTCCAGGGAAAATTTCGAGACTGAGTCTTTGGAAAGCCAAGACAAAGAGATGTTGGAAATTTCCTTTGAAGACCTCTCTCAACAAAAGAGAAAGCTTGTTGAAAGTCAGCAGGCTGTAGTGTTACAACCTCTTAAAATAAAGAAACTGATTCCAAACCCCAATAAGATAAGGAAACCACCCAAAAGTAAAAAAACTACTTCAAAGTGATCTTGTGTAAACTTGTCATTTCATACAGTTGTAAAATGACACCTTGTAAAGAAGCCTTAAAACTAAAAAAATTAATTACCTTCACCTTTTTTCTTGGGATACTGTTCAGTAATGTTCCTTTGAAATGTGTAAGACTAACTAGCTCAGATGCGCTGATGCTTAAAAATACTTAAGTACAGAAAATATTCAAAAGTATGAATATCAAAAGTTTATTGAAAACTAATGTCCATGCTTGTATAAAATTACTTTTTCAAATGCTTGTAAATAAGTATATTTGTATCCTACAACACTTAACATCTTTCTATCAAACTTGGAAAATGTGCTACAGCAAAAATGGTCCCAGGTAGTAGGGTAGATGGAACTGACCTGCAGTGCAGATGTATCCTTTTTAAAGAAAAGATACTAAATGCCAAGCAGTATATTGTCTTCAGAAACAATACGTCATTTTTTACTTCCTGTCGATTTGACTTTGTAGGTAGGCATAAACTAAGCATGGGCTTGGGGAGAAAGGTGTGATGTTTACAGAAAAAGCCAGATAAGGTATTTTGATCAGTTAGAATTCACTTTTACATTGTCCTTGGAAATTTAAGATGGGTAAACGATGGGTCCTTTGTAGTAGGAAATGGAGAGTAATCAATGCTCCATATTAAAGTGTCTGCTGTTTACTTGTGTGTTTGGAAAAGTTACTTTCTGTAATTTAGGGGAAAGTTATTGGACTGCCAAGAAGTTTGTTTAAGCCTAAATTCTGGCTGACTCTTGGATTATGTCACCCTTAATGCCATCTTGGCAAAAAAAAAAAATGGCATGGGGGAAGAATACCTCATGGAATACAGTATTTCCATTACTGACAAATGATGCAGGACAATGTCATTTCTTAAAATCTGCAAGACATCATGTATTGCACTGAAATTTAGTTCTAATGGCTGCTTTATTAATAAAGCAGTTTTATCAGTTGTCTGTTCTAAAATGTCCATTGGTAATCTGCTTAAATTATGAAGTATTATAAAGCAGCAAATGTGCTAGTTAATTACTGTATTTAAAAATGAGTAAAAGAATATAAATTATATAACAATTGGAATAATGAAAATGAATAAAGGAACAGTGCAACGGCTTCATCATGAGTGCTTGTGACAGAATTTCTGGCAATTCTGCAATAATTTCAAAGCCTCCTTTGAATAAACCTGTGCAATAAAAATGAATGGAATGTAATTCCCAACTACAGTCTCGACTCCAGATTGTTAGTCTTGCTATTTAATTCTAGTGTTTCAGTGAATTTGTTCAGTTTTGCATCTGAGGTCATGCTCCTGCTAAGAAAGAACGGTAATGTAGTTAATGGGCATGAGAAGTCTCCCCTTGGGTCTTCAGGAAGGGAAAGCGCGCTGCCTTGATTACGCACTAGTGCGGGGCCCACGCATGCCCTCTAGTGGTGGTCTCAGGTGGCACAGCGGTGGGTTCGTCCTTAGAATAACGGCAAGTAAGCTGCGGAAAGTGGCTTTCAGCTCCTTAGTGTAAATCAGGGTCAACAAATTTCTTTTTGTAAAGGGCCAGACAGTAAATACGTGAGGTCTTTCAGACCATAAAACTCAGCTCTGTCTTTTGCAGTGTGAAGCAGCCACAAGCAATACATAAATGAATGTGTGTGGCTGTGTTCCAATAAAGCTTTATTTATGGATGCTGAAGTTTAAATTTCATATAATTTTCAAGTGTCAAAAAATGTTAATCTTTTGATCCCCCTCCCACCACCATTCAAAAATGTAAAAACCATTCTTAGCTCATGGGCTGTACAAAAACAGGTGACAGACTGGATTTAGCTCATGGGCCTGTTAGCTAGCTCCTGCCTGGTATAAGATGTGATTGGTTTCATTTGACTACTTATAACATGAAAGAAAGGCTGTCATGTTGTCTAAAGTAATTAAATTTTTCTGGACTGAGCAGCCTAGGCACTGGTAGAGTAAAGGCAGGAAAAAGTATCTGTTTTGTGGTATTTGAGTCAAGGTCAGCTTATGTGGCCTCATTCAGCATCTTTTTACTCCTTGGACTATTGCCAATATATAAACAAATATGTACACTGAGAAACTTAGTTTTTCAAATTCTAGGTAAAAACACCATCAGTAACAAAACTGGGGACTTATTTACACATTAGACATTTTCCATTAGCATGACAACTTGCATGATAAAGTCAGCGTAAAGGAATATGTGCAATTTTGCATAAGTAATAAAAACATTCAAACTATCAGTCCTGATAGCACTAATAAATTCCACTGGGCATTTATTTTGACTTCAGAGCTTTTTTCTATCATCACAAGTCCTTGCTATTGCTGAGAAAAACTGGAGTCTGTGCAGCAGCAAAGTCTAGTCAAAGGTGAGTACTCTCGGCACACTTAATGTTTGCACAGAACTGTGCTTTTGAACTAATCCTGAACTGACCTGATGAACATCAAAGTACAAATCTGTGTTTACTGATTTGGCAACTTTGCTTCTGGAGAAATAGATGTGCTGGTCACCAGCACATTTTTATCTCACTCTACATTTAAAATATTCACCACTCATCACTGAGTTACACAAGTGCTGATTCCATAAATGTTCCCAATGATAACAAGTAAAGTTATGTAAGTTAAAATTTCCCAAATGGATCCTTCATTCTGTTTCATGGACAAACAGACCACCACTTAATAAATAGAAATGCAGCAGTTTATCATCACACAATAGCAAAGATTTTCTTACAGGATTCTGTAACTTCCGTTCAGTCCATAGAAAAACAGTCTCTTTTCTACAGTAGAAAAGTACCTTTTCTTTATCAGGAGACAGCCAAAAGTTTGAAAACTAGAGGAATGTACTCTGTATCTTTCATCCCTCCTACAAATGGGTCAACAGTGAAAAAAAGGATGAATGTTAATGTTCTAGCTAGAAATGTGTACTGTTGTTCACATATGGATTTTTTCATCTTTTCTGATTGGGGTATCGACCACATCAATTTCACTTAAGTTGTGCTTTTTACTCTTCTTTGGAATGGCAGTTCCAGGAATCACTAAATAGAATATTGACAAATTATCAGAGTTCTAGAAATATATCCACCTATTGTAATACAAGTCCAACCTAAAGGGAGGGAAGAAAAGGAATAGTAAGAACAAGTTAGCAATCAGTCCTGATATTAATTAAATTATAATATATATTATATATATATTATATATATATATATTAATTAAATTAAATTATAATATATTAAAAAGTTACTAAAAAAAACACTTAATCCTAAGGAAAGCAAGTATGGGATTTCTTAGGCAAATTCATTAAGTTTATAAAGGGTACATTAACTTCACTTACCTTTTCAGAATCTGTTCCTGGACACCTCCAATTGTACAAGTAATACTGTAAATTGCCATCTCCTATACCAAACTTGAGTTTTTCCAAGAATGTCTTATTTTCCATCAAATCTAGTGCATTGAATACATCAAATCCTTTCTGCCAATGAAAAAGGGATTTAAAATGTAAAATCTCGAAGGTCTAGAGGGTTTTCTATGTTATATATTTCAGTATAACATTTAATTCGTCTACTAACAACTTGAGTATGCATTTATAAGGTTTAATGCATGCAATATATAGTATACAGGTTAAGAATTCAGTTCAAAATTATCTTAAAAATCTAATAGTATACCTGAGGGAGTCAGAAAGATAATCTAGAAATGCTGAATAAAAACATGTGGTATGTTTGCTAACACTGACATAATCTATTTAGTTTTCAGGAAATATTTTTTCCCTTTTTTAGAAGGAGCAGTTGCCTAGATGGCTTTATCTCCAGAACTGTTTGTTATTGGCTTTCTAAAACTTATGACTTGACTGAAGCTACAGACAAGAAACCAAAGTTTTAAGACTTTAAATATTATATTGTCTTGGGCTGGTACTGGGAAATAAATTTAGTAAAATTTTAATAGTAAAAATCAAATTTCCTTAAAATGTTAGATGCTAATCCTATGTAAAACATGGCACAGATGAAGCACCTAAATTTCTATTTCTTAGAGTTTTTACCTTAAGTAACTTATTACTGGCCTTTTTGGGGAAGTAATTGAAAATGTGCAATAGGATCAAAGAATCAGAAGATGATGCTGATTTTGGGACCCAAGAATAACAGATTAAAAAAATATATTTTCAATTATCAAATACTAGATAAAGGCAAGGAAGATACTTTTGATGTGTTGTTCCTATTTTCTCACATTCAATAATTACATCAAAATGTATGTTAGCTGATTTCAATTTCTTTTCAAAGGGAAAAAATTTTTTGTGACAAGAATTTAATAGTTATCCTATTACACTAAGAAGAAAGAAAAATAACACAAATATAGTAAGGCATATTCCAAAATAAACCTTCATTTTAAATACCTTTAATTTAAAAATTAAATTCCTTTAATTAAAACATTTGGAGACTATTTGCTTGAATCAAAAAACTTGCAACACAAACACTTCCGTATCTTCCTTATACGGGATCATGTGTTTTTCTTAGACTTTTTCTATTATGGGCTTACGTATTCTTATATAAGGGTTTAAGGTTTCCAATTTGTACAAAATATCTTTTTGCTTAAGTTGGGACAGAATTAATGATGACACGAGCCACTAAAGTTTTAAAAGAAACTCTAACCAAAATTCTTTGACAGTCAACAGTAAACATATCTCAAATGAATTCCATGTATGTAAGAAAATACAGTAAGATGTTTTACATTCTTTGACATATATCTGGACAAAACCCAGGAGAAAAAGGAGTGAGCCCACTTACCAACTTCGCTATGATGAGTGCGTCATTCATTAGGTCCAGCAGCGGCGTTTCAGTGTGGATGTTGTAGAAAGAGTAGGCGGCTTTGAGGCTCTTGTGAGCTGGGTGGTGCATGACTGTGGAGGGGAGTGTGTAGAAGCTCAGGAAGTCAGTTAGTTTACCACTGGAGTTCTAAAGAACAAAGGTAATAGCACGTAAATACCTCCTGGAACAAATTTCATCCATGCATTTAAGCTAACTTTTTGACCTTTGACTTGCCCCTTGACTTTGTTAGAAAAAAAGCAACAACTCACACTTCTCTTTCAGCAGTCCGATGTGCAGCCCCTCACAATATATCAAGTAGAGCCTGAGAAGGGCACGGAACTCCTCAGCCTAACTGCTGATTGCTGATTTGCACAAAGTTCTTCAGTAGAATGGTCTAAAAGGCAGGCTTCCCTTGGGTTGACTAATGAGTCTCTCTAGTCTTGTGGAACAGTGATAAAAGCAGATTCTCACTGTTTTTGCAGAAGAGCTCTAGGGATTTAAAAAGGCTGCTTTCTCTAAATAAAAGATAGTGTATAATATCTAACATCTTGGGACAAGGCAAGAATTTTATTGCTTTAAAGGAAAATTGGACAGAGTTTAGAAGCTGTTTTTAGAAGCTTATGAAAGGACTGGTACTACACCAAAATATGCATAGATACTACTTGAGAAAATATAAAGCTATCAGAAATCAAAAGGGATGCAAAAGATGGTACTGATTTCATCATCACTGGTACACCTTTCAATACAAGACATCAGCTGGTATTGTTCGGGTTGCTTTAATCAGCCGTGGTGGCCTATGCTATGCATCTAGGGTGCATCTGAATTATACAGCTGAGGAGGCTAGACCACGTGCATGCCACTGCCTGTGTTTCTTTCAGCAGAAAATAACATTCTGTAGGAATGGATTATCTGGTTTTTTGAATGCTTCTGATCATTAAATTTTTTTCCAGACATGAAGAAATTGAAGACATTAAGCTAATGTGATTCTCTACTGCTCTGTATTAACAGCTAAGTATTAGAGATGAATTAAAGACCTAAACTTTCAGCTTAAATAAAAATTTTTCAACTTGAAAAATACAATAAATTTTTAAAGAAAAGAAAAAAAAACCTATTGGATGGGCTCAATAGTAGAGTGGAATGACAGGATACAAATCATTGAATCTGAAGAAGTCAGAATTTATCCTATCTGAACAAATGAGAGACTGAAAAAAAAAATGAATCCAGTTTCAGGGATGTGTGGGTCAGTAACAAAATATCCAACATTCATATAATTGGAGTCCAAGAAGGGAAGGAGAAAATGTGGGGCTGAAAGTGTATTTGAAGAAATAGTGGAATAATGGCTGAAAACTTCCCAAATTTGGCAAAACTCAAACAATAGTTTCAAGGAATCTGAGTGAACCTTAACAGGTAAACCCAAAATCCACTCCAAGATGTATCATACTCAAATTTCTGAAAACTAAAGACAGAAAAATCTTCAGAGTAGCCAAAGAGGAACAATGTATTCACTCTGGGAGAATCAATTCAAATGACAGCAGATTTCTCAGAGGAAACCAGAGGCCAGAAGGAAGTGGCACAACACTTTTAAGTGCTCAAAGAAAAGAACCATCAACCATGAATTCTGTATCTGGTAAAACTACCCTTGAAGAATAAAGGAGAAATAAAGACATTCTCAGACAAGTGAAAATGAAAATAATTTGTTGCTAACAGACATACTTTAAGATTGGCCAACAGAAATTCTTTAAATAGAAAGGAAATGATAAAAGGGCTCTTGAAGCACCAGGATGGAAAATAAAATGATAGAAAAAGCAGAAATTTTGGTACATACTAGCAACATGCTTCTCATGAATTTTACAAATCTACTTGATGACTGAAACAAAAACTATAACACCATTTGATACTCAAGACAATGCTATTCAAAAGTCAAGAAGGTAAAGGGACCCAAGTGGAAGTAAGGTCACTTGAAACAGTACAATATTGTGATGCCAGTAGACTGCTATAAGTTACATAGTGTAATACCCACAGCAGTCATCAGGAAAACTACACAAATACACTCAAAGGCACTATAAATAAATCAGGACAAAATCCTAAAATAAATTTCAAGTAACTCACAGGAAGACAAGGAAAAAAGAAACAGAGGAACAAGAAACAATGGGAAAAACAGAAACCTATAAAATGCAGACTTAAGTTCCAACATATCAGTATTTACCGAATGTAAATGGTCTAAATACAACAATAAAAAATATCTGGCAGAGTGGCTAAAGAAACATGTCCCAACTGTATGCTGTTTACAAGAAACTCTCTTGAAATTGACACAGAAAAACTGAAAGTAAAAGGACTGAAAAAGAAATACTGTGAAAACATTATTTTTTAAAAAGTAGCAGTAGCTATATTAATATTCAATAAAGTAGACTTCAGAGCAAAGTAAATGACTAGAGACAAAGAGAGGATGACATGATGACAAAAAGAATGATCCACTAAGAAGACAGAGAGGTCCTATATGTGTAAGTTCCAAACAAGACCCTCAAACTACACCATGAAAAACTGATAGAGCTCGAAGGAGAAATAGACAAATCCACAATTACCTTTGGCAAATTTCAGACCCTTCTCATCAACTGGCAGAACTACCAGAAAGAAAATCAGCAAGGATATAGAAAATCTGAATAACACAATTGATAGGATATAACTGGCATATATATAATGCTCCACCTAAAAACCACAGAATATACATTTCCACATGCACATAGAACATTTACCAAGGTAGAATATATAAGCCAAAAACCATATGATTTTTCTTCTTTACTCTGTTAATACGGTATACTACATTGATTTTTGCATGTTTGACCACCCTTGCATTCCTAGAAAAAATACACTTGATTATGGTGTATAAATCCTTTTATACATTGTTGGATTTTTGCTACTAATATTATTTGTGGAGTTCAGGAGAGATCTTGGTCTGCAGCTTATCTTGTATTGTCTTTGTCTGGTTTTGGATCAGAGTAATACTGACCTCAAAGAGATTGTATAGAATTGGTGAAAATACTTTAAATATTTGCTAGAATTTGGCAGTTGAAAGCATGTGACCTTAAGAAAATTACTTTTTGTTAAAATAATTCAATTTCTTTAATGGTATAGGCCTATTTAGATTATCTGTTTCATCTTGGTTGAGATTAGTTTGTGGTTTTTAAGAAATTGGTCAATTTATCCTAAACTGTATAATTTATGAGTAAAATTATTCACAATTATTTGTTATCCTTTTAATAGGCTAACAAGGATTCGGATGTAGGATCTATAGTAACATCACTTCATTGCTTATTTGGTGATTCATATCTTCTATTTATTGTCAGTCTTGCTTGTGTTTTGTAAGTTTTATTGATATCCCCCCCGCCTCCCAAAGAACCAGGCTTTTGTTCATTGATTTTATCTATTGCTTTCCTATTTTTAATGTCACTGATTTCTTTTTTTTTAACCTTTAAATTACTTTAATTAACATTTTTTATTATGGTATCATTAATATACAATCACATGAGCAACACTGTGGTTATCAAGCTATCAAGTACCCACTACATACTCCATTATAATCACTGTCCATCAGCATAGTAGGATGCTATAGAGTCACTACGTGTCTTAGTGCTATACTGCCTTCCTGTGCCCCCTCCTACATTGTGTGCTAATCATAATGCCCCTTAATCCCCTTATACCTCCCTTCCCACCCACCCTCCCAAGTCCATTTCCCTTTGGTAACTGTTAGTCCATTCTTGGGTTCTGTGAGTCTGCTGCTGTTTTGTTCCTTCAGTTTGCACTTTGTTGTTATGCTCCACAGATGAGTGAAATAATTTGGTACTTGTCCTTCCCTGCCTGGCTTATTTCACTGAGCATGATATCCTTTAGCTCCATCCATGTTGTTGCAAATGGTAGGATTTGTTTTCTTCTTTTTTTACTTTTTATTTTTTTATTTTGGTGTCATTAATCTACAATTACATGAGTGACATTATGGTTACTAGACTCCTCCCATCATCAAGTCCCCACCACATACCCCATTACAGTCACTGTCCATCAGTGTACTAAGATGCTGTAGAATAACTACTTGTCTTCTCTGTGTTGTACAGCCCTCCCCGTGCCTCCAACCCCCTACATTATGTCTGCTAATCGTAATACCCTTTTTCCCCCCTTGTCCCTCCCTTCCCACACATCCTCCCCAGTCCCTTTCCCTTTGGTAACTGTTAGTCCACTCTTGTGTTCTGTGACTCTGATGCTGTTCTGTTCCTTCAGTTTTCTTCTTTATTCTTACACACCATATATGAGTGAAATCATTTGATACTTGTCTTTTTCCACCTGGCTTATTTCACTGAGCATAATACCCTCTAGCTCCATCCATGGTGTTGCAAATGGTAGGATTTGTTTTCTTCTATGGCTGAATAATATTCCATTGTGTATATGTACCAAATCTTCTTTACCCATTCATCTACTGATGGACACTAAGGTTGCTTCCATTTCTTGGCTATTGTAAATAGTGCTGCAATAAATGTAGGGGTACATATGTCTTTTTCAAACTGGGATCGTGCATTCTTAGGGTAAATTCCTAGGAGTGGAATTCCTGGGTCAAATAGTATTTCTATTTTGAGTTATTTGAGGAGCCTCCATACTGATTTCCACAATGGTTGAACTAATTTACATTCCCACCAGCAGTGTAGGAGGGTTCCCCTTGTCTTGTTCCTGATCTTAAAGGAAAAGCTTTCAGCTTCTCGCTGTTAAGTATGATGTTGGCTGTGGGGTTGTCATATATGGCCTTTATTTTGTTGAGGTACTTGCCCTCTATTTTGTTGAGAATTTTTATCATGAATGGGTGTTGAATTTTGCCAAATGCTTTTTCAGCATCTATAGAGAAAATAATGTGATTTTTGTCCTTTTTATTGATATATTGGATGATGTTAGTGGATTCTTTTCTTGTGATAAAACTTTTAAGATCTACTCTCTTAGCAACTTTCAAATATACAATATAGTATTATTAACTACAGTCACATGCTGGACATTTCATCCCCAGTTGTTTTTTATTTTTAAAACTGGAAGTTTATGCCAGTTGCTGCATGCCTGTGCACACCCCCCATCCCCCACAAACATTGGTCTGTTCTCTGAATCTATGAGTTTGGTTCCCCTGCCCTGTACCCATCCTTTGTTTTAATATTTCTATATATAAAGGGAGATCATACAGTATTTGGCTTTCTCTGTCTGACTTATAAAATAACAGTATTAAGAATACAGTAAATGTCTGTAGATATGACCCATAAAGATAAAAGCTCTTTGGGATCCTCAGTAATTCCTAAGAGAGTGAAGGGGTCCTAAGATCAACAACTTTGAGAACTGCTGTCCGGGAGAAGCATACATAAAGATTGGGCACAAAGATGTCCACTTAAGCATTATTTTAGAAGTAAAAAGGTAAAAACAAAGACTTCTCAGTAGTTCTCCAAAAACATCCTTTAAATTCACCTGTCTGCTCCCACCATTACTGCCCTAACTCAGCCATAATCCTACATCCAGATAAGGCCTGACAATGCTGAAAAGCCCCTTCAGCTCAAAGCTCACTGCGTGGTGAATGTACCGCAACAGCAGCTTCACTGGCCTCCTTGCTCTTCTCTACTCCAGGTGCTCACCAGATTAAATCTCAGCCCCTCAGCCAAACTCCCCCTCACTTCAACCAAAGGAGCTTCTAAGTGAAACATCATCTGAACAATAAGTTCCAAGCATTTTTTCAAAGGTTTTAAAAGCATTACCAATAACCAGAAAATCAGACTGTTACTTTTCCTTCTGTTCCTTGAACAAGGGCTGATTATGCCATCTCAACCAAAGGCAGTTCAGTTCCAAACAGCTTTGCACAACCAAAGGAACATTAAACTTTGGAATGTATCTACCTCAGATGAGATCACCAAAACTGGCTTTTTCAAAACTGAGAGAAACAATCACACAGATAACAACATTAAGGTATACTGATTTCCCACTGATAAGTAGTAAGAGTGTGCTCCTATCCAGGGATGGAAATTATAAAAAGAAAACGTTCTGTCAGTGTGAACAGAGATCTGGTATAGAAGCAGTAAGTCATGGAGGAGGAGGAAAGAGATAGGCATTCTATGGGATTTCTGGGCAGCAGGCTAAACAGCATGGCATTTTCATACTTGCCCATTATTGTATCACCTCATCTTTACCTCCACTACAAACGTGTCAATAATGTGCTCCTGGGGCAGGAACCAGTGGGCTACTTCTTCTTCATCCATCACTGGGGCTAGATGAAACTGCTTTAGGTAACTGTTGGTTAATTCTTGAACTGCTTTGATATCTCTTGGTTCCATTGGTCTCAAGCCTGATGTCTTTGTAGCCTTGTTAGAGTGAAAACAAAACAAATTAGGAAATTTAAATAGAAGGGGTAAAAGTAATTTGTGCTGAAATGCGACCTGCAGACCAGCTGTATGAGTATCACACAGGTGCTTGTTATAGCTGCAGAATCTTGGCACCAACCCAGACCCCAGTCAGAATCTGCAGCTTAACAAGATTCCCTGGTGATCAGTACACACATTAAAGTTTGAGAAGCACTAAATTAGGATACAGGCTAGACAATGTGCTGTCTTATCTCTGTGCACCAGATCTTCAGTCAGTATTGCCCACAACCCAAACAAAATCAAAGAGAACACTGTAAGTGGATCTGTGTACTAATGGCAGGCATTTTAACAACCTACCACAGGGCAGAACAATGTTAGCATGTGTTCTGTAGAGTTGGGCTTTAGGGCTGCCCTGTCTGACATTTTGAAAACACAACTGAAACAGTTGAGATGCTCATTTTATCCAGTGGCCCAGATTAGGATGTAGCTGTTTTGTCCTCATGAGCAATAGAAATGAAATAAAAGTAAATTATATTGGTCAAAATGGGAAGGCAAGCATTTTAATAGCCAAGTTGTTTCTAAAAGCAAATGGCTGGCTGCCAAGTACTGGCACTGGCCTCTCATGCCATCTTTTGATTAAATGGTTGGCATTTGAATCCATCATTTCAGAGCATCAGAAGTTTTACATTAGGTCATATGAACAAAATAACCTAAAGGACAGGACAGGTCCCCATTTGGATTTGAATAACTGCCTGTCCTCAAAAGAGCTCCAAACATCACTTGGCTCTCTGTCCAGACACCAGGACATGTGAGAAAACCCAGTACATTTGCTTGTTTGCATGAACAAAATATCAAAGACTGAGAAATACAATATCATTTTTCCAGTTAACTTCATTTTTTTCTTGAAGTAATACTGTATACATTTTAAGCAATAAATAACCTATATATAAATATTGTACTCTACCTTTTCTGTCCTAAATTATTTCTAAATATTTTAAAATTAAAAACTGCCCCTAAAATTAGATCACTACAATTCCTGCATGCCCCCAGACTGGTAGCAAAGTAGAAGCCCAAGGTGGAAGATAGGTTCTTGTCTCGAGTGCCAGCTCTGTTCAATGTTAGTAGTTGCGCTGCGGTTTCTAAGGTCCTGTGACAAAGAATGCTGACTGCTTACTGAGTAGTTGTTTGGAGGAGACGGGAGATGCATTCTTCGTATTTACAGACCCAATGGTCCTTAGCTGAGTATTTTATGTGCCACTCAGTTATGATCTATATAATCTATAAAGACAGTAATGCAGGTAAAATGCAGTTTAGTAGTCTAAATTAAGAGAATTTAAGGCCTTAACACTTAAAAGAGAACTCATAAATCTAGCCTTTCCATGGATCTCAAAGCCAAAGGACAAGAAATCTCCAGGTCCGGCTCCCATCCAAGGCTTAACCCCCTCAGGCAAGCTCAGCAGTAATAGCCCGGATGTGTTGCACAAATGAATGAATGCATGTTTCATACCACAGTGATTTACCCAATAAGGTGAGGCAAAAGCTGAAGATATGAAAAAAAGTCACTGTCAGCTCTGAAAAGATGACACCTTTATGGCCTGGCATATAAATGTGCAAGCCAGGCAATAAAGTCTTTTTTTGTTTCTTTCCCCTAAGACAATTTAAATATTTTGTAGCATTTCTACACTGAAACTCATGGGAAGAAGGAATCTATGTGATTCCCAAATACTGTTAACTGTAATAAATATACTCTTCTAAATGCTGTAGGAGGATCAAAACCATAGAGAATGGATAGAGCAATATTCAAAAAGATTATTTTCTGCTGTGAGCATGACCTTGACAAATTTGGAATAGCTTTTCTCAATATTAGATTGTTTTTCTTTTGTTACTGGTTCAGTAACAGTATCAAGCAATTAGATTAGTTAATAAAAGCAATAGGGTACATGATATTTGTTAATAGAGAACATTCAGGAAGAAAGAACTTGCCAACTTCTTTCTTGAGCAAAATATTGTTGTGCTGTACACTTCCCTTTCACTGAGACAATGTAAATCAATAAAACTGTCTTTTTCCCAGCAGATATCCTTAAAGAAGCAGCTCTCATTTTGGTCTGGGACCCCTATACACTCTTAAAAATTATCAAGTATCTCCAAAGAGCTTTATGTTTATGTGCATTATCATCCCATATTTATTGTACTAGAAATTAAAACTGAGAAACCTTAATAAATGAAAGAATGTATGGGCTTAAAGATGGTAGCATAGAGATGAGACAGAAACCTCCTCCCAAAGTCACGTATATTATGAAAATATAGTAAATACAACTAATCCTGACAGAATAACAGGAAAGAATGCTATGACAGACTGCCTATATTACATCTGCAGAAAAGAGCAGACCTTACAGAAAAGGGTTAAGTACCAAAGCCGTGATCCAGTGGGACGCAGGCCCTTTCCCCACCCCGGCTCACCAGTGGGAGGAAGAGAAACAGAGCAGGAAGCGAGTGGAAGCCTAGGACTGCTTAACACCCAGCTCTGGAGATCTGCTCTGGGGGCATGAACCTACATTACATGGTGCTCTGGAGATTAGTGGGGTTGGAGAGCTAAAAGAGGCAGAATACTCAAGAGAGACTGAGATTCCAGCTGCTTGTGGAGAACAGCTACCTACAACTGGTTGCTCTAGAACAAAAGAAAGGCGGGCAGTCTGAAAGACTTTCCAAGAGTGAGAGGACTGCTAAAGGGGCAAGGATTGCACAGAGCTTGCTGCTCAGGAAAAGGACAGGTGGACAAAACTGTTTAACACACTCAGCCGAGCAGACTGGGAACTTTCAGGAGCTTCAGGTGTTCCATTCCCCTGGCTGGCAATGTAGATCTGAGGCCCCCCCCACTGTGATATGCAGCCTGCTGCTCCTTCCTCCCAGCTGGCACCGGTTCGCAAATCTGTTGCCCCCGCCATTGTGCCAGGCCAGCAGAAGTGTGGCCCCGCCTATGGCAGTGAGAAGGGAGTAGAATGGAGGCTCCTTCCTGTGTGTTCGGCCCACTGGCCCTGGCAGTGGAGGCATGCACTGCAGCCAGGAAGCAGGAAAGAGCTCTTTCCTTCTGGCAGGCACCAGCGCTGGTTGCCTGTGACCCCTGTCATTGCTCCAGGGGCTGAGCAGCTCCAGAGAGTAGAGCATCTGGGCACTAGAGGGTGCCACTTACAAATATGAAATGTCAAAGGAACCTGCTTCAAACCAAAATCCCAGAAAGAGGGCCAAGTGAAACTGAAGTCACAAGTCTTTCTGAAAGAGATTTCAAAATAAAAATCATAAACATGCTCAAAAGAGCTACAGAAAAATAGTCAATATTTCAGGGAGGAATTCAAGAAAGAGAAATTCTGAAAAATACAGTATCCAAAATGAAACATACAATGGTGGGATTTAAAAGCAGATTAGGTGAAGTGGAGGAGATGGTAAATGAAACAGAAATAAGAGAACAGAAATACAAAGAAGCTGAGGCACAAAGAGAAAAAAGGATCTGTAGGAATGAAGGAATATTGAGAGAATTGTGTGACCAAACCAAACGGAACAATATTAGCATTATAGGGGTATGAGAAGCAGAAGAGAAAAAGGGATAGAAAGTGTCTTTGAGAAGGTAACTGCAGAAAACTTCCCCAGTCTCAGACCATGGAGGTGCACAGATCTCCCAACACAAGCAACCCAAGGAAGACAACACCAAGACATATAAATAATTAAAATGACAAAGATCAAGAAGAAGGACAGAGTATTAAAAGCAGCCAGAGAAAGAAAAAATATCACATACAAAGGAAAACCGATCAGGCTATCATCAGACTTTTCAGCAGAAAACTTACAGGCCAGAGGAAGTGGCATGATTTATTTAATGCAATGAAACAGAAGGGCCTTAACCAAGAACACTCTACCCGACAAGATTATCATTTAAATTTGAAGGCAGGAAAACCAAAAACAGAAATACCATTTGACCCATGAATTACACTCCTAGGAATTTACCCTAAGAATGCAGCAGCCCAGTTTGAAAAAGACATATGCACCTCTATGCTTATCGCAGCACTATTTACAATAGCGAAGAAATGGAAGCAACCTAAATGTCCATCAGTAGATGAATGGATAAAGAAGATGTGGTACATATACACAATGGAATATTATTCAGCCATAAGAAGAAAACAAATCCTATCATTTGCAACAACATGGATGGAGCTAGAGGGCATTATGCTCAGTGAAATAACCCAGGTGGAGAAAGATAAGTACAAATGACTTCACTCGTATGTGGAGTATAAGAACAAAGAAAAAAACTGAAGGAACAAAACAGCAGGAGACTCACAGAACCCAAGAGTGGACTAACAGTTACCAAGGGGAAAGGGACTGGGAAGGATGGGTGAGAAGGAAGGGACAAAGGGGGAAAGGGGGCCTTACGATTAGTGGACATTATGTAGTGGGGGGCACGGGGAGAGCTGTACAACACAGAAAGACAAGTAGTGAATCTACAGCATCTTACTACACTGATGGACAGTGACTGTAATAGGGTATGTGGTGGGGACTTGATGATGGGGGGAGTCTAGTAACCATAATGTCGCTCATGTAATTGTAGATTAATGATACCAAAAAAAAAAATTGAAGGAGGGATCAAACAATTTCCAGATACTCTACAGTGTATTGTGGAGAGACTTCTCTAGATGGAAGTCTTCCTAAGGCTAAATAGCTGTCACCAGAGAAAATAAAACCACAGTAAAGGAATTAAACCAATTAAGTATTAAGGAAACGCAAAATTATATCAACTACCCCCAAAGTCAGTCAAGGGATACATAAAGAGTACAAAATATGATACCTAGTATATAAAGAGTGGAGGAGGAAGAAAAGGAAGGGAGAAAAAAAGAACCTTTAGATTGTGTTTGAAATAATGTATTTCAACTTAAGTGAGTTAAGTTAGACTGTTAGATAGTAAAGAAACTACCCTGTAACCTTCGGTATCCGCAAATCTAAAGCCTGCAATGGCAATAAGTACATGCCTATTGATAATCACCCTAAATGTAAATGGACTGAATGCACCAATCAAGAGACAACAGAGTTACAGAATGGATAAAAAAGCAAGACCCATCTATAGGCTGCCTACAAGAGACTCACCTCAAACCCAAAGACATACACAGACTAAAAGTGAAGGAATGGAAAAAGATGTTTAATGCAATAGGGAGAAAAAAGCAGGAGTTGCAGTACTTGTATCAGACAAAATAGACTTCAAAACAAAGAAAGTAACAACAGACAGAGATGGACATTACATAATGATAAAGGGGTCAGTCCAACAAGAGGATATAATCATTATAAATATCTATGCACCCAACACAGGAGCACCTACATATGTGAAACAAATACTAACAGAATTAAAAGGGGAAATAGAATGCAATGCATTCATTTTAGGAGACTTCCAACACACCACTCACTCCAAAGGACAGATCAACCAGACAGAAAATAAGTAAAGACACAGAGGCACTGAACAACACATTAGAACAGATGGACCTAACAGACATCTATAGTACACTCCACCCAAATGCAGCAGGACACACATTCTTCTCAAGTGCCCATGGAACATTTTACAAAATAGATTGTATAGTAGGCCACAAAAAGAGCCTCAGTAAATTCAGAAGGATTGAAATTTTACCAACCAGCTTCTCAGACCACAAAGGTATGAAACTACAAATAAATTGTACAAAGAAAAAAAAAGCTCACAAACACATGGAGGCTGAACAACATGTTACTAAATAACCAATGCTTCAATGAACAAATAAAAACAGAGATTAAACAATATATGGAAACGAATAAAAACAATAACTCAACACTGCAAAATCTGTGGGATGCAGTGAAGGCTGTGCTAAGAGGGCAGTATACAACAATACAGGCTTACCTCAGGAAAGAAGAACAATCCCATATGAACAGTCTAAACTCACAATTAACAAAACTAGAAAAAGAAGAACAAATGAGGCCCAAAGTCAGTAGAAGGAGGGACATAATAAAGATTAGAGCAGAAATAAATAAACTCGAGAAGAATAAAACAGTAGAAAGAATCAGTGAAAGCAGGAGCTGGCTCTTTGAGAAAATTAACACAATAGATAAGCCCCTGGCCAGACTTATCAAGAAAAAAAGAGAGTCTACACACATAAACAGAATAAGAAATGAGAAAGGAAAAATCACTATAGACACCACAGAAATACAAAGAATTATTAGAGATTACTATGAAAAACTATATGCTAACAAACTGGATAACCTAGAAGAAATGGGCAACTTTCTAGAAAAATACAACCTTCCAAGACTGACCCAGGAAGAAGCAGAAAATCTGAACAGACCAATTACCATCAATGAAATTGAATGGGTATCCAAAAAACTATGCAAGAACAAAAGTCCCAGACCAGATGGCCTCACTGCTGAATTTTATCAGACATTTAGAGAAGACACAGTAACCATTCTCCTTAAAGTTTTCCAAAAAATAGAAGAGGAGGGAATACATCCAAACTCATTCTATGAAGCCAGCATCATTCTAATACCAAAAACAGGCATAGATACCACAAAAAGGGTAAACTACAGACGAATATCCCTGATGAACACAGGTGCAAAAATACTCAACAATATATTAGCAAACCGAATTCAAAAGTACATCAAAAGGATCATATACAATGATCAAGTGGGAATCATCCCAGGGATTCAAGGATGGTACAACATTCAAAAATCCACAAACATCATCCACTATATCAATAAAAAGGACAAAAATCATATTATCATCTCCATAGTTGCTGAAAAAGCTTTTGACAAAATTCAACACCCATTCATGATAAAAACTTTCAACAAAATGGGTATAGAGGGCAAGTACCTCAACAAAATAAAGGCCATATATGACAAACCCACAGTCAACATCATACTTGACAGTGAGAAGCTGAAAGTTTTTCCTTTAAGATCAGGAACAAGACAAGGATGCCCATTCTTCCCACTTTTATTCAACATAGTACTGGACGTCCTAGCCACGGTAATCAGACAACACAGAGAAATAAAAGGCATCATATTGGTAAGGATGAAGTCAAACTGTCATTGTTTGCAGATGACACGATGCTGTACATAAAAAATCCCTAAAGAATCCACCCTGAAACTACTAGAATAACTGAATTCATCAAAGTTCAATATACAAAATAAACACACATAAATCTGTTGCATTCCTATGTACAAATGATGAACTAGCAGAAATAGAAATCAGGAAAAACAATTCTATTCAAAATTATATCAAAAAGAATAAAATACCTAGGAATAAACCTAACCAAGGAAGTGAAAGACCTATACTCTGAAAACTATAAGACACTCATGAGAGAAGTTAAAGAAGATACCGATAAATGGAAACACATTCCATGCTCTTGGGTAGGAAGAATTAATATTGTGAAAATGGCCATTCTGCCTAAAGCAATCTACAGATTCAATGCAATTCCTATTAAAATACCAATGGCATTCTTCAACGAACTAGAATAGTTCTAAAATTCATATGGGACCACAAAAGACCCCGAACAGTCAAAGCAATCCTGAGAGGGAAGAATAAAGCTGGGGGGGATTATGCACCCCAACTTCAAGCTCTACTACAAAGCCACAGTAATCAAGATAATTTGTTACTGGCACAAGAAAAGACCCATAGATCAATGGAACAGAATTGACAGCTCAGATATAAACTGAAGCATATATGGTCAATTAATATATGATAAAGCAACCATGGATATACAATGGGGAATGACAGCCTCTTCAACAACTGGTATTGGCAAAACTGGACAGCTACATGTAAGACAATGGAACTGGATTAATGCCTAACTCTATACACAAAAGTAAACTCGAAATGGATCAAAGACCTGAATGTAAGTCATGAAACCATAAAACTCTTAGAAGGCAAAAATCTCTTGAATATAAACATGAGCAACTTTTTTCCATACACATTTCTTCAGACAAGGGAAACAAAATAAAAAATGAACAAATGGGACTACATCAAAGTAAAAAGCTTCTGTAGAGCAAAGGACACCATCAGAAGAACAAAAAGGCATCCCACAGTATGGGAAAATATATCTGAAAATGACATATTCAACAAGGAGTTAACATCCAAAATATATAAAGAACTCACCCACCTCAACACCCAAAAAGCAAATAACCTGAATAAAAAATGGGCAGAGGATATGAACAGACACTTCTCCAAAGAAGAAATTCAGATGGCCAACAGACAAATGAAAAGATGCTACACACCGCTAATTATCAGGGAAATGCAAATTGCAAATTGAAACCACAATAAGATATCACCTCAACCAGTTAGGATGGCCAAAATCCAAAACGCAAAGAAAAACAAATGCTGGCAAGGAGGCGGAGAAAGGGGAACTCTCCTACACTATTGGTGAGACTGTAAATTAGTTCAAACATTGTGGAAAGCAATATGGAGGTTCCTCAAAAAACTAAAAATAGAAATACCATTTGACCCAGGAATTCCACTCTTAGGAATTTACCCAAAGAAAACAAGATCCCTGATTCAAAAGGAAATAAGCACCCCTACGTTTATAGCAGCACTATTTACAATAGCCAAGAAATGGAAGCAACCTAAGTGTCCATCAGTAGATGAATGGATAAACAAGAAGTGGTACACACACACAATGGAATATTATTCAGTCATAAAAGAAAACAAATCCTACCATTTGCAACAACATGGATGGAGCTAGAGGGTATTATGCTCAGTGAAATAAGCCAGGCAGAGAAAGACAAGAGATTTCTTTCAGTCATTTGTGGAGTATAATAGAGAAGAAAAACTGAAGGGACAAAACAGCAGTAGACTCACAGACTCTAAGAATGGACTAGCGGTTACCAAAGGGAAAGTGGGTTGGGGAGGGCAGGTGGGGAGGGCGGGGGAAGGGGATTGAGGAGCATTATGATTGGCACCCATGGTGTGTGTGTGGGTCACAAGGAAGACAGTAGCACAGAGAAGACAAGTAGAGACTGTGGCATCTTACTATGCTGATGGACAGTGACTATAATGGAGTGTAGGAGGTACTTGATAATATGGGTGAATGTAGTAACCACATTGTTTTTCATGTGAAACCTTCGTAAGAGTGTACATCAACGATACCTTAATAAAAAAATGTATGAGCACAAATTCCATATACATTTTAAGATAATGAAAGTGAGAAATGCAAATGATGTTTCAGTGTTATTATAGAAACAGTGTTGACTTCACAAACCCCTGAATGGGACTCAGATTTCCAGGCGTTCCTGTTCCCACACTCTGAGAACTGCTATCTCAGGTCTCTGGAGGTCAGAATAATGGTTAGTAGAATTTAGATAAAGGAAGATGAATGCATAAAGAAGAAGTGGTACATACACACAATGGAATATTATTCAGCCATAAGAAGAAAACAAATCATATTTGGACAAACAGGCAGGGATAAAGTATGTAAACTGGCAATTTATAAACACTTCAAACAAGTTTTTACATAAGCATTAAAGCAAAAGAGAACATCAGACTCCATCAACTATAAAAATATAAGGTCCCAGAAAACAGGGGAAGAATATTACTTTTGCTAACTAACAATGGCTTATGTATCTCAAGGTTTAAACTTGCTTCTAACATCATGAAGTCAGATCACATATGCTCCAAAATAATCTACAGAAGCATGAAATTAATGTTACAATGTAAAATTAACACTCAAATTATACCTGTTGTTGTCTTCAGGAAGGGGTGGGAAGGACATTAAGCTTAGATAAAAATGGTAAGCTTTGGTATAATGAGAAAGAATGATGTAATGTTTTCTGAGAGTTCAGTAAAAAGCAAAGTAACATTTCCAGTAACTGAGAAAATATTAAAATTTCATAAGCAAACTGTATCTTGATCAGACTTGCTCTCCCATGATTCAACTAATGTGAACTAATTCAGACTCTGTACACTGAAGTCTGTGTAAAATCTGCTTAGAAGTGCATAAGGAAATAAATCCAAGAGCTCGGTTAAAAGACACAAGCAATGTTGTTCTCTGCCAAACTACATGATGTGAACTGTTTTAGAGCCAAGATTCCAGAGTAGAGATGAGAGCAATGATCATGGTTATTTATTTGATTATAAAAGGAGCAGCAGGATACTAAAGATTGAAGAAATCTTCTACTGCTCCTAAGTCCAGAACATCCTGTGTGTCTTAGCATGTCTTCACAGGTGAGTCTTGCAACCAAGGGAAGATGCTGGCAGAGTAATCTGACCCTCGCTTTTTATTTACTTCAACTTCCTTCACCTTTAAGAGTACTGAGAAGAAAAATCCCAAGTTTGTTTGGAAGCTCAACATCTAATTAGAAACACAAAGATTTAAAGGGTAGGAAACTGTGTCACTCTTGGAAAACCTTAGCAATTTAGGTAGCAGTAGCTAATGGTATGGGCTCCAGCACGGTTCTGTCCTGACTAAAAGACTTGCGTTCAATGTCGTCTTCTGTGAAATGGGGATAACGACTATCCTCCTATGATTGTTATGAATAAAAAATGAGATACAGATGTCCAATGTCTAGCATGACGCTGGATACAATAAATGTTAACTCATATTCAGAAGTCTCTGCAGAAGATGTGAAGCAGGTGTTGTAAGCAGAAATCGTAATGATGAATCAGAAAATGAATGGATCCACAGAGCAAGAGTGGTGTTCAGTAAGGCTCTTTTTACACTTCATGGTACGAAAATGTTCTTAAATAGAGCGATTGCCAGTGGCGCTATCATCCATCTGGACCCTCATGAGAGGAGGAGGTGGTCTGGTAAATGCTGCATTGTGCGGCTTCTAACTCAAAAGCAGATTTCCAGGTGACTGTGGTGTGCACTTCCTATTTCTAATATCTGTACTTGCATCTCTTCTACCCATTTTTTTTTTCATTAATTTATTCTTCATTTTCCTTTCTGCCCCTTTGACTTAAAGGTGGGAGGGAGACTGGAACAGGCAAGTGAGAGCCACCTGGACCTCAACAATTATCCTTCCCTGCCTTCATTTACACTTTGAGGACTGCACAGTGAGTCATCGGCAGGCTGTAGTGACCCCTGGGGCATGCCAGAGGTGATGGCTGAAGAACAGGGATCTAACAGGGACACGTGGAGTCTGGGCTGGCATCCCAAGTACTCCACTTATTAGTGAGGCCCTTGTCTTAAGTGTCAACCTTTATGAACCTTGGTCTTTGCACCTGTAAAATGTGGGTAAGAAATACCAAGTTCAAAAGGCTGTTGTGAGAATATATTGTATAATATACAGGAGAGTACTTTATAAACTTCAATTTATTGGGAGAGAAAACCTAATGCCTGACCAGTGATACATTACCAACTTGTTACAACTATGTTATCTGAGTTCATTGATCCTTGTACAAAAACATCAAGAATGATGGGCAAAGTCAAGTCAAAACTCTTAGCAGCTCAAATGCTAGTCACCTTGAATAAACCAATGATGATAGGTATTAAAACTTATTCTTCATTCCATTTTAGGCTACCTGCATGGAATTGGGTGCTTACACAGAAGCCAGACTGCTTTAGGTGCAATAAGCTGAAACCTGGGTACCAGAGCAGGATAGCATTAGCCTGTAGGGAACATAGTGGGCTTCCTGGAAGTCTTTATTTCAACTCCCAGACAGCGGAATGTTTTCACACAGGTGAGGAGGACAGTGAGGATGAGTGGGGACTGCAGGGCTATTTCCCCTTTAGCTGTGTCCCGTGCCCCTTTCCTCGCTGTCACATGGCTTCTGTGTGCCTCTCCCTCAGTTGCTCTGGGTTTTGGCAGTCAGCCTTAGAGAGCACCGGCCAGTAAATATGAATCGTCGTGCCGACAGCATGACTTCTCCAAACGTTTTCCTGCTTCTCCATTTTCAGTGAACCCACCTTTATCCATTTCCCTTTGTTTTTGCCCCTATGGCTGTTCCTTCTTCCCAGGTCATGCAGGACCTCCTTCCTCACATTGCCTGTGGTTTTTATTTTCCTCTGTTCTGACCTTTTTCTCCTCCCTCCATGGCTTCAGAGGCATATGTTCATTGGTCTGAGCCCTGAATGTCAGCCAGTTACGACAGAGGGAAGAGAGTGTCTGACATCCTTCTGTCAGGTTGTGAGGCCCAAGAATAACAATCCTGACATTTCCAACATCTGTTTTCCTTCACTTCTTCATTATACTCTTATTAAGTTCTGCCTAAGATCAGCAATCAGTTGATTCTTGCCTGTCATTGAAAAGTACATCAATTCACAGTTACTGATTACGTGCATTTCAGAAACACACATTTGGACAAAGAACAAAAGGAACTAGAGTTTACTGTGCCTAGAGGAACATGGCTACATTCCACACAAGTCCCTTAATCAAGTTAAAATATTTACTAAAACTATGAGGCCAGCTCACTCTAATACCAAAACCAGGCAAAGACACCACAAAAAAAGAAAATTACAGACCAATATCCCTGATGAATACTGATGCAAAAATACTCAACAAAACACTAGCAAACTGAATTAAAAAATACATCAAAAAGATCATCTATCATGATCAAGTAGCATTTATTCCAGGGATGCAAGGATGGTACAACATTCGAAAATCCATCAACATCATCTATCACATCAACAAAAAGAAGGACAAAAACCACATGATCATCTCCATAGATGCTGAAAAAGCATTTAACAAAACTCAACATCCATTCATGATAAAAACTCTCAGCAAAATGGGTATAGAGGACAAGTACCTCAACATAATAAAGGCCATATATGACAAACCCACAGCCAACATTATACTTAACAGCGAGAAGCTGAAAGCTTTTCCTTTAAGATCGGGAACAAGACAAGGATGCCCACTCTCCCCACCTCTATTCAACATACTACTGGAGTTCCTAGCCACGGCAATCAGACAACACAAAGAAATAAAAGGCACCCAGATTGGCAAGGAAGAAACGAAACTGTCACTGTTTTCAGATGACATGATACTGTACATAAAAAACCCTAAAGACTCCACTCCAAAACTACTAGATCTAATATCTGAATTCAGCAAAGTTGCAGGATACAAAGTTAATATGCAGAAATCTGTGGCATTCCTATACACTAACAATGAACTAGCAGAGAGAGAAATCAGGAAAACAATTCCATTCACAGTTTCATCAAAAATAATAAAATACATAGGAATAAACCTAACCAAGGAAGTGAAAGACCTATACTCTGAAAACTACAAGACACTCATGAGAGAAATTAAAGAAGATACCAATAAATGGAAACACATCCTTTGCTCATGGATAGGAAGAATTAATATTGTCAAAATGGCCATCCTGCCTAAAGCAATCTACAGATTCAGTGCAATTGCTATCGAAATACCAAAAACATTCAACGAACTGGAGAAAATATTTCTAAAATTCACATGGAACCACAGAAGACCCCGAATAGCCAAAGCAATCCTGAGAAAGAAGAATAAAGCTGGGGGGATTATGCTCCCCAACTTCAAGCTCTACTACAAAGCCACAGTAATCAAGACAATCTGGTACTGGCACAAGAACAGACCCATCAACCAATGGAACAGACTAGAGAGCCCTGATATAAACCCAACCATATATGGTCAATTAATATATGGTAAAGAAGCCATGGACATACAATGGGGAAATGAAAACCTCTTCAACAACTGGTGTTGGCAAAACTGGACAGCTACATGCAAGAGAGTGAAAATGGATTATTGTTTAACTCCATACACAAAAGTAAACCCAAAATGGATTAAAGACATGAATGTAACTCATGAAACCATAAAACTCTTAGAAGACAACATAGGCAAAAATCTCCCGAATATAAGCATGAGCAACTTCTTCCTGAATGCATCTTCTTGAGAAAGGGAAACAAAAGCAAAAATGAACTCATGGGACTACATCAAACTAAAAACTTTCTGTAAGGCAAAGGACACCACCAGCAGAACAAAAATGCATTCTACAGTATGGGACAATATATTTGTACATGACATATCTGACAAGGGGTTAACATCTAAAATACATGAAGAACTTACACACCTCAACACCCAGAAAGCAAATAACCCAATTAACAAATGGGCAGAGGATATGAAGAGACAGTTCTCCAAAGAAGAAATTCAGATGGCCAACAGACACATGAAAAGATGCCCCACATCACTAATCATCAGGGAAATGCAAATTAAAACCACAATGAGATATCACCTCACACCAGTAAGGATGGCCAGCATCGAAAAGACTAAGAACAACAAATGCTGGTGAAGATGTGGAGAAAGGGGAACCCTCCTACACTGCTGATGGGAATGTAAGCTAGTTCAACCATTGTGGAAAGCAATATGGAGGTTCCTCAAAAAACTAAAAATAGAAATACCATTTGACCTGGGAATCCCACTCCTTGGAATTTACCCAAAGAATACAACTTCTCAGATTCAAAAAGACATATGCATTCCTATGTTTATTGCAGCACTTTTTACAATAGCTAAGATAGGGAAGCAACCCAAGTGTCCATCAGTAGATGAATGGATAAAGAAGATGTGCTTCATATACACAATGGAATACTATTCAGCCATAAGAAAGAAACAAATCCTACCATTTGCAACAACATGGATGGAGCTGGAGGACATTATGCTCAGTGAAATAAGCCAGGTGGAGAAAGACAAGTGCCAAATGATTTCCTTCATTTGTGGAGTATAACAACGAAGCCAAACTAAAGGAATAAAATAGCTGTGGACTCCGAGACTCCAAGAAGGAACTAGTGGTTACCAGAGGGTAGGGGTGTGGGAGGGCAGGTGGGGAGGGAGGGAGAAGGGAATTGAGGTGTATTATGTTTAGTACACATGGTGTGGGGGATCACGGGGAAAACAGTGTGGCTCAGAGAAGGCAAATAGTGAGTCTGTCACATCTTACTACACTGATGGACAGTGCCTGCATTGGAGTATGGGTGATGACTTGATAGTATGGGTAAATGTAGTAACCACATTGTTTTTTCATGTGAAACCTTCATACAAGTGTATGTCAATAACACCTTAATAAAAAATTTTTTTTTAATTTACTAAAACTACTTTCTAACAACCTATAAGGAAGAACAGCTCTGATGAAATCAAAACTTCAAACAGAAGACCCCATGTACGGCAGACAGATTCTAAGATGGGCCGTGGTGGTGCTGCCTCCTGGCATCCACACCCTTGTGATCACTCCTCTAGAGTGTGGGTGGGGCCTGTGAGCTGCTTTGAACCAGTGATATATGCCAACAGAGACTGGATGTCACTTTCATGAACTGATGATGTAAGGTTCTAACTTCCATCTTGCTAGCAGATTCTTTCTGTAGAATCTCGTCCCTAGTTTGATGATGCTAGCTGCCATGTTGTGAGTAGCCCTGTGGAGAATCCTGTGTGGCAAAGAACTGAGGGAGGCCTCTGGCCAGCAGCCAGCAAGGAACTAAAGCCCTGAGCCCAACTGCCTGCACAAACTCAAGCCCACCAACAGCCATGTGAACTTGGGAGTGGATCCACCCAGTCACATTTTTAGAAGAGACCCAGCACTGGCTGACACTCTGATGGCAACTTCATGAGAACCAGAGGCCTCAAGTAAGCTGCCCTTTGATTCCTGACCCACAGAACTTGGGAGATAATGAATGTGTGTTTTCAGATGCTGAGTCTATGGTAGTCTGTTACACAACAATAAGTAACTAATATATCATCCAAGCCCCAAAGAGGGTAAGACTGGTAAGCATATTTAACTTTTCCCCTATTAAGAGACAACTGTCCATGTTGGGAGTTTGCTTGTTTACAAAGATAATAATTTAATGAGACATTATTTCTTCTCCCTGGGTCTGTCCACTAAACTATATTCCTGAGTTCCACTGTGTTAAAATATCTTTGGAAGCCTGAACTTTTCTTCCATCTTCTGTAACAGACCTAAATAGTCAAAATTTCAAATGTACATGTCTCCAGTTTAATCTCATCCAACTGCAACTGAAGAACTTGAGAAGTCTTTAAAAAAAAAACCCAAACTTGTATTTTCAAATGAGCTCCCCTACTCTCTTGCCCAGCAGCTCTTTGCAGTCTTTTTAGCTACGTATTCACATCCTTAGGCATGTGAGCCAGTTTTTAAGATTCCTGCAAATACTTCTTTTCTACATTATAAGATTCTATCATTACAACTTTGAAAAATTGCAAATCATTCTTACTTACATCAGGAAGTCTGTATAGCTTCAACGTTCTCTGTAAAGTCATATTTCTACTCAAGTGAGAAAATTTCACTTCTACTAATTTCCTGGGGTTTAGTGATCGATGCCAGTATCTGGAATACAAGAAAGGTTTTAAAATCTGATTGGCTTCTAACTCTACAAGCTTTCACTCTTTGTCTTAGCTCAACTATGTCAGAAGCATTTAATGAACCCTTACATTGGGCGTGGTGCAGTGAGGATGCTGCTCTCTTCCTATGCAATTATTTTATCAGCTGTTTTTACATCTAAAATATGTCCTGCATTCCTACTTATGGTCCTAGGTACTTTGTGACCTTTTATCTCTTTCAGAAAAGAGGAATCTTAAAATTGAAAATAAGTATTAATAATACCCAGTTTGCAAGTTATTTCATGACTATCGCTGATTCTACAGAGGCAAATAAAAAAGTTTAAAAGCAGGAAAATATTCCTCCTGAATGAGCAGTCTTCCCTTTTATATAATGCACACCAAAGAAAACAACTTTTTGAGAAATTAGTTTGAATTTCTTAAAGTGATTCCAGTTTAGGTACTGGGATGACTGATTTACATTAAAATATACCTGTGCAATCTTATTCTATTTATTTATGAAAAAGTTAATAGGAGATAGTAATTTTACAGTTTTACCTTGCATATTATGTTAAACTGAAGTTTCATTTTATTTGAGTCAAAAATAGTGGAGGGAGATAAACTCTTTTTGATGCTTTACAAAAAGGTTAGTCAAGTGACCATCTGATAAACCATTTTCTCACTGGATTAACGTTTGAAAGCTTGACAAGAGCAGATGACATCATAAAAACAGTGCCTAAGCCTTCTTCTTACTCTTGTCAAATAAGTTCATTGGGGCCTTTCAACCGATGCCATTAAGCTTTTGGAGCAGTTCCTGGTTAGCACCTAGAGTGTGGTACAAAACAGTGCTCCGCATGCAAGGGAGGGAGGAAGGAAGATGCACTGCACTGGACGTTTCAAGACCACAGTGTTCTGGGTGCCCCAGGTTAGAGACAGCTCTGGCCTTTCAAATGGGAGAGACACAGAAATACAGATCCAGCTCATTAGCAGGAAGATGTGAAAAGCCTTTATCACCGAGGGGCTGTAAGGTACTGAAAGAACACTGGGTTTAGTGGTGCTTCGTTCTTGTCTCTCTCTGCTACCCACAACAACGTAATTGTGGCTAAGCCACAATTCCCAAGATCTGCGGGGAGAGTCACACTCCTGGGGACCTGGCAGGGAGGCTCCACGGGCCAGGGGAAGGTAGATGTGGGGTGAGGATGTGGTGCTGTTACCTGCACGTGGCCACTGGCTTAGGAAGAACTACTCCGGCGGTATAAACAGCCTGAAAAATCCCTTCCAGGTTCACTCTTCTAGTTATTTCTCGAATTAACACTGGGGCTACCCGTTTTGATCTCAATTTCTTATGAACACAAAGAAAGTTGATTTCAACCATCTTCTTCACACTGAGAAAGCCATCAAAAATTAGAATGTAAGATGAAAACACTTAAAAAAATAACACCCGTAAAATTTCAAAGTATAAGAAACTGAAAGACCTCCTTTAACACAATACTTAAAAATGAATTTCTATCACTTAGACATTTCACACATTGAGATTGATATACTGTTCCCCACACTTCCCCAAAATGATGCTTATAACATGAGGACATGGAGATACAAACTCCCTCATTAGGTAAATCTTAGGACTTTGGTCTTTTGTTAAGTTTTCAGTTTAGAAACTGGATTATATGTGCCTCAAAGTTTCTAAAAAAATTTTTCCTGTAATGTATACAATTATGGCAATAACTGGGTCACTCAGATGCAGTATCAAATAAGATGTTGTTAGGAATACAATACAATCCCCAGGATCCCTGAGCCGTGCCTTGACCAGCCCCAAGCTGGTGCCTTTCTGAGGTAAAGTGAAACTTCAGAGCTTCAAAGTCCATCTCCTGCTCTGGGACCAAACAGGCACGCATTTTGTTTGGCACGAGTCATTCTTTCACATCAAATGCTTTTTAGCAGCAAATAAGCTAACCCAATACACTGGAAGGTAAACAGATCTATGATGTGTTAGATCCTTGACTTTCATAGCTGTGTCTTGGACTTCCGGGGCTAGAGATCCAGAGCAAAAATGTAACATACTTAACCTATGGATTGAAAGATTTTAAAAAATTCCTCCTAAATTTTTTAAAGTGATTTTCTTATCCCAAAAATAAATATGAAATATCTGCCTATAGATTTATTCTGATACATACATATATACATGAGTATGTGTGTGTGCATATATGTACATAAAATGTATTTGTGTACATGTATGAGATGAGAGGCAGAGAGAGAAAAAGAGATATAGGTAGACAAAGATAAAGAGAGTTGCCCTTTTCTGTTGTTGTTCAAAGACCAACTTTTTAAAATTAATTGTTTTTATAGCAAAACTGATCAGAAAGTACAGGGAGTTCCCATATACACCTCGCACACATACAACCGCTATCAACAGCCTGCATCAAGCCACTTTAAAAAGCCTATTATAACAGAAGTTCTTGGAAAAGTGAGACATCAAAACTGACATGGGCAAGCTTTAATACGTACCTGTCATAAATCCTAATATTTGCTGGGATGGCACTTATGAACCCTACTAGTTTTTTGTTTGAAGATACTCTGACCCCACAGTGCCACTGAAGAAACCAGCCTGGGGGACGCAGAGCCCTGCAGCCAACGTAGGCAAGGAAAACAGGCACCAGTTAGTGTTCAGAATAGAGGGACGCACACACGTGTCAACCCAGCCACCCCCACCCACAGCACATGTGGCTGGCAAGACTCACCACAACAGGAACTCGGGCGAGTAGTCAAACCGGAACATGTTGTCATCGTCCTCCACATAATTCTCATTTAACAACGTGTATAACTCCTTGAGCTACAAGACCAAACAAGTGTCCTATCTATGGTGCTCAGAACCAGCTCAGAAGCCAAAAAAAAAAAATTTGTGTGAACCCAGGTGTTGAACTGAAGGTGTTACTTACCACTTCAGCATTACCCAAATCCAAAGTGTCCCACATAAAACCCTGTGGCAAGGAATATGGCTCCTGGCGCACATTGTCTTTATCTGCTTCAATTGCACCATGAGATGTTATTACTTCATCTGGAGAGAGAGAAAAAGTCAAGAAGAAACAAAAAGAATATTCAATTGCAAAGCATTCTGATGATCCCAAATGGTCTGTTACATTAAACAAAATAATCTTTTGGGCCCTTGGGTTTAATGTAATCTTTAAAACATGCTACTGTTTCAGCCACCTCTGGAGTGAAACACCTCTGGGTTTCAGACATGTCTGGGTAGCGAGGTCACAGGGGAGAATCACTGTTATCACAGATTATTAATGCAGCACAACTGTAGACAATGTAAGTTTGAGGACAGCCTAAGGGATGTAAATTTTGCATCTGGCATTTCAACAAACTGGGCAGAAAGGGCTGCAGTGACCTCCACCCCCTCCCAGCAAAATTTAAAATTAATTTCAGGACTGTCCACTTTTCTCAACCAGGACTGCTGTCTGTGCAGGTCAAGTCATCAATGTTTCTAGTGATTTCCACAAAGATGGCCTTTTCTGATTCCTTCTCCACAGCTTCCCAAGGTGATTGGGATAAACCCAGGTTCCTGACCTTGGCCTTGGCACAGCCACCCTGCCCTGCTCCCCAGGCTCCCGTCACCCGCACCTCCCGCAGGCTGGCCCCAGCTCAGGGCCAGCTTGGGGCTCTCCTCTGCTCTCAAGGCCCTTGTCCCCTTCGCATGGCCCTGCTTGTCATGTGGCTGGCCACCTGCATTTTTTCAGGTATGAGCTCACACATTAATTTTTTCAAATCTTTCCCTGACTACAGCTTTTCCCTGCCTGGAATATGTCCTCTCTACCGTCTACCTGGCCACCATTTATCCTACTTTTCCACCACTGCTTCCCCAGTACCCCACCCAAGGGCTGGAGGGTAATAATAGACACTCAATGAATGTCTGCTAAATACTACTTGGCCATAAAAAGAGAATGAAATCTTGCCATTTTTAACAACATGGATGAACCTTCAGTGCATTATGCTAAGTGAAATAAAGTCAGAAAGAGAAAGATAAACACAGCATGATTTCACTTAAATGTGGCATTATAAAAAAATGAAAAACAAAAAATAACTTACAGATATAAAGAACAGACTGGTGGTTGTCAGAGGTAAGGGGTGCGAGGTGAGTGAAATGGGTGAAGGTGATCAAAAGGTACAAACTTCCAGTTACAAGATAAATAAGTCCTGGGGGTGTAACGTACAGCATGTGACTAATAATGCTGTACTGCAACTTTGAAAGTTGCTAAGAGAGTTGATCTTTAAAGTTTTGATCACAAGAAAAAAATCCTGTAACTGCATAGTGATGGATGTTAACTAGATTTATTGTAGTGATCATTTCACAAGATATACACATACTGAGTCACTGTGCTATACACCAGAAACTAATATAATGTATGCCAGTTATATCTCAATTAAATGAACAAATGAATGAATAAATCCAGAAAGGAAAAAAAACCCAATATCTGCTGAATAGATGACCCTGGTACAGGTTCTCCCCATCACAGACCTTTTTACAACGTGGAAGTCACAGGGCTTGTACCACTCCAAGGGGACTCTTGTTCTCTTTCTGATCCCTGCCTTTATACTGGCACTTACCTCTACTCTACCAGCTCATCTCCATATGAATACCTTAGTCTTCCTCGAGTCACCCCAGGAGCCCGACTTCCAGCTGCTCCCTTAGGGTCCCTGTCCCTCTGGATCTTTGCTCAAGGACTTGCTAGCAGCACGTGAGAGGACCAGCCCCTCCCACAGGAACGAACAGCTGGATGTGTTTACTTAAGTGCGACACTGCTCTGGAACAAAGAGAGAGGTGGTCTCCCCAACCTCAAGTTCCCTCTTCCCCACTAACCTGGGTGTTGCCTTAACTGAGATGCAGATGGCTATTCTGGGAACTGGCGAATCCTGCCAGGATTTAGGGGAGGGGTCAAAACTTGGTGAGCACCTGTCCTAGCTCCTGAAGAGGTACCTTGGAGTCAGGTGCCAGCTAGAGGTGGCTCTCTTGTCCCCAGGGCAGCCTGCCAACAGAGTTCAATTGAACCCAGTGCATTCAGATCAATAAATCTACATCCCTGTAAATAACGTTCATACAATTTGATGTCTTCTGAAATCCTGTAAACTCATTCTAGAGAGTCTTCCTCCACTACCAAACACATTTTCTCGAGCCTGAAAAAGTTTTACTTTTTTCTTTCACACTTAGAAGCTCATGCTTTTTAAGCTGCTTGGGGTGGGCGTAGGTGGGAGGTGAGGGGGTAACTTCAAAAAAGTCTGGAAAGTCATTATTTGAAGGCACAGGGAGGACTGTTTCATGATTTATGTGATAAAATTGATTATTTGTATGTTATTGGTTATTAAGAGTTTCAGGTGGCAATTAATCCTTTATATTATACAGCTTCTGGAAACCTGAATAACCAAAAAATAAAAACATAGAAATAATTATATGATCTATTTTCACATAAACATAATACAAAGCAGTGGGTTTAGCTTGTCAGACATTTACATAAACATTTTTGTGGCTCTTAAAGCATCATCTCTTTTTGAATAATGTGAAAGAACGTGAAAGAGGAACAATTAAATGATGCTGACAGACACTTAAGTGGTAAAAGTCTCAGTGAGATGTGACAAGTAGGCAAAACTCTGAGGATGAGGCCTGCGTGACCCAAGGTCCTTACAAAGGCCTTCATGTGGTGTCCCAATACCCTTTTTATACTGGAATGTTATGGAGCTGGTAATATTTAACACTGCTGGCAAGTGTTCCAAATCTTACAGCACAAAATTTTCTATTTCAGTGATTTAATAGGGAAAATTTTCTGTGTCTTTTGGCATAACTGACATGTGAGATTGCTAAAAATTTATGTATAGGAAAAACAACTCTGAAGCTCAGAAGCAAAAAAGAAAGGGTGAGGGAGACTCCCTCTTTTATATATATTTTTAATACACTAATGTTTTGAGTGTGGGGAACTGGATTTATTACAGGGATAGGAATTAGACTAAAATTGTTGTCCCTGAAAGCCTATGTCACTACCCAATATTTTTAAGAAAAACAACACTTCGGTGTAAATTTCTAATCTAATCACATGTATAAACAAATTATACAAGTGAAGTAAAGTCTCTTTTGTAGTTGTTTTGTTTGTTGTTAACCCAGCTTTGTATTTTGAAGGGGGGAAAAAGGGAGAAAAGCTTACTTAATTTGGGTACTGGCTGTGTGTCCCAAAACTGGTATCTGTGCTTGGTGGCCTCATCAATATTCCTGGCAGGGCCCTGGCATGCGGATAACAGCTCCATTGCTCTCTGGATATCCTGCAACTTCTGCATTGGGATGGTGGGATTCTGTAACAGCAAAGACATAAAGTCACATAACATGGGGAGGCTGCCGCCACTCCAGGCCCTCAGGCAGATCCCGTAAATCTGCCTGGGAGACGATGACACAGGAAGACGAACAGTCCTCCTCTGTGCCTGGTCAGGGCCTTGGGCTCAAGTATGCTAGCCTATAAAATAGGAGCAAACACATCAGGTTAAAGATACAAAACTCTTTGGTTTTATTAGGGATCTGATAGTTTGGGGAGTTTCAGGTAAATCGGGCCACCCTTTGCTTCAGCTTCTCACCCATCTGCAAATGGTCTTCACCATTACTCACTGGGCAGAGCAGCAGAAAGGGGTGGCATGCAACACATGCATCACTGTCACACAGCAGCCAGCCAGCTACCTGCCTTGGTTCATTGTTAGGGGTGGAGCTCTGCAGCAGCAATTGGGAGACAAATGAAATAACCTCTAGAATGGAAACAAGGCAGACAAGAGAATTTTTAGCTCATTAATAAAAAGGAAGAAAGAAAGAAATCTGAATTTAGTGCTGAGCTGGGAAGGAAGTCTATCAAGAACAGAAACCTCTAAGAATGCCTTCCTCCCAGATCACAGCCTGCCTTCCCCTGAGACCTGATGCCCTCCAGAGACAAACCTTCCAATGAGAACAAGCAGTTTCCCCCATGAATTCAGACCCTCAGCACCCAGAACTATTCTCTCTACCCAAGTGTGGAAACCAACCTCCTTTCAAATAAAACGTAATCTCAGTCTGTAAAATTGAAAATACCTTTGAATTCTAAAGTTCTTTCCTCAAAGCAATATTCCTGTCATCTCTGAAGATGGCCCAGCAATTTTTTGGGAAAACACCTCAAATAATATAATACTACATGGCAAATGAGACTATATCTGAAATGACAGTACATAGGAGTGAACAAAGAAACCCCTGAGTTTTTTCACTATGCAAAATGCTAAGTTTTAGGATTGTGATGCCACACAAAGAATGCTCTTCACGTGGTTCAAGAGTGGTTAGCAGGAATTCCAGGGCCCTCTGGTTTTCCTATATGAGAAACCACCGTTGGTACCAAGGGAAGGTACCACTGCCCCTCAATGGTTTATAAACAGCAGCTCTAGACCCAGCTCAACTTTGAATCTGATGTCTGTGCTCTTGAGGAAATCCTTTCACCTGGGAAGCGTACCCATTTGACACAGTACAAAATGGCTTTCTTTCATATAGACGGTCCTGTGGTTGCTCTACTCACTGGGTTTCCTGAGGATTCTTGCCATGAAAATGATTCAAGGACGAAGTACTAGAGCCTAACTAGAGGCACATTAAAGTCTTCACGTCTCCACTTATAAATTTAAGGACTATCACACATTTTATAGGCTTTTATTTTATATTTTGATAGAGGTATAAATCATAAGGGTCATATGTCTCAGGTACACATACTAATTTAACAAATTATTGTTTATAATTTATTGTATTTTTAGATTTCTCTTACTTGGGTCTCATTTGAATCTCAACATGAAAGTAACTGATTCTTAGCAAGATGACATTTACATCCATTTGAACCCTCAACAAACCAATCTATTAGAAGACCTGCAGCTTAAATAAGAACTGAGAGTACAGTGTATTTCAACTAATAATGCTTGAATGGGCATCCATTTATCTTTAAAAAGGCAAAGTAGAACCCAGTGTCACAAAAATGTACTTACAGTGCCTGCACTGATTTTTTCATGGTAATTCTTCTTTCCTGATATTTGAATTAAACCCTCTATCACTAACATACCAAGCTCAAGTTATCTGGCAACCAATACGAATCAGCATCTTTGTTCCAAAAGAGCCAGTGGTATCCTAACTCCAAGAAGAAGCCCTATCTACTCAGCCTTATCAGGTTCACTGGCAGTCTTTACATAAAATGACTATTCATGAAATATTTGTATCTGAAATCTCACTATTTAAATACTTTCCTAAAGCAGATTCAAGTGAGCATAATTTTCAAATCCATGTTGACAAAGCAGTAAGGAAACTCATCTAAGATAAATTCTTAAACCTCTCCATTCACCTCCCAAAGTGAAAACCACTTGGGAGAAATGTTTGTGTTAGGAAAGGTGAGAATGTATTTCAACCCTGTATTAGCTTCCCACTATTATGTTCCTTAGGTGAGAGTCAGGCACACCTCTTTTCCTCCATATCTGCTCCTTGTGGAATACTAAGTATCAGCTGTACTCTTTCCCCATTATTTTCCAAATGTAATACCCTGGAAAAAATGTCTAAGTCCTCTACCACTGAGAAGTCTGTAAGAATCCAGAGATTTCATTCTGGTTCTTGAGTGTAGACCATAATATTCTCTAAGCACAATCCAGTATCACCCACAGTGCCATCTAGGGCTGCCTTCAGCTTGAGGGAAAGGAGCCCGTTTTAAAAAATGTGATGGAGAAAAGCCCATATTTGAATGATTATGACTTATTCTCAGTTAAAAAAGAAAAGAACTCCTTTACTCTATAATGCTAACAGTTCTCCTGCCTTGGCTAGCTCTGATTACTTATAAGTGGTCAGAGCAAGTGGAGTAAGAGCTCAAGGTCATTGGGCTCAGAGAAGGGCAGAAGCTGGAAGCCATGGTGGAAGCAGTATAACTGCACATATATAACACCGCACTTATCCAATAAAGCAACACTTAGAAGTGGAAAAAACACCTTGCAAGTTTATGGGGTATCTTGCATGAGACACCTTGGAAATTATGCATGGGTAGAACACTTGCTACCCTAAAACCCAGTAGAAAAGCTAGAGGGAAAGACTTCATTTTCTTCTCACCCCACAAGGGCAGTTAGGGAAACCTGGAGCAAGTGACTTTCCTCTCAATGGTTCCTGGTCTTTATGTAAAACAGGTAATAACAAAAACTGCCTGCCAGACTCACTTCAGGCAATACAATGTAAAATTTATATAAGAAATCTAAACCCCACAGAACTTGTGTGGTGGTGATAACTGCTGTATATATAGTGCTTTATAATATACAAACTATTTAATAAAATGATCTAACTCTAACCTCCTAATAACCCTGTGCTGGGGAGAAGGCACCACCCCCATTCTGCAGATGAGGACATGGGTGCACACATGGTGCAAAGGCACACAGCTTGTGAGCAGGACCGAGCCTGGGTCTCCCACCTGGCATCCTGAGCCCTTTCCCTTACACCACATACCACTCGTGACAAGTTATTTGGAGCTACAAACTTCAAAAATCATTATTTCATTGTACTTCTTATTCTACCTCTTTTTGCTATGAGTTTCCTGTATTAAGAGGGCCCTGTGCTTTCCTGGGCTCAGCACACAAGGCCTGTGTTTATTGCCAGGGGGACTGGGTTGGCCCCACAGAAAGATGCCTGCCATCTGTGCCACCAGACACACAGGAGGCCAGCATTCTGCCCACTCAGGGCTCAGCTGGACAACTTCTGGTTTGGTCTCAAATGGTTGTTTCTGCAGGGGGATCATTAATAGCTATTTGGCAATGAAATTAAGAAGAGCCACTGCAGACTGGCCGGATTCAGAGTCATGGTAGAACTTACCCAGAGCTGCTCCTGCTGAGATCTGCTGCAAGATGGTGGTGTGCTATTCAGGTAATTAGATAGACACCCAGAAAAATTAAAATGGAATGTCTTCTGAACTGAAATAATCAAATATTGAGCATAACTTCAAAAAAAACCTAAAAGCTCACACTGACTTTCCTCTCTGACTACAACCCACATAGTAATTTGCTGAGAAAGGAGAAAATGTAGGCAGAATCCATATATACAAAGAGCACAGCATGCCAGTTTCAGGAAGGCTGCAAATACCCTCCAGTTACCAGTGCCACTCAGGGCCCAGTCACAACAAACCAGAGCTACACTGCTGGTGCACAGGACACTAAGGGCGCAAACCCACTCACATGCACGAGGACCACATGGGGGAACACCAAACAGGGGTCTCACTTTTGAAGGATGCTGAATTTTAATCTCCTGGGAGTCAGACGCAGAGTCCGATTTGGTGCCTCTGGAATTTGGTTTCTCCTTTTTTCTCTTCTGTTTCTTCTTTTTCTTTTTGGCACCCAAGTCCCCTCCAGGACTCCTGTTACAAAATGCAGAGGGTAAAACAAGAAAAATTTATTATATAAAATTAATCACTTAGAAAACATATCATACATGGGAAGAAAAAACTATGTTAGGATGTATAATGTAATGATTTATAAGAGATATCAATCTATTTGCTCATTGAGATGACCCAATATGTACTACTTGTATAGATTTTGTTTTTGATCAAGGTTCCTGCCCCACAGCTCCTAAAACCCTTGGAATTTCCTAAGTGATGAGAGCTTAAAGTTGTCTTACCTTATGTGAATGAGGTGACAAAGGGTGACAAAGCCCTCAGGATGGGGCTGATTGCCAGAAGCCAACCATGTGATTAGAGGGCTCGGACTTTCAGTCCCATTCACTGGCCTCCAGAGAGGAGAGCAGCAGGGGTCTGGACAAAGAGTTAATCAGTCTTGTCTAGGTAGTGACTCCTCCATTAAAACCCAAAACTTCTGGAGAGTTTCCAGTTGGACCTGTGGGGACTTGGGGAGAGTGGAAGCTGCCTGCCCTTCCCGCATGCCTTGCCCCATGCATCTCTTCTATCTGGCTGTTCCTGAGTCACATCCTTTAACAATCAACTGGTGATCCAGTAGACATAAGTTCTGTGAGCCACTCTACCAACTTAATAGAACCCAGGGAACCTCTGATTTACAGCCTGTCAGGCAGAAGCACAGGTGACAGCCTGGACTTGAATTAGCATCTGAAGTCCAAGGAGTGGGTCACAGGACCCTCCAGTCAGTAGCTGGTGGGTCAGAAACACAGGTAACAACTGTGCTTTTGCCTGGCATCTTGAAGTGGGAGGGCAGGGAGTGGCTTGGAGGCAGTCTTATAGGACTGACCCCTATCTGTAGAATCTGATGCTATCTCTGGGTAGACAGTGTCAGAATTGAGTTGAATTCTCAGATGCTCTGCTAGAGTCGGTGAACTGCTTTGTATTGTGTGGGAAAGCCCTACCCCACCCCAATGTTGGAATTGGGTCCAGAAACCCAAAATAGGATGTAAGTGGAAAATGGAATTTAGTCACATTAGGAGGTTAATAGAACAGGTAACTCAGAAGAATTATTAGTCTATACTCGCCCATATTGCAGAGTGTATTATATTTATTTAAGCAGGAAAAGTATAGATACACACCATATTTTATAAATGGAGTCAAACAACTTTCACCACTATCACTGTTCCACTAATCTAGTTTTTAGTCAGCCTTTAATGGAAGAGATAAATGTTGTAAAACATCTCTGGGGTAAAACAAACCATTAATTTTGACACAACAGAATCAAAGAAGTGCTTCTCTGCAGAGGGGGGAAGTTTTTCTAATAAAGATTTTTATTAGATTAACAATAAAAAACTCTAAGTGAAAAAAAATTCACTGGTAAAACATTTCTGTTTGGAACCCTTGTCATCTTAATGGCTGTCATCTGCTGAAGGAGTAAGAGACATAAGGAGATTTAAGTCTTCCAGCTATTTGGGCCCACTCTACCACCATATTCTCAGAAGGTAAATTAAAATTTAGAGTCAGAAAGTATTGCATTATTGCCTGATGTAGGGAAAAGTGATGGAAACAACTGGTTCCACGCTATTATTCTCAATTAGCTTTGCTTGTCCCTCCCTATTTTCTTAGATTTTCACCTAATTATCAAATACATATTCATCACCAAAGTCATTAATATATATGCTAACAGCCTTATAACATTGTCCTTCAAAGGCAATCAATAGATTTTCTGGTATACATTCCTCTAAAACTATCTTTCTTCTCTAAACATGCTTTCATTTTTACTATGAATAAGTTTTAAACAAAAACCGAATCTTAAACATACCATTTTGAAATTCCTTTTTGTTTTTTTCTCCCACCATTTAATAATGTATCTTGGATATACTGAGCAATCATATACTGAGCTACCTCATTTCTTTTTAGCAACTGGATAGCATTCTATCATGCAAATATATCATATTTTATTTAACTATTATTATACTAAAAATGTAGCTGCAAAAAAATTCTGGTAATTACATCTTTGTGCATTCATGCCAGTATAAAAGGGGGAAATGCTAGGTTAAAGGACATGTAGATGTTTAGTTTTAGTAGATAATTAAATATGAAGAAGTAATATAAAATAAAAGGAGTCATATTAAATATGGCACCAATTTCCACTCCACCAATAGTAAGACAGTTTCCTGTTCTGTACATAAGTAGCTTGGAAGTCACCACTCTATCCTAACAGACTAAAAAATCAACAGTTCTCCTTGAATCTGTAAGAGAAGCGAGGACACAGGGCTGCTGCCCCCAAGACTGGAGAGACAGAGACGTGATTACAGGGAGTTGTGGCTTCCCAGAGCAGAGACTTAGGAGTGGAAACCCAAGGCTCAGGTAAGAAACCTGACTGTAGTTAGTGAGGTGCTGGAGGCTGGGTGTGGACACATCGACTGGAATGCTCCAGGGGGACCCAGCCATAGGGGACTCCCACACTTTGTGAGCTTTACCTCCAGGAGCCAAATCAGACCCCCATAGTGAATACTGGGGAAAATTCCCCCCTGCTTCAGGAAGTGGGAGAGGAAGAGGAATTCTGAAGTTCTTCAAAGTACTCTGTTCCCCTTAACCAGGTGGGCCCTGGGGGGAGACTAGCCTACCAAGGCCTAACCTGCTGGGTGCTATCAGAGCCTAACTGATGAGCTGAGAGGAATGTATGAGCTCACAGTCCAGAGAGGCACTGGCTCCCCAAGGACTGGGACCTGACAGGACACTACAGTACATTCCCTGCACACCTAGCCACACCATCACTAAAGGCCTGTGTACAGCAGCTCCTTTTACTCAGTACATCATGTCTGGCTATCAAGAAAATATTACACGGCATACTAAAAGCCAAAACCACAGCTGGAAAAGATGGCAAGCGTCAGAACCAGACATGGCAGAGATGTTAGAATTATAAGACCAGGAATTTAAAACAACTATATTAATATACTAAGGATTCTGATGAAGTAGAACAGCATGTAAGGAAAGGTGATGTAAGTAGAGAGATGGAAATCCCAAGGAAGAACCAAAAAGAAATGACAGAGATAAAAAACGCTGTAACAGAAATGAAGAAAGCCTTTGACAGACTTATGAGTAGACAGGACATAGCTGAGGAAAGAAGATTTGAGTTGGAAGATACAGCAGTGGGAACCGTAAGAGAAACTCCAATCTGAAATGCAAAGAAAGCAGAAACTCAAAAACAAAACAGAATATCCAAAGACTGGGGACAGCTACAAGGTGTGATAGTGTAATACAGAAGAAAAACTAGAGAAGGAAGAGAGGAAATATTTGAAACAATAATGACGAAGGATTTCCTCAAATTAATGCCTGGCGCCAAACCAGAGATCCAGGACATTCAGGGAACACCAAGCAAGGTAACTGCCAAAAAAGATTATACCTTGGCTCATAATTTTCAAACTACAGAAAATCAAAGATAAGGAAAAAAATCCTGAAAGAACCCAGAGGGAAAAAAATGCCTTACCTATTAAGGAAGAACAGTAAATAAGGATGTCAATTTCCCTACTTCTTTGCCTGCACAGAAATATTACCATTCTTTTTCAACCCTGACAGTCTTAAAGGTAGAAAAAAATCTCATTGTAAATTCTTCTGTATTTAATCAAGAGTGAGGCTACACATCTTTTCATATGTTTATTGGCCATTTATATTTTTCCATGAATTGCTCATTCATATCCTTTTTCTATTAGGTGTATTTAAAAAAAATTATCTGTAGGTGTTCTTTATAAAAGCATGGATAGAACCTATCAGTTATTAAGCATTTTTACTTTGGGTACTTTAATCTCATTTAATCCTTGCAACAGCCCTATGAAATACATACTACTTTATGCTTATATTACCTTGCTGACTTGTTGTCTGTTATTTAGATGGCAAATGCTTTACCCAGTTTATTTTTTAGCTTTCAGCTTTATTTATGGTATCTTTTCCTATATACACATTTAAAAGTTTTATGGAGTCTAATATTTAAAATATGTCTCTTGTGGCTTCTTGGCTTTTAAATCTTGCTTAGAAAGGCCTTCCCCGATTCAAAACTACATAAATATCCTATATTTTTTTCTCTATTAATTCTATGACTTTGGGGGAAAATGTTTAGCTTCCTAATTCACTTAGAATAAAAGTTGTACCATGTGAAGTACTGTGTCCTTATTTGTAAGAAATACATAGCAAGTACAGGAGGCCCCATTCCAACATAACTTGTCATTACTGGGGTCAGACCATACAGCTCAAAGACTGACAAGAGATGCCAGCGTGCCGGATTGTTGGGTGTGATTCCATGGTGAGCTCTCTTTTGCCAGCTACTGCTCCAGGTGCAGGCAATTTAAAAACAAGTCTGAAATTTCTTTATAAGAGGTGGGGTCTCTTCCCCTTCCCTTGAATCTGGGTAGGCCAGTCGCTTGTTCTTAATGGGGCAGAAGTGACACTATGTGACTTCTGAGGCTAGGTCACAAAAGCCCATGAAGTTCCCAACCCGCTCTCTTAAGATGCTCATTCTGGGGGCAGCCAGGAAGTTATAAGAGGTCCAATTGCCCTTTGACCACTGGGCTGGTAGACAGTTCATCTGAACCCCACGCTGTGGACAGCACCCACAGGAGGGTCCCTCTCGGGTGATCAGCTCGCTCATGTCTGCAGGAGGCCACATCTGGCTGCAACTGCGCTGCACAAGAGACCCAAAGTGAGAAGATGCTTTGCCAACTTCCTTGCCCACAGAATCTGCAAGCATAAAGTGACCATTGTTTTATGTCACTAGTTTTGTGACGATTTGTTATGCAGCAATAAAAACTGGAATAGAAATTTGGAGTGGTGGCCCCCACCTGCATGCAGTGCGGGCAGGAGACAAACCTTTGCTGACTTAGGCTACAGAATTGTGGGGTTGTTTTTCCCACTTAATACTTCCCACTTGAAGTATCCTCACTGATACAAAGTGCTAGCCATATCCCCCAATATCTAGGTCATAAAGGAACTCCTCCTTCCATCAGTTATTCATCTATTAAAATCATAAACTTTTAAATTTAAAATGGATAATTCAGTCCTCTGTAAAGTCAAAAAATGACAGGTATGTTCAACAGGGACAAAAACTGTTTAAGAGGAAAGTCCTTGAGCTATAGATTCACAGTTCCCTGTTGGTAATACTAAAATAGAAAGTAGTGCTCCTTTTTGGGGATACATTAAGACTCTGCCAAATGGTGCCCTGGTGGTCTAAAAACAGTAAGGCATTCCCACCTCAAAATGAGCAGTTTATTTGAATCAAATTTGAGTAGAATCATATTTATACTATTGCAATGTGTATATTTAAAATCATCTGGCAGTTAAGGACTCTCATAAATATCTGACTAGCAATTGGGCTTAAACAAACGTATCACAGCTCCTCACTGGAGCTAGAAATATGCCACTGCTAAGTATGGTTTTGTACATTCTCTGACTCTGGAGTCTGAATATTTTAGGCTTTCCTCCCCCAGTGTTTCCACGGCTGGCACCTTGTAGAGTAGTGAGCGTGCTGCACTGTGATTGTGTGATTTGTGAGCGCATTTGTGTCAGTGTGGGGAGTACAGAAGAAAGCGTTTTCTATTTGCATCCCTAAGGGACAAATGCTTCAATGCATGACACTAGTAGAGTTTTATAACAAATGCTTGTTGAATGAGGAAATAATTCTGGAACTTGAGGTGGCACCAACCACATATTGCTGAGTAGTAAAATATCTCTGAAAGCTGCAATTCTCCTTGTGTGGATGGTAAAGCCAATTATCACGTATTTACTGAACATCCTCTATGTGATCTGCATGTGCTGGGTGTGGGGGTTGGTGGGCAGCGGGGAGTGGTGGTGGTAACTAAAGGCATCAAGGACACGCCCTTGACTTTACAACCCTGGAATTAGCCCTCTCCTGCCTCAATCCTTTCATTGCTGCTCATTAAGACACACAAAGACTGAAAGTGAATGGATGCAAAAAGATATTCCATGCAAACTGAAAGGAAAAGGAGTTAGGGTAGCAATATGTGTATCAGATACAAGAGACTTTAAAAAAGGCCATAACAGGAGACAAAGAAGGACATTACATAGAGTTAAAGGGATCAATCCAACAAGAGCATGTAACAACTGTAAATATTAATGCACCCAATACAGATGGACCTAAATATATTAACAGACATGAATTATTAACAAATTAAACAAACATAAAGGGAGAAATTGACAGTACTACAATTATTACTAGGGGACTTAACTATTTTATTTCCATCAATAGAACATCCAGCAGATAATTAATACAGAAGCACTGGCCTTAAACCACTCAATAGACTAGATGGACTTAACAGATACAGACATAATATTCCATCCCAAAACAGCAGAATAAAAATATGGTAAAAGTTATATGATCATCTCAGTAGATGCAGAAAAAGCATTTGACAAAATTTCACATCCATTTATGATAAAAATTCTCAAAAAAGTGTATAAAATGAGTGTACCTTGATAAAATAAAGGCCATATATAACAAAACCACAGCTAACATCATACTCAATGGTGAAAAGTTGAAAGCTTTCCCTCTAAGATCAGAAACAAGGATGCACACTCTTGCCACTTTAATTCAACACAGTATTGGAGGTCCCAGACACAGAAATTAGGCCAGAAAAGGAAATAAAAGGCATTCAAATTGGGAAAGAAGTAAAATTGCCACTATTCAAGAATGACATGGTATTACATATAGAATACTCTAAAGTCTCCACCTAAACACTATTAGAATAAATTAATTCAGTAAAGTTGTAGGATACAAAATCAATATACAGACACCTATTGCATTTCTGCATACTAATAACAAACTAGCAGAAAGAAAAATTAAGAAAACAATCCCATCTGTAATTGCATCAAAAAGAATAAAATAACTAGGAATAAAATGAACCAAGGAGGTAAAAGACCTATAAGTTAATCACTGAAAGACACTGATGAAAGACGCTGAAAACAACACTGGTAAGATATACCACGCTCATGAGTTGGAAGAATCAATATTGTTAAAATGTCCATACTACCTAAAGCAATCTACAGATTCAAGGCAAAATACCAATGTCATTTTTCAAGGATCTAGAATGAATAATCCTAAAATTTGTATGGAACCACAAAAGACACCAAATAGCCAAAGCAGTCTTGAGAAAGAAGAACAAACCTGGAGGCATCATATGCCCTGATGTGAAACTATACTACAAAGCTATAGTAATCAAAACAACATGGTATAACACAAAAATGGACAGATAGATGAGACAAAATGGAGATCCTAGAAATAAATCCACAAATATTTGATCAAATAATTTATGACAAATAAGGCTAGAATGCACAATGAGGAAAAGACAGTAGATCTTTTTCATCTTTAATAAATGGTATCTTCAATAAATGGTATTTGGAAAACTGAACAGCTATATGCAAAAGAATGAAACTTGATCACTGTCTTATACCACATAAAAAATAAACTGAAAATGGATTAAAGACAAATAGAAGACCTGAACCTACAGAAGAAAACATAAGCAGTAAGGTCTTTGTCACTGTTCTTAGCAATATATTTGGAATCTGTCTCCTCAAGCAAGAACAACAAAAATGAAAATAAACAAGCTGGGACTACATCAAATTAAAGAGCTTTTGCACAGAAAAGGAAACTATCAACAAAACAAAAAGGCAACCTACTAGAGGAAAGAAGACATTCACAAAAAAATATACAATAAGGGATTAATATCCAAAATACATAAAGAACTCTAAAAACTCAGTATTTAAAAACCCAAAAAATCTGATTAAAAAATGAACAGAGATCTGAACAGACATTTCTCCAAAGAAGACATACAAATGCCAACAGGTACATGAAAATGCTCAACATCATTAACCATCAAGAAAATGCAAAGCAAAACCACCATGAGATAATACCTCACACTTGTCAGAATGGCTATTACAAAAAAGACGAGAAATAGCTAGTGTTAGTGAAGATGTGAAGAAAAGGGAATTATGGCACACTGTTAGTGGGGACGTAAACTGGTGCAGATACTATGGAAAACGATATGGAAGTTTCTCAAAAATTTCAAAACAGAAATACCATATCAGCAATTCCCCTTCTGGGTATTTATCTGAAAAGCAAAACAAAACAAAAACACTAATCTGCACCCCTAGGTTCATAGCAGCATTATTTACAACAGCCAAGAGATGGGAACAACCTAAGTGCCTACTGAAAATGGGTAAAGAAGATGTGATATGTAGACATACAATGAAATATCAGCCATAAAAAGAATGAAATCTTGCCATTCGCAACAATATGGATGGACCTAGAGGGCATGATGTTAAATGAAATAAGACAGAGAAAGACAAACACTATGATTTCATTTTATATGTGGAATCTAACAAAACAAAACCAACCAAGAAACAAACAAAATAAAAGAGAAACAGACTCATAGATACAGAGAACAAACTGATGGTTGCCAGATGGGAGGGAGTGGCGGATGGACGAAATAGGTGAAGAGGATTAAGAGGCACAATCTTCCAGTTATAAAATAAGTAAGACATGGGAATGCAATGTACAGCACAGGAAGTATAATCAATAACACTGTAAAAACTTTGCATGGTGAAGGGCAGTAACTAGGCTTACAGCAGTGGTCATTTTGTAATGCATGTAAGTATCAAATCACTATGTTGTACATGAATGAGTCTTCAATAAAAAAAGGAATAAATATGAAGACAATTACTGGAAATAATAATCACAATGCTTTTGTAAGTAAGACATTTAAAAATTACAACAGAGCTCAAGAGCAGACGAACAGATCAATGAAATAGAACAGACAGAGCAGTAATAACCCATGGTATACAGGAACATGATATATGACAATTACATCCTGAAAAGTACCAGAAAAAATTAGCTTATTAATAAATAGTACCAGAAAAACTGGTTGTTTTTGGAGAAAAATAAATTTAATTTGCTACTGCCCACAAATTCCAAAAACAAATTCCAAATGAGTTCAAGAGCCAAACAGAAAATAAAACCTTAAATCTAAAGGCAGTGATTTTTTGTCAGTTAACATCTACCCAGTGCCTAAAATAGTGTATGGCATATAGTAGACGCTTCAGTAAATATCTTTTGCATGTATAACTCAGAGAATAAGACAATAACTTCTTAATGCCAGTGAAGGAAAGAATTCCTTAAACAAGGACCCAAAAACACAAACCACAAATGAAAGGCGATAACTTATCAGACTTAAATATTTTGTGGCAAAGTGATTATTAAGAAAATTTTAAAACAGAATCAAGGCATTTAAAAAATACAACAGAATAAATCACATGATAAAGTATTACTAAAAGCCAGAATATACAAAAAGCTCTTTTCTCCTTCACATTTTATCTCCAGTATAATGTAGAAAGTAACATAATAGCCTGGCCAGGAATGCAGGCACTTGTTAGAGTCTGACCACCTCTTTGAATTCTGGCTCCACTAGAATTGGTAGCAGTGTGACTTGTAGTTTATTACTTAATCTGCCTGGTCTTCAGTCTCCATTGCTGTAAAGGGATGAAGTTTTCAATAAATAGGATCAGACAAATTGTGAGAATAAAATGAATTAATACATATAAGAGCTTGGCATAGTAGTTTGCACACTGAAATCACTCAGTGTTAACTATTATGATTGTCCTGCTCTCTCTTTATGTAACTCATTGCTAGCTAAAATTGTATTATTTATTTGTCTTCCTCTAACCAGAACATAAAATCCATAAAACATATTTTCCATTCTATTCTTAGCACCTAAAACAGTGTCTGACATATAGAAGGTACTCCATAAATGAAAAGTACTTCCTGGATGAAAGAGAAATCAATAAAAAAAAAAAATCACTAAGAGAAAGACAAAAGACTGACAGAAGAATGGGCTGAGGATATGAATAAGCACTTCATGAGGGAGAAAACTGTAACAGCCAAGAAGGTTATGAAAAGATGATCCACTTCACAGGCAGTGAGGAAAATGAAAATAAAACAACCCCACATTCTACTTCTTATCCACTGATTTGCCAAACACCTTTACGTCTGTCTAGTAATATTGGAAGAATATAGCTCATAGACTGATGGTGAAGTGAAATGGATACAACCACTTTGGAGGACAATCTGGCATGGCCCCGCCACCATCACAGCAGCTAACACTTTGGCGTACTTAGGCGCTAAGCTAAGTCAGGCTAAGCGCCATACAGATGTCAACACTGTAAACTTTTACGACTTTGTGAGGTAAGTACTATTACTGTTCTTCCCAATTTGCAGAAGAGGGAACTGAAATATAGAGAGTGTAAGTCCCTTGATGAAAGTCCAGGGCCAACAATGGCAAAGCCAGGACTCAAATGCAGCCAATCTGGCTCCAGAATCCATGTAATTACTACATATATTGCCTCTCGTTTACACATTTCCACTGGCTGAACATCTTCTTAGATATTTATTGATAATATTTAGGTCTTCTTTTGTGACCTGTCTATTAATACCTCTGAGTATTTTTTAATCAACCTATTTGTTTTTAACGAATTTTAACAGATCTTTAGACTGTGTGTGTGTGTGTGTGTGTGTGTGTGTGAAAATATAGGAGATCTTGGTGCAGTTTTTTGAAAAAGCAGTACAGGTAACCAAAGGTGTTCCCAGTGCCCTGCTGCTGGAAGAGAATGCATGCCCGCAGCCATTGGAAGCTGGCTGGGGCAGGGTCAAATTCTCCCAAGTACTGTCCACAGCTCTGTCCTACTGCTCGTCAGGGGCCCCCATCCCACATAAGGTGACCATGTGGCCACCCAGTTCAAGAAACATAAACAAGCCTGTTGTGTCAGTGGATCATTCCCTGCAATTCCAGCAATGACTTCTTCACCCTTTCTCTCCCCAAGTATAAACACTGTCCAGAGCAAGAAGCCAACTTTCCAGCTCTCATCACCTAGTTTTGTTACCGCCTGACCTGAAGATTTCAGGTAGCCTCACCCCAGCATGGTCCTTCTCCTCTTTGGACTGATGTAGGTAATATACGTCAGAGGTTCTTCAAAGCCACATCATCTCTAGTCAAAGTATGTCACAGACAAGTCCTCAGAAGGCTCAGAGCTCAAAGCTGCCCCAGAAGTTTATGGCCAGTGAAGGTCAGAGGTCATTATAAAGATCTTCCAGGAAAGAGGTGGCTGTAACTACTGAGGCCAAAATGCAGGAAAGAGGTCACAGTGGGGCCAGCCAGCAATTTCAGTATTTACACGGGTGTTCGCAGCAGAGGGCAGCTGGCTCTGGGCAGTGGCTTCAACAAGCCCTGGATTCAATTCAAGCCTAGCTGCAGTAGAAGGACCTGCATGACTCCATTTGCTGGCTTTCTGTCTTCTTTCCACAATTATTTCATTATTAGAAAACAATTCTGGGGTCTACCTCCCATAAAAACCCAATTCTGATATGAATTAATGTTAAATTACAATAAAAGTTTATCAATACTCACTGGCCAGAAACTAATCCAGTATGAGTTTTAGTTTGTGAAGTAAGACCTGTCTTTGCAGACAGTCCAAGTTCAGAAGAAAGAAGGAAATATTTAGAATGCAAAACAAAAATTTTTCATGTATCTTTAAGATCATGACACATAATTGAAAGACTAACTGCAAATTGTTCAGCTATTAACAAATTTCCTGAAGGCTTACTTCTCTGTCTCTTGGGTGAAACCGTTCTAACAACATGATGAACAAGTAGAAAGATCAGATATTTTTTAAAAGGTTCAAGGGAGTTGCAGAGCATGTCCTTCAAAATAGTCTAAATTAGTGAAAAATCACCCTATTTCTGATACCTTTTCTCACCCATACTCACAAATGTTTTTCTGATAGAATGGCTGATACACACTAGCTCCTACTTAAATGACTGTTCTCATTTCTAGGCCTTTCAGAGTATTAAAGGTACACAATGAACAAGTAAAAAAAAAAAAATCTCGCTCAGATTCATTTCAATATTGTATTAGCAATTATTATATTTAATAATATTAATGTGTCATCAAAGTTAGTAATCTGATGTGCTTTCGAACTTCCATTCCTATTTCTGAATTCCTTTGCATATCAAATTTTCGTTTTTGCCTTCTTTTCTGTAACTGAATGCTGAGGATGGACCTAGTCAATTCTTTCATAAGGCGCATTCCATATGCAGATGAGATCTCTGTGGTTACAGGGTGTGGCAAATGATGTACTTTTGCAAAAAGAATTTTTTAAGAACTTCATTTGGAAAAAACAAAAAAGAACTTTGCTTTCACTTGTTCTTTCTTTGGTTTCTATAAAATGTTAATAAATATCTAAAGATAGTAAAGAGTAAGCATGCCCCCCTTCCAAAAAAAAAACTAACTGAAGAAAACTATGGGAAGTTACCATATTAACTGAATCACTAACCTGAATACTGAGTGAACACAGCTGCTGGAATAAAGCAGCCCACATTCCCTGGTGTGTGTGTGTTCAAGCCACTAATAGAAGTGCAAAGTGCTAAAAACCAGAAACTGTAAACTTTAAAAGCCCACCTATGTTTGGGTCGCCCACCAGGTGACTTGTACACAAGATTTTCTCCTGCAGATGGGGGGAGAGTGAAACGGGCCACTACTTTTCAGACCTCCAAGCACCCCCAAAAGCACCCCTGTCTCAAGTGTTCAACAGGCCAGCTGCAGAGCCAGAATGGAGAGCTGAGATGGCTTCCCACAGCATTGCTGCGCCCAGAGAACCTCCATAACCGACTCCCACGCCAGCCTGCCTTCTTGGAGGAGACTGACCCTGGAGGCCTGGGGAGTGCAGCACTGCGGGCAGGGCCACCAGGGAAAGGACGCTAATGCGTAGGAGGCCTCAGGGAGGCAGTGACAGCACTTGATTCAGAAAGATGAGACAGCCATGAAAGAAGCATAAAAGAAGACAGATCTCATTGCAAATTATCATGATGCTGCAATTAGAAGTCCTTTAAGAGCCCTGAAGAGAAACTCAAAAGGGTTCTCTGTAATCAAGTTACAATATTTTTTTAAACAAGGAAACATATTCACTTATTTTTAAATTCATTGACATTTAGGGCACCATTCCACTGGTGAATTTTGACTCCAGGGGCACTCAAGCTGGTAATCTATGACTTACGGAGAGACAAGCTCAAACATTACTAAACAAATTACTCTTTATTTAATTTATTTATGTTTATGAGAACCATGAAGTTTACAATGAAAGCAAAAGTTCACAGTCATGCAAGAGGCCCAGGACTGAAGCCTGAATCCGATATGGTATGGGCAAGTTACCTAAACTTGGATAAGCCTCAGTCTCCTCATCTGTTGTTGTAATGATGCTGTCATGATTCAGTAAGAAAAAAGTGTGTATACAAAGTAGGAAGCACATAGCAGGAGCTCACTTAGCTATTATTTTATCATGCCTGGTCCTATACAGCATAGAACACAGCTAGAAATTCTACAGGCCCAGTCCTTTCAATTACAATTAAGAAAAGGAAATCCTTCACATATTCCAAATGCTCACAGGAGGAAATTTTTTAACTTAGGAACCAATTTGTCAATGGGGAGTAAGAAGAACCACTGGAACCCATTCAACAAATCTTTATGAAGCTCCCAATGTGTTCCATATACTAGCTGTTGCAAAGATCAGAGACCACAAGTGTCATCTTTGAACTCTGGCTACCTGTGAGCAGACAGGCAGACGCATGTTCATGGGCTGCAGACATGTTCAGAGGTGCAGCCTTGTGTACTATCTCCTCCGAAAACGACCTCTGACCAAAGATCTCACCAGGGCAGAAAGGGCCTTGGCAGGGTGATTGCTTTTGGTTATAATGATCACAGAAGGCCCATGAAAGAAAGGACATTGGAGCTGGACCTTGAATTTAGAGATGAGGCACATGTGGGAAGATAAAGACAACATTCTCAGTGGACAGAGGCCTCCCAAGAACATGTGGGAAGTGGAGGTCTATGGAGGCAAATGCCAGGAATAAATCAGTTGATATCTGACGCTGAATCTGAAGTAGTTTTCTACCTATGGTATAATCAAACCCCTCCCTTCATTTTTCACAAAACCTCCAGGAAATGGTGTGCACAACAGCCTTATATTAGTGGTTCCTGGGGTTGGTGGGGAGTGAAAAAGAGCTAACTGTACTCCACCCAAGGTCAGGGGTCTGAGGAGAAACACTGAAGGAGCCCAAAGCTTTAGGAGCTACAGATGGGGAGCAGGAAGCAGCATGGGTATGCCGGAGGACCATGAAAACTTCCACAGAATCCCCAGCAGCATGTACGAGCCTGAGTCACTTTCAGATACTACAGAAAAGGGTAATCCCAGAAGCTAAAAGAACATGGAAACCTTTGGGCTAGAAAGATAGGGAGAAAATCCCAGAAGCTTCCAGACTAAAAACAAGCCAAAGCAAAGCAAAAGAATAAGGTTTCCTATATAAGAAAGAGAAGCAGACTGGCAGAGAAACATCTGCGTCACCAAATGCTGGAAGATACTGAAACAAAGTTTATGGAGTAGGGAGAAAATGACTGTTATCATAGAATTATACCCAGACTATGGTTTATGTGTGAAGGAAAAAGAAAGGCATCTTCAGAAGTATAAGAACTCAGAAAATATATCATGCATATAGTCAAAAAAAAGAGAAAGTGCTCAGGAAAAGGAGAGGGTATGGTTTACAAGGAAAATCAGGAAAGCTGTGAGGAAAGGCTAAGACATTTTTGATAATATGGATATGAATATAAAGTAATTATTAAAATTCAATGGGATACAAGAGCAAAAATAAAGAAGCCACATGGAATTAAAATTCCAGATTACTTCAACAAAACCTAGGAAATGAAAAGAAAGAAGTCAAAAGTCCTACCCATTTTGTCTTGTTCCATGGTAGACTATTTTAGATAGTGGTTAATTCTTGACATTGATAGAGAAATACAAATAAAAACACTCTTGTTTAAAATTTAAAGATCATTCCCAGAAGAAGAAAACTAAGACACAGAACTTCTAAACCACTGGAGGAAAAAAGAGGACGAATGAAAATGACATTCTGTAAAAGACAAGAAAAGAGTAAAGAAGTATTTTGAGTACTACAAAAACTTATAAAATTCAAAGGCAGGATATGATCTGAGCTGTTCGATAAGATAGTCACTACCCAGAAAGTGCTATTTAAATTTAAATTAATTAAGATTGAATAAAATTTAAAATTCAGTTCCTTTGTCATACTAGCCACTTGAAATGTGGCTAACAGCTTCTGTACTGGGTGGGCATTTCTATCACTACAGAAAGTTCTAGCAGACAACACTAATAGTGAAAAATACTAGGAAATGAATCCATGTAAACTATGATCCTATGTATGTTAAATATGCGCTTTTTTATATATATTAAAATGTGAACTGACTAAACTGTCCATTAGCAGGGACTCTAGGATATAAGACGACCGTGGTGCTTTCACTCTCTGTACACTTTACTGTTTGAATCTTTAATAAGCATATTTTACTCTTACAGTAAGTGAATAAAACTTATAACCTATGTTCAAATGGCATAACAATGAACCAGCCACTCAACCAACCTCTTTCTTGAACATGGTACATAACTTGGTTTCAAACTGAGTTAACTGAGTTAGCTGGACTTTAGCATACATATATTATGTACACTCGTGTTAACAAGCAATTTCACAACAAAATATGTGTTGTATTCTTAGATATTTTCTACAGTTAGGCAAACTCCAGAAAAAGATTCTTCTGGGCCCAAGGGTGATATCACCATTTCATATGCAAGTCTCAGCAGATATTTGATAATTTCGAACTGTATTTCTTGAACTGAGGTGGTTCCTTAGGCAAAGACTGTTAACACACCTTTCCATTTAGATTTATACAGTTGATAACCGATCAAATTTTGAGAAAGGGAAGCTTAAATTCTCATCCCTTAAATTTTCAATGACAAAAATCTATTGAGACTTACCAATGGTAATTTTTTGCATTTCCCCATTGATCTCATATAGTTAACTAGGAGAAGTTCCCAATATCAACAATACACAGGTACAGTCCCAGAAGGGACAATATACTGCACAGATTATTCAATTTTTCCCATGTTGGGGGTAGAAGAAGAGAGGTTATGTTCTTTGTTAAAAGAATTCTAAAGTTTTAATCTTTGCCAAATACCAGATCTTTAATTTTTCTAAGGAAAAAACTTTCTTAAAAATGTCTGGGAATAACCCCCAAACACTTAAGTATTTCATAATTACCCCAGGGGATAACTTAGCCATTTATCCACCAACAAAGGCACATTCATATGTGCTTATTTTGTCCCTTACATAAATATTCTTGGTAGCTGCCTCCTATCCCACCATAATGAATATGGAGGTAAAAGCTCTCTTGGTAGGAAGAAATGAAAAACATCCATTTGTCTAGGAAATATGCATTCTGAAAGTCAGTGTTGATAAAGCAAGGAGAGAGATTTGCTTTTGTTGCCCACTTAAACACTAATTTTATTTGGGACCAACTGTGTGACCTTTATCTAACAGTGGACAATAACTATGCTTAACATGGGGTGGTGAGCTGCAAAACAGAATGACCACTACCCGGCATAGTTTACAAAAGGAGATGCTTGTCAGCAGGGCAAGGATAAGACGAGGTTAGTCATTTCTTCAACAATTTGCCCTGTCTTCAGTGGTTTCCCCAGATCCCTTCAGAAGAAAGTAAAAGAAGGCATGTATACATTAAATTTAGAGGAGTTTTAAAGATCCTACCTAACCTCAAGCCCCACCTGCCTAAGCTCCTAGGCAGTCACACTATCGATAACCTCTTCAGTATCACGGCCACCCACTGTAGAACAGAGACCTTCAGTACTCTAGACCATTTCTAATAATTCACACAGGAAGCAGGATTGAAGTTAATTTTCATTTATGTAGAAAGTCTTTGCTTAAAAAAGAAAATAGCAGTGTAAACAAGATTACCTTAGAACTTCGAATTACTTGAAAGTTTTCAAGTTCCCTTAAGCTCTTTACAAAGACCTGGTTACTTCCCCTCATTGTCAATCATAAATTAAAGACAGTTATTTGAAGGATCTTTCTAGGTAATCCTTTATTAGTCTAGTTCTATTTTGTTGACAAAAATAAACAACATAATTTGAATATAGTCTTACTGAGGAAAACTGATAATCCCTCCCTTCCCCCAGGTTTTTTTGAATTCATGATATTTATATAATGATACGCCACTTTCATACTTGGGTGGACCAAAAAGTTAAACAGCAAATTTTCCATGAAAAATAGGATAGAAATAGGGAGATTCAAGTATTTTATTGCTTTTAATTAAACATAAAAGCCACTACATTTAATTGAACAGAAAATATATTTCATCTGTGGACATTCAGCATCATCCACAAAAATGAAATACTCTTTTTAGTCCATAAAGAAAATTCTATGAAAATGAAAGAAAAGTATCCATGATAGTATTTACATTTTGGTGCAAAATAATCTTATTTGGTATTTCCCTTTTATCTGAGGCTCTAGTTTCATTTAAATATGTCTCAAACAACTAATAAATACATCATACTCAATTGTTGGGTATTTTAATTCTTTTTGACTATAAGGGCACTATTTAGTAAATTGTTGCTTTGGTGTACTGACTCATGCCTTGCAGCTTCAATGTGCTAATTCACCTTTAAAAAGTAAAGCACTTTACCTACTCATTCTTCCAAAGGTTTTCATGTAAATTGGTGGGGAATGAAGAGACCAAGCATAGAAAAGAGGAGCCATTTAAATTTTAACATTTACCAACTTAATCTACTTAAGAAAAAAATCCAGGTTTCTACTAAGCCCTATCATCAGTCCACATGCCAAATAAAATACAATTATTCCCCCAAATTTGGCACACATTATCTAAACTCAAATCCAAAAAAGCAGTCCAACAATTGCAGCAACTGGGATTTTTACTAATCTCCTAATGTTTTAATAGACTACAGTAAACCCATTATATCAATCTCTTCCCACTAGAAACTGTTACATTATTGGCTCTTGGTTAAAACATTTCAGTCCACTGGGTGTCTCTAAATTTTGAGTAGCCATGCTAACATATAAGTAATGTGGTCACACACAAAACTGAAAACCTCTGAAGAGGGCATGGAGATGTCTTTGGGTGCTAATCTGAGAACTTCATCAGGTTCTCAGGACCGGCCCAGATCAATGGGCACACTGAATAATTCTTTGTATCATGGACATTCCTGATTGCGAAAGCAAAAAAGAATCAAACCTTCAAAAAAAATGAATAATAAACAGAAATTACAATGAAGAGAGAAGTGCGCAGGGCCTCCCCAGAAAGATAAGGGGCGAGTTCTTAACTTATTTGGGTAATTCCTCCCATTTGCGCCTGCGCCCATGGCTAATTGTCTCAAAAACATATTTATATTTAGCTATCAATCACAGGCAAATTTCTATCACTGCAGCCATAGCACTGCATAAACAGAACTCAGGCTCAGAATGCTGTAGAATTTCCTTTCCTCTCTTTTAATAAAATATCCTAGACTTGAATTATAACATTGGGTACTTGCAGCTGTCAGTGAAGTATTCACTGCAGAAATAAAAAAGGCAACTTGCAAATAAATGGGAGAAACATTTAGTCAGCTTTTCTTTTCCTTGATCTCTCTTAATATTTTATAACACATTAAAGCTCAGTAAAAGTTCCTTTCTTAAATAAATCTTCAAGGAGACGTTAAATAGAATGCAAATGCTTTACAGTTTAAATCATCAATCATTTAAAGAATCATCTCCATGAACTGAATAAATAAGCCATCTGTGACTAAGGCCCTCCCTATCATGTTTTTAAGCTGACCCAATTCTTCAGTCACCATGGTTTGCAAATTCTCACTTCTAAGGGGCAGCAACAGCGGTGTGTGCCAGCGCAGTCTGAATCCAACGGGGTAAGAAGCAATGTAAGCACCACCTTTAAAGACACCAGTCTCTAAAATGAACCCCTGCCTCTAAAATCAGAACTTGAATACCATCCGTAACCGGAAGCAATCTTTTCTCCAAGGGGAGAGCAAGTCAAGGGGGGGCATGGGAGCAGTGAAACGGGGTAAGTCGCCGGCCAGGTGTCGGCGCGTCTGGCCTGGCAGCTCCAGCACCGTCTGCCAGCAGGATCGGCCCGGTCTGAGGGAGCTACCCCACAAGGGATCCGCGCTCGGGACGTCGGACTCGCTCCAGAGAGCTCCGCGGACTGCTCGGCGGCGGCAAGCCTGCGTCCCGGCCCCCGCGCCCCCGACCCGGCTCCACGCGGGCGGGCCGGGGGCGCACAACTTTCCGCAGTTCCCCATCAGCAGCGCCGGAGCGCCCGGCGCAATCTCTACCCGCTGCCCACCTTGGGCGCTGCTTTCCTCTGTGGGTGGCGGCGGCCGGGGGAGGGGTGGGTCTACAAGGGCTTGAGGGAGGATGACAGCGAGCGGAGAAGGGCCCCCACCCCCACGGGGCCGCCACAAAGGGAAGGGTGCCGCGCCTCCCCTCGGTCCCACCGAGGCACACGCTGGCCGAGGCCGCACGTCGCGCCGCAGGCCGGAGCCGGGCAAGCGCAAGCCGCGCGGCAGGTGACAGCGCGGGCCCCCGCGTCGGGCCCCACACTTCCCGCCCACCCCGCAGCCTCGCCTCCGCCGCTTGCTCCGCACCTCGCCGCGGTCTCGGAGCCCGGCCGGCCCACACGGGGACCAACCGCGCCCCTCCGAGCGGCCGCCGGGCCCGCCGCGCCCCCGGGCCGGCGTCCGAGCGAGCGGAGCCCGCGGCGGGCGCCTACCCCTTGGCGTGCTCCGTCTCCTCCTCATTGTCCCCGTCTATGCCGCACGTGTCCTGGTCGTCCAGCTCCAAGCTCTGCTGGCTGGCCGCGGACTCGCTGTCCTCCGCCATCGCGGCGGCGCGGCTGGGGGGCGGCGCTCGGGCCGCGGGCGTGGGGGCCGCGGGGGCGGGGGGGAGGGCCGCGCGGCGGCGGCGGCGGCGGCGCGAGCAGCTCCCTCTAGTGCCGCCGGCCGCCTCCTCCGAGAGAGCCGGGGCGCCGCGCCCGCCCGGCCTGGGCCCGCCCACCGCTGCTGGGCCGGCCGCGCGGGAGGGGGTGGGGGGCGAGTGCGCCGCGCGTCGCCTGGGCGGGGACCCAGCCTGGACCCGATGCCGGCGGGCGCCCCGGCCCCGTGCTCGTCGCGGAACACCGCAACGTGCAGGCTCGCGTCCTGTGATCACCATTTTTGGAACACAGGCCACGCGATTACATCCCTACATGTGAAGAAGCTCTTTTAACCGCTGCAGGGATTTTTTACTCAGAAGTAGGCATGCCAAGGCCCGTGATTTCCAGGACCCTCCTCCCACCACCAAATACATAGACTTTTAAAAAATTCCATTTCACGTTTCTGTCTGATACACTACAAAATTAAAGTCAAAACAGAGTGCAGCCAACCTTCCCTTCTCCATTGCAACGGGACTCGGAGCCCTAAAATTCTTGACAGAAAACTTATATTTTCCACAGACACTACAGTTGGCCGAGACTAGAACCATCCTGGGGACACTGTCCATGAGGCTGGGGAATTGGACAGGTAGGCCACTCTGGCTTCCCCAGGTCAAAGGCATGACCTAGACCTCTAAGCAAAAGTGGGTGGCCTTCTAGGTTGAAATGTTCTCTCTCCTGGTGAATGGAGGAGGCAAAGGAAGCACTCCACGGTTGCTCAGTAAAGGCAGGTGAAGTTCAGACTCTTGCTTGCTGTTTCAGTTTGTACACAGCAGCCCTTCCTTTGCTTTCCTGTAATGGGTAGTGTTCAAAGGTCCTGCCAGGCCACGGGAAGGTTTCACAAAGGCAGTGGAAAGATAGTTAAAACTGCTCATTGTGGGAAATTGGACCTTAAAAACCACCTGAAATTTCTGGTGTGGGTCCTTTTTGTGCAAAAGGTAGGGAGAGCAATTGGTGGTGTTTTTTTCCCAAGGGAGACTATGCTCTTAAAATGCAATAAGATAGAAGTATCTAAAGACAGAAATTGCAAAGCGATTTCAGAGCCCACCAGTCTTTCAGACTGAGCAATGTTGAACCTGCTGAGGTTCTGCAAGAAGTGCAAAATGAGGCCAAAACACGAAGGAAATACAGTACTGTATTTCCCAATGGCAACTATTTCTGTGGCAAAGTCACATGTGGCCTCTGGCTTCAAACTGGAGGATAAGGACAAATATAGTTCTCTCCGTTTGCTGTGGCTCTCCCTTGTGAACATGAAGAGCTGGGTAACTGTAACGTGGTTGGGTAAGCAGCGGGACTCTGACCAAGAGCAAGCCTATCAGATCAGTGGATAACCTATCAGAAAGGTTCTCTAAAAGATTTTTTAAATACAAAGCAAAGGAAACTCGGCAGACATATATTTATTTGAATTTTCAAGAAGCTTTGACTAAAAACCTCTCAAAAAAGAATAAGAAAACAAATAATCCTAGAGAAATGAAATGAGGGCATCAAAAACCATTACAGTAGAAAACAATGACAAACAAGAACATCTGTTCTCCCAGAATGGAAAGAATTTGGCCCTGGGACTTGATGGAGATATTATATAATACAAATGTTTGTCATCATTAATCATTTGAAGGAGGACAAAGTTTGCAGGTCACCCAGGAGATCCTTAACCCTGTTGTCACGTATAGAAACTCACTGTTTCTTAAAATATTTATTTCCCTGGTTTAATCCCAGAGTGTGGGGAATTGGAACCAAGAAACATCTTCTAGAATCTCAGAGATTCAGGATTTATCTGGGGGAAGAGAGACTGCAAGGTATGTTAAAAGAGGCCCTTGGGAATTTCCTATCCTGCTGACTCATCTCCTATTACAGATGTAAGACCATAGTTGTATAATTGGTCTTGTTTAAAACTATTATAACTTTTTGACTTTAAAACTGAGATTTATCAAATTCTAGGTTTCCGGTCTTAGAAACTTACATGGGCAGGAAACAGCATAGGAAGTTCCTAAGCTGCCAATAAAATCCGTTTTAGAAGCAGGGAGAGAGTGGGATTGAAAGAAAGGATGCCCCACTGGAGCCAGGAACCATGGAACACAGTGAGCTGTGTGGCCATTTCCAGGGAGCAGAAACAATGCTTAATCAAGGGAATGTTCCATGTACCTGGAACAGAGTGACATGACCAGACAGTTTAGAGTATTATGGATTAGTGGCTATTTTTATCCTTCCATTTTGAATGTAAGTATCTATGTTTAGAGTATTATGGATTAGTGGCTATTTTTATCCTTCCATTTTGAATGTAAGTATCTATGTGGTTATCCTGTTCTTGGATGACCAGTGGAGCTGCCTTTAAACTAATGTCAGTGTCAAGGTCCTGCACTTTGAATCTGATGCCATGATTTAGATGAGATGTTGGGGAGCCTTATGGAGGGAAAGGAAATGTATATGTCTATCAAATCATCACAATTGTATACTTTAAATATATACAATTATATTTGTCAGTTATTCCTCAATACCATTTTTTAAAAAGACACTGGGAGATATCTAACTGGTGCTGGTGAGGATGTAGAGACACAGATATATTCCTGAACTACTGGTGGAAGTACAAACTAGTTCAGCCTTTCTGGGGAACAATTTGGAAATATCTGTTAAAAGACAAAATCCCATGCTGAAATTTACCCTTTGGACATATGCTCAAAATCTTATAAGATAAATGTGCAAGGATATGCATTGCAACATTGAGTGACAGGATGTTAAAGAGATATCTCAAGTTGTCTTGGAAGTGAGGCTACAGCCCCAAAGCTGAGAATAATAGGTGCTAATCACCTATATTTGAAGGACCAATTGGCAGGACTGGTTCGGTGGCCAATACTGTTCTTCCCCCTCTAGTTTATATTAACAGAAGTGCAGGAGTTAGAAGCACCCTAAACTTCAATGTTCAAGGTGAGAGCTACTCACTTCCCTCCCCTAATGCCAAATGTGTCAGGGTGCAGAGAACCTCCCTGGAGACCAACTGTGTCTGTGGGGAGGGAAGGCTGACATCTAGCTGGGACGCAGAAACTCATGGACCCACACAGGCACCTTTGTTGTTGCAGAATTTGGTAAGAGAGTTCTTGGAAAAACCAACGATATTTCCTCAGAAGTTTGGGAACAGATAAAGATTAAGACCAGTTCTTGCTTCTTGCCTGGGTAATTTGGAAATGAAAGGCTTGCTGGAGCAATCTGGTTGTGTGTATGTCCTAAGGGTCATGCAGACCAGGAACAGTAGCTGGATTTGAGTTGTCCTGCTGGTACCATGTCCAAAAGGGCAGCCATCCAGCTAGAGGGACCCCAGCGATAAGAAGTTTGAAGTATATGGCCAGGTGCAGGAGCTGGTGGAAGAGATTAGCAGTCGGCTAGCCAGGAAACTTGTGGGTCATCCAAAGGATCTGTGCAAAAACCATGAAAGAAACACCATTTGGACACCTGCCACACAGCAGGCACCAATGACCAAGAGAAGATTATATCTGCACCATTTATGTAAAAAAGGTTACACCATTTTCCTCTAATCCCTCTTCCCTACCATCTGGACTCCGGAGGAACTGGAGCCCTGGAGTGTTAAGTGAAATGCCAGACTGAGGGTGAGGATGGAGTTGGCATTGGACATGAGATTGAAGATTTAAACTCAATGTGACTGGAGGGAACTTTTTAATACCTGAAGTGCCTGAAAGCTTTGGAAGTTTCCCAGAATGTATCACTTTGGCTGAGGGAAGGGAGTTTTGAAAGAGCATGGCTGAAAGCAGTCACTGAAGAAAGAATACAACCATTCTATTTTATAAAAACAAAGCACAAAAAACTACCTATATATCATTTTATCTATAAGTGGCATCTCCAAGCAAAAATGGTACCATTCTTTTAAGAAGAAACTATGTATCTATTCAGAGCTCTGCACTTTCCTATTTGCATTTATGGCCAAGGAAGATTCCCACAGGCCACATAATGTAAACCTCAGTATTGGAATTGGTTGAGAGTTACAGGCTGGCTGAATTTGTAAGAACTCTGAATTTGAGAATGTTTTTACAGAAATTCATAGAAAGTGATTTGTTTTAAATGGCTTTTCTATTAGACACAGCCATTCACCCATCAAGATTTCTTAACATTACTTTTCTTGCCCCACTCGAAGGACAGGTACGTTGGTTGTTTCTCTGTGGTGGAAATAGATTGGTGCTGATCCAACCATGTTCTCTCAGCTTCCTTTGTCTCCATCCTCCTCCTTTAAGGCAACTGAAATCTTGACTATTGGAGATACAGCTTTTCCTACCAACAGACTAAACTGATCTGACCCTTGAGAGAAGCCAGTCCATAATGTTGGAGCTGTTTCGCTCCCAGAACCTAGCTTATAGAAGAAGAACCAAATGAGGAAAAAAACTGAAAATCCTGTTCCGAATTAAAGGTGTCTGTATTCTCCTGTTCTGTATTCTTCCACATCTGCAGTCCTCGTTTCTTCCTCTTGGCAACAAAGGTCAACGTGAGTGGAGTCTGGTCACATTATTGTAGATCCCATATTAGTGAATGTTTCTTTAAATGCTGTACTATGCACAGGAGAGAGTACATTTCTCTTTTGCAAGGCACTGCCTAATACCAACTCCAGATTGGACATCCTTGGCATATCTGTGACTCTGTACTTGACAGAGTCAATCTGTACTGAACAGTTAACTTTCAGGAGTAATAGAACCAAGAAGACAGAGAGACTGGAAGTAAAATCAAATGCACAGGGATGTCTGTACTACAGTAGAGATCATGTCAGGGGGATGGTTGAAGAGTATCTGATTGTCCTAAAAGTCTTGCCCTGTATCACCTTCTGGACATAAAGAGCCATGGTTTTAAGATCAAGTAATTATAGAAAGAAAAATTACAATGTCATGCTTCTATATTATTTTCTGCCTCCATGATCTCTCATTTAACACAGGTTCCCTTGCCTCCTACAAATTGGGATTAGTTAAAGTAGCTCATGAAGGAACAATATTGTTTGGCTTCAAATCTTTATTTAGCAATTGTATGTCAGAATAAACAATGCCTTTCTCAGGCACTGTAGGGTAGTGATTGAGCACGAGTCTGCTGTAAATTCTGGCCCAGCTGCTTATTAGCTGTGTGACTACAGAAAAGATACCTAACTTCTCTGTGCTTACGTTTCTTAAAAACATAAAAGCTAATGATTGCTAACATTTATACATAACTGAGCACTATCTATGTGTCAGTAACTCCAACAGAACTTGCTGGTATATTAGATGTGGGTGGAAAAAGGGAGGAAGCAAGACTCCCAGGGTTATTTTATTTGCAAGTAGCTTTATACTGAGTCAATTTTGCTAAGCTGGAATTGCATTTCCTAGATTTCCCTTTCCATATAGTTCTGGCTGGCACAGACTCCAAGAGATATTTTTTATGAAACTTGGAAGGTGGAAGTAAAGCTGCAGTCATAATTCTTACTCTCCAAATGTGGATGCAGGGCACCATTTGCTAGGGCAGCCTGTGCACACTCACTCACCTTCCAGCCCAGATGGGCAGAGCACCCAGGCCCTTAGCTTCTCCCACTCTGGGCAAGTCTCCCCCTTGCAGATTCTCCCTGTTCTGGGCCACAAACATGTGCAGCTCTGCAGGAAAGACACCAGCTTCTCCTGCAGGTTACCCTGAGCAGCAAGATTAGAGTGGGTGAGAGACAAATGTTTATCCCAGCTCGTTTTCACGGTATATTAGATGTGGGTGAGGAAAGGGAGGTTTCCCTCAGGGGTCTAGTTCTTCCTCACAGATTCCAGATGTCCTGGCTCTCACCCATCTGCCATCCATCCCAATTGCAGGGCTGACTGACCTGTAGCCAAGATCTTGCAGAGATTTCTCCCCCACCATTCAGCATTCACAACTGTGTAAGGTCCAACTCCTATATATATAAGAAATCTCCATTTAGATACCACTCTTAGGGATTCTGCTTTTCCAATCAAACCTGATCAAATACAAGAAGTCTTACCCTTCAATATTCCAAGATTTACAAACCCAGCAGTTGGCAAAAGCATTCATGTGTTCTCAAAGAAGTTAGTCACCTAAGTTTTCCTTATCAGTGGGGCAGGTTCTTAATGTAAGGATGTGGAAGATAACCATATTCTAAAACATCTGTCTGAGTCATAAAAATAAGAAAAGGATAGTCACTGTGAAATGTATGATCATTCACAGAGATTTTTACCTTGAGAAAAATGAGAGGGTGATAGAATTATCAAGCCTCCTTTATAGACATAAACACTGGCAGTCCATATGACATTCATATTATTTTCTCAACAGAATCTATGATAGCAGTTAAGAGAGGGAAGGAGAGGGAAGAGGAACCATGCAACACTGGGAGCCCCCAGTGAAAGGGTGGGCAGAGGTGTCCTGGGAGGGAGACAGTAAGAACTCAGGTAGATACCAGAGAACCAGGAAAATGCTGTATAACCTGGGGAAGAAGAGACTGTCTGGGAAGGACTAGCCTGTCAGTGGAGAAGAGAAGAGCAAAGTGAGAGGTAAATTCTGGATCTACTGGGAACATTTTCAGAACAGTGTTGAAGCAAAGGCCAGACCACAGTGGAGTAGAGTCGCTTGGAGGTGAGAATTCTACGAGATGGAGATGGAAAGGTGGGGCTGAGTGAAAACATGCTTGAACATGTTAACAGGGTAATGGAGAAGGAACAAGTTGGGTGGGAGCTGGTGAGGCCCAGGAGACAGGGTGGGGAGAGGACTGAGAGAAGGTGGGTGGGGCTCCAGCCCAGCAGAAACAGCCCCGGGGGAGGAAGGAATGGTGGGGATGGGTGCACTCACCCCGAAGTCCTCCTCATCCCTTCTTCCTTTGCCACCCTGTGAATGCATGTGTCCATCAGGGCTTGGCCCTCTTCCATTCAAATTCTACATCCCTCCCCAATCAAGCTCACCTCTTTGACAACCTTCTCCATCTGTCCACTGATCTAACACACTTAAACTCATCTCTTCTCACATCAGCCTCTCTCATTCTCAACATCCTATAGAGACCTACACCAACATGTCCAAGAACTGGGTACACTAACGTGCCAATCCCAGCCAGCTACCCGGAAGAGAACATTGTTTCCTTTGTCCTCTCCATTGTCTAGCTTCATTGGTTACCAGGCATGGCAGAATCACTGTCTACCTGGTCAGTTAACTAGGAAACTGGCTCCTCTTTGCTGCATGGCTTCCTTCACTCCCTACATCCAACCACTTACTGTGTCTTACGGAGCCTCCTCCTCAATCTCTCAAATGTATTTTCGTTCCATACCTAATGCAACTGCCCTCCATTGGACTCCCATCCTTTCTTGCCTGCCGCATTTCCATCCAATCTGCTCTCCAAATGACTATCTTTGATCATTTTACTCCCTTCCTTAAATCCTTCAATGGTTCACCATGGCTTACAGGGTAAAATCCAAACTCTGCAGCTTGGTAAACAAATTCTTTAATTTCCAACTACCTTCAGTGTCTATTTCGTGTTGACTCTCCCTGCGTTTCTATCTTGGACGAGCATTCCACATGGTTTCCCAGCTCAGAATCTCAGCACGATTTTCACTGTGCCCAGAATATGTCCACCATGACCCTGGCAACATTCACAATTTAAAAATCCTTCAAAATCTAGCTCCTAAAATCACTTCCTCTGTGAAATCCTCCTTGATTTTCCTCCCAGAGTTGTCACTCTCTACTGTGCTGTGTCTGGACTTGGTATATATTGTGATTACCACATAATGATAATCATATAACTTAACGTGATAATTTAATGTGATCTATTATTTATCCTGTGTCTGCATCGCCTCTGGACAGTATGTTGCTTGAGAGCAAGACCCATTGTCAGTTGTCTCCAGTGTCTTAGAGAGGGCCTGGCATACAGTAGGTATGTAATGAAATTTTGATGAGTGGCATTGAATTTTACTTCCCTTCACTACAGTGGTCTTTCCCAGGATTCACATGCACAACTTTCTGAGTATTCCAGGGCTAGAGCATAGGCTTTGTGGCTCCACACACGGTTTGCTTCCATTGATGAGTGAGATGCGAAAGTGCTGTGTCAAGAACTGTGAGGGGCCTGAGATGTTACCTGACTTGCAAGGGAATAATTAGCTCATCACAGTTTTACTGCTACTAGAAGACATGAGATTCCTGGGTCAAAAACAAAAGACTTTGTCTCAGAGCTCAGCACGCAGGTGAGGCGGATGGATGGCTGTTCTCTCGGGAGTATACTTCTCAGAAGAACCCTGAGCTTAGCTAGGGAACCAATTTTTTTATTAATTGAAAATATTTAATTGTGGGAAAATGCACATAACATGAAATCTGCCATTTTAACTATTTTTAAGTGGGTGATTCAGTGGTATTAAGCACATTCACACTGTTGTGCAGCCATCACCACCATCCGTCTCAGGAAGTCTTTTCATTTTGCAAACTGAAACTGTCCCCATCAAACATTAACTCCCCATTCCTCCCCTTCTAACTCCTGGCAACCACCATTATTCCTTCTGTCCCCATGAATTTGACTACACTAGGTATTTACATAAGTGGAATCATGCAGTATTTATCCTTTTGTGTCTAGTTTATTTCACTTAGCATAATGTCTTTAAGGTTCATCTATGTTGTAACATGTATCAGAATTTCCTTCCTCTTAAGTGAGGAAAAAGTAATATTCCATTTTGTATATATCACATTTTGTTTATCTTTTCCTTCACTGATGGCCCCTTGACCTTTCACCTTTTGGCAAGGGTGTAAACATGGGTGTCCCAAAATCTGTTCATAGTCCTGCTTTTAATTATTTTAGGTATACACCCAGAAGTAGAAATGCTGGGTCATATGGTAATTCTATTTTTTAATTTTTTTAGGGAGTACCATGTTTTGCACAGCAGCTGCACCATTTTACATTGCCATGAATAGTGCCCAAGGGGAGTGTGACCCTGATGACACTGATTTTGGATTTCCACCCTCAGAACTAGTGAGAGAACAAACTTTTATTGGCTTAAGCCACCAACTTTGTGGTGATGGCATCCCTAGGAAATGAATATATCACATGTAGCAGGGTGCTGATCAATAAGTGTATGGGAGTGGAAATCACTATAATGGGCTCTAAAAAGGAAATTAAAGAATCCAAGTGTTGCTCCTCATTCCTCTCATGGTTGATAAGCCATTCTCAGAAAAATAAATAAGAAATACAGCAGAATACAGTGAGTTGGCAGACACTTCTTGGCCCATGCATATACCACAAGGGACAGCTGGGGTAGGCAGAGAGAGAGCACTGGACTCCCTGGTGGAGGTCCAGGGCATTCAAGACTCAGCCCCTACAGCTGTGTGACCCTGGCAAGGCTCACCCCTGTGGAGTGTCAGTCATCTTAGCCACAAAATGGAGCAATAATTTCTACCTTGCCTGCACCATGTGGTTGTTGTGAGGCTGTCCAGTTCATGCAGAAAGTGGTGCAAGAGAAAGTGTGGTGGAGATTTCCAAGCACAACATGGGTGTGTAGTCATTACAGGCTAGGTGTCATAGTAGGCATGGCAGAATTCAGTCCAGTGAACAAGACTGTCAGTTTATCACTGTCTTTTTGTTTTCCAGCCCTGTTGATGGCCAAACGTTCAAAGTTGTCTTGTTTAGTGAGACAGATATGACTTCACAGCATTGCTGGTGAGAGTTTGCTGAAGGAGGTGGGCTTCAAAATGCATTCTGAACAAAAGGAAGCATGCATGGATCTTGGGTGGAGAGCAGGAGCCTCTGGTGATGTGTTGGAGGAGAAAGAAGGAAACCAAATGTCTTTTGCATAGTTGGCAGGAAAAGGATTGGTGTGTGGAATTGGGAAGTGATACAAGTAAGATAATTTGATGAAGAGTCTTGAAATCAAATGTGAAAAACTGAATCCACTACAGAAGCATCCACTGATTATGTTGTCAAAGATGCAGGTGGGAGAAACCGATTTACCTACAGTGTCTGGAATCTCTTGTAAGGAACAGTCTGGAGGCAAAACTTCCAGTTAGTGTGATTTCTTTCAGATGAGAAATGACCCCTAACTGAGCCAGTTGCAGGAAGGAATGGGAGATTATTCAGAGATTCCTGCCTGAAGGACAGTGACAGTGGGTAATCAGATGATCTAGGGGAAAAATGTGTGAAGTGCCGAAATGTAGCTATCGAGCTTTCTTGTAAATACAATAGAGCATGATTACATTTTAAATTAATTCTTGGCATACCAGCCTTTGCATGTTTTAGGTTTACTTTTACCTTGCAGGTCAACTGATTTTGTTTGCAACAAATAGCCAACAGAATTCAAGAGGATAATGTTCCAGGTAAGCAATGTTTTATTTGGTTAACAAGCCTTTATTGTGTATTTCTTCTGTAGGTGAAGGGGAGGAAGAAACAAGTGTGTATATGCTGTAAGTCAGGCATGGAAACAGAGACTTTCTTATACGTTACTCCATATGAATCTCTGCAGCAGCCCTGTCATGTAGATATTAGCCTCATTTTTCCCTTCAATCTGAGCCTCAAAGAGGCCATCGAACTTACCGAAAATAGTGTCTCAACAAATTCTACAGCACTTGCAGCACTGCGTGGCAGTTCCCGTTTTCTGTTGGAGCAGATGCTTGCTACACAACGCGCCACCCTCACCTGTCATTAGCAGCCACTTGCCCGTCAAAACTGCAAAGGCCAGCCACTTAGTTCTGCCCACGTCAGCTACAGGCGGTGGTGCCACGACCTCCTTGTCAAAGAGACATAACGACGCCCCCTGGGGGCTGTTGTGGGAATCTTAACGTGTGATGCATTAATTGAACGGCTGCCAACTACTCTCCTGGCACAGGGTGCTGCAGGAAAGCATCCCCCAAAGGAGGGTTTGAAGAACAAATCAGATTCTCTCTTTTGGGGATTTGACCCGGAGCTCTAGGGAGATGGTTGTTCATTTAGCAGGGAAGGGAACAACTTTAAAAGAAAGAAAGAAAACCTGAGGCTAAGAGAAAAGCTGAGTCACGTCATCGAGGCAGAGCCGTATCCCATGAATATTCACGCAGAAGCTCCTGCCCACAGAGGAGGATGAGTGGGGTAACCAGAGGTGAGAGGCCACAGCAAGGCCAGCATCCTTGCTCTCTCCGCATTCTATGAACAGGCCTGGGGCAGCCGCTCCAGCCTCAGCTAACTGCCGCTGCTAGGGATCCTCGGTCCTCAATTTCATTTTTAGTTTCAGGGGGAATTGGCTGAGTGGTGAGCAGGCTAAGGGAGCTCACATTGGGTGTATTGTTGATATATGTCAGCTCTGTTTGTTTTTCTGGCATTGAGGAGCTTAGGAAAACAGGCCTTGGGTTCCAGGGCTTCTGGAAGACCTTGGATTCTAGGAAATCCCTGAGATCTGACTGATGCTGAGGCCAGCGCAGCTCCAGGCCTGAGACTCAGGGAGCTCAGGTAGCCTAAGCTTTCTGGGCCAGGCCGTTTCCTTGCCCCATCCTTAGGATCTCAGGGAACCCTAACTATGTCCTCAGAGCACCGTCTCCACGTACAGATGTATTGAACATGAGGTCCTCAATACATGAATGTGTCAGGGGATATAATTTGGGCCACAGTGCCTTGAAAGTGGTAGCCATGCCTAACCAAGCTGTTAATCTCCCATCAGAGCACAGTCCCGACATACCAGTGTGTCGATAAAGGCTAGTTCAGGGACATCATGACAGAGCAGGGATTAAAAATCATGTCTTCCAATCACCAAATCAAATGCTGGGCTTCATACCTGGACACCTACAGGGGGTTAAAGGAGGAATAGGACATGGCTTGCCTATGAGAGCTTTGTGTTCATATGTTGCCAGGCCATACAACTGAAATGTTATGTTGTGAAGCATTGTGCCATGGTGAGCAGGCCAGTTGGAAAGTATCGAGTGGGACATGAGTTGACCCTAAGAGGCTGGTTCACTTTGGGACTTCGGGGAACAAGGGGAAGGGAAAGAAAGACACTTGTTGCCAGAACCTTAGGCCCTGAGACCCTGGACTGAAGTCTGAGATTCAGCACGCAGGACAGGGTGTAGTGAGGAGACCAGCTGGGCTGAGACAGAAGTATAAGAGGAGACAGACAGTAGCACAAAGATTTGGAAGATTCCAAACAACAGGATGGTATCTTAAAGTCTAAAGTAATCTCTAGTCAGAACAATAGTTTTGATATTTTAAGCAGCGATTTCAAAGTTACTAGAAAATGTATATCATTGATAAGTTTTCACAAATGCCTAGGGTACCTAACTGGTTTTCTTGGTTTCACTGGATATGGCTGGTAATTGTAGGTCTGCTTTTGTTATGTAGCTGTATTCCTGTTATGTTAATGTGTGTACGCAATCTAATTAGTAGTTTAAAACCTATACATGCTTATGTTACTCTACAAGAAGATATGTCAAAGAAATTACCAATCTTCCCATGTTTTCTTCCGCCTGCTACTTCTATAGCTTTTCTTCTTCCTTCCTAATTACAACCCTTTAGTAGAATTCGTGCCTCATATCGAAAATTACCGAGTATCATAATTCTTCCAAGTGGTAAAGATACCTCAAGACAAATGCTGGGCATAGAAGCCACAGGGCATAAATATGCAAAGAAGTAAAAAGCTAACCTTTTCAAACAATGAGGCTTCCCTCTCACTTACCAACTTCACATTTCCCTGTATGGCCCCGGAAGATGACTGGTTAGCCAGAGACGGGTAAGATTCCTCAAGGGAGGAACAACCTAAGACAGGCACAGTCGCAGGGGGGCCATCAGGTGAGAAATTGGGGATCAACAGAGGTGAGGCTTAGAACCTCACCTCCCCTATCTTGAGAGAAATCTTCTGCATCCGTGGATGTTTTGTTGCCCTTGTGTAGCTTGGATTAATACTTAGTCTATAAGCACAGACCTGATCATCTACATTTGCCCTCTTACAGCACTAAATTATGTTTTCTACCTTTATCTTGCATCTACCTACCACTTCAGCATTTTATTTTAAAAATAGTAATAATAATAATAAGGGAGAAATGTGGGATTCACATATAAATCAAGTATAAAAATCAAACGAATAATCATATCTGACTTGTTTATAGTTCATAATGCGTGATCAAAACCGAAAGTTTCTGTGATATGACTGCCCTTGCACTGTTCACCATGTAAGAACTTTTTCACTATGTAAGAACTTGTTCACCATGTAAGAACTCTTGTTCGTTATGCTTCAGAAGATTGGAGACTGTTGAAAATTAGCCTTGGGGTTGATTAATGATTGTGCATTGAGTCCCCTATACAGAATTTTATTGTTGTCAATAACCATTTGATCAATAAATGTGAGAGATGCCCTCTCAAAAAAAAAAAAAGTTACTAGAAAACTTAATCCTTTCTTCAGTAAAATGATTTCATGGCTATGCTAATTTATGGTGAATAGTTTAGGAAGATTTTTTTTTATCCCATGAATTATTGAGGTGGTCATACAGAAGATGCTACTATTTTGAAGTTAGGTGTGCATCCAAAATTCATGATGAAATCATAAGTGAATTCTTTATACAGCTAAGTGTATCTTTTTGTGTATATATTTTTCAACCAGTATATAGGATTGTATAACACCTGAAGTCATGCTTTATGCTTTAATATGCACTTCATTTTTCTAAAATTATTTATTGTTTGGAACAAGGGAAGTCATGGAAATCTTTCAGAGATGAAGCCTGACTCTGGAATTTTCATATATGTTTTTCAGAGTTTTCAAGAAAACTCTAAGAATGTTATAATTTTCAAAACAAGTGTAACACGCAAGTTTTCATGTTCAACTACATGCAGTCCTTAGCAAAACTTTTGAAAACCACGCCTATTCATGGGAAAATATTGAGTGTGATAAAACGAACTGATGTCTAAATGCTCAAAGTCTGAAGGCCACTGCACTCCTACCTGCCACTATTCACAATGTCGTGGTATTTGTCCCCTGGCACCCCACCTTGGGTCTGCCCATGGAGAGAGCAATGTTTGAAAATTATTGCTGAGACATTTCGAGTCTTGAATAAAAAATTTAAGTAAGCCAGATGCTTTTAGGAAGTGTGGGCATTTGAGAAAACTTCTTCTATGTGGGTATGTGTACATCTGTGACTCTTTTTAATGGTACAATGCTAAGAGAAGTCAGCTTTTGAATTTTTTACATTGCTTTAAGATTGTTTCTTTGGATGATGGCACATACCGTTCCATAGTCAATTGATTCGTTGGTATATTCATCTTCCAATTATTCTTTCAACATTGGAATGCACACCATCATCCCAACTTTGTTTGGGTCAATGGGGCATAGAACAGCTATTGGACCATAAAGGCAAGAAGCTAAATCCCCCTCAATGTTAAGTTTAATAATTTTGGATTAAACTCTCTATATCACATTACTTTATGTCAACCTTTCCTTGCTTTCAGTCTTCCTCGTTCAAATGGGCATGCAGTTGCCCTGCCAGTCTTTGCCTGTAGCCTCCTCCTTCTTTCTCTCCCTTCGGGTAATGTAAAAAAAAAAAAAAAAAAGATGACAGCTATGTTTATGCTTTTTGGAAATTTTCAGAACTAGATCTCCCTGGAGGGCAGAGAGTATAACAGATACTAAAGGTCACATTGGCCGGTGAAGCTCTGGCTTAGTTCGGTTCTTCTATGGCTTCTTCTGTTGGGACCGAGAGCCTCTGGCTGCTCCAGCGTATCACAGGGGAAGCACAGCCTGGTACCTGTTAAGTCCTGCTTCTGCTTTCAACAAAGATTCATTTGATGAAAGGGATGAAGAAGATCATGTTTAGGTTTCAGGAAGGCTGAATTTCTAGTTTCCATTCACGCTTTGGTTGAGCCATCCTTCATTCTTGGGTAAGCTGGAGTGAGGAGAGACGCAAATGCTGGCTGGCACATGTCCTAACCAGACTCTGGCTCTGACCTGACACCTAAGACAAGTGGATGGAGTCAGAATCATTTAATTCCTGGCTCTGAGATGCTTGCTTCTTAGTTTACCCTTGTCTGGTGTCTTGCATGTAACTTTGGTTCTGGATTTCAGAGCCTGACACTGCTGCCTTCCTTCTCCTATTTCAGCCTAGATTTTGAACAACATCCTCCTGCTGTTCTGATTTCTCAATTTTGGTATCTGACAGGATGGGGCTGGGAAACATCACAAGGTCCTTGGAAGGTACAAGGTGCTCAGCTTGCTCTGTGGTTGGCTATGGGATGTGTCCGAGCAGATGCAGTTTTTTTTTTTTTTGTAGATAATTATTTTTTATTGAAGGGTAGTTGACACACAGTATTACATTAGTTTCAGATGTACAACACAGTGATTCAACATTTATATACATGATAATTCTAGGTACCAGCTATCACCATACCAAGTTGTTACCATATTTTGACTATACTCCTTATGCTATACATTACATCCCGGTTACTTATTTATTTTACAATTGGAAGCGTGTACTTTTGTTGTTGTTGTTGTTGTTGTGAGGGCATCTCTCATATTTATTGATCAAATGGTTGTTAACAACAATAAAATTCTGTACAGGGGAGTCAATGCTCAATGCACAATCATTAATCCACCCCAAGCCTAATTTTCGTCAGTCTCCAATCTTGTGAAGCATAACGAACAAGTTCTTACATGGAGAACAAATTCTTACATATTGAATAAATTACATGGTGAGCAGTAGAAGGGCAGTCATCACAGAAACTTTTGGTTTTGCTCATGCATTATGAACTATAAACAGTCAGTTCAAATATGAATACTCATTTGATTTTTATACTTGATTTATATGTGGATACCACATTTCTCTCTTTATTATTATTATTTTTAATAAAATGCTGAAGTGGTAGGTAGATACAAGATAAAGGTAGAAAACATAGTTTAGTGTTGTAAGAGAGCAAATGTAGATGATCAGGTGTGTGCCTGTAGACTATGTGTTAATCCAAGCTAGACAAGGGCAATAAAACATCCACGGATGCAGAAGATTTCTCTCAAGATAGGGGAGGTGAGGTTCTAAGCCTCACCTCTGTTGATCCCCAATTTCTCACCTGATGGCCCCCCTGCGACTGTGCCTGTCTTAGGTTGTTCCTCCCTTGAGGAATCTTACCCATCTCTGGCTAACCAGTCTTCTTCCGGGGCCATACAGGGAAATGTGAAGTTGGTAAGTGAGAGAGAAGCCTTATTGTTTGAAAAGGTTAGCTTTTTACTTCTTTGCATATTTATGCCCTGTGGCTTCTATGCCCAGAATTTGTCTTGAGGTATCTTTACAACTTGGAAGAATTACGATACTCGATAAATTTGATATGAGGCACGAATTCTATTTAAGGGTTGTAATTAGGAAGGAAGAAGAAAAGCTGTAGAAGTAGCAGGTGGAAGAAAACATGGGAAGATTGATTCTTTCTTTGTCATATCTTCTTGGAGAGTAACTTCAGCATGTATAGGTTTTAAGCTACTACTTAAATTGTGCACACACATTAACATAATAGGAGTATAGTTACATAACCAAAGCATACCTGTAATTACCAGCCATCTCCAGTGAAACCAAGAAAACCAGTTAGGCACCTTAGGCATTTGTGAAAACTTATCTATGATATGGTGGATATTGTCCAACTGAACTTGAACAGTCTGAGAGAAATCAGACAAATTAAAACAACCCATTCCTGGGGAATGTTCACATCCCTTATGTTCTTATAACAGTAAATAGTCTGTAGTTGTAAGATTTTGGAGCGCTACAATTTGCACTTCTCCTAATTCTTGGTTGAGTTCCAACAGTATAGATCCAGTCAAATTTGTTGTTTTACTGTATGCACAGGCCAGCTTAGATATCTCCTTCTTCATTCCCATGGCAAGTCCAGGTACTGGTGGGATGAGTGCATCTACAGCTGTAGCAGCATGTGGATCTTTGTTGGGGTTTTTTGATGATCATCTTCTGGCATGAGTCTTCCAGAGAGTGCTGATGTTCGAAGTTCTTTTTCATATCGTATCTTAGTTCATTTTCGGGGTAGCCCAATTAGGCTTTTATCCTCTGTATAAACACAAACAGACCCTTTGCCTACACTTTTATATGCCCTTTATACCCCTGTGTAGAACTCATTGGAGGTCTCCACACAGGAACTGCCTTTTTTTTTTTTTGGTGTCATTAATCTACACTTACATGATGAATATTATGTTTACTAGGCTCTTCCCTATACCAGGTCCCCCTATAAACCCCTTTACAGTCACTGTCCATCAGCATAGCAAATGTTGTAGAATCACTACTTGCCTTCTCTGTGTTGTACAGCCTTCCCCTTTCTCCCACCCCCCCATGCATGCTAATCTTAATACCCCCCTTCTTCTCCCCCCCTTATCCCTCCCTACCCACCCATCCTCCCCAGTCCCTTTACCTTTGGTACCTGTTAGTCCATTCTTGAGTTCTGTGATTCTGCTGCTGTTTTGTTCCTTCAGTTTTTCCTTTGTTCTTATGAGTGAAATCATTTGGTACTTCTCTTTCTCCACTTGGCTTGTTTCACTGAGCATAATACCCTCCAGCTCCATCCATGTTGCTGCAAATGGTAGGATTTGCCCTTTTCTTATGACTGAGTAGTATTCCATTGTGTATATGTACCACATCTTCTTTATCCATTCATTTATCGATGGACATTTAGGTTGCTTCCATTTCTTGGCTATTGTAAATAGTGCTGCGATAAACATAGGGGTGCACTGATCTTTCTCATACTTGAGTGCTGCATTCTTAGGGTAAATTCCTAGGAGTGCAATTCCTGGGTCAAATGGTAAGTCTGTTTTGAGCATTTTGATGTACCTCCATACTGCTTTCCACAATGGTTGAACTAATTTACATTCCCACCAGCAGTGTAGGAGGGTTCCCCTTTCTCCACAGCCTCGCCAACATTTGTTGTTGTTTGTCTTTTGGATGGCAGCCATCCTTACTGGTGTGAGGTGATACCTCATTGTAGTTTTAATTTGCATTTCTCTGATAATTAGCGATGTGGAGCATCTTTTCATGTGTCTGTTGGCCATCTGTATTTCTGTTTTGGAGAACTGTCTGTTCAGTTCCTCTGCCCATTTTTTAATTGGGTTATTTGTTTTTTGTTTGTTGAGATGTGTGAGCTCCTTATATATTCTGGACGTCAAGCCTTTATCGGATGTGTCATTTTCAAATATATTCTCCCATACTGTAGGGTTCCTTTTTGTTCTATTGATGGTGTCTTTTGCTGTACAGAAGATTTTCAGCTTAATATAGTCCCACTTACTCATTTTTGCTGTTGTTTTCCTTGCCCAGGGAGATATGTTCAAGAAGAGGTCACTCATGTTTATGTCTAAGAGGTTTTTGCCTATGTTTTCTTCCAAGAGTTTAATGGTTTCATGACTTACATTCAGCTCTTTGATCCATTTTGAGTTTACTTTTGTATATGGGGTTAGACAATGGTCCAGTTTCATTCTCCTACATGTAGCTGTCCAGTTTTGCCAGCACCATCTGTTGAAGAGACTGTCATTTCACCATTGTATGTCCATGGCTCCTTTATCAAATATTAATTGACCATATATATCTGGGTTAATGTCTGGATTGTCTAGTCTGTTCCATTGGTCTGTGGCTCTGTTCTTGTACCAGTACCAAATTGTCTTGATTACTATGGCTTTATAGTAGAGCTTGAAGTTGGGGAGTGAGATCCCCCCTACTTTATTCTTCTTTCTCAGGATTGCTTTGGCTATTCGGGGTTTTTGGTGTTACCATATGAATTTTTGAATTATTTGTTCTAGTTCATTGAAGAATGTTGCTGGTAGTTTCATAGGGATTGCATCAAATCTGTATATTGCTTTGGGCAGGATGGCCATTTTGACGATGTTAATTCTTCCTAGTCATGAGCATGGGATGAGTTTCCATCTGTTAGTGTCCCCTTTAATTTCTCTTAAGAGTGACTTGTAGTTTTCAGGGTATGTCTTTCACTCCTTTGGTTAGGTTTATTCCTAGGTATTTTATTTTTTTTGATGCAATTGTGAATGGAGTTGTTTTCCTGATTTCTCTTTCTGTTGGTTCATTGTTAGTGTATAGGAAAGCCACAGATTTCTGTGTGTTGATTTTGTATCCTGCAACTTTGTTGTATTCCGATATCAGTTCTAGTAGTTTTGGGGTGGAGTCTTTAGGGTGTTTTATGTACAGTATCATGTCATCTGCAAATAGTGACAGTTTAACTTCTTCTTTACCAATCTGGATTCCTTGTATTTTTTAGTTTTGTCTGATTGCCGTGGCTAGGACCTCCAGTACTATGTTAAATAACAGTGGGGAGAGTGGGCATCCCTGTCTAGTTTCCGATCTCAGAGGAAATGCTTTCAGCTTCTCGCTGTTCAATATAATGTTGGCTGTGGGTTTATCACAGATGGCCTTTATTATGTTGAGGTACTTGCCCTCTATTCCCATTTTGCTGAGAGTTTTTATCATGAATGGATGTTGAACTTTGTCAAATGCCTTTTTCAGCATCTATGGAGATGATCATGTGGTTTTTGTCTTTCTTTTTGTTGATGTGGTGGATGATGTTGATGGACTTTTGAATGTTGTACCATCCTTGCATCCCTGGGATGAATCCCACTTGGTCATGGTGTATGATCCTTTTGATGTATTTTTGAATTTGGTTTGCTAATATTTTGTTGAGTATTTTTGCATCTACGTTCATCAGGGATATTGGTCTGTAGTTTTCTTTTTTGGTGGGGTCTTTGCCTGGTTTTGGTATTAGGGTGATGTTTGCTTCATAGAATGAGTTTGGGAGTATCCCCTCCTCCTCTATTTTTTGGAAAACTTTAAGGAGAATGGGTATTATGTCTTCCCTGTATGTCTGATAAAATTCCGAGGTAAATCCATCTGGTCCAGGGTTTTTTTTCTTGGGTAGTTTGTTGATTACCACTTCAATTTCTTTGCTGGTAATTGGTTTGTCTAGATTTTGTGTTACTTCCTTGATCAGTCTTGGAAGGTTGTATTTTTCTAGGAAGTTGTCCATTTCTCCTAGGTTTCCCAGCTTGTTAGCATATAGGTTTTCATAGTATTCTCTAATAATTCTTTGTATTTCTGCGGGGTCCGTCGTGATTTTTCCTTTCTCGTTTCTGATACTGTTGATTTGTGTTGACTCTCTTTTCCTCTTAAGTCTGGCTAGAGGCTTATCTATTTTGTTTATTTTCTCGAATAACCAGCTCTTGGTTTCATTGTTTTTTGCTATTGTTTTATTCTTCTCAATTTTATTTATTTCTTCTCTGATCTTTATTATGTCCCTCCTTCTGCTGACCTTAGGCCTCATTTGTTCTTCTTTTTCCAATTTTGATAATTGTGACATTAGACCATTCATTCGGGATTGTTCTTCCTTTTTTAAATATGCTTGGATTGCTATATACTTTCCTCTTAAGACTGCTTTTTCTGTGTCCCACAGAAGTTGGGGCTTAGTGTTGTTGTTGTCATTTGTTTCCATATATTGCTGGATCTCCATTTTGATTTGGTCATTGATCCATTGATTATTTAGGAGCGTGTTGTTAAGCCTCCATGTGTTTGTGAGCCTTTTTGCTTTCTTTGTACAGTTTATTTCTAGTTTTATGCCTTTGTGGTCTGAAAGGTTGGTTGGTAGGATTTCAATGTTTTGGAATTTACTGAGGCTCTTTTTGTGGCCTAGTATGTGGTCTATTCTGGAGAATGTTCCATGTGCACTTGAGAAGAATGTATATCCTGTTGCTTTTGGATGTAGAGTTCTATAGATGTCTATTAGGTCCATCTGCTCTACTGTGTTGTTCAATGCTTCCGTGTCCTTACTTATTTTCTGCCCAGTGGATCTATCCTTTGGGATGAGTGGTGTGTTGAAGTCTCCTAGAATGAATGCATTGTAGTCTATTTCCCCCTTTAGTTCTGTTAGTATTTGTTTCACATATGCTGGTGCTCCTGTGTTGGGTGCATATATATTTAGAATGGTTATATCCTCTTGTTGGACTGAGCCCTTTATCATTATGTAGTGTCCTTCTTTATCTCTTGTTACTTTCTTTGTTTTGAAGTCTATTTTGTCTGATATTAGTACTGCAACCCCTGCTTTCTTCTCGGTGTTGTTTGCCTGAAATATGTTTTTCCATCCCTTGACTTTTAGTCTGTACATGTCTTTGGGTTTGAGGTGAGTTTCTTGTAAGCAGCATATAGATGGGTCTTGCTTTTTTATCCATTCTATTACTCTGTGTCTTTTGATTGGTGCATTCAGTCCATTTACATTTAGGGTGACTATTGAAAGATATGTACTGATTGCCATTGCAGGCTTTAAATTCGTGGTTAACAAAGGTTCAAGGTTAGCCTCTTTAGTATCTTACTGCCTAACTTAGCTCACTTATTGAGCTGTTATATACACTGTCTGGAGATTCTTTTCTTCTCTCCCTTCTTGTTCCTCCTCCTCGATTCTTCATATGTTGGGTGTTTTGTGCTATGCTCTTTCTAGGAGTGCTCCCATCTAGAGCAGTCCCTGTAAGATGTTCTGTAGAGGTGGTTTGTGGGAAGCAAATTCCCTCAGCTTTTGTTTGTCTGGGAATTGTTTAATCCCACCATCATTTTTGAATGATAGTCGTGCTGGATACAGTATCCTTGGTTCAAGGCCCTTCTGTTTCATTGCATTTAATATACCATGCCATTCTCTTCTGGCCTGTAAGGTTTCTGTTGAGAAGTCTGATGTTAGCCTGATTGGTTTTCCTTTATAGATGACCTTTTTCTCTCTAGCTGCCTTTAAAACTCTTTCCTTGTCCTTGATCTTTGCCATTTTAATTATTATGTGTCTTGGTGTTGTCCTCCTTGGATCCTTTCTGTTGGGGGTTCTGTGTATTTCCGTGGTCTGTTCAATTATTTCCTCCCCCAGTTTGGGGAAGTTTTCAGCAATTATTTCTTCCAAGATACTTTCCATCTCTTTTCCTCTCTCTTCTTCTTCTGGAAACCCTATAATACGGATATTGTTCCTTTTGGATTGGTCACACAGTTCTCTTAACATTGTTTCATTCCTGTAGATCCTTTTATCTCTATGTCAGCTTCTATGCGTTCCTGTTCTCTGGTTTCAATTCCATCAATGGCCTCTTGCATCCTATCCATTCTGCTTATAAACCCTTCCAGAGTTTGTTTCATTTCTGTGATCTCCTTTCTGGCATCTGTGATCTCCCTCCAGACTTCATCCCATATCTTTTGCGTATTTTTCTGCATCTCTGTCAGCATGTTTATGATTCTTATTTTGAATTCTTTTTCAGGAAGACTGGTTAGGTCTGTCTCCTTCTCTGGTGTTGTCTCTGTGATCTTTGTCTGCCTGTAGTTTTGCCTTTTCATGGTGATAGGAATAGTTTGCAGAGCTGGGACGAGTGACGGCTGGAAGAACTTCCCTTCTTGTTGGTTTGTGGCCCTCCTCTCCTGGGAGAACAGCGACCTCTAGTGGCTTGTGCTGCGCAGCTGCGCGCAGACAGGGTTCCTGCTTCCTGCCCGGCTGCTATGGAGTTAATCTCCGCTGTTGCTGTGGGCGTGGCCTGGCTCGGGCAGCTGCTCCAAAATGGTGGAGTCCCTTTGGAGAGGGAGTGGCCTGGATGCTATTTATCTCTGTAAGGGGCCTCCCTGCTCCCTGCAGCCCAGGGGATTAGGGTGCCCCGTGATCCCCGGATTCTCTATCTCTGGATTAAGTGTCCCGCCCTGCCCCTTTAAGACTTCCAAAAAGCACCCACCAAAACAAAACGACCACAAAAAAAAAAAATTTTTTTTTTAATTAAAAAAATGAAAGTATAAATAAAAAATGGCCGCTCGTTTTTCTTTATTCTCTGGCACCAGCCTCAGGCATCTTCTCACTGGTCTTGTTGCCCTGTTTCCCTGGTATTGGGGTCCCTATCCCTTTAAGACTTCCAAAAAGCGCTCGCCAAAACAAAACAGCAAAAAAAAAAAAATGGCCGCTCGCTTTTCTTATGTCCTCTGTAGCCAGGCCTCCGGTACCCGCTCACTGTTCTTGCTGCCCTGTTTCCCTAGTATCCAGGGCCCCCCGCGCACGTGCTGTGTCTGCACTCTGGTCCGGATGGCTGGGGCTGGGTGTTCGGCAGTCCTGGGCTCCGTCTCCCTCCCGCTCTGCCTACTCTTCTCCCGCCAGGAGTTGGGGGGAGGGGCGCTCGGGTCCCGCGGGGCCGGGGCTTGTATCTTACCCCCTTTACGAGGCACTGGGTTCTCGCAGGTGTGGATGTGGTCTGGATGGTGTTCTGTGTCTTCTGGTCTTTATTCTAGGAAGAATTGTCTTTGTTATATTTTCATAGATATATGTGGTTTTGGGAGGAGATTTCCGCTGCTCTACTCACGCCGCCATCTTGGCTTCAGTCCTGAGCAGATGCAGTTTTGCTCTTAGGTTCCAGTCTCCTTAGTTCCTTCAGGTCATTGCCCCATAAGTGGCTGTACCTGGTTGCAGGCTGTACAAGGTCCCCAGTGAGCATGTGGTTGGGGATTGGAAGGCCCAGAACTATCAACATCATCTGGGCAGAGAGAACCTGTCAAGGAGGCAGAATGCCTGCAACCTGCGAGGCGGCATCGGCTATGAGGCCATCTTTCTGTTTCCAGGTTGGTGTCCAGAGTTGTAAACAGTAGCTCGCCTTGCTTGTGCCCCCAGACTTACGCTTATGCAAAGAAGGAACAGCTTGAGCCTGCACTGGCCCCTTCCTGCTCCCAGCACCCTGGAGTTCCATCCTTGGATTCCATCAGAGGGAGTATTACCACCCTCCCAAATCTTAGAGTCCCAGAAGAGTTTTATTTCAATTCAGTCTTACAAAATCTGCCCTCCAGTGCACAGTGTCCCCACAGTCCTGCACCCCCATGGCCTGATCAGCAGGACAAGGTCTAATCTGTCCCTCTGTAAGCCCTTCGTGACTCACTGCAGCTAGGAATCTCAGGACCTGACCTGACTGCCCCACCCCACCGTGCTGAAGGGCATGCAGATATGGAGCAGGAGAATGTTCAACATCTCTCAGAAGTTGGTTTCTTTAAACAGGCCTCTGCTCCCACAGGTGCCTTGAGAGAAATCTGTTCTCCACTCCTGCTGCATACAGGGTCTGTCCTGGAGATTCTCCCAGACAACCCCTCCCCTGCGGTGTCAGCCTGCCCCCTGAAGAGGTTCTGCAGTGCATATTCACTGGTTCCTTTTCTTTCAACCCTCCTGGTTATTGCATTTCAGAGAAACCTTTATTACTGTGTGTGTTTTCCCATAGCTGAGGGGACTTTCACAGGCTTGCCTAACTAAAAACTGCAGAGAAGGGCTTGGGGTGGGAGTCTCCCTTCCCAAATGGCCGTAGAACCTTACATAGAAGGGACTGCTCTCCAGGAGGACAATTTTGCCAAGCCAAAGATAAAAGTTCCTATTAGAACCTTTTCCCAGGTCAGTGGATGCCACTTGCCTTACATTTACACACAACTTAAATGATTCTTCTAAGAATTAAAAACATCTAGCCAGGACTCAAACCTGTAGTCATTGCTAGGAAGTACGAAATTTAAGTACAGCTTCCACCTTTGTGAAAATCTAGTCATGATGCCTTTCCTTCAGCTGATTGCTAGGGAAGGGATATCAGAGTCTCACCTCCAGCATCCATGAGCTCTGTATTCCTTCTTTTCAATTCCTCTCTCTTCTATGAGGCAGAGAGTGTTTCTCATGTCTGCCTGTGAGTAGAACACATCCTTTGTGTTGTGCTAAAGATGAGGAAAGAAGGTTCCCTTTCATCAAAATTTTCTGAATTACCTGTTGTACTGATAGTTCACTTTCTTTTTAAATAGCTGTGACAATGTGAGCTATCATATAGCATGTTCTGCATGCCTCTACTGTGGCCTTTCTCAGGGTTATAATGCATTAGGGGTGACTTCTGGGGGCTCCTGTTAATAATTTACAGACATTCAATTTCAGTTCTCTCTCAAACACCAAGTGACTGAATCAAATGAAGCATTCTTTAACACCAGGCTTCAGAAAATAAAAAGTCTATTTATGAGTTTGCAAAACAAAAGGAAAAGATAAAAATTGCAAGTGAAAACATTGGCCCGATTCTAATTTCATAACCAGTGGTCCCACATAGAAGGTTGTAAAGGGCTGGACATTTCTTCTCAGGGGAGATTTAGTAGGACACAAAAACGTCAAAGACTTTCTTAAGCCAGGATTTGGCTGGCCCTAGGCCTCCATGCTCAGTGACTTTTTTTGTTCTTAGGGAGGGTCTGGAAGGGCCAGTCTCAAGCTATCACCTGAACGAGCCCTACATGGCTCAGCCCACTGATGCAACTCCTCTCCCAGGCCCCTCAGAGCCTCCCATAGAATGTCTTAAAATATTTCTCTCTGAACCCTGACATGAGCATGGGTGTAACAATCTACAACAGGAAAAGCCCCAACAAACAGGAAAACTGTGTTACCTGTTATGGATCTCACAGGTGAGATAATCAGAAAAAGAACCGAAAAATGATCCGTTTTGCTTGGACAGCACTACTGGGTTAGTGAGCTTTGTGGCCAGAACCCTGCCGTGTTTACCTGCTCCACAGAACTTTGTTTAGTGCTTACTGCATACATAGCTGGCACTTGAGAAGTAACCGCACGTAGCAAGTGAGACCGCATGAAACACCACACACTTTCATTAGAGGGTTTATCCCCCACCACTTCAGGCTTCAAGGATGAGTGTATGTGCAAGAGGAAACACAAAGGAGAACTAAATCTAACTCTTATTTCAACAGGGAAGTACTGCTTAACAGAATTTACACACCTTCTCCAACAGAGAAGGGAACAGGGAATAGTTAACATGAACTTACTTTAAAGATAGCAACGTGAAATTTATGCAGTTATTTTTCAGTCATTGCTCGCCCAAATAATGTGGGTATTGAATAGCTTATGCCAGGGAATCGGATGGAGGGCAAAGAGCATGGGAAAGAATTCACCAGTTATATCTGGTTCCTCATGTATTGTATTTGAAGGTCCTCAGATAAATCTACCTTTAAAATAGGATATCCATTTTTAAAGGGCTGGCGGACCACTATTGCCTTTCAAAGCTGCCTGTCGCCTATATATGAACAGTGAAACTAGCCTCAGTCTAATCTTTCATTAAATCTGCAAAGAGGGTGATTGGAGCAGGAGACCCCTGAGGGCCTTCTGGGTCATTCTGTGATGACATCGGACTAGCAGACTAGATCTGGAAGCAGCAACCATCTCTCTCTCTCTCTGCGTGTTTTCTCCCTTTTCCTCTGAGTTACAGTGTTGAGGGTAGTTGTGAGGTTAATTTTTCAAATCCTTTTAATGGCTCAATCTTAGCAACTCCTGTTCTCCCTAATCCTTACCTTGAGAACCAGTGTAAAAACCTGGCTGTCACCCCAGAAGACTCTGAGCGATGCAGGCTCCTACTTTCTCCTGGCTGTGGGCACCCGCTTGTCTGCAGGGAAATATCCTTCTCTTTGGGGAGTGCTGCTGCCCCTCCGCTTCTGCCGCCCTCTCCACCCAGTTCTCTCCTCCTGTATTTTTTTTTAAAACTATAACAGCACAGATACTTGCTAAGAACAAGCACTTGTTACCATGGTCTAGGACAACAGCTTTCAAACGGTATTACTAACTTCATAAAAAGTGCAATCATTTTAGAAAAAGCAATTACACAAAGTCCCTAATATATCCATCAGTAAAGGTTAAAAGATTCTTACCTAGCCTCCTACCTCACAGAACCCTGGTATACTTTAGAATAACTTTAAAACCATTTGCTTAGGATACTGAAAAAATAAATTATGTGAAAAAATAAGCACCAGTAAAAACACTCTACCTGCTCCCCTAGATATTACAAATGTATGGTAAAAGGAAGTAAGACTAATTAGGCTTGCTTTTAAGAGAGCTTTCTTTGGGTTATTTTCCCATTCATATTTATGGAGGCACTATAACCTGGGTCAATCAAATACAGAAAAAAAATACGGGGTAGGGAGCCCAAAACTGAGTTACACATAAGTCCTCTCTTTACCAGGGCTAGATCCAGTTAAAAGAAAGATGAACTTCATAGCACAAGGCTGAAATTAAAGAAACAAACTCCTTAAGTACAACAATATGGTCAACTTCATGTGCTTGTAAGCAAAGCCAGATAGGATGTCTCCTGTGATCTTTAGATCTGCTACTATCTTTCTGCTAGCTACACTTCATCTATTACTAGCTCTAGTTAATGACCATTTTTCTGTCCAGGTTTCTGCTTCACAGAATTTCAAAATAATGACTTAGACTGGGGAGAGACAGTTACTCTGTCCTCTTTTCCTGTGCTGCAATCCATCATCTGTGCAACCACAGGCATTGTCTCTATGCTTAGCAGGACGAGTCATGCCTCCCTTGAGCCCTGCTCATAGTGCCTGCAAGATTTTCCTCTGCTGATCTGAAGTAAAGAGTTTGGCTTTTTCAACATGTCAGACTCCAGATTTTGATACTACTCTCAGAGATCTTTAATTGGAGCTCTATTAAGACATTTGCTAACAGCATGTTTTAGCAAAATAAGTATTTTCTTTTTCTGGAAGCCTGAGAATGTCTCTTTCTTGTATAATCTACGGGAAACTCCATAATACAGCTTACCTCAAGAAAGAAGAACAATCCCAAATGAACAGTCTAAACTCACAGTTAATAAAACGAGAAAAAGAACAAATGAGGCCCAAAGTCAGTAGATGGAGGGACATAATAAAGATCAGAGCAGAAGTAAATAAAATTGAGAAGAATAAAACAGAAAGAATCAATGAAACTGGGAACCTGCAATAAGCAATTAATATATTCCAACACCTTAATTTTTCTATCAATCTGTATTAGATCTTGGGAGGCACATTTGCTGAGTCCCACTTTATTGCCACTACATAAAAGGACCACCAACTTCCTAGCCTAGTATAGAGCTATTTTCCACTCTACTTAATTCACTCAGTCAATTTCACATGTTGAAGTCTGTTACTTGTAATTCCCCTCTTCCTGGAATCAAATTTCACATGTCCGGATGGAGCAAAAAACAGAATTTAAACAGACTTAAATAATAAGAGGAATTTATTAGATTATATTTCAAAAGTCCAGTGGTATTGGAAGGCTTTAGGTTTGTTTGATCAGGGCTCTAATTTAGTTTCTCTGTGATTCTTTTGGCTAGCTCTGGTGTTTTTAATCAGTTGCATCCTCTGACTTTCTTTATGGTAACAAAATCGCTAGCAGTTTCAGCTTTCATTTTGTAAGAGAGACTTTCTTTTTTCTTCAGATGTGTGAACAAGAGTCTTCAATTTCATTCTAATTAGGCCAACTTAGACCATGTGCTCACTGTTCAACCAATCACTGGGCAAGAAGGATGGGTTTATGTTGAGGAGCCCAATCAGGGCCCACCTTTGCAGTCAATCCTACCCAAGCTGCACAGCTGCTTTGCAACAGGGTCAGGGAGGAAGAGAAGCTGGAAGGCCACCAGTCACGTGAACTACACCGTTTGGAGATCTGTGTATGAATCAGCTGCGGGAGACCGTGTTGTATTCTACAAATGTGTCTGCACGTAGCCCACTCCTGGGGCTTAGGGATGGGGTGGGATGAGAGCAGTTTCCAAAGAGGAGGCCTGGCAGGCAATCCCAGCAGTGTTCACTACAACAAGAAAAAACACATTCTCCTGCTTTTCCTAAAGGTCACCTTAAAATACTGTCTGCCAATCTGCTTAGGTACTTACTATTACTGTGGAAACAAACTTCTGGGGAAGAAAAAGAAAATCTGTTAAATAGTATAAAAAAATAAATCTTAGAAATTGAAAATAAAAAATTGTTGAAAATCTCAGTCTGTTGTCTGCTGATCATTTCTTTGGTTGCCCGTATGGCCTTAAAGCCAAATGTTTTCTTTCTATTGTGATGGGTACAGATCTCAGTCCACAAACTTAGAGAAGGAACATCCAGTTCTTTATTTTTGAGGGCACTTGGGTGTGATTCTGAGACCCAGGCCCCTGGATTAGTGGGAAATTCAATCTCAGATGTCACCAGATCACCTTTTCTCACTTAAGGATGTACAAAGATGCCCGAAGGTCTCCACTGGCACCAGTGCACTGAGATACCAAGTGGGGACTCCTCTGGAGTACTTTGCTCATGGGGGCTGCTGGGCTCTCGTGGTCTAGGTCAGTGTGGCTCCTCTTGGTACAGTGGCTCTGCTGCCTCCCAGAGTAGCTAGTGCAGGGGCATCTTGGGCAAGACTGGCCACTCTGTGCAGCTGGAGTCAGAGCTGCGTGCTCAGGACCCAGCATCCTTCCATGTACCTCCAGCCATCCCTGCCTTACAGGTTCAGCCTCCCACAGCCCTTTTCTCTACTGTCCATCTTCTAGTCTCTACAAAGGTCACTCCTCCTTATGACTGTCAAAGGCACTCTTAGCAGATGCTTTTATACGAGATGTGAACCTAGATGTGAATGTGAACCACAGGAATGGAACAGATTCTGCTACATGATTAGAGAAGACTGAAGAAGAAAATTCCACACCAGTGTAACCAGGTGTCAAACAAGTGTGACCTGTCACAGAATCAAACACAGTTTAAACTTTGTCTTCCCTCTCGCTGTTCTTTGATGGGGGCAGGGGAAATTTCCTTGTCCATCCATTGACAACTGTCAGGTTGGTGACATTTCTTGTGGCTCTCAAGAAACAACAGTCTTACAGACCATTAGGTGACAAAACGTGTTTCAATCCATTAATCTGAATGCTCAGTCATATAAACAATCAAAAGTTCTGCTTGTTTTGGCATTGACTCTTTTCTTCCCAGGGGGTGAGCATGTGGTCCGAGAGTGGGGCTGTGGCCAGTGCCCCTCCCTCTTAGTCTGGTCCCTCTTTGTTCACAGAGGCTTCTGCACCTTCCTCTACTCTGGCCCTGGGTGCAAAGTGGGGGAGGCTGGAGTTTACAGCACTGTTCTGTCAGAAGAGATCATCCAAAATGCTCCCACTTTCTCTAATGACCCTTTTATATGTGGGCTGAGAATTATGGGACCAGTTCTCAGATATTTTCTTCATAAGTTTTACACACCGATGCTCTGCTACACCAGCATCAACTTCTGGCGAAGTCCTTTCTCTTTCTGATTCATTCAAAGCATTCTTTGCAGGACTGACTCATTCACACAAAAGTGAAGGCTGCAGTTTGTAGATTAATCTGCACCTTACCTTCTGATATTTCTGAACTCTGCCATGTGTGGCTGCAACATGATTACACAGGAAGTGTCCCTGTCCTGTGCTATGTGGCCAATTCCACATGGAGGTAGCCGATGTTTTTGCTTTAAATAATTCTAGGGCATTGTTTTCTCTAATAGAATTTGTCTTTCCAAGGTACTCTGATCACAAACTTAAGATCTTGGACAGTTCTAAGGGGAAGCAGGTTGACTGTACCTATTAACCTATTAACTACTCCCACAACCTTCTGGGGTTTCAGGGCTCCAATCCTGTGTGAAACCTAGACTGCCCTCTCCCTTTAGCTTTCTTGTGGGAAATAGCTTAAACTCAGTCATCTTTCGGGGTGGGAGAGTCCCATACATCGGCATCAAAGTCTTACATCCTGTTTACTGGTACTGTTAATCTCTCAAATATATATATGTTTTCTTAGCAAAATGGTAAGTTTATTAGGAGAATCAAGGTGAGAGCCCTGCATTCTACTGGAAGGACCTATTTCTCTTGAATCCCAGCAGTTTTATGGGTCAAGTGGCTGGAAAACCTCACACAGAGCAAATGCTGTGGCTGCAGAATTTGGGGGTCTTTGGACTGGTCAGGAGTTCCAAAACCTGAAGCAAGAACACAAATTTCCTGTTCATATCCATTTTAAACAACTTTAAAAACTTTTTATATTGGGGCTGATGACACTTGGAAGGAAGAAGTCAGTCAACATCCTGCTGTTCTCTCAGTTATCAGCATGTTAGGCTATGAATAGGTGACAGATATGCAATGATGAAATTTTATCAGTAGATTAACAGTGACTTTATCAAAGGAAACAGGTAACAGATAATCATACCTGTGAGTAACTCATAGAGAATGTGGTGACTTAATTCACCATGGGTTTCTGGAATCCTGATGCCCTAGGGCACATCAATGTTACAGGCTTCAGAGGACAAAGGGAGAAGAAATATTACTGAGTCACACTAAGGCATTTTTCTAATTATTCCAAATGTTATTCTCAAATGAAAATAATCATTGTTACTATGGTGTTCCTGAAAACCAAGAGATTCTGACTCACAATAGATGCCATCACTTGACATCTGAAGCCCCCAAGGATGAAGTTAAACAAATTTTTTTGTGAAAGAATTCCCACCATTTAGTTAATGCATCCATCACCTCACATATTTACTTTGGGGTGTGTGTGTGTGTGTGTGTGTGTGTGAACATTCCAGTTCTGCTCTCTTAGCAAATTTCAATGATATAATAGTGTTACCAACTGTGGTCACCCTTTTGTACATGACCCTCAGACCTTATTTATCTCATTGCTGGAAGCTCATATCCTCTTATCAGCTTCTCCGTATTTCCCCCATGCCCCAGCTCCTGGCAACCACTTTTCTACTCTCTGTTTCTATGAATTTGACTTTTTTTTTTTTAAAGCTTTCATGTAAGTGTGCCATGGAGTATTTTTTTGTCTTTGTCTGGCTGGCTTACTTCACTTAGGATAATACCCTCAAGGTCCACCCATGTAGCTGCAAATGGCAGGATTACATTTTTTTAATTAAAACAAATAATTAAGGTATAGTTGAAAAATTCAAGATGTGTGGTAGTCTGTTTATACCATCTTTTAGGTACATCTACCTTGTGTCACAGGCAGAAGGAATAAACATCCAAAGAAGTACATCTTGGGACTTGGGTAGCTGAGCCCTGGTAAATAAAATGGTAAGTCAGCCTCATCCGACCCTTGGTTCCTGCTGCTTCCTCTCCTACTATTTTCTCTGAAAACTTTCACAGACTTTCTAAACCCAGTAGTCTTATCTTTTCCTTGGACCTTCCCAGGTTAATCACCCTCCAGACTCTCCTTATCATCCCAGTCCTTATCTATTTTACCTTTAAATTTTGGTTAAGCCAATTTTGGGCTTTTTCTCAGCAGAAAAGATACCTATTCCTAAATTGAGAGCTGTGATTGACATTGACATAAAAGCTCTGGTCAGGAGAGTTGTTTGTGTATTTTCTGGGCTTTGGGCTCATATTATGGGTGCACGTTAAGGCAACATGCAATCATAAAGTCAGTCACAAATAGATTTATCTTTATGCAAGTTCTAAATGGACCCGCCAAGGTATATAGAACATTTGATGTGGGGCTTAAAAGAAATGAAAAAGCTTAGTTAAGAAAAAAAGGAGATTTAAAGAATTAATTAAAAACAAACCAACACAAACATGGGGTTTACAAGACAAGTAAATTAATTTAAAAACTCCCTCTGTTCACTGGGCAATGTCGGCATCTTAGCTTTGATGACTGTCTTTGCTCTCCTTCAATTTCAAGAGCAGAGAAGTGTGTTTTTTGTGAGCCATGTTAGAGAATGATTTTGATTACCATTCCCAAATTTATGATTCTTAAGTACCTTCTCTGTGTCTATCATGGGAAATACTAGCATGCAGAGGGAGGGGAATGCTCTAGCTCTCTTGGTAGAGTGGAGAGCACCTAAATGCAATAGAATGAGAATCTGTTGTTTTGTCATGGTGACTTATGATTGCTCCTGTGGTGACTTATGAGTATGACTGGGTAGTATAAGTGATCTAGTACTTCATGACGAAAATTTGCATATACTTCCATAGAAGTCAGATGAAAAACTTCTAGAAGTTTACATATATACATATTTAACATAAATATAAATATTTTCAATATTCAAGTTTATTTACCTTTTCAAGCACATGCATGTCTTCAAATGGCTTAGCCCTAATGTATTTGCATAACTTGATGTAAACAGATATCCCAAATTCACTGACTAGTTTATTTCAAGAGCTGCATTGCCAGGTGTCCACGTGCTCAGTGAAGGCAATATGCCAAACTGAAAGTAACAGTCAGGTCTTTAATCACTCACTGCAATAGTATAAGCAAGAGGTTGAAGTGCCAGCTCCCCCAGGGTCCTGTTTCCTGCTGCAATGGCGCCAGTCCGGTCAGTGGATCAAGCTGACCCACATGGGGATCATCTCACCACAGAGGCTGGAACGAGAGGTGCCTGCCATTTCAGGGACCCAGCGGCTGGGGTGCCTGAGACCCTGACTGCAGCTCCCCTCAGATCCTGCTGGGCTACGGCGGTACACCAAGTCCACTGCGGAAAGGCAGCCTCCCCAGGGGCACCTGCCCAGCAAGGCTTTGTAATTGCCAATGGTTAGACCTGAAAAAAACCACACAGGTTTTTAAACAGGAGCAGGACTCCTCAGTTTATTCGGCTATCTCTGGCCAGTAGGATGCTTAATGTCTGGGCTCTGTGAGATGCTAGTGACAACAAACTTGAACAAAGGGGAATTTGTTGGAAGGGTATTGGAATGTTTTGAATAATGGAAGGAAGGGGATGAATTATAACATTATGGGAATGATGGTGATACAGCTGAGCTTTGGAAGCAGCTAGAATGAGAGTCCTGAGCATCACCAGGACTTTCCTCCTAGCTCTTCCGTGTGTATGTGTCAAGGTCATTCTCTCTTATTGTGGTCTGGCTGTCTTAGGCAAAATGAGGACTTCAGTGGGAAATTGGTGGGGTGGCTCAGTTGATGAAAGGAATATGACTGCTAACAGCCTCAGAGTCTCATATACAGTAGCTCTACGACTATCCCTTCCTTTCCCAGCGCTAGTTAAAAAAAGAACTCTGATTGGTTCCTACCTGGGTCAATCACTGTGGTTGTACACCAGTCACTCTACCAGGTAGTGGAGATCTAGGCATTGAACTCCACCCTGTCTACTGGGCATCATTTCCAGAGAAAAAGGAATTATTAGCCAGAAAGAGGCACAGAAAACACCCCTTTAGATACATGAGGAGAAATGTCATTTTGGTACTTTAAGAATGTAAAGGGAAAAGGATTATTGAGAAAACTTAACAGCTTTTCATCTGCCAAATGACTTGTTTTATAAATAGAGGAAACACCAAAAATCACTACATGGTTCAGTAACTTTGTTTTTACAATTTTCTAGTAAGTTCATTTCTCAGCCAGTGTTTCTTCTGAGCTTTTGTAACTATTTCTCTTCTCTTTTACACACACACACACACACACACACACACACTGTGCAAGTCACAGGATACAAAAGTGAATGAAAGATCAGGCTTCTATTCTTAGAAGCAATGACATTTCCTCTTTCCCTCGATTTCCACCTTCAGTGCACTAAAGTTTACTTGAAAAGCCCCTATCATTAATCAATACATGTGTCTCTGGAAAGATACGTGCCTTTTCCAACCATATGATTTTCCTTACAGTCCAAATTTTTTTTCTATTAGCCCAGTGAAAAAGTTGTTTAAGATAGGGTGTTGTATTAAGGCTAGAAGGAATGGCCGTTGTTCTAGTCCATTTTAAAGGACAGCAGGTACTCATGTAACTTAAAGTTTCATTGCATTTCAGGATGACATCCTTGGCTGTTTATTTGTTGATACTCTGTCTGATTCAATACTGGCTCGAGAGGGGCTAGATTCAGTAGGATGATAAACTCTTACAAAGCAACTGCCTTTGATCTGAGAGCCTGCCAAGTGCTCTCTGGCCAAGAATTGTCTCTGAAGATGCCTCTTTCCAGCTTCCTTTCACCCTCTAATTCAGAAAAAGCCAAGCCTCCTCCCTGAGAAATACTTTACATTCCTCTTCTCTCACTCAACAAGATGAAAATCTCTCTTCCTGGTCTCCTTGCATGAAAACTGGAATTGTTCCCCAGTGCAATTTGAGCTATCCTCTAAGTTCTTTTATATTTGTCATCATTATACCCTTTTGTGTGCCTCCTGATACCAAGACGTAATTTTCCACTACTGGGCATTTGATCTCATTTCCACCTATTTCCCATTCTGGCTGGCCTTTTAAGGTGACATCATCGGACTCCAAAACCTCCCACCTTGGGTAGCTAGTGGCAAGTTATCCTACTAAGGCTCACACATTACTTAAGACCTTAGTAACTACCACATTTCCTGGAGGAATCTATAGTCATGTTTTAACTATTTATCAAATTGTTAGCACTCTGGGCGAGAAAACTTTAAGCTTTCTGTAAGGAAAAAGCACTATTTCATAAGCGTGCAGAATGGCAGAGAGCTTAGGTCCATGAGGCCAGCTGCCCTGCTTCTCTCAGTTCCTTGTCTGTGAAATGACAGAAGTCTTGACCTCACAGGCTCTGGGGAGGATGAGATGAGCAGACCCAAGGGAAGGGCTTAGAGGCGTGCTCAGCAGGGGTACTGTTACCATCAAGGGGATTAATCTCTGTGGGGTGGCTGGGTGCAGAGGGGAAAATACCCCACTTTGGGACAAAGCATCTGGGCTTCTGGTCAAACTCTGAGTCATTATCACTGTTAGGGCAATACACTTAGTTTCAGTATCTTTGCACACAAAGGAGGCATAACATCACCTGCTTTAGCTATACAACAGGGAAGTTGTGAGAATCAAAACAAAATAAAGCATTAGGAAACTAGCCTATAAACATGAAAACCTTCAGGGGGTTATTACTATTTTGTCTTTTGTGGTTTGGTTCCCTCGTACAGTTCTGACAATTCTGATATATGGGTTTTCCACACACCAAACAATTCTGACACCAGCTGGTTGTCCTAACAGTTTAATTTAATTCTGACACTACTTGGAGACAGCATCAGATCCCAGAGGTTAAGGGCTCAGTCCTACAGGACTGCCTCCCATCCCACCACTTTGAACCCCAATCACAAATCCTGGCTGTCACCTCTGCTTCTGACTGATTGGCTATAAATCAGAGGTTTCCATGACCCCTCCGTGGGTCCCATTAATTTGCTTGAGGGGCTTACAGAACTCAGAGAAACATTTTTCTTACTAGATCACCAGTTTGTTATAAAAGGTTAAAACTCAGGAACAGCCAGATGGAAGAGATGCATGGGGAAATGTATGGGAAAAGGGGCAGGAAGCTTCCATACCCTTTCTGAGCCAGCCAGAAAAAGCAAAGGATGAAGTAGGCTGAGGAGGTGGACATATACAGGGCCAGCTGTCAGATGGGGCCTTGTCCCATGCTATGGCCTGAATATTTATGTTTTCCCCAAATTCATATGTCGGAATCCTACTGCCTAACGTGATGTTAGGAGGTGGGGCCTTTGGAAGATGATCAGGTCCTGAAGGTGGAGCCCTCATGAATGAGATCAGTGCCCTTATAGAAGAGGTCCCGCAGAGCTCCCCACCACCTTCCACAGTGTGGGGACACAACAAGAAGGTGCCAGCTATGAACCAAAAGGGCCCTCACCTGACCATGCTCGTGCCCTGATTCTGAACTGCTGGACTCCATAACTGTGAGAAATAAATGCTTGTTTGTAAGCCACCCAGTCTATGGTATTTTCGTTACAGCAGCCTGAATCGACTAAGACCCTCCATACAGTCACTCACTAACTGCATGGGGCAGTCATCTCAGCACTTTTGGCTTCAATTTCCTCCTGTGTGAGATTATGAAGGCTCTTTCATGTTCCACACTCTCCAGTACTCTAATCTGTTCATCCTGCTGAGGTGTAAATGGTCTTATAGGAATTATTAGCCACTCTTCAAGTGTCAGAATACCAGCATTAAACAAGTCACAACTGTTGAAAGGAATGACAAAATATTTACCAGGGACTTTGGTATTTCTATCCACAGCTTTGAAAATAGTTTTCAGGGGGGGAAAATAAGGTTTGCAATTTCTCCTTCACCTAAAGAGGTTAGCTGCATCTCTCCCACATCTGTTATGGCAATCACTACTTCTCCTCCATTGCCCACCCTCTTCTCCTATTCCTTGGATCTTGACAGCCATCATACCCACTTCCACAGGTTCTCCATGATATCAAGGGTTGCCATGAAAGTCCAAAACACAATTGTCCGTTGCTTTGTAGTGTCAAAACAGCAAACAAGAAATTGTGGAAAAGGTACAAAGTTCCAGTTATAAAAAAAATTAGCTGTGGGAATACAATATACATTGGAGACAATAGTTAATAATACTGTATTGCATATTTGGAAGTTGCTAAGAGAGTAACCCTTAAAGTTCTTATTACAAGAAAAAAAGGTCTGTAACTGTGTGGTGATGGATGTTAACTAGACTTACTCTGATCATTTCACAAGACATGCAAATACCGAATCATTGTGCTGTACACTTGAAACTAATACACTGTATGCGAATTATGCCTCAAAGAAACCCCTAATGACAAAAAAAAAATCTTTTTATTTTCTGAAAAGAGTTTCAAAATAGTTGAAAAACTACCACAAATTTCTATCTATAACTGTACTTATTTTTATCCATTTGTCCTCCAAATACAGAGGTCTGCAAAAGTAAAAAGAGGATGAACACAAGAAAATGGACAGAGTTTATCATACTTGTGGCCTGATGATTTTTAGGTTTCATGATCTATTTCCTTTTTGGTTCTGATCTCATTTTCTTAGGTGCTCTATCATAATTGTTTTAGCATTTATCTGTGTTAGTTTATACTAAACAAAGTTCTGAAAGCACAGAGTCTCTGCCAGTTAATTATGTTGTGTCTCCTGGCTTGGTGTAGGGCACACTCTTTGATAAATTCCTCCCAAGTCCTACAGCCAGACTTGAACCATGAGAGGGTATGTGGTTCTCTTCCCAGGAAACACTGCCCATCTTATACCTTGAGTTACACCTAATGCGTTGTAAACAGTTGCACCTGGATTTTTCTGTCCTAATTAGAGGTTTCCATGTGAAGCTTCAAGAAGCAAGAGACCAGGTTTTAGAGTCAGGCAGACCTTTGTTCCTAAGGTGCTACCTTCTGGCTAGTGGCATGCCAGAGTGCACTTATGAAGGATGACTTGAAATGTCAGGAATTTTGCACATTAGTTGTTAGACAAAGCCATTATTAAAAATTGTATTTTACAAGTTTACACTGAAATGAGAACTTAACTAACAACAACAGATAATTAAATTTAAATACAATTAAAAACACAAAGGTAATAATTACTTGAAGTTCATCACTTCCTAATTATTTACTGTAGTCTATTCCTGTTATTTGTGGTAGTTATGTTCTATTAAGTCGCCTCAAACACTGAATGGTGACTACAATGCCAGAGCCACTGTTCCTAAGGAAAACAACAGCGTTAGGTTCCTGTAAGCCTCTGGTCACAAGATTTTCATCAACCAATCCATACATACTCTTGTATTACGTGTATTTCTGTTCAAAGATATCTTACTGTATATGTACTACTGATACACTAATACTAAATCAATGGTCAACAGCACTATAACTCATGCCTGAACAAAGCTTATCTAACACAGGGTTTCCCTCCGTATCCGCCTTCTTGCCCATAGGAGCACTATGCAGTTCTTTGGCACTGGGTGTGGGGGGTCATTTCAAACAGCAAAATCACCAACAGAAACCACAAACATGCACAAAATGAGGCAATAAATGGATTGCAAAAGAGGGGCACTTGCTTACGGCATAAGGGCTGACACGAGAAGGCAGCACATTGCCTGGTTTGGCCTCAGCTGGAACGTGCGTGTTGAGCAGCTCCCACTTCTCCTTGCTCTATACATGTCTGTGAATGATCATGAACACACAGTGAAGACTGATTTTGGGGTTACCAATCAATGTAACCGTGTGCTGCTGTGCATCTCTGCCCAGTTCTTATGTGCACTGACATCACTGTTGTTGCCTGAAGTTGGCCACCTGGGAGTAGTTACACCATGAAAATTGGCAAATGCCACAAATCTAGGCTTGATTTGTTGACTTTCTAGATTTAAGGAAGTGATGGGAAATGTTAATAATGAGATGAAACCTAAAACTGTATCATGCCTGGAGCGATTATACTGCAAGTAGCACAAAAAATTTAGGAAATATTCCACTATTCAAACTTATTACCTGATTTAGCAAAGAAATCATTGCATGATTGGGGGGATGTTCTTCATTGTTTCAGTTTCATCCTAATTACTAATATTTTTTTAAAAACCCAACAAATGTTCATGTTAGACTACACCTTTTCATGAATTGCAACAACAGGTTGCTATGACAAAAATCAACAAAAGCATTCTGTGAGAATCAATGGTTAAATGGAATTTACAAACATGTATTTTTTTACGCTTTTTAAGTTGTATTTGTATCTTATAAATCCTTTATCAGGAACACTTATAACTTAAGTGCATTCACTTTCACAGAGTTGGTTGCTCACACAACATACCACTAATTCTAGCTGAGTGACCATAACTACTTAATCCCCAACCCTCAATTTTGTTAGGTGTACAACAAAGAATAAACATACCTTGTGCAGAAGACTTTGAGAATTGAATGCATTATTGTTTCCAGGTATACGGTCAGCAAGTGTCAATCCCCGTCAGTTCACTCACCTCACCTGGAGGAAAGGACCAGGGCTTGAGCCATCCTGTGCACAGTTTCCCAATCTTTGCAGAGTTGGCCCTGGAGAACTCTCTGCCTCACTGGCAGGCGAAAACTCACCACTAGGTGGCAGAAGCAAGATGCCTTTGAAGGCTTTATGTCTTCAAACAATGTAATTTTGAATACTGTGACGTATTTTATCCTTGCCAGGCTAGAGAGCAGATAAATGAAATGCTTAAAGTCGCAGTCACAGTGCTGTCCAGACAATTCTAGTCTGGTGATCAATGTCGTCACCCTGAGCAAAAATGTTAACCTCTGAGCCTCTTTTTGGACAAGTGTAAAATGAGTTAAGCTTCGTTTTTGGCAGAAGCAATTTCCCTTTGGCAAATACACTTGTCTTCCTAGGGACATAGGATCTTCTGACCCCCAGTCTTTCCATGATCATGGCCGACCCAGGTATGTCCCGCCTAATGAGGAGTCAGAAAAGCTCCCCTCCCCCAAGTCACCCTGCTAAATCTCCCACAGTCAGCACTGGCAGGTAATGGTTACCTACTTTTTCCAAGTAATATGCATTGTAAACAAGACTCTTCTGGAAACTGATGTTTTAAGGAGGCAATTGCATTGGCAGCACCCTTAGGAAGGGCTGCAAAGGGTTGGGGATCCCCAGCATTTTTCTAGTCCATTATATCTGGTCTGGGGTATTTTTGGAGAGGCCACTTTCTTTTTCTTTGGAGGATACGTGACAAATGGCCCTTAGCTGGAGTCTTCGTGAGTCTGTAAGGGTTCACCTGCCCCCTACTGGTGAGCATGTTCATCCTAAACAGTCCCTCACTTGTTAAACTACAGACTTCCACCGATCCATTCAGCCATCCCAACATTGCCGGGGAGTCTCTCAACTGCTTTCCTCCCTAGAAGCAAAATACTAAACACGACCATTTGAGAATTAAAATAATAAAGATCAGCTTGATTAGTTTTCTGCCTGCATGGAATTCAAGAATAAAGATTTTCTAAGATTCATGTACTGTTAACAGTTAGCTTATTTATTTCCACCAACTTGATCTACGTTATCATGTCTCCATGAATGATTTTGATTAATAGTTTCACACATCTGGGATAGTTCTGGACATTTTAATGAAATCTTTTTGAAGCTATTCCAAGGTGGATCAATACTGAACATAAAAGAAAACATCAGTTTCTTGTGAAGCACAGACATCTCTCCCTATCTGAAACACAAGATGTTAGTTTATATTAATGAATGAAACTAAACACAGGATTTTAAGGATTTTAACCACAGTGTAAATTCCTAAGTGTCTATGCTATAGTTAGTTGTTGAATATAAGTTCAACAACTGGCATTTTAGACTGCCAAGGAATGAAGAGCAAAGTCTTAACAGCAACTTTGAAACAAATAGTGGCTCAGAATGGACAGAAAGGACTACAAGACTGTTTTTTTTTCTTCAGAGTTTATTTTGAATTTTCATTTTTGGATAACCAAGCAGCTCTTTAAGGAGAATGCACAGAAGAGTCATTCTGGCACTTCTGTATAGTACATAAGATTTTTTTTAATAATCACATTCAGTTCACTTGCTCAGTCCATACTCTATGTTTGGTGAGCAAGCTCAGCCCATAGGATTCCAGAGTTAATAGTAACCATATATACAAACAGCCAACGAAACCATAACAGTGGCTAGTGGCCAAAGGATGGAGGCAGGCAGGGGATCTCTAAAGCGTCCTCTAGTCTACCTTAGCTAAACAGAATCCACGTCACACATGAGGACTTGAGAGAACACTGTGCTGAAATGGGAATTCTGGGCACAATGGGCACTTGGCAGCATGCATTTTAAAGAAAAGGGGTATCATTTAACAGCTTTATAAAATCCAGGCAGCTCAATTAAAGGAGTTAAGAAAAACAGAAAAGTGAGGGGACTGTCTGTTGTCACTGTAAAAAAGGCACTTGGAGTTAATGGGACCAGAATTGAAGGACTCTCAGCTGATAAAAACTTCAGAATGATTTCATTAAAAGCCTCGGATGTTAAGAGATGACACTCAGGAGTTCCTGAAAGGAAACATGGAATAGAGAAGCAGAGAAGCAGAACATACAAGAACGAAGAACGAAGAACATGGAATAGAGAAGCAGAGAAGCAGATCATACGAGAATGAAGGACTAAAACCCTTATAATCAAATTGTGTTTCAAAAAAAGCAAACCTGAAAGGAAGTCTAACCAAAGCAATAACCTAAGCAAAGCAAGAGCACAAAGCAGTGATGCACAGCTTCCTCTGAGATAATGCACACCTCGGTACACTAAGTGCTAAGTTAATTTCTCAATAACTTCACAGGAGCATTATCATGATAAAATTGATTCAAGCAATGCAAAAAGAGTTTCATCTGTTCCCAGAATCTGAGGGAGAACTGAGGTCATCAGAAGAACCTAAATGTCATGTGTGGTTTCTCAGTGTCCTGGGTGGACATCAAGTATGTGAGACGACATTCAGACACTACATTTGGCCATCTCCCTGGAGGTGAGGCATCCATTAACATCGTCCTTTCCTCTGAGTAATAACTTTAATTACCTTCTAACATTTACACAGCAAACAGTGATGCAGGAGAAGTTCACTTACACGGTTGCTGTTGTTCAACTTCCTCTGCACAGGTAAGTGCTTCCTTAAGAAAGAATTTTTGGCAATTTTATTATATTCCCCTTGTGGGTGGCTCTGTGAAAGCTCACTTAATGTTAAATGCCATCAGGGGCCTCTCCTCCCGTTTCTGCCAGGGGCTCTTCTTGTCTTCGCCCTGGTCATCCTCATCCTCTTCCTCCTCCTCATCCTCCTGAGCAGACCTCTGTTGCGAACTGGCCAGTGGCTCCTGGGGAACATCTGAAGTTCGTTTTGTCGTCTCCTCCTGCAGGCTGGGCAGCTGGCTGCCGCTTCTCCGACTAGAGCCATCCAGCAGGCATCTCAGGGCACTGTCTTCAGGGGTGCAGACGGTGGTGCCACACTCACTGCCACTTTGGTCCATGTCATCCAGGTACACAAGCTGCGTGTAGGACGTGCTGTCCGCAGCCCTAGACTCTTTCTGTGGATGCTCCTGGACAGCGGGGTGGTTCTGTGGAAGAGACAAGGGGTCTCCTCTTCCCTTCCGGGCAGATTTTGGTTCATTCATATCCACACCAGAATCCAAACTGGCATCATTACTTCCGTTCCTCCCAGCTCTTTGGAGATCAATGTAGGAATGTCTAACATGCGCGTTGGACCTGCCATCCAGGGAGACAAACCACGCCCGGGGGTGTGGGAGTGGCTTTCCACCCCCAAGCTCCATCAGAGCCTTTTCAGTCAGGAGCTGGACCTCACTGTTCATCTGAGCCAAGGCCGCATCATTCAGGGATGCTGGGATGGAGAGGGACTCTGACATGGATGCGTTCTGCGGGGTCCACTCCCGGGTACCTGCGTCCTGCAAGTGCTGCTGAGAGATTGCCTGGCAGGACAGGGGCTGGGCCTGGATCTGGGAGGAGGGGTGAGGGAAGATCCCTGCATGAGGACTGGACAGCTCTGCCTGTAGCCTTTCGATCTCAAGCTGCTGGTCAGCCGGGACGACCAGGGGCTGGCCAACATAGGAATGGTCCCCTGGGAGTTTCATGTAGTGAGCGGGGATGACCAACGCAGGCAACACCTTTCTGTAAACGCTGTCATTGACCTGGTCAACAGAACTGCAGCAGATCAACTGTCCGGGCCGTGGAAAGGATGTGGGTCTTTCCAGGTGGTCTACTGATCTCGACATCATACATTCCGTAGGTCTGCGGTCCAGCAGCTGTTCTTTTTCAGGAGATGAGGGTGTAGGGTACCTGTGTTCCTGAACAGTGAGCTTATTTCCTGTGGAAATATGGTTCCCCGAGGCCTGGCTGTCTCTGTCTTGCTTTTCAAATAAAGGCTGTGACAGCATGGCATTGTAACTCCTACTGTAGTCACTGTTGCCAGAGGACTCGTAGCCTTCTCTTTCCACAGATTTTCTGGACTTTAAGGGGAAACTCTCCACAGACTTACAGTAGTCTTTTCCCAACGTCCCGCTTGGTGTCAGGTTCTCAAAGGAGATTTGGCTTTTGTCCTCTTCCTTATGAGACATAAGTTCCTCCCGGGAGCTGAATTCTTGTGAGGTACTGTAGGAAAGCTTTAGCATGGGGGTGCGCATGTCCCCCTCTCCGCTGGGAGACATCATTTCTAAGTGGACTCCACTCATCAGCTCCTTTGTGCCTGGGGTATCCAGGCGGCCGTGGCTGGTAACAGAGAGTGGGCCTGGGAATTCCGACTCACGCCGGGAAAACAAGTTGATGTGGGACATGGAGGTTGACTGATCTCTTTTGGAACTCTCCAGGGCGGCAGGAAGCTGCAGTTTTCTGTGGTGCTGACGGGGTTTTAAGCACTTCCGCCTGCAATCAAAGATACGATCCAAACCCAAAGATTAAAGATTCTCAAAACAGTAACATTGCAAGTAAAATCCTAATTTTCAATCTCCACAGGAAGAAACAAGACAAAGTAACAAACCCGCAGCTAGAGGCCTTCTTGCCCCTCACCCTTGGCCTTATTTTGATTCAGAGCAGCACAATCTGCAGATTCCTGCCTTAGGATTCTATATCTGCATCCAGGTTATTCATTCAAAAGTGGCTACCCAATAAACATTCTCACAAGCCAAACAGACGAGGCATGGAAATAAGAATAGTTCTGCTTTGTCCTTGAGAATATCATCTCATAATCAGCATTTAGGAATATTCTGAATAAATCATGACAATAGTCAAATTTTTTTTTGCTAACACCTCTTCTAAGCAACTGTACACAGCATGCCTCATGCGTCCGCTCACTGGTTTACAGCTCAAAGGACACAAGCATGTTCAGTTCTTAGATATTTTTTCCTGAAAGAAAAAGGACCTTGATTCAGAAAAAGAAAAACAAGACCTCCATACCAATGCTTCCACAAGCAATTCCAATTTAAAAATATATTGCCAAAATGGTAAAACTTTACCTGCAATAATATAAAAGGAGACACAGCAAAACCAAAAGTATGAAAGCCATTCCTCCTAAAATGGCCAAAAGAAACACCGTGTGATACGTGGTAATGTCCTGTGTGACAACGGGACCTAGAAGTTCAGAAAAGGGCATTTTAGATTTGTGAAAACCTTTACATAATAAGAGGGATAATGAACTGAGAGCGTAATGTTTCTCTTACTCCTGCTGGCTGGGTGTGGGGCAGGGGCCAGATGCAAATACCCTTTGGATGATGTAGCATCTTTAGATCTGCAGCATCATCTTAATTTCACTCAATGAAAAGGGATCACCACGACCATCACTGGAGCAGCTGTGGCCAGGAGCACAATGAACACTCAAATACTCAATGCAGTGTCAAGGGTCCCTCCTCAGCCAAGAAAGCCACATCCGGTGGCATGTTCAGCATTCTAAATATGTGATCTTTAATAAAAGAAAATGGATGCATAATAATATAATGAGAGGCACTCTTATACTCAGAGAGGTGGCCTGAATATCTGGGGATTTTATATTGCAAGAGAGACAAAAAAATGGCAAGATTTTATTCTCAATTTCCCTAGGCAGTTTATTACTGTGTGAAGAGCTCTTTGCCTAAATCAATCCATTGAAATATAAGAAATAAGTTTACTATGGTTAAAAAATTCCACAGATTATAGGGTTGTCAAATGTTTCTAAAATGCCTTATGTTTTTAAAAATAGAATCTTTCTCTATAATACCTTTCCAAGTGCTGTTTGTAGCCACAGACCTCTTCAGAATTTATAAACGAGTTTGTCGGAGACAAATGTATTTTCTTTGTAATTTACATTGTAAAGAATCCCAAAAGGTAGATTAGACTCTTTGTGTTCAAGTAGCAAGACTCTGTCTTAATCTCACTGACAACAGATGGACAATGAAAACCTCTCCAAATTATATTTGGGCACTTACTGGTGTCCAGGTGTCCTGCACCTCACTGATCGATGGGAAGGAAGGACCATGGCTTTACATGATGTCAGGGCAGCACAGTTAGGATTACTGGATGCCATCAACACCCATTTACTTGCTGATTTTTCAATATTCTAAGGGACAGATTTCTTCAAAAATATTTTAAAGGAGACAAATCTCTTAAGAGCTAGATACACCCAAGGAGGTTTACTAGTTTTTGAAAATAGCGACATTAACTTAAATTCAAAAGATAAAAAGATAAGCCATTCTCTACCAAATGGAATTTACTTCAGTCGGGTAGGAAGGTGAATATTTATGAAAACTGGAAAATACAACGGACAACTATATACTGCCATAATCTTTCAGTGAAACATTTTTTTTTAACAAAAGACAACCACCCTCCAATATTGGTTAATGCTTTGGCGGGAGTTGCCAAAATATCTATGGTATACAAAAATCATTTCCAAATAACTAACTGAAGTTATAAATTAAAATATTATTATCTCAGCTTCTGCCACGGGGAATCTTTATAACATTCACAGTCATACTTCCATTTCCCTCTTACCCAGAGAATTAAAGAAAACACCCTAATTGTTTTCTTTTTGGTTTTTGGCTGGAGTCCCAGCACCACTGTTAGTTTCAGTAAAAGCGATGGCTACGAGGTTACCAGCATGTTTCTACATTAAATGCCATCAGGCTGTGTGTGCTATGTATGTTTTATAAAGCCTTTTGTCTCTACCTGGGAAGCTTCAGTGGACCTACATCTAACAGTTTTCTCCCCTCTTTACAAAGTATCAATTAATCTGTCCTATGATGGGAAAACTGAGCACTGTGGTTGTTTGAAATACATTTAAAATAAAAGTTAACTTAATGCATGTACTTTGTGGCCTCTAGTGTGGTACTTAAAGAATTTGTTTTCTTTCCTTCCTTCCTCTTAGTTATTTTCTAGATATTTCAGATTTGGAGATTGGGGCATTTCTGCAGCTGGTTCATGCCTGTATTACTACAAGAACAATCTCACAAAGGGAAGTACACTCTTAAAGCACAGATGTGAAGGGCACATTTGCTCTGTATGGGAATGTAAAGTGTATGTGACAGGTTTTTTCAATACCCAGCGAGGCATGGCTCCTATCAAATTAGTTACTTAGGGAGTCTAAGTGCTCATTTCAATGATAATTCCATTGCTAAATTATTTTGGACTCCCATTTGTTTCCTGTCACTATTAATTGACAGGAGACAATATCATAGCACATTCTGACTTAGTTCAATTACCTACTTTATTTACCTGTTTTGGATGTGCAAGACTTTTAGATGTGTCTAAGAAAAATCAAAGAGACCCTCTGAACATAAAGACTCATCACAATGAAGAGCTTTACTAATGATTGCAGTGTAAGTGACACAGATTCTAAAGGCATTTTGAGCAGTGGAAGCCACCAGTGGAAAGAATTCTCTTAAGATGACTATTCTAAAAAACAATTCTGGAATGCTCACTGGGATAAATTAGGGCATGTAGGTTTTAAAAAATAAACTTTCAGGTATGTTTTGAAAAATATTAGTTAATTCATATATGCTAAATGGAGATGAATATTCTTTTAGACACAAAGCAATTGGTTTCCTTTTTAATCTTTCAGAAATGCTAAATCAAACTTTTTGCCCCAAAAAAGCCTCCAATGGTAGCTTTCTGCTAGACCCTCTCTGAGTGCCCTTCCTTGCATGTTCTCTGACACCAGGCCACAGCTGTTTCAGGAATTAGGGAGGAGGTCTAAACACCCTCTGCGGGCTTTAGATTAAGAATTCCCTCTGGCAGCTGTCTGAGCAAAACAGAGACATGAGACAGGACTATTTTCTACATATTATTCTTATCCCAGATGGAAGGGCTCTAATCAGAACCTCCCCACCCCTATGAAATTCCTTAGTTTTGCCATTTGATTTTCAGACTTTCAACCATTTTTGAGTAAGATCAGAATTTTATCTCCCTGCTGAAGTTATTTTCAAAAGCATACTTAGCTCAAACCCCCAAAGAAACCAATCCCCATCATTGCAGATGTTGACTTCATGTTACCTGGGTTGGGGGGAGACATGGCCGCCACCCAGTACCCCAACTGAGGGGCTATGTATGTCCACGTCAGTTGGCTGCCTTCCTGGTGGACAAGGCCTAGACCACTCTTCAGCCACGTTCCTGTGGGATGCAGAAACAAACTTGAGTTATATGTATGCTGAACTCCTATTTAAGGCTTAAGTGCAATACAAGTGACCTTAAATGTCATGTTTATCATTCATTAGATAGTCAAGATGGTGGTCCACTTGTCATCTAGGGCCTACATACAGCTTTCTGTAGAGATTCTTTTCAACTTCTTTCAGGAAAGAGGTGAACTTTAGTTTTTCTTTGTCTTCCTGATTCAATTACTTTCAACCACTTTATCAAATATTCCTGCTTCCAAAGGTTTTAGCAGAAACCCTTGGAATTTAGAAGTAGAATAAAGATAGCATGATACAGGTTGGTGAAGCAGAAGGAAGGGGAGGAAAAGCAAGCACTGTTTATATTCTTCATCCTCAAGCAGGTCAGCAAATTTCCTACTGGGAGTCACAGACTGGTTTCATCAGAATTACTTAGGGAAGTTAAAGAAATATATGGATTCTTGGGCCCCGTTTGCAAATTCTGACCCAGTAAGTCAGGCGTACTTGAGCGTTTTAAAAAGTTCCCAGTTGGTTCTGATACTGGGAAATACTAGTAAGCCCCAGGGTGTGCTGCCTTTTGATTATTACTCTAACTAGTAGTGTACAACCACCTACTGTGTGCTGGCTGGTCACAGCAGACGTGGTTTATACACAGTATCTATAATCCTCATGACAATCCTACAGAGTGAGACCTATACTCCCTTTCTGGGTGAGGACACTGAAGATGGGTGAGCTGTGTAACCCTTCCAAGGCATCCCAGTGGCGCACAGCAGTAGCGTCTGTCTGTATGTCTTCAAGGGTGGTGCAATTTCCTCGGCTCTTCACTGCCGCATCTCCCATAAATCTTTCCAGGTTGGGTAACCTTCTCACTTTGTAAGGTTTCCAGGAACAGACCCACTGCCTAAGGCAGTGTGGCTGTCACCTGTCTCACCTGCAGAGAACCTTGCTTTGCAGCCTGTTATGGCAGCTGATATCAGAAGGCCAGGGAGATTGCTGACCCGTCCTCCAACGACCTGTGCCTTCCCACACACCCACCAGCACAGAGACACCAACACGTTTGCAGGGCTCCTGGTTCAACAGTCCCCACTGCTCACTTCCGCCTATAATCATCCACCACCTGAAATGGCCACGTGTGTAACCCTGTCCCCTTGAGGCCTAAATGCACGAACCATGCACGAAACACTCCACCTGCCTGTCTCCAAATCCTCAAATTTTCTGTGAACACACATCACTGAGGTGGCAATAGTGAATCCCTCCACCCCCTACTGAAGAAACAAACAATACTTGGTGCTTCTAGGGCCTATCAGTTGCCATAGCAACATCAGAAGCAGTGGGTGGAAAGGTGCCGTGGTGATGCCTCCCAGCCTGCTCCCTCTGTGCACACAGCCGTTAAAGGAGGAAGATGGCAGGCCAGGTGTCAGCAGGTGCTTTGCATTGTCTGATCTCCCCATGCAACAGTCTAAATCACAGGTCCTGACGATCTGATTCAAATTGCAGAATATAAACTGGAAGGTTACTAAAATGAGTATGAGAATAAGGAGCCCCAATTCAGGCTTCATTTGCTGAAGAATACCAACTCAGACATGACTGAGCCACTCAGAGCTTCACGTATCTATGGAGCTACTCAAGAAATGGAAACACAGGGAACTACACACATGCAGCTAAAGGGCTTCTATCTTTGGTTAGAAAGTTTCCCTGGAGGTAGAGAATGGATTGTTTGTGAAGGCTGCCAGATTTCCCTGTGGGACTCCATGCTGTTTAGCTCATGGCTTACACAACACATTCCCCCTCCCACACACACTCTCCCACAACACAAGCCTGCCAGGAGCTCCCCACGAGCCAGGAAGTGGCCATGCATTCTTTGGTTATCAGTTTTCCCCAGATTAGACTCTTGAGTCACTGCTTTTCAAATGGGGCAGATACGAAGTCAGGTTAAAGGGGACCCAGAGGGAAAGAGTAGGAAGCTGAGTCCTAATTCCTGTTCATTCAAGGCATTCAATCTATCTTGATCACTAAATTGCCTTTGCTTTCTACAACACAAGCACATCAACTGGAAGCTGTCTTTCAAAAGACCTCCCAGTTACACTGGGGGCGATCCTATCTGGAGACACACACACACATCCCCCGCTGCGGACAAGTCCCCAAGTGCAGCCTGGAGGGTCCGTGGTTCGGTAGCGGTGGTGAGGCTGGTGAAGACGCAGGCAGCAGAAAGGACAGGGATTAACACAGCCGCTCTGGGAGCACAGTGAGGAAAGAGCGCCCCCCGTGGTGGGAGGAGGATGCTTGGGATGAGCTGAGATCTGACGGAAGGGCAAGACTGCTTTGGGGCTGGGAAGGAGTTCGGAGTCAGCCTGGGAAGGGCTTCCTATACCTTTCACAGTGGGAGGCCACTGGGCCCTGTAAATGGAAGCACGGTGTGGTCAGAGCTTCTACCTCTGCCTGTCCTCTACCACAGTCCCCTTAGACCCCGCCAGGCCAGTCTACGTAGGGCACACTTTTAACCTAAGTCTGTGACTATTTCAGCAACTGTCACTGCAACCTCACAGTTTTCCTCTCTCCCAAAAATCTATCCATCTTTGAAGATTCAAGTTCCGTCACGTGTTTATCCCGAATCCCTCCAGCACTCACGATCCTCCTTGTCTGGGTACTCAAGTGCACGGGGTGCTTCCCTGCCAGTTTTCCAAAAACATACATCATCTCTGGTGCTGACTTGTCGTCTTGCGTCTTACCTCCTCTTTCAGAGTGTGGGCTCTGTGAGTTTGGGCCCATGTTATAGCGTCCTTTTGTCTTCTTCTCAGCACCTAGAAATATCCTCAGTACTTGAGAATGAGTGAATCTAGACTAGACATGCATGTGACCCAAAATAGTATCAGGTGACCACCCCTGTGTAAAGCTGGGTACAGTTGTCTGAAAAGATATCTTTAAAATTGGGAATTTTTACCCTTTCATGCTAGAGGGAGCAAAGCCAGCTATGAAAGAGACACTGATTTTAGCCTGCATTTCCTGTAAAACATACACGTCTTCAGTGAATAAAGGGTGGCACTGTCTTGGGATTCAACAAACATGCTGTTATTGGCAAAAATCATTTTCAAGCTTTCTATCTTCTGTGGGAGGAAATAAGCTACAGGGAATTCAAGGATTAATGAATTGTGTACTAGAACATATGCTTCTCGTTACTGAAATCCTGATGTCGCAGGCTGAGGCTGTGTTCCCACCTGAGGAGCAGGCACACGTAATAGACTCTGGTGCTCCAGGCCCGGAGCAAGCGCAGGAATCCTCACTGCTGATGTGGGACAGCAGCACGAACAGGCCTCTGCACGTCTATTCTGTTGAGTATGGTTATGTGACCATCAGAACCCATGACCATGGTGCTCATAGGGAGCCCCTCTTGTCCTGGCTGGCCTCAGGCAGAACAGGGGACAGGACAGGCTGCTCTTGCTGTGTGGACAAAGGAAAGCTCCAAGTGTAAGGCCTCCTTCTTGTTCTCTTCCAGCCCACCACCTACTCCTGGATGGGCAGCCTCCAATACTCCCAGGTCAGTACACCTCCTGGGGCGCTCTCCTGGTGGGCTGGTCTCTGTGGTCCAGACACGGCGCAGCCCCTCCGGTCATCACAGCAGCCTGGCACAGTGGCTGCCTCAGACCCACTTCACTCCCGTGCTTCTCTTTCTCCTGCTCCAACCTATTCCTTCTAGCCTCTTTCCCTTACCTCCTTCGGATGACTGGCTAATGAGTCTCTCAGGGTCCTCCTCACAAGTCAAAGCAATTGCTGGGACATGCAGAGTGTCCAGGCAGGTCACCTGGCAAAGAAAGGTGTGTAGGCAGGACTGCCCCATGGGGCAACCTTCATGCACAGCTGCTACTGCAGGAGTGGGCGGCCCACCATTCAATGGTCTGTCAGCAGTAGGCTGGTGGCCATGCGCACCTCTGTGCTCTGACCACGGCCTGTGGCATGCCTACTGCTGGGACTGTAAGTGTGTGAATACTATTTCATGATCCCTCTGGCATAACCAAGGAATGAAATTATGCATTACTGAAATTTCTAGCTTGGCAATTTCCAAATAGTTTTTAAATATTTGAACTCTCTCTTCTCTTTAAAGGAATCTTAGCAGAAATTAATAAACAAAACAGATTAAAGATGGGAGTCTTTGCATGAAGGAGAGGACCACTTCCCTCTCCCCATTGTAACCCCCAGGAAATCTCCAGAACATGGTTTGGAAGTTCTTCTATAAAAGTTGGGTTTTATTTTCCAAAATTTGAGACAGCAGTTTTACAAAATTCTATAAAGTATCACTTACTCCTTTATAAAGTTTAATACAGTTTTGATTTTTCCTGATAACTCAGGGTCATGATTATGATAAACTATAAGGCAAAGTTCTAAAATACTGATGTCCTCAGGTCCCTACCAAGGTACATTTGCTCTTATATCACATACCCACCACCCACAGCAATGCTGGTATCCCCTCGTTTCCCATGTGCTGTAAACCAGTGTTATCTGTTATCAGCTCTGCTCTCACCACCACCAACCGCCAGCTCTCCACTTGGGGCAGCCTGTTATTGGGAACTAGATAACCCACCTAATTAAAGCTGCATCTGGAGTAATGTCCACAAGCAGGGCAGAAGACTGGAGAACAGAACCAGGTATCAACAGACTGCATCCAAGTTCAGTATGTTTTTTCCTTTACCACTACACCTTCCTACCAATTTCTGAATGATCATTCTCTAGAGTTAAATCTTACACAATGGAAAGAGTTAGAGATGTTTTCAAGAATACTTTGTTGAAAAACCATCCTAATCTTTTGAAAATGAGTAAGTTGTGTATTCAGCTGGCAAAGGTCATTGTGTATAAAGTTCTTAACTTGGAGGGTACACTGAACTACAATGATTATTATACTGACAGGCAGAAAAACACATGCCTTAAGCTTGCCTGTATGATCTGATGGGGTCTCTCAGGAACCACCAAGGGTGCTGTTTTTTTATTTGGTTACCAAGCAGTGATAAAACAAGCTTTTGTTTGTAAAACAGAAAGAAAAGTGAGGTCAATGATGTAACAAATGGCTATCCAAAGGGGAAAGAATTCTGAAGTATGAAAAAGGGCCCCAAACACATGTCTAATTTGATTACAACCTATAGAGTTCAGATTTACCTTGCTTCTCTTGCCTGGCACATTCACTATGCCTGGAAGACCCTATTTTAGCAGCCACGCTGGCTCATCTCAGCATTGGGGAACAAGCGGAAAAACCAGATATTAGGAACACTATTGATTTTGAAAAGGTAACTGTGCACACTTTGATTACAAACTGAAGTTGACACCTTGCACATTAGCCAATGTGCAGAGATACAAGTCACTGAACTTATGTGAAGACCTGTTACCATGTCAGACCATACAACACTGGACAAATGAAAGCCCAGCATTATAGGAGCCAACTGCCTACATGGATGACTTCCCAGCATAAGATAATCCTGAATGGTCTCAAGCTTTGCCATTTTCTAGCTGTGAACTGTGGGCATGCTGAGGATGGTGCAGCAGAGGAGCAGAGGTCCCTGGTGACATCACTGAGCCCTGGAAGCAATCCTGGAGCCGGCTGGCTCACGGTCCTTTTGTCATATAAGCCTCCCCAGTGAAGCGTCTGCAGTTGGGTATTCTACCTCATGCAGTGAACATATTAAGACTGATAAATTTTTCCTGAAAGAGGATGGAGTGAGTTCTTCTAAGTTCATAAGGTGGGACTCAACAAATTCCACAGCCACCGAGAAAATCCATCTCAAAAAAGTTCTGTCAATCAAAAGGTGAATACTGAATATTCACACTGTGAAATGTAGCCATTTCTACTCCTATTTCTAAATTTCACTGTGAGATATTTGGGAATATTTATGGTGAGAGGTGAGACACATATACACAGGACAAAGGCATAATCTTGGACGGCAGGAACCTAGGCTGTCTTGCTCTCAGCTGCAGCCAACCACCACCTCCCTGGCTGAGCTGGCGTGGCTCTCACTGGATAACCAGCATGGCACAGGCTCTGGCTCCCTCGAGGAGCAATCTTCTTAGAAGGTACACACCTCTCAGGTCCTAGCACATGCAATGCTGCTTCTTACTGCTGGTCCTAATTAGGAGCTCTTTTGATGCCTGAATATGCTGGATTTCTTTAGAAACCAGATTACTGACTGCTCAGGGCTTTCATCTGCATTACCTTAAGCCATAACTGCTACTGTACTTTTCTACCAGCTGTACGTATCAAAGCCTAAGTCTTTTACTGCAGGCTTTAACAAAACTGGGACAGGAATACCCACTACAATCAGAATATAAGAATCCATCAGCCCTAAGTCACATTCATTAATAGAGCAGAAACACTGATGATTTCTACTTTTATGATATTGTGGAACACACTTCCTTTTTTTCCAAATTAATGTCTATGACTTTGAATAGCTGTGTTTCCTTTTTGGAATTAATTTTCCATGTAATCTGTGAGGAGGAAACATCCCTTATTAATTACATAGTAACGTATTTACCTGGTGGTCAATTATCCAACTGTTCTTGTTGAAAGCAATCAAACTAAAGAATAAAAGTTATGTACAGATGATTGGATTCTTATAGCTTCAGGCAAGCACATTTCAGGACTAGTTTAAACAAGAATTAAAATTAAGGGCAACTTACTATAAACAACAACCTTCTGTTCAAAGCCTAAAATCTCAGATATGTTGAATTATTAGAAATTAAAATAAGAAATAAATCTGTATTCAGATACAACATGTTCCCATGGTATTTTTAGGGCAATTGAGAAACAGAGTCTTAAAAACAAATTTAATCTAAGCAGCTGATATTTTCCCTTAAGGCTTTAGCTAAGCTATCATAAGACTTACTGAAACAAGTTTTAGTAAAGAGCAGTAATGGGAAACCATAAAGATTCTGGCAGAGTTAGAGAAAGCTTATGCCTTAAATAGTTAACCAGAAGTGTCAGGATATATAATAGCATTAATAAAATTTAATGAGAGAATTTTGAATTTAGAATAGGTATATATAAATTTCCAGAAAGTAGTGTCAGAGTACAGTCTAATTAGGCCCATATGGAGAGAAATTTTGTTCAATTACATGTCAGAAGAGACTGGGTGGGGGAAGCCAACCAAGATTACAGGAAGCACAGTCACTAACCTCCAGCATTAGAAAGCTCACTCAGAGTGACAGATAACAGCTTACAAACACCTGGGCAGATGTAAGATGCTCTAAACCAATGCTTCTTAAATAGCCCATGACAATTGCAATATTGGAATACAGGCTCTGATTCAGTGGGTTCAGAGGGAAGCATGACATTCTGTAGTTTTAAAAAGCTCCCTATATGTGGATCCACACTTTAAGTAGCAAAGCTCTAAATTATTTATACTTTTGTTGTGATTTCCTTGAGAAAATGTTGATGTCATTTCCCACAGCATGGCTGTGGTGCATCAACTGGGCAGTCAGTGCTTGAAGCAACTTCAGAAATATTTCTCATGTGTTTAAGAAGTAGTATACTTGCACGTCAGACTACTGGCCAGGAGCTGGCAGGCTCAGATGTCTACAGATGCTGATGTGCTCTTGCTTGAAAGAGCAGGGCTCTTAGTGAACTGGCTGCTACAGGTGTGGTTAAACTGGTCCCAACCTTGAGACCTTTGCACTGACTGTTTTTCCTGCCCAGAATGTCCTGCCCCCAAGATATTTCCATGTCAGGCTCCTGGGTGTCTGTAGGATCTCAGCTGAAATGTTGCTTCTCCAAAAGCTCTAACCAGCCAATCATGCACTCTGATATCACTCTGCTTAACTGTCTTATAGTTCTTAGGCCATATGAAGCAAACTGGTTCACTGTCTCCTTCATACAGAACAAAAGCATCACAATTATAAGGCCCCTCCCTAACTTGTTCTGTCATTGCTTTCTCCCAAAAGCCTAGAACAGATGAATGTGTGGCAGAAGGAAGATGTTCCATAAATATTTGCTGAAATGAATGAATTGTTTGATTTTTTAAAAGAGAAGCCCAGAACAGAACTCTATGGGAATTCTTTCAATTTATGTGTGTTGGAAGTAAATTAAAACACAACAAACAAACAAAGGCCCCCAAACCAATTCTATGGGCCAAGTAAAACACACCTGGGAATGGGTGTTGTGCATCCCAAGATATAGCCCATTATTCTATTAAGCCATGTTATAAATTTTGGCATAGAAGTGAGAATGCCAACAATCCGACATACGAGAAAAGGAAGGGGATTTGAAGTCCAAAGGAAACTGTTTTGCATTCCCCTCTGCACTCCCTAGGGTGCTGTGCATGTACCTTGAGCACTTACCTGTGCTGAGTTTTCACTTCCTGCTAATTAAGATGGCAGCACACACATCCCCACCCTTCACCTCCAAGGCTGCTTTGAGAATAGTGATGAAAAAATGTTGGTTTATAGTAATACCTGCATTGCCAAATGGATATGTTCAGCTAAGAATGAGACAAAAAAAAATCTTCTCTCCAATGATCCTATTTTCCTCCCTTTTCAATTTAGGCACACTTCAAATTGCACATTTGAAATGGCTGGGCTGCCATGGCACAACTATGCTATGCACCATAGTGCAGAGTAAGCAAGAATGTTTCTGTGCAAATCTTTAAGTGCATTCTGGGCCAGCTGAGTGTGTTCTGTGTCTGCATGTGCACATGTGTGCATTCAAAACTTTACAGGGGTGATTCAAGAGAAGGGAAAAATGAATCAAGATACTAAGAACTTCATACATGCCTGGCAATGGACTAGGTGCTTTATGGACATTATCTCTCTTCAGTCTTATACAACATTGAAAGCTAGGTGTCTGTATCTCACTTTTGAGGTTAGAAACTTCAGGTTTGGAGAAGTTAGTGATTTGCCTAAGGACAGGCCTACTCCTAACATTTGCAGAACTTAAGCAAAGGTATAAAAGGAAGTCCGTATACAACTTATCTTAATATTTAAAAGTTGTAAGGCAAGTGATCACACTGTAAAATAAATGTCTTGTCCCCCCACCATTATAACTTAATAATAACCTGAAGAATTACATACTGAAATAAGCAGCACAGGACAGCTAGTCTGTGAGCAACACTCCTTTGTACCCCAGCCCTGCGCACATGGATGTGGACTCCCAACTCCCATGTCCAAGCTCATGCCCCAGCCAGCAGCCCCTCCTTGGTGACTGCTCTGCCTGAGGGCGGGCACATGGTGAGTATATGTGAGTGCAGAGGTCTGCCCCTGGGTGATGGACCTGGGCAAGAGGGCCTGGAAGCCTGCTTAGGCCTGTTTGGGAAGGAATTCTGGGGTCTAAGGTAGCAGGAAGGTGTTCTAGAAGGGGGCTGAGATTCCAGGTGGCCACATCTCTTTGGGTCAGTGGATGTCTGTTTCCATGGGGAAAGGACGTAGCTGGGTGAAGGCCAGAGCAGAGTCCCCTAAAGAGGAGGGGCTTAGGGCAAGGGTCCCTCTTGCTCAGTCTCAGGTGGCACTGCCCCAGGGGTAGAACTACTAACAGGTAGAATTTTGTTCCAAAAGATAAAATGATATACCTAGAAGGTTTTCCCAATAATGTATATTTTTTCAAAATTAAATCTCACATGTTGATGAGGTTTTGCCTAAAGCAGATAACAGACCAGGACTATCTTTCTTACCAATGACTTCCAGATCTTATTAATGCAAAAAACCACTTCAAAAAACAGAAAGATATTCTCACACAATGTGTTGACCTTATTTAAAAAATCACAGTGTGTTAAATATGTCCTAACATATAATAGTATAGCTCATACAAAAGTATAAACCCAAAATAAGTTCATAAAAGAAACAGAAATAGGCTATAAACTTTGAAAATAAAATTCAAATAAAAACCAACAACATATTACCTAATGACAGAAGGGAACTTCTCACTTGCAACATAAACATGACATAGATGGCTGGGGGACGCTTTGTTTGACTTGCGTGCCTATGATTTGATTCTCCTGCCACCTTTCTCTAACTGAACTTACCATGGAATGTTACTCTTTCAACAAACTTTTATTTTACTTTTCCTTAATACATAAAGGTGGGTCCTTTATGTATTACATTTATCCTTGTTCAGGTCTGTTTCATTAGTTCTAACAGTCTATTCATAAACATTAAACTCAGACAATAACAGCATCTAGTTTCAAATGCCATATTCAATCCAGATGATATAGAATAATTTTCATGTTAACTTTTAAAAGGTTATTACCAAAACCAACCCCAGATTTAAAAATCCTTGCAGAAAATTTCCAGACCCCAAAGAAGCCATCCAGGTTGATAGGTTCCTATTTGAGAAACTTTGGAATCTTACTCAGCAAATCCTGGACATCTGGGATTTTCATCAATCTCAAGTCCCAGAAGTGAGGACAACAACATAGTCTGCTGTGAAGAGCAAGGGAGCCAAGTTGTAAGAAAGGAGAAGAGCAGGGCTGGGTTAAAGTTTCAATGCCAGGCAGCCAGTCAGGCTGGCTCCCTGGTTCAACACTTGCTATGCACCCCAGAGGATTTGTATTTCTACTTTACTCAAATAGAAAGCATTACATATTCTGAACTTCAAGAGTTATTTGGAAATAGGGAAACAGGAATGACATTCAAAATATGGAACAACTGGTAGAGCATGGGTACCAACCAACCAGATTGGATACCTGGGGCATACCAGCTAGATGACAGCCTTGGCTGAGACAGGGGTATTAAATTTAAAGACACTAGGACATCATTGTACCTGTCCTTTCTTATATCATTCTTTACCAAAAAATGTACACACTATTGACTGAGTAATTGAAATTATGATTATAATAATCATGGCTAATGAGATATCACCTCATACACATCAGAATGGCTATTATATAAAAGACAAGAAATAATATGTATTAGTGAGGATGTGGAGAAAAGGCAACCCTTATGCGCTGTTGGTGGGAATATAAATTGGTGAAGGCACTTGGGAAAGAGTATGGAGGTTCCTCAAAAAATTAAGACTAGAACTACCACATGATCCAGCTATTCCACTAGTGGGTATTTATCTGATGAAAATGAAAACACTAACTCAAAAGGAGATCTGCACCCCCACATTCACTGAAGCATTATTTACAAGGGCCAAGCTATGGAAACAACCTAAGTGTTTGTCAATAGATGAATGGATAAAGAAGATGGGGTATACAAAGGAATATTACTCAGCCATAAAAAGAATGGAATCTTATCATTTGTGACAACATGGAGGGATCTTGAGAGTATTATGCTGAATGAAATAAGTCAGAAGGAGAAAGACAAATACCATATGGTTTCATTCATATGTGGAATCTAAAAACAAATGAACAAACAAAACAAAACAAAAACAAACTCATAGATAGAGAACAGATTAGCAGGTACCAGAAGCAAAGGGGTCAAATGTATGGTGATGGCAACTAGACTTTTGGGTGATCACTTTGTAGTATATATAGATGTTGAATTATAATGGACAACTGAAACATATAAAAATATTTTGAATGTAATTTGAAAGCTTAAATTGTTATGTCTTATTACTTTAACAAATATGTTATCTAGAAAAAAAATTAAAATGGCTAACAGGCATAGATCTCTTCACTGAGCACCAAGTACTGTTGTACACATTCTCCATTTATAACAGTTGTATGAGGTGGGAACAATGACTATTATTATCCCTATATTATAGAGGAGAAAACTGAGGCCCAGGGAGGCTAGAGACTTGCTCAAGATCAGAGAACTAGTAACCTGAGAAGGAGCCAGTACTCAAGTCTGGGCTGTCTCAATTGCTGGGCTACATGCTACCCATGCTCTGTAACACCTGCTTTACACTGTACAAACAGTATGGTATTCAGTTCTACCAAAAATAATTTTACCTTTCAATTATCCTTTTCAGTAGAGATGATTGAAAACACTGACACTGACAAATTATTTGGTTTTGAAATAAATTTTGGCAGTTTTACCTTTCCAATTATTTTACACCCAGACTGGTTTTAGATTAAGCATGTTAGATGCAGTGCTTAAAATTCAGGCCAGTGGCAGCAAAGCAAGAAGGCTCTGAGGCTTCCAGGTGGTGGGGAAGCTAAGAGGAGGATATACACTTTCCACAGATAATCCACAAAGTGAATACTCTATAAGTGGTCATTAAGAGTTGACTGTAATATAACGTAAGACACATTTTGTTTCAGGAGGAACATATTGATCTATACACTTTGAGACCACAAAGTGGCAACAGTTATTTGTAAAGCTTGCCAAAAATTGTTTCAGTTGAAGTCAAGCATGGGAAGTTCTAGCTCTATATAAAATGCCACTTAGGAAAATGAAGTCTCTAGGAATAGGGTTTCAGAACAAAAGTGGCCCTGAACCACAACTACAGTATAGATAATGTGATGGTATTTTTCTCTGAAAATTCTCAATTTGGGGGGGAGGGATTACAAACACAAAAGGCTTAGCAATTTTTAGGGCTGGATTGATATCACAAAATTGTTTTTTGGAGTTGCTAAGCAACATTGAAAAACAAATGTCCGTGTTCTGAGATCACTCAGCATGCATTCTCCCTGAGGGCAGTGCACGTGTGAGGCAGCCCGACTCTACTCCATTCAGACAGCAGGAGCGGAACATCTCAACCGTGACACGAATGGTCTGCAGTGCAAAAGATACCAATCTGTGTCTCAAATACAAATCATGGTTTGTTGGCCACCTGGCAGCCGAGCTCTCTGGTAAGAAAAAATTTTCACTGGACTGTCACTGTTTGCCTGAGTAAGTCCCACAGGGGCCTCCGGTGTCCTCTCCTACCTGTAATATCACTTTACTCAGCTTTCTTTGAAGGTAAGTTACCTTTTTTTCTCCTCTGTATCTAATAGAAGCCTGATTCATTATGGACAATTTTAACATCTGGGAAAATAGAGACTCTTTTCCTGAGAGTTATTGTTTTGTTTCTAAGAAACAGCCTTCACTGTGAGAAGACCTATTTCAGATCATCTTTCTTAAGGATATGCTGGCATTACATTTAGAAAGGTAAGTCCGCTGCTTTCTTTGTTTTATACCCTTAATGACTGAGTCTGTTCTTTAAAAAAAAGTTGATAGGTACAGTTCTAAAATTAGCATCACACATGTAAATACATACTTGTTTAGAAATATGAACTCCCTTCTTGTACTTTAACTTTGCCCACCCAATATAATATGGTTCATCCTGGTAATTAAATCACTACACTTCAGTATTTTACCTTCCATCTGGACATGTGGCTCATGATATACAGAGAAAAAGATAAGCCTGTGATATTACTCTTTATTTTCTTAAAGTTACAAGCATAATTCAGTGCTTTACGAACTCCCATCTCTTCCTTCTCCCCACCCACCCACCTCAAAATAAAAATGAAATGGAAAAAAATCTTAGGTCTATATTTTAAATCAAGCTCCAGCTTCAAAGGCAGGCTGGCCATGACTTACCTAAAAAGACTAGTTCATTGAGCACAGCTTCAGTGATAGCATTCACCCTCTGAAGCGGAGATAGATGCACTGTGGATCAATGATGAGTGGACATTCCTGAGTGCCTGTTACGTATGTACCATACATGATAGGAAGCTGGTTCAGTAACCACCATTTCTATAGCAACCCATACACACACTGCAGACTGTGTTTTGGGAAGGCAGTTAGACCTGGATTCCACAATGTAGTTTCACTTAGAATATGCTTTTGTTTCTGTAGTTGCATTAGAATGAGAGATTCAAAGCAAGTAACCTAGGTTATCATTAAATAGCAGAAACTTATCACATGCAGAATCTTAAATCTTGATTTGTTTGCCACTCAATGTCAGTCGGTCACTTTAAATTCAAACCACTGACCTGGTTTGCATGTTTGTAAGTGACCATTCCCCAGGGAAACAAGTCATATCACAGTCTGACAACCCAGAACATGGAACAGGCATCTGCTGTCCCAGTTACAGGCTAAAGAGAGTAAATGCCTGTAAAGGCAAGCTGACATAATCATCTCTTACTGTTCCGAAAGCCTCAGCTAAGATGCTCTGACCAATAAAACTTCATCTGCTGGACCTGGGAAGGAAAACTGCTTCTTTCAAAGGTGAAGCTGCCCCACTGCACATGATTGATAAGAAGGTATGTATGTCCACTTGGTCCCATCCCCTCAGACACAACTTAGTGCCTAGGAGACAGGCACTGTGCTGCTCTTCCAGTGAGAGAAAATCATTAGAAGATCATCAGTTCAACAAATCAGCTAATTTCTCAAAGGAAAAGACTTATATTCACTAGAGTCCTCCCTTATGCCATACATCAAGTGGCATTTTAACATGATGGCTTTAGCACTGCACATAAATTCAGCAAAGGTTTCAATTCTAGTACATGCAAGTTGTACATCTTTTAAAAAATCATTTTTTAAATGTGTACCGAGAGTACTCATAACAATAAGCCAATTCATACTGTTGTAACATACTAAATAAAATCGAACTTTGCTTATGCTCTAAGGGAGTGTTAATCTATTGGGTCACTTCTGATGTGCATGGGGATTGAAATAAGGAGGTACTTATTTTTATGAGAAATTTTTTGCCTGTTCCAAAAGAAAAATTTTAAAGACAACTGTAACTATTAAAAAAAGACAGTAGTGATAAGTCACAGCATCAGTAATTGACTCCACTCTCCAGTGTTTGAAATGAAGCACCTGTAGGTCTTTCTTGTAAGAGTAAAATTTCAATTATCTGGCAGTCATGGACTGAAGTATTTGAGCTAGAGTTAAAATGTGGACTTATTTTTCAAATAGAAGTTCCATGGAACTAAAAAAGGATTTCATCTTTCTTTATGGAGTTTGAAGTCTTGCCCTATAACAAGGGTGTTATCACTCTGAGCATCAACAGTCATTCCTGGCAAAACCCTGGAGGGCGACCCGCAAAACAGCAAGTGCAGAATGTGACTCTATGAGGCACCCTGGGTTTGGTGCTGCAGAGTATAGAGTATACTTGCAGCCTAATACTAGAATGGTAAGAGAGATCTTGTTGAATGCATTTTGGATCAGGGATCACAAAATTTTTCTGTAATAGGCTGGATGGCAAATATTTTCAGTTTGTGGGGATATACAGTCTCTGGTACAACTACTTAGCTCTGCTGGTGTAGTGAGAAAGCTCTCATATAGGCCAAAAGCAAGCAAATGGGCACAACTGTGTTCCAACAGTCTCTTCAGGCTGGTAAAAAGAAACCCAAAACACATGAACTAGGAAGCTTATGAACTTAGTTCACAGATGGCATTTTCTCACTGTGTCCTCACATGGTGGGAGGGTCCAGAGAGCTCTCTGGGGTCTCTTTACTGAGGCTCTTTTTGTGTCCTAGTATGTGGTCTATTCTGGAGAATGTTCCATGTGCACTTGAGAAGAACGTGTATCCTGTTGCTTTTGGATGTAGAGTTCTGTAGATGTCTATTAGGTCCATCTGTTCTAGTGTGTTGTTCAGTGCCTCTGTGTCCTTACTTATTTTCTGTCTGGTGGATCTGTCCTTTGGAGTGAGTGGTGTGTTGAAGTCTCCTAGAATGAATGCATTGCATTCTATTTCCTCCTTTAGTTCTGTTAATATTTGTTTCAGGTATGTTGGTGCTCCTGTATTGGGTGCATATATATTTATAATGGTTATATCCTCTTGATGGACTGAGCCCTTTATCATTATGTAATGTCCTTCTTTGTCTTTTGTTACTTTCTTTATTTTGAAGTCTGTTTTGTCTGATACCAGAATTGCAACACCTGCTTTCTTCTCTCTGTTGTTTGCTTGAAATATCTTTTTCCATCCCTTGACTTTAAGTCTGTGCGCGTCTTTGGGTTTGAGGTGAGTCTCTTGTAAGCAGCATATGGATGGATCTTGCTTTTTTATCCATTCTATTACTCTGTGTCTTTTGATTGGTGCATTCAGTCCATTTACATTTAGGGTGATTATTGAAAGGTATGAATTTATTGCCATTGCAGGCTTTAAGTTTGTGGTTACCAAAGGTTTAGGGTTAGCTTCTTTACTGTCTTACTGTCTAACTTAACTCGCTTGTTGAGCTATTATAAACACAATCTGATGATTCTTTATTTCTCTCCCTTCTTATTCCTCCTCCTCCCTTCTTCATATGTTGGGTGTTTTGTTGTGTGCTCTTTTTAGGAGTGCTCCCATCTAGAGCAGTCCCTGTAGGATGCCCTGTAGAGGTGGTTTGTGGGAGGCAAATTCCCTCAACTTTTGCTTGTCTGGGAATTGTTTAATCCCTCCTTCATATTTAAATGATATTCGTGCTGGATACAGTAGTCTTGGTTCGAGGCCCTTCTGTTTCATTGCATTAAGTATATCATGCCATTCTCTTCTGGCCTGTAGGGTTTCTGTTGAGAAGTCTGATGATAGCCTGATGGGTTTTCCTTTGTAGGTAACCTTTTTTTTCTCTCTGGCTGCTTGTAATACTTTGTCCTTGTCTTTGATCTTTGCCATTTTAATTATTATGTGTCTTGGTGTTGCCCTCCTTGGATCCCTTGTCATGGGAGTTCTGTGTACCTCTGTGGTCTGAGAGGCCATTTCTTCCCCTAGTTTGGGGAAATTTTCAGCAATTATTTCTTCAAAGACATTTTCTTTTTTTTTTTTTTTTTTTTTTTTTTTAATAATTATTTTTTATTGAAGGGTAGTTGACACACAGTATTACATTACATGAGTTTCAAGTGTACAACACAGTGGTAGAACATTTATATACATAATTCTAGGTTCCAGCTATCACCCTACCAAGCTGTTACAATATCTTGACTATATTCCTTATGCTATACATTACATCCCGGTTACTAATTTATTTTACCATTGGAAGTCTGTCCCTTTTTTTTTTTTTTTTTTGTGAGGGCATCTCTCATATTTATTGATCAAATGGTTGTTAACGACAATAAAATTCTGTATAGGGGAGTCAATGCTCAATGCACAATCATTATTCCACCCCAAGCCTAATTTTTGTCAGTCTCCAATCTTCTGAGGCATAACAAACAAGTTCTTACATGGAGAACAAATTCTTACATAATGAATAAGTTACATAGTGAACAGTACAAGGGCAGTCATCACAGAAACTTTTGGTTTTGCTCATGCATTATGAACTATAAACAGTCAGTTCAAATATGAATACTCATTTGGTTTTTATACTTGATTTATATGTGGATACCACATTTCTCTCTTTATTATTATTATTTTTAATAAAATGCTGAAGTGGTAGGTAGATACAAGAGAAAGGTAGAAAACACAGTTTAGTGTTGTAAGAGAGCAAATGTAGATGATCAGGTGTGTGCCTGTAGACTATGTGTTAATCCAAGCTAGACCAGGGCAATAAAACATCCACGTATGCAGAAGATTTCTCTCAGAACGGGGGGGTGAGGTTCTAAGCCTCACCTCTGTTGATCCCCAATTTCTCACCTGATGGCCCCCTGCGACTGTGCCTGTCTTAGGTTGTTCCTCCCTTGAGGAATCTTACCCGTCTCTGGCTAACCAGTCATCTTCCGGGGCCATACAGGGAAATGTGAAGTTGGTAAGTGAGAGAGAAGCCTTATTGTTTGAAAAAGTTAGCTTTTTACTTCTTTGCATATTTATGCCCTGTGGCTTCTATGCCCAGCATTTGTCTTGAGGTATCTTTACCACTTGGAAGAATTATGATACTCGGTAAATTTGATATGAGGCACGAATTCTATTTAAGGGTTGTAATTAGGAAGGAAGAAGAAAAGCTATAGAAGTAGCAGGCGGAAGAAAACATGGGAAGATTGATTATTTCTTTGATATATCTTCTTGTAGAGTAACTTCAGCATGTATAGGTTTTAAGCTACTACTTAAATTGCACACACACATTAACATAATAGGAGTATAGTTACATAACCAAAGCATATCTGTAATTACTAGCCATCTGCAGTGAAACCAAGAAAACCAGTTAGGCACCTTAGGCATTTGTGAAAACTTATCTATGATATGGTGGATATTGTCCAAATGAACTTGAACAGTCTGAGAGAAATCAGACAAATTAAAACAACCCATTCCTGGGGACTGTTCACATGCCATATGTTCTTTTAACAATAAATAGTTTGTAGTTGTAAGACTTTGGAGCGCTACAATTTGCACTTCTCCAAATTCTTGGTTGAGTTCCAACAGTATAGATCCAGTCCAATTTTGTTGTTTTACTGTATGCACAGGCCAGCTTAGATATCTCCTTCCTCATTCCCATGGCAAGTCCAGGAACTGGTGGGATGAGTGCATCTACAGCTGTAGCAGTGCATGGATCTTTGTTGGGGTTTTTTGATGATCATCTTCTGGCATGAGTCTTCCAGAGAGTGCAGATGTTGGAAGTTCTTTTTCATATTGTATCTTAGTTCATTTTTGGGGTAGCCCAATTAGGCTTTGATCCTCTGTATAAACACAAACAGACCCTTTGCCTACACTTTTATATGCCCTTTATACCATTGTGTAGAACTCGTTGGAGGTTACCACACAGGAACTGCCCTTTTTTTTTTTTTTTTTTTTTTTTGCTATCACTAATCTACACTTACATGACGAATATTATGTTTACTAGGCTCTCCCCTGTACCAGGTCTCCCCTATAAACCCCTTTACAGTCACTGTCCATCAGCATAGCAAAATGTTGTAGAATCACTACTTGCCTTCTCTGTGTTGTACAGCCCTCCCTTTTCTCCTACCCCCCCATGCATGTTAATCTTAATACCCCCCTACTTCTCCCCCCCTTATCCCTCCCTACCCACCCATCCTCCCCAGTCCCTTTCCCTTTGGTACCTGTTAGTCCATTCTTGAGTTCTGTGATTCTGCTGCTGTTTTGTTCCTTCAGTTTTTCCTTTTTTCTTATATTCCACAGATAAGTGAAATCATTTGGTATTTCTCTTTCTCCGCTTGGCTTGTTTCACTGAGCATAATACCCTCCAGCTCCATCCATGTTGCTGCAAATGATTGGATTTGCCCTTTTCTTATGGCTGAGTAGTATTCCATTGTGTATATGTACCACATCTTCTTTATCCATTCATCTACTGATGGACATTTAGGTTGCTTCCAATTCTTGGCTATTGTGAATAGTGCTGCAATAAACATAGGGGTGCATCTGTCTTTCTCAAACTTGATTGCTGCGTTCTTAGGGTAAATTCCTAGGAGTGCAATTCCTGGGTCAAATGGTAAGTCTGTTTTGAGCATTTTGATATACCTCCATACTGCTTTCCACAATGGTTGAACTAGTTTACATTCCCACCAGCAGTGTAGGAGGGTTCCCCTTTCTCCACAGCCTCGCCAACATTTGTTGTTGTTTGTCTTTTGGATGGCAGCCATCCTTACTGGTGTGAGGTGATACCTCATTGTAGTTTTAATTTGCATTTCTCTGATAATTAGCGATGTGGAGCATCTTTTCATGTGTCTGTTGGCCATCTGTATTTCTTTTTTGGAGAACTGTCTGTTCAGTTCCTCTGCCCATTTTTTAATTGGGTTATTTGTTTTTTGTTTGTTGAGGCGTGAGAGCTCCTTATATATTCTGGACGTCAAGCCTTTATCGGATGTGTCATTTTCAAATATATTCTCCCATACTGTAGGGATCCTTCTTGTTCTATTGATGGTGTCTTTTGCTGTACAGAAGCTTTTCAGCTTAATATAGTCAAACTTACTCATTTTTGCTGTTGTTTTCCTTGCCCGGGGAGATATGTTCAAGAAGAGGTCACTCATGTTTATGTCTAAGAGGTTTTCGCCTATGTTTTCTTCCAAGAGTTTAATGGTTTCATGGCTTACATTCAGGTCTTTGATCCATTTTGAGTTTACTTTTGTATATGGGGTTAGACAATGGTCCAGTTTCATTCTCCTACATGTAGCTGTCCAGTTTTGCCAGCACCACCTGTTGAAGAGACTGTCATTTCGCCATTGTATGTCCATGGCTCCTTTATCAAATATTAATTGACCATATATGTCTGGGTTAATGTCTGGATTCTCTAGTCTGTTCCATTGGTCTGTGGCTCTGCTCTTGTGCCAGTACCAAATTGTCTTGATTACTATGGCTTTATAGTAGAGCTTGAAGTTGGGGAGTGAGATCCCCCCTACTTTATTCTTCTTTCTCAGGATTGCTTTGGCTATTCGGGGTCTTTGGTGTTTCCATATGAATTTTTGAATTATTTGTTCCAGTTCATTGAAGAATGTTGCTGGTAGTTTCATAGGGATTGCATCAAATCTGTATATTGCTTTGGGCAGGATGGCCATTTTAACGATATTAATTCTTCCTAGCCACGAGCATGGGATGAGTTTCCATCTGTTAGTGTCCCCTTTAATTTCTCTTAAGAGTGACTTGTAGTTTTCAGAGTATAAGTCTTTCACTTCTTTGGTTAGGTTTATTCCTAGGTATTTTATTTTTTTTGATGCAATTGTGAATGGAGTTGTTTTCCTGATTTCTCTTTCTGTTGGTTCATTGTTAGTATATAGGAAAGCCACAGATTTCTGTGTGTTGATTTTGTATCCTGCAACTTTGCTGTATTCCGATATCAGTTCTAGTAGTTTTGGGGTGGAGTCTTTAGGGTTTTTCATGTACAGTATCATGTCATCTGCAAATAGTGACAGTTTAACTTCTTCTTTACCAATCTGGATTCCTTGTATTTCTTTATTTTGTCTGATTGCCGTGGCTAGGACCTCCAGTACTATGTTAAATAACAGTGGAGAGAGTGGGCATCCCTGTCTAGTTCCCGATCTCAGAGGAAATGCTTTCAGCTTCTCGCTGTTCAATATAATGTTGGCTGTGGGTTTATCATAGATGGCCTTTATTATGTTGAGGTACTTGCCCTCTATTCCCATTTTGCTGAGAGTTTTTAACATGAATGGATGTTGAACTTTGTCAAATGCTTTTTCAGCATCTATGGAGATGATCATGTGGTTTTTGTCTTTCTTTTTGTTGATGTGGTGGATGATGTTGATGGACTTTCGAATGTTGTACCATCCTTGCATCCCTGGAATGAATCCCACTTGGTCATGGTGTATGATCCTTTTGATGTATTTTTGAATTCGGTTTGCTAATATTTTGTTGAGTATTTTTGCATCTACGTTCATCAGGGATATTGGTCTGTAGTTTTCTTTTTTGGTGGGGTCTTTGCCTGGTTTTGGTATTAGGGTGATGTTAGCTTCATAGAATGAGTTTGGGAGTATCCCCTCCTCCTCTATTTTTTGGAAAACTTTAAGGAGAATGGGTATTATGTCTTCCCTGTATGTCTGATAAAATTCCGAGGTAAATCCATCTGGCCCAGGGGTTTTGTTCTTTGGTAGTTTTTTGATTACCTCTTCAATTTCGTTGCTGGTAATTGGTCTGTTTAGATTTTCTGTTTCTTCCTGGGTCAATCTTGGAAGGTTATATTTTTCTAGGAAGTTGTCCATTTCTCCTAGGTTTCCCAGCTTGTTAGCATATAGGTTTTCATAGTATTCTCCAATAATTCTTTGCATTTCCGTGGGGTCCGTCGTGATTTTTCCTTTCTCGTTTCTGATACTGTTGATTTGTGTTGATTCTCTTTTCTTCTTAATAAGTCTGGCTAGAGGCTTATCTATTTTGTTTATTTTCTCGAAGAACCAGCTCTTGGTTTCATTGATTTTTGCTATTGTTTTATTCTTCTCAATTTTATTTATTTCTTCTCTGATCTTTATTATGTCCCTCCTTCTGCTGACCTTAGGCCTCATCTGTTCTTCTTTTTCCAATTTCGATAATTGTGACATTAGACCATTCATTTGGGATTGCTCTTCCTTTTTTAAATATGCTTGGATTGCTATATACTTTCCTCTTAAGACTGCTTTTGCTGTGTCCCACAGAAGTTGGGGCTTAGTGTTGTTGTTGTCATTTGTTTCCATATATTGCTGGATCTCCATTTTGATTTGGTCATTGATCCATTGATTATTTAGGAGCGTGTTGTTAAGCCTCCATGTGTTTGTGAGCCTCTTTGCTTTCTTTGTACAATTTATTTCTAGTTTTATGCCTTTGTGGTCTGAAAAGTTGGTTGGTAGGATTTCAATCTTTTGGAATTTTCTGAGGCTCTTTTTGTGGCCTAGTATGTGGTCTATTCTGGAGAATGTTCCATGTGCACTTGAGAAGAATGTATATCCCGCTGCTTTTGGATGTAGAGTTCTATAGATGTCTATTAGGTCCATCTGCTCTACTGTGTTGTTCAGTGCTTCCGTGTCCTTACTTATTTTCTGCCCAGTGGATCTATCCTTTGGGGTGAGTGGTGTGTTGAAGTCTCCTAGAATGAATGCATTGCAGTCTATATCCCTCTTTAGTTCTATTAGTATTTGTTTCACATATGCTGGTGCTCCTGTGTTGGGTGCATATATATTTAGAATGGTTATATCCTCTTGTTTGACTGAGCCCTTTATCATTATGTAGTGTCCTTCTTTATCTCTTGTTACTTTCTTTGTTTTGAAGTCTATTTTGTCTGATATTAGTACTGCAACCCCTGCTTTCTTCTCACTGTTGTTTGCTTGAAATATGTTTTTCCATCCCTTGACTTTTAGTCTGTACATGTCTTTGGGTTTGAGGTGAGTTTCTTGTAAGCAGCATATAGATGGGTCTTGCTTTTTTATCCATTCTGTTACTCTGTGTCTTTTGATTGGTGCATTCAACCCATTAACATTTAGGGTGACTATTGAAAGATATGTACTTATTGCCATTGCAGGCTTTAAATTCGTGGTTAACAAAGGTTCAAGGTTAGCCTCTTTAGTATCTTACTGCCTAACTTAGCTCGCTTATTGAGCTGTTATATACACTGTCTGGAGATTCTTTTCTTCTCTCCCTTCTTGTTCCTCCTCCTCGATTCTTCATATGTTGGTTGTTTTGTGCTGTGCTCTTTCTAGGAGTGCTCCCATCTAGAGCAGTCCCTGTAAGATGTTCTGTAGAGGTGGTTTGTGGAAAGCAAATTCCCTCAGCTTTTGTTTGTCTGGGAATTGTTTAATCCCACTGTCATATTTGAATGATAGTCGTGCTGGATACAGTATCCTTGGTTCAAGGCCCTTCTGTTTCATTGTATTAAATATATCATGCCATTCTCTTCTGGCCTGTAGGGTTTCTGTTGAGAAATCTGACGTTAGCCTGATGGGTTTCCCTTTATAGGTGACCTTTTTCTCTCTAGCTGCCTTTAACACTCTTTCCTTGTCCTTGATCTTTGCCATTTTAATTATTATGTGTCTTGGTGTTGCCCTTCTTGGATCCTTTCTGTTGGGGGTTCTGTGTATTTCCGTGGTCTGTTTGATTACTTCCTCCCCCAGTGTGGGGAAGTTTTCAGCAATTATTTCTTCTAAGATACTTTCCATCTCTTTGCCTCTCTCTTCTTCTTCTGGGACCCCTATAATACGGATATTGCTCCTTTTAGATTGGTCACACAGTTCTCTTAATATTGTTTCATTCCTGGAGATCCTTTTGTCTCTCTCTATGTCAGCTTCTATGCGTTCCTGTTCTCTGATTTCAATTCCATCAATGGCCTCTTGCATCCTATCCATTCTGCTTATAAACCCTTCCAGAGTTTGTTTCATTTCTGCGATCTCCTTTCTGGCATCTGTGATCTCTTTCCGGACTTCATCCCATTTTTCTTGCGTATTTTTCTGCATCTCTGTCAGCATGTTTATGATTCTTATTTTGAATTCTTTGTCAGGAAGACTGGTTAGGTCTGTCTCCTTCTCTGGTGTTGTCTCTGTGATCTTTGTCTGCCTGTAGCTTTGCCTTTTCATGGTGATAGGAATAGTCTGCAGAACTGGGACGAGTGACGGCTGGAAGGACTTCCTTTCTTGTTGGTTTGTGGCCCTCCTCTCCTGGGAGAACAGCGGCCTCTAGTGGCTTGTGCTGCGCAGCTGCGCGCAGACAGGGTTTCTGCTTCCTGCCCGGCTGCTATGGAGTTAATCTCCGCTGTTGCTGTGGGCGTGGCCTGGCTCGGGCAGCTACTCCAAAATGGTGGAGTCGCGTTGGAGCAGGAGCTGCTGGGAGGCTATTTATCTCCGTAAGGGGCCTCCCTGCTCCCTGCAGCCCAGGGGTTAGGGTGCCCAGAGATCCCGGATTCCCTACCTCTGGATTAAGTGACCCGCCCTGCCCCTTTAAGACTTCCAAAAAGCACCCGCCAAAACAAAACAACGACCACAAAAAAAAACAAGAAAAAAAAATTTTTTTAATTAAAAAAAAAAAATTTTTTAATTAAAAAAAAAAGGTGGTCGTTCGTTTTTCTTTATTCTTCGGTGCCAGCCTCAGGCCTCTGCTCACCGGTCTTTCTGCCCTGTTTCCCTAATATTGGGGTCCCTGTCCCTTTAAGACTTCCAAAAAGCGCTCGCCAAAACAAAGCAGCAAAAAAGCAAAAAAAAAAAAATAAAATAAAAATGGTCGCGCGCTTTTCTTATGTCCTCTGTCGCCCAGCCTCCAGTGCCTGCTCACTGTTCTTGCTGCCCTGTTTTCCCAGTATCGAGGGCCCTGCACTCTGGCCCGGATGGCTGGGGCTGGGTGTTCGGCAGCCCTGGGCTCCGTCTCCCTCCCGCTCTGCCTGCTCTTCTCCCGCCGGGAGCTGGGGGGAGGGGCGCTCGGCTCCCGCGGGGCCGGGGCTTGTATCTTACCCCCTTCGCGAGGCGCTGGGTTCTCTCAGGTGTGGATGTGGTCTGGATATTGTCCTGTGTCCTCTGGTCTTTATTCTAGGAAGGGTTGTCTTTGTTATATTTTCATAGATATATGTTGTTTTGGGAGGAGATTTCCGCTGCTCTACTCACGCCGCCATCTTCCGCCCCCTCCTCCCAAAGACATTTTCTATCCCCTTTTCTCTCTCTACTTCTTCTGGAATGCCTATGATTCTTATATTATTTCTTTTATATTGATCACTCAGCTCTCTTAAAGTTCTTTCATTCCTGGAGATCCTTTTATCTCTCTCTGCATCAGCTTCTCTGCGTTCCTGTTCTCTGTTTTCTAGTCCATTAATGGTCTCTTGCATCTCGTCCATTCTGTTTTGAAGTCCTTCCAGAGCTTGTTTTATTTCTGAATTCTCCTTCCTTAGTTCTTGCATATTTCTCTGCAAGTCCATCAGCATGGTTATGACTTTTGTTTTGAATTCTTTTTCAGGTAGACTGGCTAAATCTATCTCCCCAGATTCCTTCTCAGGGGAAGATGTAGCAGATGCCGAAGCTGTCTGGGTTAGTCTTGTCTGAATCATATTTTTTTGCCTTTTCATGTTGACAGGTGCTATTGACTGTCAGCTGGGAGGGCCAAAATTTTCACTTACTACTGGCCTTTCTTTACTGGGGCAACTGCGACCCCTAGTGGCTTGTGTTGGGTAATTGCGTGTAGAGTGGGTCTTTGTGTCTTGCCTGGCCGGGAGGGAGAAATTTCCCTTTCTGTGGGCGGAATTTGTCTCAGGCTGCTTCTCTGCTTTCGCAGCGCCCGGTGGGGTGATGGATGGGGGGGCTGCTTGACTGTTTGCCTCCGTGAGGGGTCTCAGAGCTGTTGCCCAGGGGGTTAGTGCACCCGGTTTTCCCTGTAATTTCCAGCTGCTGTACTGTGACCTGGGTTGTTTCCGTCAAGCTGTTAAGTCCCTGTCCCTTTAAGACTTTCAAAAAGCCCCCGCTTTTCTTTGTCACAGGGGCATCAGCTTCAGCACCCGCTCTGAGGTCTTACCCCCTGTTCTCCCAGTATCCAGGGCCCCCTGGGCATATACTGTGTCTGCGCTCTGGCCCGGATGGCTGGGGCTGGGTGTTCGGCAGTCCTGGGCTCCGTCTCCCTCCCGCTCTGCCTATTGTTCTCCCGCCGGGAGCTGGGGGGAGGGGCGCTCGGGTCCCGCAGGGCCGGGGCTTGTATCTTACCCCTTTCACCAGTCGCTGGGTTCTCGCTGGTGTAGCTGCAGTCTGGCCACTGTCCTGCATCTTCTGGTCTCTCTTTTAGGGCTAGTTGTGTTTGTTGTATTTTCAAAAGTATATATGTTTTTGGGAGGAGATTCCCACTGTCCTACTCACGCCGCCATGTTGGCTCCGCCCCCCTCTGGGGTCTCTTTAATAAGGGCACTAATTCCATTCATGAGGGCTCTGCCCTTGTGATCTACTCACCTTCTGAAGGCCCCATCTCCTAAGATATTGGGGGTTAGGATTTCAACATATGAACTCTAGTGGGGGGATACAAACATTCAGTCCATAGCAATCAATAAAACTTTATTTAGGGATATTTATATTTGAATTTCATACAACTTTCATGTGTCATGAGATAGTCTTCTTTCTATTCTTTCTTCAACCATTTAAACCCATTTTTAGCTTTTGGGCCACAGTTTGCTGACTCAGGTTTAGGTGAAAATTTCTTAATGCAGTCACAGATTGCTATATCCAACTGTTAAACACTTTGGAATTGCAATTACTGTTGATTCAACTCTAAAGTAGGTAATTTAAAGTGTTAAAACTGTTTTGAAGTGATTACTGTATTAGAATTAATCATAAATAATCATTAATCAGTAAATAGTGATATATCCTGAAGATGTATACCTATTTTTTTTCCTGATCTGACAAAACGGTCTTGGAACTTTTCACTTAACTGAAATAATTTCTACTTAAATAATAATATTATTGATTAAGTACAGTAAAAGTAAAAAGACCTTATGAAAAAATGTAGCCTTCTATTGAGTTCAAGAAGTTAAAGAACATATGCTTTCTTTAAAATGTCCATCCAGTCTTAAATACTTAAATCTTAAAGTTTTCAGAAAATGTATTTTATTTCATTTGATTATTTTTGAATGACTTTCCAAATGTTAGCTTTTCTCTGTACACATACAATCTTTTATAGCCAGGAATTTGGCAATAACATTTTTCACAGTAGATTTTAATTTAAAAAGATCATTTAAATGGAAATAGATCAACTACACCACAGAGATTCTCAATGGCAAAAGGCTCAACTCCATGGAGATTACTTTCAGAGAGAAATACAGAATTAGATAATTTACATTTTAGAGGCTTCATAATAAACTACATTTCTTTGTTTTCACTGATTCCTGTCTTGTGTTAATTTCCTATTGTAGTAATAAAGTACTGCAAATTTAGGGGCTTAACAACAACACAAATTTATCTTCTCAGGGTTCAGAAGTCAAAGTCCAAAGTCAGTTTCACTGAGCTAAAGACAAGGTGTCACCCTGGCTGGCTCCCTCTGGAGGCTCTAACGGGAGAAGCCACTTCGTCGCCTTTCCTGGCCTCTCCCAGGCTCCCGCGTCTGTCTGAATTCCCTGGCTGGGGCCCCTCCCCCCATTTCCAAAGCACAGCACTCCAGTTTCTGCTCTGTTGTCACGTTGCTATCTCCTCTGAATATGACTCCTCCTGCGCCCCTACTAGAAGGACCACTGAGATGACAGTGGGCCCATATGCATAATGCAGGAGAATTCCCCATCTCAAGATTCCTAATCACATCTGCAAAGCCCTTTTCCCATGTAAGGAAATATTTGCAGGGCCCAGGGATTAGGATGTGGAGATACTGGGGGCGCCATTAGTCACCCAGTCACATATGTATAAAAAAGTCTAAATAGATTTTGTTGTTGTGAGCTGTCTACAAAATAAAACCAGTGAGAGCAAGGATGCTGCTTCTATAGACCTATGCCATATTGTTATCATATATTTAGGTATGACTCCATAGAGAAAGCTTTATTGTATCAGGAATTTAATATTTTTATACCTGCTGCCCTATTAATTCATATTCAAATATATTCATTTGGAAAAGAGGCAAGAAGGAGTAGAAGAATAACAGCAGCAGAGATAGAAGCTCTAGGATGTAGAAAATTCAATATAACTTCTTTGGATTAGAGCTCAAAACATCATCTGCTTATTAAACATATATATGTGAAGATAAATTCTATGTATATAGTCATCTTAAGCACAAGTATTACATTGTAATATCTTAAACTGCCTTGATAACTAGGAAACTGCAAGACCATGTCCTTATATATTTCCAGTGCCACTACACTATGTACAGTATGTACAGTATGTACAATTTAGCTTCTCAGGAAGGGCTAAATTATCATTTAGGGGATGCAGAAGGAGACTGGAGAGATCCTGCTCACACACCGGGACAAGCTCTGGGGGAGATCTCAGCACATTCAGGGATGGTTAAATAGTTTGAGTAAATACACTCTTTGTAGCAACATTAAGTACTATTATTAGCCCCCATTTCACAGCTGAGGAATCTGTGACACAGAGAGGTTGATAACTTAGCTAGGACCACACAGCCAGTGGGTAGAATTCCAAACCCAGAGTCTCTGCTCTTAACCACCTTCTATGCTGCTGCTCTGGAGCACTGAGCTGGGCATGCTGGAGCCAAGTGGGAGGGTCAATGCAGAAAGGCAGAACATACAAGGGAATGACAGCCTCAACCAATGCTTCTCTTGTACAAATGAGAGAACAGGCACCAGTGATTTGCCCAAGGTGGGACTTAGAGCTTTATAAGTAGCAGACCCAGGTTTTCAGGATTCAAAAATGAAAGGTTTTTCCTTTTCCTTCCCACTTGCTCTCTATTCGTCTTTGTCCATGTCCTTTCCTCCCTTCAGAATTCCCATGTTCTTCTGAGTTTCTCATGTTCCTCTCAAGGTGTTTTCTCCTGGGAGACCCAGGGTACCTTATGATCACAGGGCACATGTGATCAGGACCACAATGCTTCAAAAAAGCACTGAGCTGTAGAGAATGCGGGCCAGTGATAAAGTGTCCACCTTAGTGCAGGATATGGTGACACACAGCACAATCCACCTAACAATGCCAAGTTAGTACATCTGGTAAAATCAATGATTTGTTACAAATAATTATGGAGTCTATTGGTAATTATTTGGGAAGTGAAACAAAACAAACCAAAAAATAAAACAAAAGCCCCCAAACTCCAGAAAGACCAAAGACATCTATTTCCAAATATAAATTTGCAAAACTATAATTTGACTAGTCGAGGAACTAGGTATCTTTAGAAACACATCTGACATAAAAAAAAAAAAACTCCCAATAATCTTGATGCATGATCTAACAGTTTAAAATTCTGAACTGAATTATTTGACAACTGATAATTTCAAGTTTGACTTTCACAGGACAGGGAACCAATGGGACAGAGGAACCCACGTGCTAAGAAAACCCTAAGCACAAGCACATTTATCAATATTGTTAATATGAGTGTCAATTACAAAACTTCCTGCAGGGAAATTTGTAAGTATGTATTAAAAGCTTTAGAATTCTGTACATTTTTAATCCAGCAATTCCACTCCTTATTCTAAGGAAATAATCACGGCTATTCATAAAGATCTACAAAGATATTAATCACAGCATGGGAAAGAAGAGTCATGTTTTTCCTAATTTTAGGGTATTAAACAACTAAATTGTGACATATCCACATAATGGAATACTATGCAATCACTAATACCAATGTTACAAAATAACAGTTAATGCTATGGAAAGATGTGGCATGATTTACAAATGATTTTTAAAAGCAAGTTATAGAACAGGCCATAGCATATAATGCCATTTCTGTTAAATATGTATTCTGTGGAAGGTGGCCTCTAAGAATGTTCCAGTGATCCACACCCTCCTGTGTCCACACACTTGTGCAGTCCACCCCCACACTGTACCAGTGTTGGGCTCTGTGACCACAGCATATGGAAAGAAGTGATGGTTTGCCATGTTAACATTAGGTTATAAAAGACTGTGATCTGTGGCTCTGTTCTTGTGCCAGTACCAAATTGTCTTGATTACTGTGGCTTTGTAGTAGAGCTCGAAGTTGGGGAGCGAGATCTGCCCCACTTTATTCTTCCTTCTCAGGATCGCTTTGGCTATTCGGGGTCTTTGGTGTTTCCATATGAATTCTGGAACTGTTTGTTCCAGTTCATTGAAGAATGTTGTTGGTAATTTGATAGGGATTGCATCAAATCTGTATATTGCTTTGGGCAGAATGGCCATTTTGACGGTATTAATTCTTCCTAGCCAAGAGCATGGGATGAGTTTCCATTTGTTAGTGACCTCTTTAATTTCTCTTAAGAGTGTCTTATAGTTTTCAGGGTATAGGTCTTTCACTTCCTTGGTTCGGTTTATTCTTAGGTATTTTATTCTTTTTGATGCAATTGTGAATGGAATTTTTTTCCTGATTTCTCTATTAGTTCATTGTTAGTTTTTAGGAAAGCCACAGATTTCTGTGTGTTAATTTTACCCTAAGAATGCAGCAGCCCAGTTTGAAAAAGACAGATGTACCCCTATGTTTATCGCAGCACTATTTACAATAGCCAAGAAATGGAAGCAACCTAAGTGTCCATCAGTAGATGAATGGATAAAGAAGATGTGGTACATATACACAATGGAATATTATTCAGCCATAAGAAGAAAACAAATCCTACCATTTGCAACAACATGGATGGAGCTAGAGGGTATTATGCTCAATGAAATAAGCCAGGCGGAGAAAGACAAGTACCAAATGATTTCACTCATATGTGGAGTATAAAAACAAAGAAAACCTGAAGGAACAAAACAGCACCAGAATCACAGAACCCATGAATGGACTAACAGTTACCAAAGGGAAAGGGACTGGGGAGGATGGGTGGGAAGGGAGGGATAAGGGCGGGGGAAAAAGAAAGGGGGCATTATGATTAGCATGTATAATGTGGGGGGGGGCACGGGGAGGGCTGTGCAACACAGAGAAGACAAGTAGTGATTCTACAGCATCTTACTACGCTGATGGACAGTGACTGTAATGGGGTGTGTGTGGGGGACTTGGTGAAGGGGGGAGCCTAGTAAACATAATGTTCTTCATGTAACTGTAGATTAAAGATAACAAAATACATACATACATACATACATAAATAAAAAGACTGACTCCCACTTTGCCCACTTGTACTTTTATATTTTTATTTAGTTTATTTTCTCATGGATCACTTGCTCCAGTGGAAGAAAGCTGCCATGTTGTAAGCAGCCCCACTGAGAGGCCCACATGGTAAGGAACTGAAGCCTCTGGCCAAGCCAGTGAGGAGCTGAGCCTGCAACAACCATGTGAGTGACACTGGAGTGTTTGATAGCCCCAGATGAGCCTTGGGATGAAGAGAACCCTGGATGACAGTCTTACTGCAGCTTCATTAGAGATCCTGATGCAGAACCCCCCAGCTAGGCTGTGGCCTGCATTTCTGACCCTCCAAAACTGAGATATAACGTATTTCACTGTTATCTAAAGCTACTTTGTTTTAGGGTGATTTGTTATGCAGCAAAAGATAACCAATACATACATGCATAGTGAAATGACTGGAAAGATATAATCCAAAATATGATCAGTGGTCTTCTCTAGGTGGTGGGATTATTGTTATTTTTTATTTTATTTTTTTGTACAATGTTGGCAATGTTTCTCCTTTTTCAGAAAACAGGAAAGGGACACATGACCAAGAGAGATCATGTGACCTTCTAAAGAATAAAAGGATACACAAGGAGAGCAAATTATAGCTCTAATAACCTTTAAAGATCATTTTCAAGTAAATAAGGTTAAATGTGCAAAACAAAAACAAAAACAAACAACAAATCCAAAGAGCATGCACAGATGGCACGGCAAGCAAGCTTGGCCCACCAGAACCCATGTCAAACCCTGTGAGCAGCAGCGTTCAGTAACTTCACGGAGAGGAGACTTGCGTGGGCTTCTTAAAAGGAAAATCAAACAATAATGAAGTTGTCTGTTAACAAATCATTGGCACAGGAGTCCTACTTACCCAGCTTCTGGTCAAACCGCCATGCTGCAACATAGGCATTGTGCCTCAGACTGCTCTGTGTGGCCAGGGGCACGGTGACATAAATGGGCCCATCCACCAGCACTGCTGTTCCATCACTGCCAAGCAAGTGGACACTGACGGCTGTGACTGGTGTCAGGTCGTACCTGGTGCCGTTTCCTGCAAACCAAGAGGTGTTTTCCATCACATGCACACAAGGACCCAAGTGGGGCGGTGGAAACCATTTACCAAGAAATAGTAACAGCTACCATTTACTGAGAACCAATCCTCCTATATGCCAGTGACTATATTATGCACTTTACATACATAATCCTCACCATGACCTTATAAAGTAGGTAAAATCCACATTTTACACAAAAAGTAACAGGCTGAGAGAGGGCAGTGGTGGGAACTGGCCTAAGGGTATACACTAGTTTGTGGCAGGGCTGGGATTCAAGCTCAGGTTTGTTGTTTCTAACTCCTGTGCTTTGTTTTCCAAAAGGGCCTCTGAAGAAAAGGACTTGTCTATAATACCAGAGGAGGGTATGTGTGTAGCACCTTAAATTGGCTCCTATGCAAAGTGAGCCCCGGGCAAATGTTAATTACTTGTCAGATCACCATAATGCAACCAAATGTTTTAGATTAGAGACTACTTAAAAAAAAAAAGTGAATATCTTCAAAGAGTGCTTCAAGATATTAACTTACCTCTACTAAAAGTACACTATTAAAAACTTGCACTTGAAATATTTATGAGTTATTTTAGTTGCCATTGTTATTTTGATCTATTTAAAAGGAACTTAATATACCAATTATTCTACATTAGAGGACTTTTATCCAACCCAGTGCTTTAATGACTGTCTACTTTACAGATAAATTAGAGAATGCTTATGACAGTGATATTTACACAGTTAAGCAATCCATTTTAGAAAAATTTTTCTCCAGTGAAATAAAATATCACACAAAATGTATTGTTGTAATTTTCAATCTTTCCTTGGACACAATGATGAAAACACAGTGATACAAAATGTAAGCTATATTAGAACACAATCGATGGGGTTTCTTATCAAACTACTTATATACTAACCTATCCATCAACAAATCTGAGCTAACAGAAGCCTCCAATTAGGATAAATTTAGACACTTAAAGTAAATCTAGTAAATGTCAACAAGTTACAGCTAAGCCCTTTGCAGAGCAATTTCTATACAGCACTACCTCTATGATTTATGCCCATCTTTGTTTTTCAATGAAGGAAAAGACATGGAAATTGGTATTCACCAAATGGTCCACAGTGGAATAATAACTCAAGTTCCAAAATCTTTTAGTCTGGCCATTTCTTTTTAGGATGAAAAAAGCCAAAACCTGGAATTTACTGGACCATTTCTGCCCAACATATTTTGTGGATTGAGAACTAAATGGGCCAGTTGCCCAAAGGTGACCCCAGAGCAAAGCCAGGCCTACAAAGTACTTCTCAAGGTGCTAGTAGACCTTAGATGAGAGAGAACCTAAAACAAAGAGAAATTAAGGGAACTGTGCTAGACTCTGTTTATGTGACTCTGAGCCGCTGTTGGTAAGTAGGCAATGCTGCTGCTTCCATCAAACCTGTGCCAGGATTTCTGGGTGGGGTCGCAGCAGGCCACACATAAGCAGTCCAGATCTCCATCCGTCTTTTCCTGCATTGAACTCTGACTCCTAGTTCCTAGCAATGACATCTCCACTCATCACCTGATTCTCCCTTTCTAGGATCCTGCACATTCCTGCCAAGCTTTGGGTACCAGGCCCATCACTGACTGCTTCTGTGGCCTCGGGCAAGTTCCTTCACTCCGCTGGGGTTTGCTTTTCTTATCTGCAAACTAAGAAGGTTGAACTAGATGCTTTCCTATGAGTCTGTGAAAAGAACCAGACTCAGCCATAAACATTCAGGAGTACAGTGCTGCAGAAAAGGGCATATTATCTCAGAGCAATGTGCATTAGGTGCACGTGATTCAATGTTCTTTCAAGAGTTCTCTGCTTGCAGCACTGCAGGCAATTGTATCTGCTTTCTTGAGGCCCCTTTCTTTTTTCAGGGCTCCCCTAAATGTCTGCTCCTACTCCATGCCTTCCAAAGGGCTCTCCCTCAACCTTCCCACTTTTAAAATTCAGGAACAATTCATATTTTGAAGGGCTAAATTGTATTTTTCCTTTCAGTTCTTGTTATGAGACTGTAACTTGATACAAAACACTAAGTTCTTTACATAACAAGCTTTCTTTCCTGTTCCATCTTGATGTTACCTGGCTCATGTCCTGTCGGAATAAAGGCAGGTGTCAGGCAAAAGCAGTGTAGGGGTCTCTGATTTATCGTTTTAGGGGGTTTTCCTCAGAAAGCATCTAGGATTCTGTTTGGCTTTGCCTTCTATTACCATTTCTGAACTGCAGGAAAGCCTTGCACATTAGTCATTTTACTAACTCCTCTCTGTCTTCCTGGAGTTACTTGTGGAAGATATAAAACCCCATGGAACCATCACAGAATGGTTCTATGCTTTCCTAGCAACCTGAGGGGAGGGTGTGATGCTGTGAAGGTGCAGTGTCGCAGCATATCTGGGAGGTGGAGGCAGGCTGCCCACTGTAACACCAGGAAACTACAGAGCAGAGAGACGGGAATAAGAAAAAGTGAGGAAGTGGCCTGAAGCTCCTCGTGGCTGCAATTCTCTATTTATAACCCTGGAAACTCCCTCTCAGTGAACACAATGTCCCTTAGAACATTCCTAGGGAACCTCCTTTGGAGCACTTTCCAGTCACATTTGTGATTCTGGTCATCTTCCCTGAACTCCACTTACGACCTGTCATCTCACACAGGTACGCGTGGTCCAGGCACTGCACTAAGCTCAAATCTCTTAGATGGGTTTTATAAAACAGGTGGTCAACAATTATGGGCAGAAGAGAAGCCATGCACAGAGTGACTGGAGATGGGCCCCTGATGAGCTGGCCGGTGCTGAATGCTCCCTGCTCTTGCAGTCGCACACACACCCCTGGGGGCCGCCTTTCCTGGCAGACCTCAGAGAAGGTCTGATTCTTCCTAGGTTAACTGATTAGTTATTTCAGTGGTAAAGAAGTTGAATGTAACCTTCCAAAGACCTTTCTTTTCTCTAAAATAACAGAGTGATTTTAAAATAGGACAGACTCCCCTAAAATCAATAGTCCTACATCTTTGTGTTCTTCTTCCCCTGTTGACTCGGATTTCATCATTTATTCAAGAGCTCTTGGAAGTGGGGCATGGAAAAATTAATGAGAGCTGAGGAATGAGGTTGCCCCTCCAAGTCAGGGTTTAATGATGGTGCACCAGTTTGTCAGGGATCCTGGGAGCAGGTTTCATCATGGTCTCAGAATGTACTTTATTGTGTTCCCCAAAATGCTACTTTTCTCCCTGGCCTGTACCTTTGAAGTGTAAGTCCATATTTTTTCCCAATGATGTTTACTGTAGAGGAATATCCTGCACCATTCCCATGGCCTGTTACAAATGTTAATCACATCGTGGTCACCCAAAAATTAAAGAAGAAACATTTCTGAAAACACATACTACAGAGGGAAGAAGAGCAAATAACAAACAATAAGGTCACCTTGATCGGTAATGAGGAACTCATAAGCATCCTACAAAATATATTGCAGGTCTACAGGCTTTTCCAGAATGATCCGTATATGTAAAGCAGTGGACCATGAAGTGAAATTCAATAGTAGTGGCCCTGGGAAATGCACCAACGATTTAACCCAGAACAGCCTCTGGTTTTCAAGTTTGTGCTGTGACTACTCTTTCAAGTGCCAGGGAAGAGGAGACAAGAAAATGATTCAGGACTACAGAATCCGCCATTCTCCATTTACCAGGAGGAATGGGCCAGCAAGCTGTTGGCTGTGAATGGAGGCGAAAGGTACATGTCTCCAGTCTTTTACTGATGAGGGATTATTATACATTTTCTGGCTGGTGGCTTTAATTTCTCTGACCTTTCAGCTCTGCATGTCATGCCAGCATAGGGTGGTAACGACTGAGCTTATTTAGCGGTCTGCCAGGTGAGGATTCAGAATCAGCCTCAAAGCCTGACTACAATTTGCCGAGTGAAGGCAGAGAGAGCACCACAGAGAAAGGGAAGATGTGAGAAAATGCTGATGGACTGGACAATGGAGAGCAGAGGCCCCCACTCCTCAGTCCCCCATGTGGCAGGGGGTGGAGAGCACTGGTTTGCTCATCTCTGAACCAGTGCCACCCCTTCCCCTCCCAGTTGTGACACGTGGGTGCAAGAGCTGCACATCTCTGCCAGGGCACCGAGGCAGGCTACTCCACCAAAGACATGCTCCAGGGCCAGTGGGACGGGCTGAGGACAGAGGGGCAAAAAGCCTGTAACTCTGATCTTTCACTTAAAAAAAACACAATTTCAATTAAAAGAACTCCTCTGAATTAAATATACTTAGTCCACCAAAAGAGAGCTCAGAGAAGGTACCTAAAGCAACTGGTACCAGTAGAAAGGCTCAAGGAGACATATGCAGTAAAATTTAACCCTGCAGTGGTGCAGACTGAATTTCTTAAGTAACCCAGCTTCAGTACACTTGAACTTGTAGACAGAACACCCTGGCTGCAACTTCGCTCCAGCTCTCCCTTTTAGTACTAACCCTTCCAAGCCATGTAGAAAGACTCAAACCCAGAAGCCCCAGCCAGAAAGAAAAGAGACTCAAATTACCTGTTCCATTTCCATCTAATCCTCGCAAAAAAGGAAAACTGTCCACCTCTGAGGGGGAACTGGCGGCCGTGAGGAAAGCCGTCAGGTCACTGTAGCTTGTGTTCTCAGGCAATCGCAGAGCTCTTCTCTGGAAATGCACACGAGGCTGTGGCCGGGCACCTGCAGAAATTAACCTCTGAGTTACCTCCCAAAGGAGCAGTTTCTGTTTTTAGAAAATGCAAAACCAGGAAGTGCTTCTCTCCAGTGTCAGCATGCCTCTCTTCCCCCTCCCCCTCCCCACATCTCCTCCCATCCCCCACTCATGCAGGACACAAAGATGTGACAACATGGTATTATGGGGATAGAAATAATAGCCCATTGTCACATTTGTTTTGACACAGGATGTTATTTAGGTTTTTAACAAAAAGCTTTCCAAGTTCTATTTGTGAGCAGTCTTTTCACTGCACAGCACTTGTCTATGGATGGGGTAATATTTTGGGAACGGAAGTCAGTGTAAGGGAAACAAATAGATAACAGTTCACCTCCCTATACAAATAAGGCAAGAGATACCCTTTGACACTGTTAAAAAACATCCTTTTTCTTCCTGGTAAAATCTGGTTTAACACTACAGACCAAACTGAAGCAGAACAAGGGAATTAAATGTGCAGTCTGGACAAGAATTGCAAACAAGAGCCCGACTGTAATGTACCCTTTCCCTTCTGTGGCAGCACTGTTTGGCTCCAGTCTCTTCTGGTGGGGTGCATCCTATTTGCAACAGATTATGTTGCGATTTTATGATAACATCTTGAAATGATGTGCAGAAGGATGGGTGGGGCCCCATTCAGACCTCATCTGCAGTTAGTGTGCCAGATGTTGTTTTGATTATAAAATCTCAACATGTTCTTACCTAATGTAGTGACAGTCACAAGATGTAGAGGTGCTAAGTCATTTTGCACAAACCCAGCAAAAACATTATCCAGCCAAAAACTAATAGAAAGGGGAGTTGTAGCATTTACCAACCAAAGTACACATTTTGCCAGATTAAAATAGTGGTTCCTTAAAAGCAGTGGTCTGCCCTGATCTGGTCATCGCAAACCCAACCCGAGGCATGGAGCAGGCTGTTTCCCCTGTGCATGGCCAGGCTCCTTCTGCCCAATCCATGGCTGTCTGGCACAACAGCCCTGCCAGAGCCAATGGTCTTTATGCCAACTTCAGGGTTCCTCTTAACCCTGGATCAGGAAATTTTAAGGGGGGCATAGGCCTATCTCAAAGTGTTCTAGAATAAGAGAGTTTCAGAGCTCAAAGGATCCATGTCTCTCTTCCTACTGATAGGCCACAAAGGCCCAACAGACTGACAGCCAATACAGATGTAAGTCTGGGGTAGGTGGGCTTGATTGTGTATGACTGAGGTGGTAGAGAGTCACGATAATCCTCTACTTTCTAGAAATCACTAGTTAGGTTTCACAGATGACTAGTTCTCCACTCCATGAAACACAGGCCCAGGTGTAGGGTCCCTGGAAGCCAGGAGCCCAAAGTCATGACCATCCTATCTAACTCGTCATTGCCTCTGAACCCAACTGGACATGCACACCAGTCTCAATTCAGCTCACTGGTGCCCTTTCTTTATCACCCAAACAAACCTACAGCAGTCTGCTAACACACCCACTATCTGTATCTTTTCACTCCCCGCTCTTCCTGGTCTGGTGACTGTCTTTGATTTCACAGAACACTTGGTATCTTCCTCCTGTCACCTCCTGGGTCTGCATCAAGTTCAGGGGGCCTCGTGCCCTTGGGGGGTGATCCAACCCAGCCAGAAGTGTCTGCTTCTCCTGATTCCTCTCCTACCTTCGCCATTCTTGCTGTTTGCTTCTTTGTTCTTCCCCGGGCTGCCCTCAGAGATGGAAGGTCAAAGTCAGCCCTTTCTTTCCAGCTCCTCACATCCAGCTACATCATGGCATTTGCTGCTCCTATTTCTTTTTCCCCAGACATAGTGAACTTTCTGATACTTTGTTTCCCTTTCTCCACTTCCTTCCATCTCCATAATGCTGATGATGCCTGGGTCTCACATAGTGGGGGAGCAAGAACTTGCTAATAGGAAAGATGTGTGACCTGTGATAGGGCAAAGGGGGGCTTGCCCTCGTAAGGATTAGGGCAGAGAGCAGAATCCAGCGTGGTTATCTTAGAACAGGTGGAGTATGTGCCCCGTTCAGGAACAGCCCCTGGGAGTTGAGGAGGCCAAGACTGTTGGGAAGACTCCTCTGGTGGCAAGGAACAGAAACCCACTCATGCTAGACCAAAGGAAAGGGCGGGAGGGGGAGTCAGGCTGAACCCAAGGACAGCAGTTCTCATGGGAACCTGCAGACAACAATCCACTGCTGGGCCCAACTCTCAGGGGCCATGGGACAGCTCGTCCTGATTCTGTCTGTCTGTCTGTCTCACTAGTACCTTCTCTTATTCTCAGGCATATTAAGCATTTCCGTAGCAGATGCATCTCTCTCTCCCCCAGCTGCGGCCTCCTTCCCCTTTTTTGTGAGAAGAACTTGGTCCTTCGCCAGACACCTGCAGTCTATGTGCTGTGGCTGGCAGGAGGGGGCCCAGATGGGCCACGCCCAGGGGAGGTGTACTGGAAGGGGCTGTGGCCTGTCTGGCTTATGTGACACATGCTGCGACCAGCACAACATGGATGTCTCAGCTGAGGGAGCAAACACGTCCCCACTGTTGGGCAAAGGCCAGACCTCCCTGCCTGCTGAAAAGACCACAGGGACAAACTATTCAAAGCCGTGGTGTAAATGAAACCCAAAGCGTATGGTTTGGTTTATGTCCTTAGGCCAATTTTCACATATGAAAGCTGCTAAATTTCCACAATCCCAGGAAGGGATGTGAGTGGGTGTGGATGGGAGGATGGAGAGTGGACAGGTCTGCTGGTCTTCTCTGGGCACCTCTCATCCATACCCCTTTCAGCAGCTGTTTCCTCTGCTTCTCACACTCGGGGCTGCATCCTATTCCCCCAAAGGCTCAGGCCCTACTTTGCGGAAAGCCCTGGGGCCACCACATCTCCCTGCTTCACACTCTCCTTCTTCCTCTCTGTGTCTGCTCTCCGCTGACATCCACCCAAACCTCTATCCTAACTTTTGCTTCTTTTATTGTAAGACTTGGCTCTACCAACTATTCTTGCCTTTGTCAATAATCTTTCTCTACAGGCTCTTCCTCCCCCAAAAATATACTGATTTTTTCCTCTTTTAGGAAAATAACAATAGAACATGACTTTACTTCTGTTTCCTCTGTAAGTGAATGTCTTCTCTCCTTCCATCCAACCCCCAGTGATGTGGCTTTTCCCCACGACCCATGCTGCCCTTGGAAATGTCATCTGATGACTGTGTAATCTGCAAACCCCATGACTACTTCTCGGTCTTCATCCTTGCTGACCCCTTCACAATGGCCAACACTGTTCCCTGCCCCCGCCCAGGAACCCATCCTGCTTGGCATTCATGTCCTGCATGCTGGTCTCTCCAGAGTCAGCCTGTTTTTTCCTCTGCAAGTGCTTTTTTCTCCTCCTGCCTCCAGAAAAAAAATTCCTAAAGGGCTGCCTTCAGTTACCTCTGCTGCTTCTGGATTCTCTCCTTACTGACTTGCCTCTTCTGCTGCAACCTCAGCTGGTACCTCCTTGCCCATGCCTACATTTCTCTCTGCCTTCTGGACATCTCAACCCTGATGCCCACCAGGCACTTTGCTATCTTCATCTCCCTTTTCTCCCACTTAATAGCATCCTATTCCCCCCAGACACCCAGGTTTGATTCCGTCATTTTCCCTTTCTGTTGTTCTGCACATTCATGAAGTACGAGGACTGGCCAATCTTCCCTCACCAACATTTCCTCAGCATCTTCTTCCTTTCTGTCTCCATCCCACCTCCCCCACATTACCCCTCGCCTTAATTACTGCAAATATCTCCTTACTGGCCCTTAACAGCTTTAGCCTCACACCTTTTCCACCTCATCTATTGAAACGTTGACTTTTCTAAAATTCCAATCTGATCACATCCTTTCCCTCTCCAGAAACCTCCAAGAGATCTCCACTACTTTCCACATTAACAATAATAGCGACAATTACAGACCCAAACTGCTATTACACCTGTCTTAGTAAACATGAGGTGTAGTTCAGTGCTTTAGAATTTACAAAGTTCTTATATACATATTATTTCACTTAATATTTACAACAATCCTATGAAGAAGGAAGGAACTCCTCTCTTTATGGGTAAGGAAATGGAGGCCCAGAGAGGTTAAGTGACTTTGCCAAAGTCATTCTGTTTTCTAAGAGGCTGAAATGAATTCTCTTAATTTAACTTCTGCATCCCTTCCTAGTCACCATCCTATCTGAGAACAGATGTTCCATGGATCACCAACAGGCTCTCAGTCTCTGGCCATGCAGGGCTGCACAGTCTGACTGGCAGAAATGCTCAGGCCCCTTCTCCATCACCTCTGCTGCACATCACCCAGGAGGTGTCTCAAATGCCCCCTCTTCTATGCAGCCTTCTTGATCCTACCCAAGCTCTAAACTCCACTTGTAGCTTTCCATAGCACTGATCTTTCTGTGCCTTGTATTATGTTTATTTGTGTATTTGTACATCTCCCTGAGCAGAGGCATCATGAGAAGAGAACATGGGCAGTGGGATCGCTTAGCTGCACATGTCAATCTTCCCTCTACCACTTTCTGTTTGAGTGACTTTGGGCTTCAGGTTCTCTGTCTTTAAAATGGGAATGACTCATGCCTATCTCATAATACAGGCTGTTCTGACACTAGATCAGAACACATATGTATGATGCTTCACAGAACCTCCCGCTGCCTTGGTACCTAACAGGGGCAGGATAAGCATTAATTCCCCATCTCCTCTCCCCTTCAGGCTGAAGCTCCTTGAAAGCAGGCATTCTGTCAAACACATCACACTATGTCCTGTGTATAGCTGGTACTATACAGATCTGCATGTCACGTTATACTGGGTAACTCACTATGTCCTGATAATGGTCTGTCTCAGTTCTGACCAGGTCTAGGTTCCTCTGTCTTGGCACTATTAACATTTCAGGCCAGGTAATCCTCTGTTGGGTGAGGCAGGCTGTACTGTGCACTAGAGCGTGTCTAACAACACCCCTGACCTCTGCCCACCAGGTGCCAGGAGTAACTCCCAAGTTGCGACAATGCCAAATATCCCTGGGGGACAAAATCATCCCTGACAGAGAAACACACCACAGGAGTCTCTGAGCACACTCACAATGACCCAGGTGATATGCCATCTCCTACGTAGCGGGCACAGGATATGTGAAAAGGAAAATGTCCAAGGCTCTGCTGTCCTGGAGCTCAGGAGGAAGCAGGCAATGGTGGAAATGGCCTAATCACCACAGGCTTCTAAGTGTTAAAATAAGAGAGCTACACTAAAAGCCTGGGAGAAAGTCCAAGAGAGCCACCAGCTGCCCAAGAGAAAGGAAGTTTCCAAGCGCCATCTGTGTCCTGTGTCTTGAGGCTGTGTGGAGGCAGATGGGAAGGGACGGGACACCTGAGAGCAGGTCCAGTGTGGGCAGGTGTGTGGGTCTGCGGAGAGATGAGGTGCTGTGCAGGGCGAAGGGCCTCCTGCTCAAGGGTCTGGGCTTGAGGAGGCCTGCACGGGACAGTCTGCGGGGGTTCCTGTTATGGGAGCCCAGTAGTCGTGTTTGTTTTTATCCAATTATGGTAGCAGATGGGAGGGTGTGGGTCCTCCAGGAGATTGTTATGAAGGGGTTCCTGTAAGAAATGACAACGTGCCACAGAGGCAGTTGGGCCTGGGGACTCAAGTGGAGAAGGTGGCTGGAGTTCAAAGCCATTTTCTGGACTATGGGAGAGGAGGGGAAGGAAGAGCCCTGGAGGAGCCTGAGAGGCAGGAGCGAGAGAGCATGGTGAGGGCCACAGGGAAGGGAGCAAGGAGGGAAGGACAGCAGCAGGGGAAGCAGAGCCGGCAACTCAGCAGGGAAAGTTCCAGAGAACAGCTGAGGCAAAGTAAGAGGGAGTTAAGGGGTTCACTGCTTGAGGGCAGACATTTCCAAAGTTTGGGGGGAATTAAAGTGAGGAGCCTGGAACTTTAAGGAGAGATAGGGGTTAAGAAGGGCTTCTCCAGAAGGTAGACTTCATAATTTGGGAGCTGAGAAATAACTAAATGGGAAAGATGGAATATTGTGCACAGAGGGAGGTTGAGAAGGAAGGAGGAGTGGGTTCTGCAGGTGTGGGAAGGGCTTGAGATGCAGGAGGAAGAGCAGGGAGGTGGTGCAATGTTCACTTAGAAGAGGAGCAGAAAGGGGCCACTGGAGGCATTCTGCCCTGATGGCCTCCACTTTCTCTGTGAAACAAGGTCATTGTCAAGAGGAGGGCCTGCAGGTGGGGTGGGGTGTGAGCGTGTGGTGGGAGAGGTCCCAGCAGCTGCTCTGGGAGCAGAAAGGAGAGCAGGAAGGGGCCCAGCAGCAGACGGAGACCCCGAAGGGGTGGGGCTGCTGGTGATGGCAGCTGTGACAAGAGACAGGGGTGATGACAGCACAGCATCTTTATGGCACCTTCTTATTTACTGTCACCACATTCTGAGGTGACAAAATGCCTGTTTCTCCTGAGACAGCATGAAGGTCTGCCATGTACTTTGGGAGCCAGAGCTGCAGGCTGCCAGCCACGGTCTCATCCCCCAAATTCCAACAATGCCAGCTTTACCGTATCATTAATCATCTTGAAATTTAAATTTTGGACTCACTACCAAACTCCTCCGCACATGACTTTGGTGTGAATGTGCTCCTCAGCAAAGTGCAAAACACTCTCAAAGAAAATAATTCTTACACAATAATAGACCAGTGTTCTCACTTTCCATCTCACTACAGACTTTAAAAGCAATTTGCAAGACTTCTGCAATAAGCACATTTTCAGATACAGTCTATATGCTGGGAATTCCTTATAGTTAACCAACCACTAGGCTGGCTCTTCCCCTCACCACACTGTTATCCTAAGATGGCTCCAGGCTTTCTTTATAAAACAAAGTCAACAGTAACAGCACAGTCCTGTTCCTTATTTTCAGAAGGAAAGGCCACTGACCGCAGTCCAGTCCCACTGGAAATAGGCATTTATCATGCACCTTGTATGTCTGAAGGCATTCTAACATAACCCCACCTCGTCTGATGAGAGAACAGTTTTTGGGTGTAAATGGTCAGAATTTAAATAGTTACCGTACCTACACAGAAGAAAACAAAAGGGCAGTCTTTTTTCAAGGAAAACTCTCATTAACCCTGAGTTTATTCTATTTTATGTGGTTGTAAACATTTCAAACCAAAACTTCAGCTGAGGGATTAAGCATCTGGCTAATGAGAACAGTGGACTCCTTTCTCTCCTGTCCCATCTCCATCCCTTACCCAGTGGCCTCCATTCCTTCAAATCTTTTACTCTAGTGTCACCTAAAACTAAACAATGAGGCATCACTCAAAACTACGTGCAGAATGTGTGTGGAGCTACATCACTGAAATGTTAGCACACTACCTGCCTTTTCTCAGGAAAGTCCGATGTATTCTAACATCCAAGTGATACACTAAAATTGAACTGACTTACAGCTCTGATCAGGCATGAACTTATTTTTTCTCTTTTCTGAAGCCATAAAAAAAATATATCTACACTTGACCAGTTTGACAACACAAATTTAATATATCATTTAGAAATCCAGTTTTATATTGATTTGATAGAACAGAACTGCAAAGACCCCAAATTACCTTCATGTGTCTTTCCTTCCAGCTGGTAAGGAAGCTTGAAACAGAAGCATCCAGTATTATTGCCATGCCTCAGCTCTACTGAGACAGGGAAAAGTGTAACTAACAATTATGAGCAAAGCTAATCAAAGAACAATTGGAGGTACCAAGGCCCACGGGCTTAAGCCCAAGATATGGTTCTCATGTGAGAGGCTTCTAGGGTCCAGGCTAAGCTCTGCTTGCTCTTAGGGGGGAAAGGGATGATGAATTTCACTGTGCAACTGGCATGAAAATCTGTATTTCTATTCTTGCTTTCTCTCCAAACGTGAGTCACATATACTGCTTATTTTCTTTTCAAACACACCTTCTAAAAGCAGTGACTACATGTTCACCTCTGCATGTTCCTCACAGCACTCAATACAAAAGGAATAAATGATTTCAAATCATTTGCAAATGGCACATGAATGTGGCTAGACAGAAAATGATTGGTGAAAAATGCTATTATGATAAAGGAAATAAAAAGCTAAATGGAGGAAATATTAAGAGCCAGGAAATATCATTCTCAGGCCCAGGATGCAGATGGAAGAAACTGCTCTTCTTGGCACAGAAACACATTTGACACAAGTGTTACTCCCCATTCCAACCTGAACACGGACTAAGGCAAGTCCCCCCAAGCTTTACACACCAGCATCTCTGCAGGAGAAATTAGAAGGGGTGAGGTCACATTTACACAAATCACTTTGTGTGAGATGGACTGAGAAAATGATGGGCAAGAAAGAGAAAGGCCACATAGGCATGCCTATCAACCTGTGTTTTCTTAGGGGGAATTTTTTTATTGGGTAAAAAGCCATGACATTAAATTTACCACTGTAACCACTTCTAACTGTACAGTTCAGTAGTGTTACGTATACTGACATTATTGCACAACAGATTTCCAGAACATTTTTGTCATATGCAAATCTGAAACTCTACACCCTTAAATGCTTATGAACCTCTGCTTCAGGAGGCCCACACAGGGTCCTGGGCTCTGAACCCAGGAGAGGAATGTTCTCTCCTTTGGAGAAGAGGGAAATGTGGTACACAGTGTGGGGGAGCCCTTTCTTTTCATTTCCCAACACTTAAAAGCTAACCCTAGAAGAATAAGATGACAGCCAATGGGTTCAGCCAAAATTCAAATGTGTTGTGCCCTCATAGGAATAGTAGATGTTATGTTCAGCTCTGGATAAAGTCATTGCCATCATTACCTGACAACAAGCCATCCCTAATTAGTTGGTCCAAAAGTTACCGTTGCTTCTCTCTTTAAATATTCAACATACCTTGGAATCCTGATACTATTTGGACAACATCTTCATATACCATTAGAGTAGCAGATCGTTCTGGAAGCAAGCCAAGGCTCAGGGAAGAAAACACTGTAGAAAAAAAAATGGATATAAGGGAATTCTGACATTTAAATCAATGTCCATTCCAATTGTTTGGGTGCTCTGCATTTTGATTTCCCTGATTTCAAATCACTCCATAATATTGATTTTTAGTGTTGTGACATAATCAAAAATATATATTTGGTCTCTGCCCCAGCTTCCTGACACACAGCTCTTAAATCCCTTGTAATTTCCTGGGTGGTGGCAGTGTTTTTTGTTCTAATGAGGTGACTCGGGGGGTGGGGTGAGGGGATCCCAGATGGCTCCTGGTGGTCCCCAGGAAGAGCAAGCCATGACTAGAAGATTGGAATTTTCAATCCTATCACTCCTTCCTCCAGGGAGGGGAGACTGGGTTAATAATAATCAGTCAAACATACATGATGAAGCCTCCAAGAAAACTCCAAACATACAAGGTTTGGGAGACTTTGGGTGGATGGACAGGTCTCTGCGGCGGGAGAGTGGCACACCCCAACTGCAGGGGACAGAGCCTCCCTTGCTCGAGACCTTCTAGACCTTACTCTATGTACCTCTTCATCTGGCTGTTTATCTGTACCCCTGAAAAGACCCTTTACAATAAAATAGCAGACATTAAGTGTGTCCCTGAGTTCTGTGAGCCATTATAGCTTATTACTGAACCTCAGGAAGGGGACGTGGGAACCCCTGACTCACAGCCAGTTCATTAGTACAGACGGCAGCCTGGAACTGTTGTCTGAAATGGGGCAGTTCTGTGGGACTGAACACTTAACTTGTGGGGTATGCACTAACTCTGGGTGGTTAATGTCAGAACTGAATTGAATTTAGGACACCTAGTTGTCCAGAGAGTTGGAGGATTGGTTGCTTTGAGAAAAAACTCCACTCATTTGATGTCAGAAGTATTGTGAGCAGAGGAAACAGTTACTCCTTTAAGTGTGATTAGCAGAAGACTTTCAAAAGCCACAGGAGGGCTACCATCTCTCAAATAACAACTGCCTGTCCTACAATAGCCAACAAAGTTTTAACCATTACAAGTTTTTAGTAAAGCATGTGAACCTCTTCACATTAGGAATATATTAAAGTACACACATACTATATGAATGCAAAATATGTAAAATCAGTATTAACATAAAGACAGACTTTCAAAATATGCTTACTTAGGCTAATGGGTGCCTCATGATAAAAGAATATTCCCCCCGATTCTGAGAACTAATCAGATGATAGAATTCGTGCTATGTTAAAACTACAACTTAAGGGCCTTGACTGCACAAAGCCTACAAGGTTCTGGGTGGAATGTGCATTCAGAAGACAAATAAATGTATTATGGAATAACAAGTATAACTGTTATTACTGAACCCTTACTAATATGCCAGACATCATACTAAGTGTTTTAATGTTGGTAATTTATTTAAATCCCCAAACAATTCTGTGAAATAGGTATAATATTTAACAGATAAGGAAACAGGTCTATAGATATGGAAGTAACTTGTCCAACATCCCACAGCTGGTAAACACTGAGCCAGGATTTGAACTCTGGAGCCTGTCCTCAACAGCTGTGCTGCAAAGACTCAAATCCAAAGGCCCCCTGAACTTCATCCAGTCCACGTCTCTAAGTTTAAAGAGGATGAAAGCAGGGTCTAGAGCAGTAAAGTGACTTTCTGGGAAAAACCAAGTGCTGCCATACTTGTCACTGGCCACTGCATAGTAGTTATCATCAGCTATGACCCCAATTTAGCATTCCTTGCCTCCCTCCCTCCCCACCTCCAGTAGCACCTGCACTCACCTGTGCCTGAGCCCCATGGCTGAGGGCAGGATGCACAGAGGGAGGGAGGAAGGTGCTTCTTTAACCCACCTCACCAACTGAGTCGACTCCAGGTAAAAGGAAAAGAAGGGACGCCAACTCAACAGTTCAAGCAGATTTATTGCTAAACCTGAGAGGGACCCCTCCCTTCTGGCCAGCAGAACAAGAAGACATCTCTTACAGGCTAAGAAGCTTTTTATGGCTAGGTTCTTTGGTGGGCTTTTTTAGGGGATGGGTCAGGGAAAAAGTGGGCTTGTGGCTTGCTGATGTGTCCTCTGGAGAATGCTTATAGCCTAGGTAAGATGACACATAGGTCTCTTGGAGAGGGCGGGTGGGCTTATTAAAAAAGGCGGTCCTTCAGTCCGGGTTCCAGCACCAGGGAAGCGCAGTGCTCCCAGCCCACTACCCACGTGTTCTATCTGCACCATTGCCAGCCGGATCCTTCCAACTTGCATTTCTTCCATCTCGTCCTTTCCTTTATTTCCATTCTCCAAGACTTTCTGGATTTTGCCTGCTAAACATTTCTTACATTTTCCCTACACCTACATCAAATCCACTTTTCATAGCTCGCAAAGCAGTGGCCTCAACCTTTAGTGAACACTTTAATCCATAATGATCTGGGGGCAGGGAGGTTGCTTGTTATACTGCAAATTCCTAGGTCAGCGTTCCCACGTGAAAAGGTTGAGTCCCGGAATCTGTACGTTTTTACGAGCACCTTCTGATGCTCTATGTATTCACGCTCAAGACTCAGCTTCCCTCTCTTCTCCTCTGGGAAACCTTCGTTCACTCACCTGGGCTGGTTAACTGCCTTCCTGGAGGATCCCTTACATACATATACACATAAATCTATCAGAGCACCTGCCCCAGTAGACAGAAATGGCGTCTGTAGTTGACTTCATAAGTAAATTACAAACTCCCGAGGGGCAAGTCCTGTATCTCCAGATCTTATTCTCAGTGGCCAGGACGGTACCCGGCACAGAGCAGGTACTTAATAAATGCAAACTGAACTAAAGAGAATTTTGTGAATGAGGGTAGACATGGGGGCTTTAACAGACAGGTACAGCCACCTTTACTTAGCTCCCATGGGTCCTGAGGTGGCAGGGTCCCCAACGGGGAGTATCTGGAGGTGCTATGGCACAGAGATGAGCACTCACATTGGTATTTTGCCACGTACTGTGCTAGGTGACACACACTCATGGAGCCTCTATTGTGTTTCAGTCACTGTAAGGTGGTTTTTAATCAGAATGACTCTACAAGGTGGTATTAGCCCCACTTATTGAGACTGGCATCAAAGCTAGAGAGGCTCAGACACAGGCTGAGAGCCAGAAGCAAGTGGTCTGCCAGAACCAGTACCCAGGCAGTACCTGCTCTGTCGCAGACAGACAATGTGGTCCGGCACCAGCTGGAGCCTGAGGTGAGCAGACAGAAGGGGGGCCTTGTGCCATTATCCACCTACCCCACCCCAAACTGAATCTGTGTCAGGCACCATCCTCACCCCTTGTGGGAGACTGAACTGGTGACTGGTAATATTGTGATATTATGATTTGTAGTAAGAAATAAGCATTTGGTTCTGGCTTAGGGCTACTAAGATCCTTGGAATTTCCTAAGTTCTAAGAGGCCTAAAGGTGTGTTTTGTTATTCACAGCATGCCCCTTTCAACAGTTTCAGTTACTGAGGTGGTATTTCCAAAGGCCCTAGGTAACCTAAGAGTAGGCACTGGTTGCCTGAGAACCAACCATGTGAGGCTGACCAACCAGGGACAGGGGGTGCCTGGAGGCTGATGAGTTTAACTGGTTGTGCCTATGTAATGACACCTCCATAAAACCCAAAAGGAAGTGGTTTGCAGCCAGGATGGCACATTCTGGGGCAGCAGCAGGCCTGAGGGGCACGGAAGCTCTGCACCCTTTCTCCCATGTATGCCCTATACATGTCTTCCATCTGGCTATTCCTGACTTACATCCTTTCATAATAAACCAGGGATCTAGTAAGTTAAAAGGTTTCTCTGAGTTCTATGAGCTGCTCTAACATATTAAGGGAACACAGGAGGGGGTCATGGGAATCTGATTTTTAGCCAGTTGGTCAGAAGTACAGGTGACAACCTGGACCTATGACTGGAATCTGAAGGGGGGCTGCATGTGGGACTGAGCTCTAAACTTGTGGGATCTGACACTATCTTCAGGTAAACAGTGTCAGAATTGAGTTAAACTGTGGAACACACAACTGGTGTCAGAGAATTTGAGAGTTGCTGGATGTGTGGGAAAAATCCCACAGGTCTGGTGATCAGAAGTGCCAGCAGTGAAGAGAGTACTGGAGTGAGGAGCACATGGGACTGTGCTGTCCCTTAGCAGGTGAGCAGGGAGAAAGAGAAGGCAGCTTCCCGGCATTCCCTACCTCTTTGGCCAGCTTTGCTCTCAGTGAAGCAGAAGGAGGAGGCTCCATTCCAGAGCACTGCTCCAATGCTATCCTGCTGCTTTTATCAATAAGGAACAAACCAGAATGTTGGGGAAACAAGCAGAAACTCTTAAGCTTTTGATTCTGTCATGTGTGTATAATAAGCGAGAGCCCCAACTATCTCCAATGGGGATCCTGCCCTTCTTTCACTTAAGGGGCACCAACAAGTAAAGCCAGAGACTAAACAATTACTTTCCTGACTTCCACTTTCAAAGTTGTTTCTGTGTATGATTCCATTACTAGCCTGTACCATGAGCTGTTTTAGAGAATGGTTAAGACTACCTTACCGGGTAACCGGATGGGCTTCCATGGGGCTGAGTTTGGCACGTAAGCGTGCTTTGTGGCCGTGACGATCAACTGACTGCCCAGCTTATACTGGAACTTGATGAAGGCAACACCATCTGTCCCCGCAGTGCCAGAGGCGATAGAGACCTGATTGGTGAAAATCTCGATGAGCGCATCTGGGACAGGCTGATGGGTGCTGGCGTCACTGACATGGACCTTTAGCGTGACCTCTGGAATAGGAAAAAGCAACAAAGAACAATAACTCTAACTGGGCAACTTTAACAGCAATTAAGCTTTAATTGCAAGAGGAGTGGGAAAGTAGAATATGCTAAGAACATCTAGAGCTATCTCCAAAGTATGAATCATTTTAACCAGGAAACATTTTCTTCTTAAGATATCTTTATATTTTACAAGATTTCCTATTTTTCAAAACCACTGCTCATTACAAACTGCTTTCCTTTTTGCTCCTCTGCCTATACCAACAAATAATTGAGAGAGAAATTCTATCCCTTTAAAACATGGTGTGATCAACACAATACTTTTATGCTTCTCAGCTCAAACTGCTGGCAAGCAGCCTAAACAAGGCTCAGGCAGCTACAGAAGGACCCTGCAGGCTGTAAGAATTGCAGCCATATTCTTCTGTGGGCCTGCTGAACATGAATATGAGTAAGCCAGGATCGTTGTGCTGGTAATCATGAAGACTAGATTGAAAAGTAATCCAAAGTATCTTTAAAAGGAAGGACCCCAAGAGAGGGAGAAGAGAAGGCTAGAAGAAGTAAAAACAGGAAAAGGAAATGCTTGAAAAGATAAAGTTGAGATAATAATACTGGCAAAAACAGATAATGAATGTAGGAAATAGATCCAAATTTATGTTAAAAAATTTAAATGGTTGGGTAATTAGCATTTATTCATGCAAGATATGTTTACTGAGTGCTCCTCTATGCCTAGAACTGTGAGTAATTGTGCAACTACAGAAGAGGGTGAATAAAAGTGAGTAGATAGGCAAGTGTTTATCTATGCCTGGGTGGTGTTGGCTGCAGGCACAGAGCAGCACTGATGGAATGGCATGTGCAAAGGCTCAGAGTCAAGAAAAAGCCATGTTTTCTGAAGAAATGGAAAGAGATTCTGAAAGCTGGATGGAGTGCGAGGGGTATGAAGCCCAGGGAGAGACAGTGCTAGAAAGGAAAGTAGGGAAGGTCACTCATGGCAGATATGCAGGTTGTACGCCACACTCCTGTTTTCTTATTTAACTCACTCTTTTTATCCGCAGGTGGCATGCACAATTATAACATAAAATTATTCAGCTTTCATTAATATTCACATAGCAGAAATCCTCTACAACAGGGCAAGAGGGAAGGTGGCTTTGTAGGGCTGCATTGATGGTTTATGTAATTTTATGGTAATGCAACATTTACCAACAACTGGGATTGCAAGGTTTCTGCTCTCTTTTCAGTTTGCTGAGAAGGCATGAACAGCTGAGATTTGGAAAAAGCTACAGGAAAGGAATTTTGTTATATCCAATGTCCTAGATCCTACTACTTGAATTTATTCTAACATAGGAGGCCTAGTTTATGTTCTGCTATTATATATTTTGAAAGAGATCATTTAGCTACTTTTTTTGACATGACAGGATGGGGGAAAATGTCAATATGGTTAGGTAATTATTACAGACCACTGGGGTATCATTTTTCTAGAGTAACATTTAGAATTAGGTTATTCATTCAACAACAAACAAAATTATTCCTATCAGGGGAGTCATCTTAAAACGAGGAGAGGCATATTTACTAATATGACTCTAATTTTGCAAATTAAAGGAAGACCTTCTAAATGGCTCCAGACCTAAACATGCATTAAGAAGCATGATGTTGGTCAGTGAGAGCTTATGGAGCCTGCTCAGATGGGACATCTAAGTACTTAATTGAAGCTGGGACATCATTCTTTTCCTCCTTACCCTGAACATCCATTACCAGATTCTTCAGGTTTTGATTCCACAATGTATGTCTCAAAGCAGGACCTCCCCCTTCTTGTGAACACTGTCCTATTTCAGGCCTTTGCCATCTATCAACCAGACTGCTACTCAGCCTCTTAACAGAAACTGCCACTGTCTACAGACCTGTCCCCAAAACCTTATTGAAGCCAGGGGAAGCTACCTGAAATACTGAACTGACACTTCTGGTCTCCCTTCATGAAAATTATCTGGAATTCGAATTCATGTTTGTAAATGAAGTTTTACTGAAACACAACCACACCGACTTACATATTGTCCAAGGCTGTTTTTGTATTCAGTGGTGAAGTTCAGAAGTTTTGACAGAGACTTGATGGCCTGCAAAGCCTTAACTATTTACTTTGGCCCTTTAAAGAAAAAAAATCAGCCAACCGCTGACCTCAGATCCTGGGCACACAGGCCCCACTGGATCCCCACACAGCTCACAGGCCCTGGGCACTCCCAGACTGTTTCTGTTCCTTCCTTCTTGCTGCTGCTTCTCATCCTTGGAGGAAAGGCCTTTCTGCAACTTGATTCAGGTTGCTTTTCCTAGTTATCCTCTGAAAGTCCTAGTTAAGGCTTACTGGAGAAGCTACTCCTGACATATCACCAATCCCTCCCCCAACAGGGTTGCAGGCTACTCACCTCTCCCCCAAAACTGTACACATGGACACTGACCCTTCTCTGTTTCCATTCCAGTCATTCCAGTCAGTTTTCTTATGGGCTAAATACACGGGTAGACAATAGTGATCAGATCCCCAGCCTTAAGGGGCTTTCTGCTTTAGATTTTGAATAAATACCAAGTATAATTATGAACTAAGGTAAGTGCCTCAAAGGAAAACTGGGTACCACGTGATGGCATATGGAGGGGAGCCTACTTTCAGTGGCAGGTGCAGGGGGTCAGGGAAGGCCTTTGGAGGAGGTGTCATTGAAGTTCAGGCCAGGCAGACATGCAGGAGCCAGCCCGGCAAAGGTGAGGCAGAGCTCTGGATGCCCGGAGCTGAGGAGGACCTGGTTGCTTGAGCTGAATGAACACCAGTGAGGAAGGAAAGGCCAGGGTGCAAGTAAGCATCTCCTAATACTGCACCTAATACTCTCCTAATACTCCAATATGGGAGCCACCAGCCACATACAAGCATGTAAATATAAGTTTAAATTAATTAAAAGAAACATAAATCAGAATTTGAGCTCCTTGATCCCACCAGGCACAATTCAAGTTATCAACAGCCACATGTGAGTAGGGGCTCTGGTACTGGACAGCACAGAGAGAACATTTCCATCATCGCAGAAAGTTCTATCAGATGGCATTGATTAGGTACTACAAACTCGCATCTCAGAACCTGAGTAAAGAAATTTAGGGTATCTGAATGGTTCAACAAATTCCAAAGAAGATACATCAGAATGTGACTCTGTTTTTAAGGAGTGTACAGTTTTTGAGGGGAGTGGGCACACCCATGTGCCGGAGAGCAAAAAGGATGAGACTGGGTAAAATAGAGTAGAAAATATAGCACAGAAGAGACTAATGAGGTTTAAAACAAAAATTAAACCGAGAAAGAAAAACGATCTGGAAGTACCTATAGAGGTAGAGGTGATGTAGGGGTGACATTAAAGGGGGTACCCATGGACCATACTGTTCAGCTGGAATGGGCATTGCCTGTACAGGAATGTCCTGTGTGACCACAGCTTATTGAGCTCTGGGGGACTGCTGCCTAGGAGAGAGGCACGGGCAGCTGGGCCTTGTGGCCACCCCAGCATCTTCTGAGCAGCCCTCCTCCATCTGAGTGTGCTTCCCTACCACACCTCTAGCCTAAGGCAGAGCCAGAAACTTGTTTTTCCAGCCTTCCTGGAAGCTAAGATGGAGGAATGGACTTTGTCTCTGCTAATCTGATGTCCTCCTATTGGGTTCTCACTTAGAAGACAGAAAACATAAAGAAGCAGGTCCTTCTTTTGATCAAAGGGACACGAAGGAGGCACCCGGTTTGGGGCCCACAGACCAAGCTGCCCTGTCTCAATGCAGGAGGGCAGGGGGGTGTCCCTGGCTCAGTCTATCCATATGGCCTGGGCCTTGTCCTGGCTGCTAGTCTTGTTATCCCCACAGTTCTGTAACCTACCTAAAAGCTTCAGTGAATGTCTTTTCTAGATGAACTAGCTGAGTGGTTGGTAGTGTTTGCACTCCTTAGGTTCAGCGTGTCCTGGTATGACACTCTATGGCTGAGGACTACCCCTAGAAACTGTACCCAGCTTGTCCTCCACCCACCCTCTGGCCTTCCTTCTCAGTGTCTATGATGGTTAATTTTACATGTCTACCTCACTGGGCCATGGGGTGCCCAGATATTTGGTCAAGCATTATTCTGGGTGTTTCTGTGGGGGTGTTTCTGGATGAGTAACATTTAAATCAGTAGACTGAGTAAAGCAGGCCACTCACCCTAGTATGGGTGGGCCTCATCCAATCAGTTGAAGGCCTGAATAGAACAAAAAGGCTGAACTTCTTCCAGGTAAAGGAGACGGTACTCCTGTCTGCCAGCCTTTGAGCTGGGACTTTGGCTAATTTCTGCTTTCAGATTCAAAGGAAACATTGGCTCTTCCTTCATCTCAAGCCTGCCAGCCTTTGGAGAACTACACTGTCCGGTCTCCTGGGTCTTGGGATTGCTAACTCACCTTGTAGATCTTGGGACTTGCCTAACTCCATAATTTCGTGAGCCAGTTCTATTCAGTAAAGCTCTTTCTACACATACACACATCCAATTGCTTCTGTTTCTCTGGAGAACCCTGACACAGTACCCATCCTGGGTTCCAATTCTGCCTGCTCAGAGTGGGCGGGCCCCAGGAGTGTGTGCTCAGGCCTCTTCTTGCTACACACTCCTACTCAGCAAATCACTTCATTATCAGGAATTCAGTCACTGCCTCTAGAGCATTCATTTCAAATTTTCATCATTCAGTGGCAGAATCAAGAAGAAAGAAGCAAGCATGCAGGAATTCTTCCTCCATCATGATTTGCTCTTGGCCAAAACAAGAGTTCGGCTTTGTGGGCACAAACTAGTCCATTTTAAATAGTACAAAGGGCATCTGCTTTGTGGGTAGAAAAATGAAACATTATCTTTTAGTCCAGAATTGTCTTTACTCATTTCCTTTCTATCTGTCTTGGATTTAAGCTGCTTCAAATTGCTGGCTCGAGAGAAGGCCCCATAAGTAGCACATTTAGTGCAAATGTAATGGCAGGGACAAGAGGAAGGAGTGATGGTCCATACTTCACAGGTGCGAGGAAGAACCCTCGACCAGTGTTTAACAAACCTGCCTGCAAACATTGAGTGGCCATGCAGAGCATATGCCTTGTTTATCCTTCTCCCCCTTTGTCTTCAAATAATAATTTATACCTTGAGTTATTTTTCTACAAATGACTGAGTTCCAATTCTGCATTTATTTTACCACTTCTCACACAGACTCCAAAACCAGCATTCTCAATCCCTCTCTGGCAATCACAAGGTAACAGGTACCACTCCAGATCATGAAGTTCTTTGTGGTTTTCACTGGAAACAGAGCTAGGAGCACACCTTTCACCTGCTCTTTGAACTGCCTACATTTTCAGTTTGAACCTCCCTTTTTAACAAACTGGCTTCATCTTGGAAGGGATTGTGCAGTTTGTGGACTCCATCTTTTTTTTTTTTTTGGTTTGTTTCTATGACATTGTTGGCTCCTCTGACTGTTTTTCATTCCCTTTTACATCCCCTCAAATTGGCCTTTATTCTGGGCTTTTAATTTTTAGAGCTGCTGGTTCCCACAGCAACCCACCCAGTTGGGAACCCAGTGTTTGCTGAGTTGGCCATACGGCCCTGCAGAAAGAAGTACATTCCCACCAGCAGGTCAAGCAAAGACTTTTATTCCAAGTTACTTGGAAAAACAATGTGGCTGGGAAAGCATGGAAAACCAACTCAGTCCACTTCAGCTTCCAGCACTATAATTAGCTATATATCTAATTCAAATTCAGGGGAGTAAAAAATGGCTTTTCATCTCTTATATAAAACAAAAAAAATTACTTGACCATTGAAAAACATTTTCCAAATGAGAGGTTATTTTTAGAATGTTACTAGACCTTTGCTCTAAGAGATTTTGCCCTGTTTTACTTTGTGCTGACATTTTACAGTATCAGTATATTTACAGAATTTCCATGTCTTTATACAGCAATTACAGGCACATCCTAGGATGGCCAACGTGTTAAGGGTCCACTTTCTAGTCATTTATTTCTCTTCTAAACATGAAAGGTTTATCTTACTTTGTAATTTAATGGAATTAGAATGCACTTTGTTACACTAGAGTTTTCTTAAATTTTCTTCAGTCTCACACAGTATATATGTGCCTTACGTTATTTAATTTCATTTTCTTTCTACTATATTAATATACACTGTTATATTATTATATATGAACATATTATATATTATGTATATATCCTGTATTATATATAACATATTATGTAACAGTATATATCATATGTAATATATCTTATACATCACATAATAATTATATTCAATATATTACTTATTATATGTAACATAACATAGCTCAATAAAAATCTGCTACAACTTGTATATCCCAGGTCTCCAATTTCTAGCTGCAGTAAAGAATCTGGCAGTTCTTGTGTGTTTAATTCTAAAAGTATAGTCTTTTGGTGTTTTGCAAAGACCAAGACTTCTATTCCATCATCAATAAGAGACAGGACAATGCCAGCATATTTCAGAGGTCACCTCCACTGGGCACTGGGCCCTCCTGGTTCTACAGTCATTCCCTCAGCAGCCCTTCTCTACTCAGACACCATTTGCTATTGACTGTACCCAGAGCTGCCCTAATACTGCTCTATTATTCTGAGGTCACAATATCTGATACAGAATTCCCACCCATCAGATGGTTTCCTTAGAAATGTGTCCCATAATTTTCAGTGGAGGATTATGATCTCTGTCCTTTCCCTTTGAATTTCTCCTCACTTGAAAAGGCATATAAGAGATACATTTGCTGCTGCAGACCTTGGGAAGTTAGAATCCCTTTTTGTGCCTTTTTGTGTTCTACAGTCTCTGGCAACTGACTCATATTCTGAACTTCATGAGAAGATGGCTACGTTGTAGACTCAACAGTTACAGCTTCAGTTTGGAGTAAGTAGGAGGAGAGATCTGCACATGAAGCTAGAAAGTGCTGTTTACATGAGCTGCCCACCTTCTGCAGGGCATGTGCTTCAGGCTTACTCCCTATCACAGTCTCAACAGGTTCTGCACACAACACATTCTCTCACCTCTACCCTCTTGTCTGCCTGTCCCTCCTGTACATATACTTCTGTCCTGGTGAGGTTGCCAGGATATCTCTGGGCCATAAATGAGTGGAGCTCTCCTTCCTCACATAAGAAATCTGTATGAGGATCAAAATGATGATCATCCCATTAACAACACTTTCTAAACAACGTTACCAAATTGCCAAGAATATTGAAATACACAATAGACATTCACAGAAGTACAGCAGTTAAAGAAGCTATGATATACACATATAGAATAAATGATATATGCATGTATGACATTGACTTCCCACTGTTTTCAAGTGACAGAATGCCATTTTCCCCTGACCTGAAACACTACATAATGGAACTAGAAAATGTAATACTCAAATACAACCAACCTCTTACAACTTTTTGGATAAGGATCCATTAAGTTTTTCCATTCACCAATACATTAAATGGCAGAAGTCATTCTCTGATCTTGCACAAGCTACAAAATGAGGCTTTAGAGGGTCTGGTTCCACATGCAGGTTTATGCTATAAAAAGCAATTATAAAGTAACTACAATCTTGCAACTAATCAAGGGTTATTCAGGTAAATATCCTGGGATAATCTGAAGACTATTGCTGGATCTCTCTGATTCAACTGTACAACTGGCATATATAAACAAGTGGACTCAAGCAAAATAATTTCAAAATGTTCCTATAATCTCACCTATCAAGTTATTTGAGAACGAACTAAACTGACACAATCCCAATCCTCTCTTGTGATAGTAGGGATCATTTAGATGTAGCTTTAAAGTACTATGAAAATAGGATTATTTTTCTTGGGGGAAATGTCTTTAGAAAAATTCAAACCAGTTTAGAATAAAACAATGCTTTAACTGGTCAAAAGAAATAGAACTGAAGCAGTTATTAAACACCAGAACAATCCCAAATATAGCTAAAAAATAAAAAGGCTGTGGTTCTAACTATTAAGAACTTTTCCACAGACATCAATGCATATATATAAACCTAACAATAGCCCCATTTTTAGTCAGCTATATGGGAAAGATATATATATAACTATAACATGGAAATGTAAATACAATGAATGTGTTTATAAGTTTCAAAGTATTATTCATAAAGAAGTAAGAGAATCATGATGATACAACACTGTGGTGACAAGAGGACATACAAGTATCTCTAAGGAAACCACTATAAGAAACCTTTTTAAGGCTTCTGTTGGTGGTTTAAAATTTTCACAGAGGCACCAAGTCCCCTCAGGAGAATTTGGAAGGATCTGAGAAGTGTGAAGTTAATGAGCAATATTAAGCATGTTTATAAAATTAACATACACACCTTAGCCAAGCTTTAAATATGTGTTGGAAGATGCCAGTAGAATGGTTGCCAAGGGAATGTGGTGGAGGAAAAATTCTGTGTGCATTATGTGTTTCCAGATCTCCTTTTATCTACAGATATGCATTCTTAATAGTTTTTTGTCTAGGTCTAGGTCAAGAGAAAAATTACATGATTTATTTTGAATAAAGAAGCCTTCAGATGTTTCTTATTTTTAAAAAAATATTTTTTTAGCAAGTCATTTCTCTAAGAAGAGACCAGTTAGAAAGTGCTCAGTGGGAAAGAGCAGTACTCAGTGCGTAAGGAAGCTGACTCATTAATTATTTTCAGAATTTTAAAAAGTGGCAAAAAAGGCAAGCTGAAGTGGCTTGCTGGAAGGCTGTGAATGGCCCAAGTCTGTGTGTGAGGCTTTCTGGCACTTGAAGTTTTATGAAAGAAAGATAAAGGTCCTTAAAGCAGCTTAGGTTGAATCAATGCAGTGATTAAATTATATACATGTGCTTATTTTTCCAAAGAAATAGAGATATTCAACAAACTACAGTGAATTAAAATTTCCTGTTTCAGAAGAAGCTTTACTATGTTAGGGCACTTTCAGGTCTTTGATATGACATCCATGGCTACTAGATAGGGAGGGAAGTATGTAATGACTGCATGTTTCACAGCCAAATAGTGAGACAATACAGGTAAAGTGCTTATTAGCATATTGCACAGCACACAGGGAGGCTTCAGTTAGTGATTTTTATAATTAGCATTTTGTTTCCCAACATCGGACTCTTGAATGAGGATCATCATGGTCTTTAGAAAGTCTGTGAAAGACTTCCTGAGAAGGCTCATGGAAGATGCATCTTCCAAGTCACCACTCACATCCCCAAGGTCAGAAGGAGCTGGAGGAATTCAAGCAGAGCAGTCATTGTTATGAGGGAGTTCTCCAAGGCTCTCATATTTCTGCACTTCTTGGGAGCAAGCCACTGACTAGTCTTTGTTCTGGACTATCTCTTCAAGGACATTTGCTTAGTGAACAGCCATGCAAGATAAATAGTGTTGCCCTCCAAGCAGAGGGCAGGCATGCCTGCTGCCCATTCTAAAAGATTTGGGTCCCAAGCTCAGGGTTCTCTTCTGTAATGGTTTATTTTGGGTCCCAAGCTCAGGGTTCTCTTCTGTAATGGTTTATTTTGGGTCCCAAGCTCAGGGTTCTCTTCTGTAATGGTTTATCTCACCATTGCGTGGGCAGGTGCCATGAGCCCTCTTGCCCTGTGGGGAATGAGGCTCAGGAACACTGATTGATACTCTGGGTACTGCTACCATGAATGATACTAAGCCCTTCACCTCAAACCCAAAGTACTGGGTCTTCCATCAGCATCTATAAACCAGGCTGACTTAAACAGCTTCCAAGCAGGGCAGAATATCAGACCCTTCATGGCTTTTGACAGCCTCTAAGGAACCCAAGGAAGTCTGCAGTTCATGGAGGCACTGAAGCAGAAAAGGACTGGGCTAGGGTCCTGGGAGAGGGGCCAGGAGAGCCAGAGGAAAAAACAAGAGACAAGACAGTCCAAGGTTTTGGGCAAAGCCTCTTAGCTTACGAAGGTGCTTTTTCACCAATGGCTTTTCAAATTCTTGAATAACCCTGTCAGGGATGACTGAAGTTGCCCTTTTCACTTGGCAAAATCTCACCACTACCACCCCTCCCAGTGCACCTACTGCATCTACCTGCCACTCTGCTCCACCGGCTTAACATGATCATTCCAGTATCCCAGCCTCCCCATGGGAAACTGGGGAAGCAGCAGAATCTGAAGGTTCTACTCCAAGCACTGGTGGGTGTTTTATTTGTTTCTAAAGCACTGATCATTTTATTTTAGTTCCCTCTAAACTTTAAGAGTTGACAAGCCTTATTTAGGTCATCACATGCAATAACTCATGAGGAGAATTAAAATTCCATGCTAATTAGTTGCTAGTCACTATTCATTTAACATTTGAAAATGTACATTTGTTTGGTGAAATATCACTTCTACTTTTTACATGTTTGAATAAATTCTGTATTAATGAGATAGCACTGGAAGTTTTGTTTGCTCCTCCATATTACAAAACCTTATAATTTTTTTGATTAACAACATTTATGAAATTCAATTTAGAGTGGTTTCCTAAGAAATTAAAAACTTTTCACAACATAACTTAAATTTCCTGCTTCATCTGAGGGGAAAAAACTTAACTATTCTGAGCAAAAGAGTGATGGTCCTTGTGACTTTTTTCCATTGTGAACATCAACCTACAATATTTTCCATACAGTTTAAGTTTATAGAATGATCCTTAATTTGGGCCAAATGGATTAAAATGTCATTTTCTACCCTTTTTAGCTCATGTATTGGCATCAATGTCAAGAAAGGGATTTTATTTTCCACTCTTGCCTTGAAAAATAAGAGTTCACACTCCTGTTCACTACCAACTCAATTAATAATTCTGCAGCATAAAAAGATTTATTTTTCCAAGTTGCAGTATAGAATGGCTGCCACAGTTTGTCTTATACTTGGAAGTCGATTTTTTTTAGCTCTCCTTCACAAGGCATTATTAAATGTCACCTGCCAAATGGGACACAGATGTATATTCTACACTGAATAATCATTTGGCTCAGATCAAGAATTCAAAAGTTATGAGAGTGGCAGGCCAATGATTACATCCCAAAGAGAGCCCATCAGCCAAAGGAATAGGAATACCAGTTTAGGTGGAACAGTCCACCCTGTGAAAGAGCTTAAAGTGCTGTTCCCACCGGTGACCAGCCTCCCTTGAGCACTAGCCAGGGAGAGAGTGCTGGTTAGTGCACTTTCCACTGGGAACACGAACTGAAAGAATCCGGCAGTGGGGGAAGTGATGGGAACTGTCAGAGGCCTCATCCCCACAGAGGAAACAGTGGGCTCCCAGCTATCATCTTTAATCCTTCATTTTATAGATGAGGAATGTGAGGTTCTCATTCAAGGTTACATAGCTAGTCTGTGACTGAGGTGGATTGTAAAGGTTTGTAGGTGTAATAATCGTGTTGTTTAAGTCTGTGTTTTTGATGCTTTGACATTCTGGGGCTTTGATGACCCTGGAGAGACCACCCTTCCCAGGGCCAATCATGCCTGAGATAGCAAACTACTGTCTCTCAGCACCTGCCTGCAAACTAGCCCACCCAGAGCCCAAACCTGTCCTCCTCCACCTCACACTCCAGATCCCCATCCACCTGCCCTAAGCACCCTGGAGCCAGACATCAGACAACCAGAGGAAGCCCCTATGCCCCAGAGCCTGCTAAAATTATTCAAACTAACCAATCCTAACCCTGCCCAGCCTGCTTACTCTGCCTCACCCATCCCTTCCCCAAAAAATCACCGTACAGGCTCTTTTCCACATCCTCCCCTCACTCCCTCTGCCCCTAACCGACCCTGGTGCTTCCCCATGTGCCCTCCCCCTGTGGCATGCTGTGCCCCTTCCTCTTGGGCACAAATTATCTTTCCAATGGCAATCACCTCGTGATCTGTTGGCCTCAGTATACCTGAATAATAATAAAATCTATGTTTTAAAGCAGTAGATGACTCAAAGTTTTCCTGGCTGAGAATAAGTCACGAACAGAGCACTGGTACAGAACTAGTTATAGTCATACTTACTGTGAGGAAGACCTTTCTAAAAATCTTGGCTGCATGAATAAGCAGTATGTTCCATATCACAGAACATACTCGAGCAGTTACAGGAGAAAATGACTGTTCAAGGAGGCATAATAGAGGCCTCAGTATCGGACCTTATGAACCTCCAAGTAACCTTCCAGACTCTCTGACAGGTAAAACTTCCAAATGTATCTGGGCAGTGAATGTGAATCTGCAGACTTTCAACTGCAGAAATCACTGAAGGTTTCTGAGCATTAGAGTGACTTTTAAGACAATATGCAAAGTGGACTGCAACAGAGGGAGGCTGTAGGCGGCAGGAATAATGACTCCAGGCCCTGAGATTACAGAGAGGTCTGCTGGTGCATATGTGCATGTGCCTGACGGTGAAGAGAGAAATAGGAAGAGGGATAGACCTGAACTTGAACAGACCCTCTCTCAACACAGGTGAGGAGAGAGGCCTGCGCTCTTTCTAAGTGGAATGGATACCAAAACACCATAAGGGAGGGGTCTGACAGCATGGACATTGTTGGGCAAAAGAACCACCTAGGCAGAGCATAGACTAGGTATAGAATGAGAAACATGTCATGGGTATCACTTTAGTGAGCAACCTTACAGAGTATTTCTTGCAGGGGCTAATCCCTATCTTCATACTCAGAAGCACATTTATTTTTCAATCATTTGACTAAAAAATCTCTTCAGTTATGGATTTATGTTTGGTGTTTCATGGAGACTAAAACAGGTGAAATATTTTGGTTTTCCTTTGGAAAAGTCACACTGAAATATTAAAATCATACAGAGGAAAAATGTGTAAATCATCCTGTAATCAAGACCAGTATATCTAGAGTAATTTATTCAGCTTTTTTAGGACGACATGTTCTCTTGAAGTTGACTGTCAAGACTATCTCTGATTTGGGGTGAAGACTCTCAAGAATGACCCCAAAACAGAAATGAGGGCATGGCAGAGAACTGCATCCTAAATACAACAGCCTGCACACAGAGAACCAGCAATTACTTCTGGATTCCTATTCTTGTGCTCAGTTAGGTCCTATCCACCTTCTCATGGGAACTAAATTCAGCAAACGTCCATTATGGCTAACACTTCTACAGGTTAAGCTTCAAGAACAAGGCTTTCCATCAGGCCACAGTAATTCTGGAGGGAACCTCAGTTTCCCTTCAGGCCTTTGGATTGTGAGAGCGAAGTGGGTGTAGACGATCCCTTAGATCCAGTGTACTTTTGAGATGGTCTCCATTGGGTGATCTTATTCCTGCTCTCACGTGCTAACTTGCATCGTAAGGATGACACACTCACGTATCCTCAACAGGCAGTACCTGACTTGTGTTTCAGGCTGTTGTGAGTCAGCACAAACCCTCCAACTTCCCACTTGCTTGCCTGGTGCCATTGGCTGACATTTGAGGATTGAATTCACGACGGTGGTGGAACACATATGGGGTTCTTAAGAGCTTGAATAAGAGGCCATACACAGGCTTAAATAATTATGATTTCATCTTAAAATAGGAAGCAATTTGAGGAAGACTCATCCAAACAGTAACATCCACCAACACCAACGCATGAATACATCCTTCCAATACTGTGACAAGGTGTCCTTTCCAAACAACCAGTGAATAGTTAGTATTTATTTAGGAGCACAGAGACAAGGTGGGGAAATGAAAATTTTTAAGTATTAGAGAAGAATAAAACATTCTGTCATTCTCACGATGGCAATATTCACAAATTAATCTTTCAAAATCAGTGGTTATGCAAATAAACCAAATGCCATACATTGTACTCCACGTCCAAGCATACAGTCAGAGTACACAAGATTTACTTAGAAAGGGCATGTAATGTAATAAACTGGAAACCAAAAAATTTACCTCATTGTGAAAGTTAGTAACTGCTGGGGGTGGGGGACAGGTTCTTAAGAGAAAGTCTTGTAAATAGACAAACATCGGCTAACATTTAGTTTTTAAAAGCAAAAAGTTTTTAAAGATATGGAACAGCTCAGATATGTTATCTTGACAAAGTCTATTTTGATCAATATTTCCATAAATAACTGTTCCAGTTTTTCAACTTTAAAAAAACAAACATAATCTTAACACAAACAACTATTTCTTATTGAAAACCTAGTCTTACTTTAAACTCTGATTCTGTCTTTTTCCTTGTTTCTTATTATATAATTTATAAATAATAAATTAATGAATATAGATAGCTTGAACATGAATATAACACAGATCAAGGCCAAGCACAAAGCAAGTTTATCTTATCTTCTAATGCACATATATACTGAAATAATCAGTATTCAAGTTAAGCTGAACATGTGCTCACAACTCACAATTTAAAAGCTACCAAAAGCAAACTACAACATACAAAGTCTTGGCTGACAATTTGGCCAAATTAGAAATGAGATGCTCAATAGCATGTGAATTTAAATCCACAAAGAAAACTAAATACTTGGAGGTGAAGAATCTATCTTCTAAATGCTTGCTTTAGGACTTAAAGGAAATCTACATTTTCTATGTCTTTATTAGTTAAAAAACACAGGAAAATGCTGATATTTTAATGTAGAAAACTTTCAGTGATCATTAAATTATGGTGCTTTAGGATAGGATAAACATTTAATTAGGAGGAAAGAACATAAAGGTATATTTAATGTCTAAACTCTGACCTCTAACTTTGGCAAGTCTTTGGAGTTTGTTCTTCAGCAACAGATATAAGTTGTCTTTCGGCTCTAGGATCTACCAGAGTTGAGCTTCACTAGCCAATTGTACTTGATAAATTTTCTTTCTGACCCTGAACAACCAAATGTGTAGAAGAATGACCAGTTTCCAATATTTGTTGACATGCTGCATGGGGGTGGGTGGGTATTGAGGGAAAGAACTTGGTGAGGGAGGACTCTGTTGGGAAAGTGTAACAAAATTGACTTTTTAAAAAAAGTCCTATATATGCACAGGATATTATAGTTTCCAAATAATTATCATATACGTTCTACTTTTTGATCTTAGAAGTAATCTCCTGACATAAAACAGGTAATGTCCTTGCCTAAGAAGTTGAAAAACACCCTAGGGGTGGCAGCATTGACATGCAAACTGGTCTGGTTGTGTGGCCTAGCTGTGCACTACAGTGTGACCTGCCTGGGCTCGCTAGGCAGGGAGGCAGGAGCCACTCCCTCTCAGCTACAACCCTGCACTGAAAGCTCTCCCCAGCTGACTTGTCTTTAAAACTTAGTTCCTGTATAAAGACCTGTTGGGTTAAGCATCGACCCTCCATAGGATCCTCTCTCTCTACCTCCCTATGCCTGGAAGCCAGGGCAGCAGCGCTGTGGCAAGCTGGACCTTAACCATCAGGAGCAAAGGACAGAGTTCCTAAGGAGCAGAGCACATGCAGCACAGGGGCCGGGCGCCCAAAGGAGGCAGGAAGGGGCTGCCCTGACATATGCCGGTTCTGAGCCTCTTCTCTGTTTTCATGCAGTTAGAGCCCACATGGGTCTCCCCATTCCCACAAACAATACACATTCATAACTTTCAAAAAAAGTCCACTTATTTTACACTTGGAGTCTAAGTATTTGTGTTTGAAAAGACTGAGCAGACTTCTTGTATTTTTATAAGCACAATGTGGGACATTTGTGTGCTTTCTGCCAGCATAGGTATAATCTCAATGTATCATTTCAACATTTTCCATTTTTATTTACCATATCAATGAATTGGAATGGAGGATAAGATAGAAAAAAATAAAATTCGTATTCCCTTCTAATTATGACCTGTTTGCTGCAAAAGGAGCCAATGGTGGTTAAAGTCTCTGTCTGCATGAAGTAACCTTTGCCTTCTCTGTACAAATGCTTTTATTTTCCTCCTTTAAACAAACTACTCATTTTTAATGGCAAAAGGGAGGTCATCTCATTACCACCTTGCTGCTAAGCTATATGATATCAGTCTGTTGCTATGTGGAGAGGTTTCCAGCACTTTTTGGCCCTAAAACCCCTTGTGTACAATGCTTTGCTGAAGCTGAGTAAACACGGAGCCAGTGGGGTAAAGTTGGAGACACCACAGTGCCCGCAGTTCCACCCTCTCGGCACCTCTCCCCAATTTCTCTACACCTGGAGGGCTGTGCCTGTCAGGCTGAGGTTCATAGAAGTGTCCTCTGCAAACTGAACTGCTCCTTTTTAAAAATTTAGCACCAGGATGTAAATCAACTACTGTTCTGAGTTCAGCACTTTAAAAATTTTTAGTGAGACATTCCTGATGCAGTAAGCAGAGCACTGATTTCATTTTGGCACGAGCTGTGCCTCTCCCTGAACGCCAGAAACACAGCATCCATCTAGGGAACGAATTCTGGAGACTTGGAGTCTAGTAGCACTTAGTTAGAATGGTCTCTTCCTCCATGGAAACACATCTGGAACTCTAACTCTGAACAGCAGGAGCATCTCCTCTACAAACTTCTCTGTTCCAAACCCAGCAGCTGGAGAAAGGAAACTAGGGAGACCCCAGTAGCGTCAGGAAGGAGAATCCCAGCACCCCAGGCTGAAATGCCTCTAGTGTATACCACTACCTTCCCTGCACTGGGCATCTGCCTATTTCTTGACTGGAAAGCTTTGGGTATTAGAGAATCTCTCTTTCCTGACCTTAAAAGTCTCCCTTCTGTAACTTCTTTCTCTCCACTATCCTAACTGGGGCCTCAAAAGCCAACGATTAACACAGTCTCCCACCTAAAGACCCTAGCCAGAATTTGGAGATGTCAATATCCAAACCACAGACTGCCTCTAAATCAATTAGTTATACTTTAACAAGTGAACTTTATGATGATAAGGAACTGGCCATTTTTAAAACACAGGTGACATGGGCACTTGCAGATTTTAACTTCTGTGGTTTTGCATATTTCCAAGTCTTTTATAATAAAGCATATCCAAACTAAAAGGAAAACTAAGAAATGCACATTCTAAAGGTAAAGAAAAATATAGCCCTTCTGGGTGGATAACTCCATTCACTATTCACAGTCATCCTTAAAGCTGGAAAAAAAATACAATGTATTTATGGAAGCTACTTCAGGATTTATAGAAGTGTGTGATCTGAGAAAAGCAAGCCTGTACATTCCAGAAAGAGAATGACTGGTTTCCTGCCAGTACAGAGCAGAACTTCCTTGTGTCCACATTCCGAGTAAGTAGGAACTGCTCCTGTCCTCCATCCTCCGTCCAGAGCTGAACATAACAACATGCTGGGATCTGGCCTCTCCTCCCACTACCTTTCCTGAAGTCCTCTCGGTCTCACTGGCAGATATTTCCTGTTGACAATGTGCTTCTCTGATCAGACCCAGAAAAGCCAACTTCCATTGCCAAAACCTGATGATGCAAGGGAGGTGTGCCAAGAGTCTGATCACATGGTATGTGGTGGGACAAACCAGCACCCTGTGACTGGAAAGAATTTCAGACGGGATGCCACAGACAATGGTATAAAAACATAGGCCTAAACGCACACCATCAGCTTCATGCAGATCTTGATATTACTGGCAAAAAACCAAAAAGAAGAGAAATCCATTTGGCATGTTTTAGAATTTTTTAATTCAGCGGATTAATCAAACATTCATTTTAAAAAAACACAGCAGACCTGGGCACTGCAGACTTTCACTTTTGTAGTGTTGTCTATTTGTAAATCTTTTTAAGGCCAGCAATGTGGGGAAAACTATAATTTGCCTGGGGTGTGAATCATGCTCACTGTATAAAGATGGCCATTGGGCCCATCTGGCCAACTACCCAATACCACAGGCTTAACGTGGCATTGAGTTCTCTGTAAGCACCAAGTGATTTCTGCAGAAAAAGTTCAAAGGACTCTGGCACCCCTCCTCATCCCTGGGGCAGATTAGGGCATTTTATCTCAATGCTACAGAGTGGGAGCTGGCATGCCTGGAGAAAGGTCAGGGAGCACATGGGGCAATGTTCCTTCTGAATGAGCTCAGGTAAGACCCGACAGAAGCAACCCCTGTGATATGCCCCACCACCCAGGCCTGCAAGGCTTTGGTAGCAGGAAGAGGCTGATTCAGCTCTCTGGGCCCATCTCTCTTCTTCTGGAGGCGAGCTGTGCTGTGGACTGGCCTTGCCTTTCCCCCACCACAATGGTAAATTCCAACTCCAGTTTGCAATTAGGAAAAGAGGTTACCCTCAGGCTTTCTTATTTGATCACTTGATTTAGGTATAATTTAGATGCAAAAAGTCCACCATAGTAAGTGTACTGTGGGATGAATCCTGATGGATGTACACACCCTTGCAACCACCACCAGGACACATATAAATACAGTGCGTTCCCATTACCTCCCCTTGTCCTCTGGCCTGTTTTGATCCTTTGGATGAATCTGATAAAGAAAGGCAGAATGGTTTCTACTCTGGAGCTATACAGCTCTGCCATTTACTAGGTGTGTGACTGGGGTGAGTTATCTAATCTCTCTTTGTCTCCATTTCTCCGTCTACCAAATGGGAACAATGACACAGTAAAACATTGTACTTGATATATGAATTATACGGTGTGATAAGTACAGAGCATTTACATTTGTGCCTGACATACAGTTTGCCTTCCACATGTGTCAGTGGGTACTATTGTCATCCTCTTCATCATCATTATAAGAAATGGCTGAGCTTCCTACACTGGGATTGAATTTCTCTAATGGGACAGGGTCCCAGAGAAATCACCTTTTAATACCACATCATTCCATTACTCTACTAGACTTAGTACATCAGCAAATACGGATTTATTCACAAAGGTCTCAGGAAACACACCTCTCAACTAAAAGAGTTTACTATGTTCTAACTAGTTGGGCTCACTGAGATCTTGATTACACTGGCAACCCATCTTTGTTTCCCTGAGACTAACCTGGTGTCCTGCTTAGTCCCAAGCTCGGGCCTTAAGAAAGTCTGATATCCTTTTTATTGGTGACGGGGAGTGGCTGGAGGGGGCTGAGATTTGTACCTTTCCCTGCTGACCATCAATATAAGTAGGAAATTAATAAAGAAAAAATATGAAGAAGTAGAAAGAAAAAAAATCCTACACATACAACCCCATTGCCCAGAGGCAACTACATCTAACATTTTGGCATACTTCCTGTCAGGTTTAATTTTTGTTTTTGATTTTTTGCCACTTTTCTTTACATAGTAAGAAGGTTATATTATATGTGTATGTTTACATTTTAACTTACATTTAGCATGTAAATATTTTCCCTTGCCACTAAAAATGTTATGTTAAAGATTGCATAACATTCCACCGTATGGATGTCTCATATAATTTTTCCCTATTTTGGACTTGTAGGTTATTTCTAGTTTTTCATTATTATAAATAATACTACGAGTACCCTTGTGCATAATTTGCCAGTTGTGAACGACAGACATTCCTTGGTTTATTGAGGAGCTGTTTTTTGTTTGGACTGTCTGGGCTGTCTCTGGAATGCATAGGGTGGCTGCCTTGCTCATCACCAGGTAGTTTCTCACCAAGCCATTCACCCTCCATGTGTTGGAAGGACATGCTTTGGTGTCCTTTCAAACTGCAAAGTTAGTGTTTGTTAGGTGATGGACTTACGGCCCTGCTGCATTTGGTCCTCTGAGAAGTCATTCTAGCTTTTAGAATGAGCCTTCTAGATGCTGACTTCAGCGACTGAGGGGGAGAGCTCCAGCCAAAGGAGTCCTTTTTACCTCTGAAGAAAGTAACTTTCTTTTCTAATCCTTAACAAGAGGGAAGGTTTAAGCAGAATCACAGAAAAAACTCCATGAGGTACCATTTTTCTACCTGTCTGACTGGCAAAAATTTTAAAACTTGATGATATGCTGTGTTGGCATAGCTCTGTCAAATGGGCATTCAACATTCATTCCTGTGGGGAACATAAAGTCCCCCCCAGGTTTAAGTCCTCTGGAGGGCAGTTTGGCAATATCCATCAAAGTCACAAATGCACATATGCTTTGATAAGCAATTCTACTTTTAGGAATTTATTCCACAGATAGACTCGTGTACTGTCTGACACAATGTAAAAGAAAAAGATGTCCTGTCCCTCAGGGGTCTTGAAGCAGTCCTGTGTGACACACATAGAAAATATTCAACCAACATTTGAGATACTTGGTGTCTAATAGGAGAGTTGTCTAAACAGGTATCTTCTGGGGGAAGATGACAAAAAATTACAAGGTGTAGACATTTGTGTGAAGAAAAACCAACCTTTAAGATTCAAGGATGCAGGGGAGAGAAAGGTTATGTTCTAAACAGTGAACCGTGTGTAGAAAGAAAGCCTCAAATGAAATGGGCAAGTGAGGACGGCAGGGCCAGGAAGGCCTGAAAAGAGGCCCGAATGAATTGTCTGGAGACGAGAGCGAAACCAAGCTGCACGGGTGGAGACACGGGGCTGCGTCAGAAGCAGAGGAGCCGAACGCCACAGAGGAGGTTTGGGTTCACCCTGTGAGGCCGTGGTTGGTCAAAGGACAGCATGAAAACCACTTGTGTACATTTCTAACTAAAAAAGAAATCCAGTTGTACTAATATTTAATACGGATACATATGACATAACATTTATAAGTAGGAGCACATGCCCCATTTAGCTAGAGGTATGTAGTCTAGGAAGTGCAGAGACAAATGATCCTGGCGATGGGGAACCTTAGAACTTTCTCAGCAGGAAAGTGGCATGATTAAATTTGTTGTTAGGTAGGGCACCAGGAGTGCCAGACTCCTTCTCCTTAATTCCCAGAGCAATTGAACCTGGAGGAGGAAAGAGATCAGGGACGCCTCCTGGGTGGAGCTGAAGTCCAGCTTGGTCCTGCTGGGATGGTAGCAACTACTCAGATCTGTGACCAAATCCCATTGCCACACAGAGAAGTGCCATGAAACTAGTTATGTATCTGTGGGTAGCATGCTGAAACAGAAAAAAGGCAGTTAACTCCAGGCTACTGCAGAGAAATAACATTTGCCTTGTTCCAAGCAATCCTTGTCACTCAGGACACTCTCTGGGGGGGCTCTGGGGGACAGGAATCTCAGACCAAATCCCCTATCAAGGGCTAAAACTGGTTCCTCTCAGAGGCTTCAGAATATCAACTTGTTATTTTTAGGAGTTTTGAGGTATACGCAGTCTTATTTCTCCTCTCTTAGAGTGTGCTTAATTTTGTCCCTTCCTGTAAGTGTGCTTTTCCTCTTTCCATCCCTTTAGGACTTTCCAGGGGTCCATGCATGGATACTGTGGAAGCACAGCTCCCTGGCCATTACTCTGGGTGTGCAGAAACTCTTACTATTTGGGGATCACACTTGTACTGTCTCTCTTACTAAAAGCAAAAGATGAAGCAGTGTCAAACTGTACCTGGGAAAGGAGTGACATCCTGATTTTGACAGGCACAAGAGGAAAATTCAGAGGCCTCTTGTTCAAGTGGGATTAAATACTTCCAAGAGGGCAAAAGGTAGAGAAGAACAAGTCACAGAAAGTCACCAGTGGGTTGTGTACCCCATCCCCCTGTCAGTGTAAAGGAGACCATCGTGGTGTTCAGAGAACACCCAGGGAGGCTGAAGTGTGGGGACATGTCTGGAGGGATAGAAAGATGCAACAGGATGGTGATGAGACTCCCGGAAGCATGGCACATGTGCCCATTTCCACAGGCAAACCTGTGGATGGGACGGGCATTGATCTGAGTCACAGAAGCTCTTTTCCGTCACTTGCTCTTTCCAACAGAGAGCCTTTGTTTGCCACAAAAGAAAAAAGATACATCTCTCCCCATTTAAAGAGTAAGACATGACCAGGGATTTTGAACACATATGGGGGGAAGATTCTTTCTCAAGAGTGGAGTGGGAGTGTGGAACCAACAAAAACAAAAACAATCTCTTCATCCAAGAACCCAAGGAAGGCACAGAACAAAGAACTTTTATAATGTCCTCCGTCTCTGGTGCTTCTAATTAAAGAAATGAAAACACCAGGTAAAAATACTTCACTTTTTATAGGACATGGACCATTTTAGACCATACAGCAGTTATGCCCATAAGAAATCACCTTCTCTTCTCCCTAAATCATGATAGCAATATTGTGCAGGGGATGCACTGAAAGTTATCAGTGAGAGAGGCAAGAAAGACTTTAGGTAATTCAGCCAAGTTTTAATTTGTCTAAATCAAATGGTTTCTAGATAACGTCTTTGAAAGGAGAGTTTAATGGTGGTGGAATTTTGGCATTCAAAGTCACTTCACTGTCAGAATCACACTGGTTTATTTTACAATTGGTCATTTTGTGGGTGACTCAATCAGGCCCACTATATAAAAGAATTTCCTCACATGTTTAAGTCTGCTACTTGGGAAAGGTAATCTGGATACCATATACTCTTCTGAATATATTCAAAACACAATATTCAATGCTTTAAGTAAGAGATAAGGTAGCTCATATGATCTCCCAGGAGGATAATCTCTGCTTAGAGAATTGAGGGTAACGGGAATTGGGCAGACCCCAGAACATCATTTATAAAAATAAACACATACTTTTGTCCAAGGGTCTTAAGAAACAAAGTCTTTTTTTCTGGTAGGCTGTCTGTCCTCTCATTCATATTCCTAAAAGGACATTTCTCTGAATTACTTCTTACTAACACAGCAATGAGAAAACCAGTTTCCACTTAGAGTTTTAGAAAAGACCTAAACTTTTTTCTCACTATAAGCTATGACCCAGTTTCACAGTCAGTCATACAATCTGTACAACTTCCACTAAAATAAGAACATTTAGGCAAACATTAAAGCACAAAGAAAAACACAAATATTTTGGATTTTTCTAAGTCTAAAATTTTGATATATTCAAATACTAGCATTCCCAGTCAGATACCTAAACCCTTTAATGAAATCAGAGAGAAAAAAATTGATGCTTCAAAATGGTTTTTTGAGTGGTTTGTGCCTCAAATCAAAAAGACAGATCATGTTGACTGTATTTCTTACCATTATAAGCTCATAAAACTACACAGACCCAGCCCCTCCAAATGATGAAATGTTTAGAATCGAAATTGACTGGATAGTTGTTGCCAGCTCTGTAGTTATGCAAAGAATAAATATTACTCTGATTTTTATCTTACATTATTTATCATGTAGCTGAGAAACAGACAGTAGATGCTGCTGCTGACTATGAGCCAAGACAGCTACATATGACTATGTGCCATGGTGCAAAATTTTGCAGGAAATAAAACTCTAATGGTTATAATTCCTTTTACATGAATGCTAACTGTGTTTCTTTATGCTCTGGTGGTATGTCAGGCCTGATACATGCATAGGTTATTAGATCTTTTAAAACCTTTGCAGAGATTAGAAGGCTGCAGAAAAATACCACTGGGGGTTAAAAACAGTTTCTGAAATTGTTCTAAATGGACAAATAATGCCTTGCTTTCTTTGACAGCTGTTCAATAACTGAATACAGCTGGAGAGAGAGCCAGCTGCCAAGAGATTTCTATTTGGTTCACTACCAGGTTTTCTTTTCCAGAATGCTGTCCAACACTCAGACTAGTCTTATTTATCTTAAGTGCATTAAAAAAGATGATTCTTATTTTAACTTTTTCCATCATGCTCCACCCAAGTGGATTTAAAGGAGATAGCTTTAATTAAGGTTAAGGCTATTCCACTCACCTACACTTCAGCAGGGCACAGGTGGAGATACGACCTATAAGTTAACCTCCAACAGGATATTGTACTCATTCAAATGCACTGATCCCTGCTTGACAATATTAGACACTATTATCAAAACCATTTAATAGCAATTATTAATGTTTCCAGTGAAAAGCATAAGGATGGTAGAAGTAACAAGACAGCTGGGTACTAAATAATCTCCCAAAGTGGAGTCATTCTGGGAAATTAGTCTTAGTGTCTGGGTCTGGTCTGCTGATGGAGATTATGCCCCCAGATGGACTCCCCTTTACCAGGCTGCTAGAGCCTGATGTATGAAAATGCATGTCCATCTTAATTTGCAATGAAAAATGCACCTCCTCAAGGTGGCAATAACTCATCCAATAACAGAATGCTCTTCCCCTTGAAAGTAGACAAACCCTAGAAGCCAACTTTTAATCAGAAATTTACTTGGTGGACCATACAGATTTGAAAAAGGAGAACTGACTATAAGGTTAAAATGCATAATGGCATCAGGCTAAAATAAACCCAATGTAAATGCCTCCACAATCAGAATAATCTTATGAAAGGCACTTCTACCCTGTGTGTTATAATTTTACTTAAAGTAAGTGGGAAGTTAATATAGTTGGGAGAAAAGAACAAGGTACTCAGATCTCAGTGGGATATAGTACCTACTGTAGTTTCAACAATTAAAAAAATCCTTCAACCCAGTGCAAACTCTTTAAAAGTAATAGCCATGTACTTGCCAGGAAAAGCTTCAACATTCAGTACTGCTAAAAATATAATGGTGAAAAAGTCCACACAGAGCATAAACCAAAATGGAGCACCAAAAATGGGAAGGCTGGTGATTAATCAGTTTTGCAAGAGTGCTGTCATGTAGCTTCTAGTTAGAATTCTTGAACCTCATAAATAGGTGGCAAATGAAATGAATGAAAGTAGGACAGATCTGAGTCTAAATCTCCACCCCAAAATATGCAAGATTTGAGACAGTAACTGACACGCATAATGTCTGATTCTGATGAACAGGGAATTTAACACCTAGGCATCTACTGTCACATGCCCAACTGAGACCCAATTTCCTTTTTTCCATACTTTTCTCAGAGAAGGTTTTTGTTTTGTTTTGTTTTTTATTTTTAACCTTTAAGAGGTTCATCCTCTTTCTCCTTTGGGGGAAACGTTCTTTATATATTATAACAAAATATACTTTATTCCCATAGTGTAACATTTATTAATATTCAAATTTTAACCAAAGTCTTCCAGCAATCTGCATTGCTGCACTGCACTAAAGCACTTCTGGTGGCATTAATCCCAGTCAACCTTTGGCCTCATGCACCGTGTATCTACCATGCACACTCAGTTGAGATTTACTGTTTGTTTCTGTGGTGGTTTTACTCACATTACACACATCTACCCATGGAATGGTTAAGAGGTTTCCTACCGACAATCTTAAAAATCTACTTAACCACCAGTGTCTATTAAAGCCTTAGATGCAAGGGAGAGGGGGAAAAAAGAGCCCATAAAAAAAGAACAAAAACCAAACCAGCCCATCAATATCCTTGCTGTCGTGATAGGAACCACAATTTAGTCATGGAGTTAATAACAAATCACAGGCAGGCCAACCCGGACTAAATAAAGGCCTTTGCACTTCTAATCGCTCTCTGACTAAAAACATCTGTAGATGCCTTGTATCCAGCACTTGTCCCTCACATCCAAACACTTGCAACAAATGGAAAAGCACTGGAAGTGATGAGACTTGAGAAAAGTTGGAGGTATATCATGTAACACATTTGGCTAATGATCAATAACTAACAGGAAAAACTTGTTAAAACTAAAAGACAAGATGTGTTCTCCACTCCTTTCTTTCTTCCTCAATAGCTGGTGGAGCCCCATGTCTTTTCTTGCAAAATTTGTACCCAGAAAGCACTGTCTACAATTTCCAGGTTCTCTTTAAGTGAAGAGAGAACTTTAAAAAACCCTTGAAAAGGGAGGAGGAGTCAAGATGGTGGTGTGAGTAGGGCAGCAGAAATCTCCTCCCAAAACCATATATATTTTTGATAATACAACAAATACAACTATTCCTAAGAGAGAGACCAGTGAATACAGTAGAACAGCCAGGCTACATCTACATCTGTGAGAACTACAAGGGCAGAGTATTAAAGGCAGCCAGAGAGAGAAAAAAGGTCACCTACAAAGGAAAACCCATCAGGCTACCATCAGACATCTCAGCAGAAACCTTACAGGCCAGAAGAGAATGGCATGATATACTTAATGCAATGAAACAGAAGGGCCTTGAACCAAGGACACTGTATCCAGCATGATTATCATTTAAATATGAAGGAGGGATTAAACAATTCCCAGACAAGCAAAAGTTGAGGGAATTTGCCTCCCACAAACCTCCCCCCTCTACAGGATATCTTAAAGGGACTGTTCTAGACAGAAGCACTCCTAAGACTAAATAGACATCACCAGAGAAAATAAAAACAAAGCAAATAAAGCAGACCAACTAAATGCTAACTACAGGCAAAAAATAAAATCAACTACTCACAAAAGCAGTCAAAGGAAACACAAAAGAGTACAGAATAGAACACCTAACATATAAAGAATGGAGGAGGAAGAATAAGAAGGGAGAGAAATTAAGAATCATCAGACTGTGTTTATAATAGCTTAATAAGAGAGTGAAGTTAGATGGCTAGATAGTACAGAAGCTACCCTTGAACCTTTGGTAACCACGAATCTAACGCCTGCAATGGCAATAAGTACATATCTTTCAATAATCACCCTAAATGTAAATGGACTGAATGCACCAATCAAAAGACACAGAGTAACATAATGGATAAAAAAGCAAGACCCATCTATATGCTGCTTACAAGAGACTCACCTCAAACCCAAACACATACACAGACTAAAAGTCAAGGGATAGAGAAAGATATTTCATGCAAACAATAGGGAGAAAAAAGCAGGTGTTGCAGTACTTGTATTAGACAAAATAAACTTCAAAACAAAGAAAGTACAGCACTATTTACAATAGCCAAGAAATGGAAGCAACCTAAGTGTCTATTGGTAGATGAATGGATAAAGAAGATGTGGTACATATACACAATGGAATATTATTCAGCCATAAGAAGAAAACAAATCCTACCATTTGCAACAACATGGATGGAGCTAGAGGGTATTATGCTCAGTGAAATAAGCCATTTGGAGAAAAACAAGTACCAAATGATTTCACTCATATGTGGAGTATAAGAACAAAGAAAAAACTGAAGGAACAAAACAGCAGCAGACTCACAGAACCCAAGAATGGACTAACAGTTACCAAAGAGAAAGGGACTGGGGAGGATGGGTGGGAAGGGAGGGATAAGGGGGGGAGGAAAGAAAGGGGGCATCACGATTAGCATGTATAATGTGGGGGGGAGGCATGGGGAGGGCTGTGCAACACAGAGAAGACAAGTAGTGATTCTACAGCATTTTACTACACTGATGGACAGTGACTGTAATGGGGTTTGTGGGGGGGACTTGGTGAAGGGGGGAGTCTAGTAAACATAATGTTCCTCATGTAACTGTAGATTAATGATACAAAAAAAAAAAACCCTTGAAAAGCAATCTGACACAGGATCCTTCTGCTTTTGATGACTGCCCCCCTTTCCAGTTGTCACACACAGTCGTTTCTTCAGTGGCTAGTCTTTACTGAATCTTTGCAAAGCTTCAATTTAGTCTCACAAGATAATTTCATGTTGCACTTATATGGTTTATGCAATATTGAATTAAAATCAGATCATTACAAATTCCACTGGTGATAACAGTTTGAAAAGGAAATTCTCCAAATAAGCATTCAGCATCTAGGGCAGCCCAGCACGGTGGACAGGGGGGCCTGGAGGCCATACATCTGCCCACCCTGGACACCAACCTCAAGTCCCGTTTGGCAATACTAGTGAATCTGGCAGGCTTGGGGGTGCTCCTGACACCCAAATCTACCAGCTGGTAAACTGAGGATGACTGTCTACTTTGTAGGGTAAAGTCAAGACAACTTAGCAGATTACCTTGCTGCTCAAGACCACACAGCAGTTAACTGGTTGTCTGCATTAAGTCTGAGCTGCCTCCTTTGGCTCATGGTCTGTGAGGACTCTGACCCGGCCAGCCTCATTCCCACTCCTCTCAGGGCACTCTGCCCCTTCCACCTCCACTTCGGGTTCCCTGACTGACCCTGGATGGCTGTGCCTTGGCTCCAGCTCTCCTTCTGGTCTTTTCTCTCTGCTGTTGGTCCAACCCCCACCTCTTTTCCAGGCCTGGCTCATTCCATCTTCTCTTTTCCTCTTTCTAGGCCCTTCTGCTCCCAACACTGTGTACCCCAAATCCTTCTAGTCTATGTCAGGGTTTTTCATGTATCACTGGGACTCAGGGGTTCCAAAAGCTTACTGTGTTCTGCAGGAGCCATGGAGTATAATTAAGCTTTAAGAATGGCTAAATCCCAGAATATGTATCCCATTTCTGAGTTTATAATATGATACTAACTACCTAATAACTAAGAGTTTATCAATGGGAATCCTGACCAAACAGTCATAATGAGCAGATGGGGACAGTTGGAAGACTTCTTTTGACTTAGAATCTTCCATTTCAAGCTGGGGTTTCTATTTGGCTCCAGGGGACATTACAGCAACAAGCACAGCCCATTCCCCTTTGCTACTGCAATTTCTGTCTGAGGTAGGTGACCTGAGCAGATCCAGTAATAATAAAGAGCAGAGCTTCAGGGGATGCTGGGACAGGGGCACATAAAGCTCTAAGACCTACAGGAAGCTATTTGGGGATCACTTTGATGCTTAGAATAAAGCTGACACCATGGAAAGCAAAGCAGACAGAGCAAAGGAACCAGGACCTGCAGTGGTACTGCTGAGTCATATCAAGATTTGCCTGCTGTACACACCATGCCTTTTGGCTTTTTAGTTTCATAAACCAATACTACCTTTATTGGTTAAGCCATCCTTGAGTTATATTTCTCTTTACTTATAATCTAAACAGTCCTGCCACAGGATGAATTTAAAATAAGCCTTTTATTGCATAGGTGGCAATGCATATCACTGAACATTGTCTGTAGGCCTAATTTGCTTGGTAAATATTTTTCCCCTCAGAGATGGCTGGTATACACAACAGGCTTCATCTATTCTAGATTGATTATTTTATTATGTTGTCAAGATCAGGATTCCCTACTGTTTATAAAGGCACACAAAGCCATTTCTTTGGGGGCCATGAAATGGGCAAACCAGAAAGCTTCTACATAACAGTCCAAGGAAGAGGCAACAGATATCCAGATTCCACAGATAAGCACTAAAACGTCTTTCAGTCATTATTAATAAGACCACTCTAGTAATAAGGCAAGAGCAGTACACCAGTCAAAAGCCTTTCAGTTAATTCCTTCTGGCACAAATGTAAATGGGTGGCCTTCTACTAACCTTTTCCACTACTGCTCGAGAAGCACTCCATAAGAACTCATGGTGGTAGGGAAAGCCTCTGCAGCATATTTGCACATGCAAGATCTCAACAGGAATGCAATGATATTCCTGTGGACCGGGAGGCATTATCAGGCATGACTGCAAATGAAGAAACACTTATGCAAAAACTGAGTAATTTCTTCAAGTTCACTAAAAATATGGAGGAGCCAGAAGGTGGAAGACCCTAGTCTTTTAATTCAAATCCAAACTTTTTATCACCTTGTCTCTCCCAGTTTAGGAAATATCTCCTGCCTATCAAAGCAGGTAGGTAGAGACCAAAGAAGTCTTCCTCAGATGTTGTATTAGAGCATAAGATTAAGAAACAGGACCCCTACATGATCTAAAAATGGAACGACCAATACATGAATATTAAAAACTAATTGTAGAAATAAGCTCCTTCATGCTATTCTCCATTCCAGCAGCCAGGTCTTATCCCCATAGGGTACAAAAAAGTCTCTGGGTGGTACCTGAGATTCCCCACATTCAAAAGTTAAGTACATTGTTAATTAGTAGCACTGATTCCATACTTTTTAAAATTACAATTAAGAGTCAAGAGCTCAAATGTTGTTACCCAGAGTACCTAAAAATTAGTACTAGCATTTTGAGGCATCCGTATTTTAAGCTCCACTTTTTAGAGACATAACCAAACATCAATCTGGTATTTTCCTTTCTAGGTTATGAGAAACAGTATGTGGTTTACTTAGCATTTCCTTAGTTTCAGTGATGCCCAAAAGTTCCTTTTTATATTTTTAAGCCAGAGTTTTTATTCTCTTAATGCTGGCTGGGCTGCAGAAGAGACAAGGCTACATTCTTCCACACAAGGATAGATTCTGATATGGGGACTGCTTGCATAAAGCTTGCTTTTGAATGATATACACATACATGATTCTCCAATCTTATCACATGGAAGTGATACAAATATAAAGTCTTTGTAGACTTCATAGACAGAACTTACCAACTTGAAATAACCGGTGTCATTAAATTATCATAAATGTGTCCTTTCTCACTCAAACATATTACCTCATTCTAAAAGTGCTCTCATTTATTTTATGAGGAGAACATAAAATGTTTGGACTAATAATAAACTAGATTGGTCAATGCTGAGGCAGGAGGAGGGAGGAGAGAGCAAAATGTGAGAAGGTGGTCAAAACCTTTTGGTGGTACAAACTTCCAATTGTAAGATGAATATGTCCTGGGGACGTAATGTACAGCATGGCAACTCTAGCGAACAATACTGTATTGTATGTTTGAAAGTTGTTAAGAGAACAAATCTTTAAAGTTTTCATCACAAGAAAAAAACACAGGTGGTGATGGATGTTAACCAGACTTACTGTGGTGATCATTTCACCAGGTACACACATATCAAGTTGTTATGTTGTTCACCTACGGCTATAATATGTTATAAATCAATTATATCTCAATTAAAAATAAATTTAAAAACACAACCTAAGTGTCCATTGATAGATAAAGGGAAAAAGAAACTGGTGTGTGTGTATATATATATATATATACACACACACATACATATACATATAAATACACAAAATGTTATTCAGCCATTAAAAAAAATGAAATCTTGCCATTTGTGACAAAATGGATGGACCTTGAAGTCATTATGCGAAACGAAATAAGTCACAGAAAAAGACAAATACTGCATGATTTCATATATACATGGAATCAAAAAACAAAACAAAACAAAACCAAAACCAAGCCATGAGGGGTTGGGGGTAATGGACAGTGGGAGAAATAAGTGAAGGGGGTCAAAATATAAAAAGGAAAAAATTAAAAATAATAAACTTACATACAAAAAAATGCTGCTTCAAAAAATCTATTTGCTTAATGGATTTTGTCACTAAAAAATAAATTAAAAATCATGATCCTAAAGTACCTCAACAGGATGTTCAAACAGAAAGAAAGCAAAAAGTGGGCCAAGGGACATTTCTAAATTTTAAACAGCATTAAATATTTACAAGATTCTATATAGCAATAATGTTGAGATTTGAAAAAAATTAAAAAACTTACTTGATTCATAGCCTGAAAGTGACAAGGGATTTCCCAATCTTCTTTTATTTGTGCTAGAGACTCCAGAAAGTGGCCTGTGTGCGTGTGTGCCAACTTTTTAACAAAAGCAAAGATTGCATACAACTGTACTTTATGTCTGTTTCCACCAGGGTGGAGTGAAAGTGGGTATCTATAAATATGATGCTATTTCTTCTCATATAGATTAAAAAGAGAAGAAGGAAATAGAAATAAATTCCTAAGACTGATAATAAAGGTCAGGTTCATGTTTATCTTCTACTAGACTCAAGTTTCTGACTGGTTTAAGCTTTCATTATTTACCTTGACTGGTTATAGAAATTCTTTTAATCTCTGCAATTGCCCTCAGATTCTTACTCAACAATCAGGAACTTAATGGAGCATCTGTTATCAGAGGTCCTTACACCAGACAACTGTGAAATCTTGAATTTATTCACAAGTCAACAATGCAGTATTCTAAGGCAGAATATAAAGAGGATGTTCTCAGAGACAACCTGCATGGTATCCTCAGAAACAGAGCTGGCAGAGGGAAACCCACAGAGACGAACCAGGATTTGAGGCCACCATCTGGGGGGCACCTGTCACCCCCAAGTGTTTTCTGACTGCCACTCTTGAGGCAAGGCTAACCTGAAAAAGACTCAGCCCTCCACCCCATAAAAAGAAGGAAAAAGGGGACAAACAGGGCAGTTTTATCAGTAAATATATTCGCCTTCCACATGTAAGAGGGAGAATGCTCGAAATCGGTGGTCACTAGCAGAGAGCACTTTGGGTGTGCACGAGTGAAGAGTCCTATGCAGAAACTCTTCCTGTGGACGGAAAAACCTGTGTCACATGTATTTACTTGATTTTAAGATTTAGTTTTTCTACCCTATTTTAGTATTTCTGAAACAGGTGTTTTATAATCAATGGGAGCCTGTGATATGATAGTGTCAGACAACAAAGAAACGCTGTCCCTTAAAATCAAGAAAATACTGTCTCTGCCCTTCCCATTATTGTCAGCTCTATAGAAATATCATTCTAGTTAATAAAATCCAATTAAATGTAGTGTTAGAACAATCACAGGACCAACATATTTTCCCTACTTAATGATAGTGTGTATGGAATGGCTAAGGGGTACCTACAAGCCATTTTGGTAAGAAATAGGCTTTCAAATTCAAGGATTTGGGGATCCCTGTCCTGGGTTGAATTTTCTAAATGTGGTGGAAACTGACAAATCACATCTGCTTTCTCACACCCATAACTCATTTGCACTCTGGCTGGGTTCTCTCTGAGCAGACCACGGGCCTCCTCAGGGAACTGGCCTGGGCCGACTGCTAAAAGTCTAGGCCCAACACCCTCAGGCTAGGTGGAAATTAATGCTGGAAATAAAACCTTCCCGATTTTTCTTTAAGAAAATACAATGTTAAAACCCGACAGCCAGCTGCCAGGAGAGCTGAAATCCTGGGGTTCCTAAGTCAGCACTGAGCAATCTGAGGAGTACTCCCGAGGGGGGCGCCAGAGCCACAGCTGGGTTTCAAAGTGTTAAGCTCACAGACAACCGGCCAGCACTGAGCTTGGCTAGAATTCTCGAAGCTTTCGGTTTCTCAGGGTCACCTCATGTGGGTGAGTGCTATGAATGGAATTGTTCCCCCAAGTCATGTATGTTATGGTGAAGCCCCAACCCCCAATGGGACGTATTGGAGATAAGTGCTTTTAAGAGGTGAGGTTAAATGAGGTCGTAAGGGTGGGCTCCTAAGCTGACAGGATTGGTAGTTGGCTTTATAAGCAAAGGAAAAGAGACTGCACCCACAGCAATATGGAAACAGCTTCTTCATCTATGATCAGGTTTGTTCCAGACATGGCTATCTTCCATAGGTTCATAGCCCTATCTTGGATGAAAGGCACTAATCAGAGGTTAAGTACAAAGGGTTTTGATGTAGGAGCTGTATCAAGTCCCAGCAATTCCTACTCAAAAGTCTCAAAGCTGGAGCGTGGGTCATCACAACAGTGGCCACGAGGAAAGGAAGGGAAGGGGTGGCCCGGCCTGCCACTTACCAGCAAGACCCAGTCCTGTGCCAGGGTGACCTCAGCCCTGAGGCTGAGCCCACCTACCCTGCCACCTGAACAAAACCAGGGTTTTGCTAGCAAAAGGACTGTGTGGACTTTTATTAGTGTTTAAAGTGAAATGTTACATGTAATATGCTCAACCCAGAAAATGGTGACTATGAATAAACTTAATTTTCATCTTTTAATATAACACAAAGTTATCTGATAAACTGCATTTCCTTCAGTGAGATTACATGATATAGCTATGCAAAAAAATTCAGGTCTATGGTTCATGGAGTCAGTAGGGATAATGGGCTCCTAAAGAAGGTGTGTAAGAAATGACATTTTATCTGTAGCTTCTTACTAGTACCTTAAACTTCCCTGGGATTCCGAAACTATACTTCATGTCACTGGATCCCTTTTTGGTGGCTTCAGCTGAACAGGGTATCCAAAGAGTACCTTTAGTTTAAATACATCAAAAGCCTTTGGAAAATAGGAAAAACAAAAACAAAAAACTGGCACTTTAATTAGCTGAAAGAAATCCTCTTTCAAGATAGTTATGGCTCATTCATCATGGTTTTAGATAAGCTTCTACTTAAAAAACAAAACACTCTTCTTAGCAGGCATACCATACAAACAATTCAATTAAACATCTTCACTGAAATACTTTGGAATTAATCCTGAGGTCTGATGCAGATGAGTGAGATCTGATCATGAGTTTCAGAGCTACAGAAATTAAGTGTGCTCACCTGGGCCTCAGATACTCAAAAAATAAATTTCCTACAGGGGAAGTGTTAATAGTATTATGTGTAACAGAAATGTATTCTTAAAACTGGTATCTATTCAAACACTAGTAGAATTCCAACATATTCCAATTCAACCCTGGAACAGTTGAGTAGAAGAGTCACTGTTTTGTATGCTCTTTCACAATAAGTGTAAAAATAAAAAAAGCTTATGATGTGCACGTCAGACTAAAAAATGAATTAAGAATGGGAAATGGCAATTAGAAAAGTCATTAATTATGGTGCTGCTTTTGCTTCTGTTGTCATGATTAATGGTTTGTTTTGACATTTTTTGCTTTTATTATTATACTTGTTAATGCCCATTAATAAATTCATAATGCAGACCCAGTATTTTATATCCATTTTACCTGAAATTTAAAAAAAAGGAAACTGATGACATCTGTGAGAAATAGATTCTGAGTATTAAGAGCCCAGAAATTCAAATATGGCACATATTTCCTCCTATAAAACTTGTCTTTTTACCTAGTAAGGATCACCTTCTAAAATTGCTTCACTTCCATCCCAGCACCAACAGTTACCTTCCTCCTTCGGATTATTTTATTATTTAGTACATTTTCATTTCAGAACAGTGTTACAGTTACAGAAAAAGTGCAAAGATGGGAGAGAAAGTTCCCATATACCTCTCCTCCAGTTTCCCATTACTAACATCTTACATTAGAATGTGCATTTGTTACATTTAATGAGCCAATATGGATACATTACTATCAACCTAAGCCCATTCTTTACACAGACTTCCTTGGTTTTTCTCTCATATCCAGGATCCATCCAGGACACCACATTTGGCGGTCATGTCTGCTCAGGCTCCTCCTGGCTGTTAGTTCCTCAGACTTTCCTTGTTCTTTCCTGGACTGTTTTGAGGAGTACTGGTCAGGTATCTCATAGCCAGTCCTTCAAACGGGGTTTTTCTTGTGGTTAGATGGGGATTCTGGGTTTGGGGAGCAGGACCACAGGTGGAAGTGCCTTTCTTGTCACATCCTGTCAAGGGTGCCATTTTATTAACATGGCTTTTAATGTTGACACTGACCTTGAGGACCTGCCTGCCTGTAAGGTTACTTCCCCCACTTTCCACTGTCCTCTTTGAAAGTCACTCTGCTCAGTTCACACTTAAAGGGTTGGGAGTTATGTTCCCCCTCTTGAAGGTGGAGTACTGACATTGCTTATTTGGAATTCTTCTCTAAAGGAGATTTGTCTCTTCTGTCCCACTCATTCATTCACTCGCTCATGTATTATTCATATCAGAATGGACTCCTGGACACTGAGAAGTGATTTTGAGGAAGAGGCAGGAAGCAATTTTGTTGTTGCTTGTGCATGTGCAAAGGGAAGGAGGACTGAGGCCGCTGATGTGGACACAGGAGGGTCGCTAGCTTCCCTCATAGCTACAAGGGGCTTCTCACACACCAGGCTCATGACCCACAATGTTGAACTATCTGCATAATAACATTACAAAGTCCCATGTGTTGCAGAACATCGGGCTCAGTCTGAGCAATCAAACTGCAAGTGCTGAACCCACTACTCCAAAGGCCCAGCTGCTGGTGTTAGTGCCCACCCCTACCTTTGTCCTCAAGCCCAAACCCTGGAGCAAGCAGCAAATCACACACATGGTGGACCTGGGACCCACCTTTGCACCTCTCATACAGACCTGTGTACACAGTGGTGCATGCAATCAGTGGGTGCCCAGCCTGGCCAGTGAATTTAGGATAACCATTTCTGCAAGTCTTGGTGGTGAGTGTATTTGGGTAGTGAGAACTGAGCAGTGAGGGGCATCTACCTCTGAAACACGGCAGGTGACATACTGGAGGCTGTATGAAGTGCCAAGTGAGCCCACGAGAAGCCATTCAGGAGATAATACCAAATATTCCAGTTTTGGTATCAAAACACCTTTGCTTAGCTCACAAAAAGACCTACCTGAGAACTTCTGGTTTACACTACTAATTTGTGTAACAAATCCTGTTTTCAGCTGATGGAAGGCCATATGTTAGAGACCATTCTCTAAATCACCAGAAGATCCAAATCAGCAAAAAAATAAAAAGGCTTCACAAGATAAATTTTAAAAACTTTATTCAACAGTTTCCTTATTTTTTTTTTCAATAGCTGGCAATGCCACTCTTCTATTTTTAGTTCTATTATGTTAATGAAGATTTGTGACAAGATACATGGAATTACTTATGAGTTCAATGTGGAAGACTCTGCTATTAGTTAAGAAAATCAAACAGCTTTCAGAGTAATAGGAAAAAGTACCAAAGAGGGAAAAGTGATACCCTGGCAGCACAGCAGACAGACAAGCTGTGCCCAAACCATGCGTTGCTGGCAGCGCTGCAGATTACGCAGGAGACATGTGGCACTTCCGAGGATGCCCACAATACCCTCAAGCACATCATGGCAGCAAAGGAACCCTGCTGCGGAGGCAAAGAGGTCAGACACCACTGTGCCAAACACAGGGAGGGCCACAGAAATAATAATAATGAGGGTGATGACGATGATGAGGATCAGCGACTCTCCCCGCCTGACTTCACAGTCTGTCACCATTAAAATGCTGCTCGGAATAACCCCTTGATCCCAGTATCATAATCACAGAGTAGATTATTTACTGGATTTGTAGGCCCTCCCCCAGGGATCCTGACCCTCTCCCTGTGCAGCAGAGCCCAGGAATCTGCACACTGACCTAGCACCCCAGGATTCAGACGCAGGAGTACTCGAGGACACCTGGAGCCACCCTGCCTTGGGGCTACAAACCCCAGGCGATCTGCAGACCACCCCAGCCCACTGCACCCTGGGACTCAGCCGCCCCTCAGCACTTGTAGCAAAAAGACAAACTGTTTAACTTAATCAGGCTGCACCCTGACTGGAAGAGGGTCTAATCAGCAGCCTAGTGTGTCCATGTGTTGTGCAACTGTTAGCAAGTGTCACTGTGACAGGCTTGTATCAGTTAGTACTTAATTATATTCAGTGTTACATTCATCACTTCAACTATCCCAGGTTAATGCCACTAAAATTACATCAACAAACTGCACAGCGTGAAGGATTAATGACAAGTGGAAAATATGCATGAACACATCTCCATAAAATCTGAATTCCAATTTGAGGCACTCCAGTATGCCAAGTCTGACCTTTTCCAGTCCCACGTATCAATGGTTTTAAAAACTTTTAAAAACACAATCGGCACACACATGGGTTCTGACCCCTAGGGACACAACTGGCAGAGCTTGGAAGCCCCACCACTGAGTCATGGCCCAGGATTGAACCTGCCATGTGCTTGCCCACAGCGAAGGCTTTGTCACTTGCTATTCCTCCTCCTCACTGGCACTCAGAGAGTACCTCAAGACAGAACAGGATGCTAAGACAAGCAAGTCTCAACTATGGCTGAATACCAAAATTAGAGACAGAGCTTTAGTAAAATTACCAGTGTTGAGACCACACCAGACCCCTGACTTGAATCTCTAGGGTACGTCCTGGGCATCAATGTTGCTTTAAAATGCTCCTAGGTAATTATAATGTCCATCCAGGATTGACCCCATTGGGAATGCTTTGGTCCTCCCGAGACTGAGTACCTTGAAGGTGGGCACAGGTTCCCCCACTCTGCCTTACAAAGGCAACACTTAATAAATGGTTAACTAAACTGAATATATTTACATTACCAGACAACTTCCACCTCTATAACAGGCAAGCGACCTCCAGGATGGAAGACGGGCTTGCCATTTGTGATCTCATCTTTCCAATCAAACACCCTCTTAAACTGGGTGTCACCTGGAGGTACTATGGAGTAAGCCTCTCACTGATCCTCCAGCTGAGGGCAAAGAAGTGCTCTTAAGTGGGGCTGACATTAACGTTGGCAGAAGCAGCAGCTTTCACCAAATACAGGGATGTCCCTCTGAAGTATCACCATGACTGCAAATGAGAGCTAAAATTGGTTAATCCCAACAACTGCCTTCTGCCAGTAAAAAAGGTTGCCAGATTTAGCAAGTAAAAATGCACGACACCCAGTTACATTTGAATTTCAGAGAAAAACAAAACATTTTTTAGTGTAATTATGTACCATACAATAATATTTGGGCTTACTAATACTAAAACTTTACCCATTGCTTATCTGAAATGCCACTTAACTGAATGTCCTATATTTTCTCTGGCTACTGTACTGGTAATAGCCTCAAATTGTCTGGCTTTGCTGCGTTGTACTGCTTTCTTTTGGAAGAAAGGGATGATGGTATTACAAGATAAAAAATATGAAAACCCTGTGTTTGCTCCCCAACAAAATGCTTTGGTAGCCACAGGCATAGAGACCATCTAGAATAAACTATAAGGAGAATATCCCTTTCCCCCAGTGCCTTTTCAAAGAACTGAGTTCTTCAGTTCTGAACAAAGAGCATAGCAGAAGTGAACTTTGTTGTTGACTGCAGCTGAGCAAATTTATCAAACAAAGGAAGCATTCAGCTTGCACTCTGCACCACACTCACACACAAGAAACTTCAACAAACTCTACGTACAAACCAGAAACAGTGATGAAATTTTATCTGGCTAATCTTGTAATTATGAAGTTCTATTTCCTGTTTTGCTCCTTCAAGAGATAGAAGAAAGACACACAGTAGAAAAAGGAGAGAGGAGAAGGAAGAACATTGGCATAAGTGGATTTGCTCTTTCAGTACACGCTGAGGACCAGATGAGGGGGAGGCCTTTCTGGCTTCATGGAAGGACAGATGGATTAGGGACGTGTGCACACAACTGCTCAGTATAGGGCTGTAAGCTTGGGATAGTTTCCTGTTGTCCCCTCAGCACCTAGAACAGTGCCTGGAACACCGAAGCATTCAATAAACATGTTGAATAAAGAGCAGAGGCATGTACACAGACCTGGGAGTGAAGGGGGACCAGAGATGGCTCCCCAAGGGGGATGACACCTGATGCTTTAGGAAGAGGGAAAGTAAGTGAGGCAGGCAGCATTCCAGACAGGAGGGGTGGCTGGTGAAAAGCACATCAGTGTGATAGCATTGGGCTGCCACCCAACAGCCAGCCACCAAACTGGCCTGTGCTCAGCTTGGGGCATGGAGGGGATGGAGACCTGGGAGTCCATTAAGGAGACAGCTGGAAACTAAAGCTGAAGGGCAGCGCAGATGCTCTAAGGAGTTGAGAGATGGAACCCTAGGTCAAACCTTCCTCCCAAGAGGAAGAGGAGGGACACAAAGGACTAAGAAAGGGCAGGTCACAGGAGGTGACACACTGGAGAGACAGCCGCCAGGGAAGTCAGAACAGCACGTCATGGAGGTGGAGGAACCAGTGTCAAAGGAGAGCAAATCAGGATGTCCAGTGGGTTTGGCAACAGTGGAGTGAGTGGGAGGAACAGGGGACAGCCAGCAGAGATTAATTAAGGGAAGACTTTGGGAGGTGAGCAAGTAGAGAGACAGAGCAATAGACAGCAACCCTTCTGGCAATGGAATGGAAGAAATAAAGCAGGTTGAGGAGGCTTTGGGGCCACCAGGGCTGCTTCATAGGGATGTACTTAAGGTAGAAGAAGCCTCAGGGTCTGCCTAAGATGAAGAGATGGTGCCACAGGCCGGGGATGCAGAGCCCCTCCCCCTGAAAGCTGGAACACTGTGTAGAGGACTGGGGGCACCTTTTCTCAGCTTCCTCTCCCTCATAATCCCTCTGTGAGCCCCCAACTCCCAGCTTGCTCTTATCTAGGCGAGTGGAAATGAACATTTCAAGAGGTTAGGGACCAGGGCACTCAACTCTACCTCATTCATTTAAAAACACAAAACAAAAATAAAAGCCCCATGACTGAGAAATATAAGCGCTCGCACATATCATTGTTTTACTGGCTCCTCTGAGGTCTTCTGGGACTCTGCAGGCAGCTAAGAATCTCCAGGGAAACAAATTATGAAAAGGTCACTCGGCGATTCTGCTGCCTCAGCAGTGCCTGAGCCACCTTTCACCCAGAGACAAAGAGGAAAAGGCGGCTTGGGGCAGCTGGCAGAGCCTGCCGCTGTTATCCAGCTGTGGTGCAAAAACCATGTCTTTTGAATTAAGCAACTCAGAGATCTAGTCATTTGTAACTCCTTTAAAAAAGTATGGAAAAAAAATCTGGCACTCTCCATCTGAGTAACAATAATCAACTATTACTTCTTTAAAGAGGCCCCAAACAGCAGGCAATAAATGACTTAGTTCAAGATGCCGTTTGCACAATAGTAAAAATCAGGAACATAAAATCAATAATAATGTGCAAGCTTTACAGTTTATAATAGTTGCACTCCACTTAAAAAGAAACACTATAAAAAGGGAGTTCAATATCACCTGCAAACTGGAACCTAGGCAATAGCAGTATTTCTGTTGCTTCCTGTTAGTTCCCATCAGGTCAGAAATGCACGCAGTATCGCTTACAGGCAGATCAAACATAAGGAAGCCAAAAGCCTACACTTAGAATCACTAGAAGCTATGGAGAGTTTATTATGTATATAATACATACATAATAAATAAACATTTTAATTGTGTGAATAAAGTAACCAAGTGAATACTTACATGGAAAAAGACACAATCCCTTCCAGGTCCTTTGTGTTCCACCCCAACACGGGAATATACTAAATCAGCTTCCTCCCTTGAAGCCAGGCTTTGAATAAGGTGAGAATGAATTTTTTAGGTAGCTTTCTTAAACTGAGAAGTTAAAAATCCAAGGAAAAAGAGCAGCTCATACCCTGATGGCAGGAGCAGCAGCATGACAAGGTGTATGAAAGTCCAGATTCAACGGGCGGCTTCCTGGGTCGGCGTCCCTCTGTCCCTGAACATGAGGATCAGATGCGCAGGGGGGAACCTATTCCAAGTGTGGTCTACAAACCAGTATCACAGTCAGGAGTTGCCCCATTTTAGGCCAACTGAACCAGGTTAAAAACCGCTGCTTTTAACGAGACCCACAAGAGATCCATATCCAAGCTGAAGTGTGGGAAGCAATGGTCGGATGAGCAAGATCGGCTGGCTTCCTGTGTTGTCAGTCCAGACCCAAAAGTAACATGGAGACCAGGCAAGTGGCCGCAGGAAATATATCTCAAGTACTACTTTCCATTGTATCACATTTCATTTCATAACACTTTTTGGTTTTATTTAACCTTTTTTCTCAAATACCAGAGCTGTTTTCTTTTGCTTTATCCGTAAGTTTTGATTTTTCAAAGTAGTTTGGCTTTATACTACTATCTAAACTAATGTCAGCTTTAAATTACATACACTAATAGGGTAGGAGGAAATGGAAAATATTCAATTTCAGATATGATTATATAATTTTTCCCTCTTTTGGTGACAACTGTTAATTGATGCATTAGCAAACTGGTGTTTTCACAGCAAGTGAGGAAGTCACTTAGAGCATTATCTAGAAAAATGACATGTAATTAGAATACACAGAAGGGGCCAAGGTTGGAGCTATATAAGGTACAAAATAAGACCGCACGCACACAGTCGTGCTTAGACAGGTGTTCCGTAGCAGGCCTGAGTATAGTTTCCATCTGGCATAGCAGCCCTGGTAACTGAATAGTTAACTGTATCCATGTACCCACTAAATTGTAACTCAGGAAGAGCTGGGATCATGAATATATTTTATATAAATAGTAGGAGGGATTGAATAAGAAACTGTGAGCAAGTGAGTTAATGAACTGCACTTAAGCCCAGGCTCTCCCTGTAACACCCTGCCCCTTGTCTTTCAACTACTGTGAAGGCAAGAGACTTAAAGGAACTTCCAATTTATTTCTGATCGCCAACAGGCCACTCCACACACTGACACGTCTCTACCACGGCTCCCAGGGGGACCCCTAGAGGGGCTCTTTCCACAGAAACTGAATTGCTCCCACACCATCGCTACAATAGTTTCTTTCCTGGAATACTTTTAGGACTTGGAAAAACTAATAACACTGCACATTCAATAACCGCTACATAAACTTAGATATGGGTGTAAGTGGTTATTTTCAACAATTTTCAAAGTCTCTTCCTTCTTCTCCCGAAATTGATTTTAACAAGGTTGAACTTTCTGTACCCTTTTGGTTGGATGTGGACACTTTCTATTAATTCTATTGAAAAAGCAAGAACAGGAGTGAGGAAAGACAATAGAGGAGGTCAGTAACAGAGACTAATTGTGTTCTACATAAATTACATGAGACTGGTAGAAGAGGTAGGGTTGAGGGAAGTTACGCTAGAAAAGCCAGACCCTTTGATGTTGGAATACCTGGTTGAAGATTAACCAAGCAAGCAGAATAAAGGAGGATTCATAACGATCTGGGAGAGGAAGATAGATTAGACATGGCAACCAGTCCACAGATTCAGAATAATACCCACTCCTCATTATGACCCTGTGGTATGTAAGAGATGTAAGTTTATGAGCACACTCTCAGCAACTCCACTGATGATTCTGCCACAAAAAAGAAAAAAAACACCTCTATTTCAAATGTTTTATAAATAAACTCAGGAGGCTTAGTTGTGGGTGATGTCATTATTGTCTTGTCCTTCCATAAAGCTGCAATTCACACAGATGGTAGTGTGGCTCAAGGAAGGCCTTTTTCCCTTTCGTTACACAATGAATTCTTAGCCTTCAAACCCAGGCTGGAAAGCCACTTCCCTGGGAGGCCTCCCTGACTTCCCACTTAATCATTGCCTCCTCTGCACCCAACACACTTTGCTCCTACCTACCATGGTGTTTGTTTAACTTGTTTAACTGTGCTTCCCCCACAGGAACTTCAGTTCCTGAAAAGCAGGGACTGGATCTGAATTATCTTTGGATCCCCAGAGCTTGAAACTGTAAGAAGTGACAGATAATGCCTATGTTCATTATAAATAAGTGAGCTATGCTTAGTGGGCAGCAGTTATGCTGCCCAGAAACTGGGTGGCTCAGTGGCTCAGCTTGGAGTGCCTGTGCAGAAACTGGCTGAGACAGTGTGAGCGCCTGGAACAACTGAAAGGGACATGCTGAAGGGAGAGAGGAGGAAGGTGTGTGTGACATTACCATCCCCACACTGTACCAGCACATGACTTCAAGTCACACTTTTTTTTCATATATAAAAAGCAACAATTTATCCAAGAATATCTCTCAGGACTATGAGGAGTAAAACAGATAATGGATCTGAAAGCACCTGAAAATCTATGACAGACATACAAATTTCAGATAATAATATCAACATTTCAGTGATGAAAGGTAAGGGAAGCAGAGACTCTTTGTTGGATGGAAGGAGGGTGGATGGATATATGGATGGATGCATGGTGGGATGGTGGATGGATGGAAGCATGAAGAGCTCATCAGCCATGAAGCAACAAACAGGAAGGTTAGGATGTCTATCTTCAAGTCTTGCCAGTCTATTCTCTCGTGTAAACATCTCCGTAAGGATTCTGAATTTAGAAATGGGAATATATGAGCAGGGAAGAGCCCTACCTAGTTAACCAAATGCTACCTAACGAGCACACAGACACAATATCCCTGGTCCTAAAGCTAGTAACTCTTTTCTCCTGTTTACTTAGCGTTTGTCTAGGACTTTAACATGAATGCAGAAGTTTAATATTTAATGCAACATATCTAACAGATCTCCATCAAGACACTGAAATAAATGTGATTACAGGCAATGATTTTATTTTTAAATTTGCAAAGGCAAACAAGGTTCAAGGCGGTAAGAAAAAAAAAAGAGAAACTTACAAAAAGTAGTGGGGAAAGTACACAACAGAGGCCTTTATCAATTTTAACTCCAACTAAAAACCTAAGTTACAGCACAAGAAATCAATTCTAAAGAAAATACAAAGTGTCGTTAAAAGTCATTTTAACAGTTTGCTCTGCCAAGAGGTGAGTGAGCTAAAAGGATCATCTTTCTGAGTTTAATTTCACTAGGCCAGTCTTTAAATTTGTAGTAAAGGAAAAAATGTATCCATAAAAATGTGCATGGAGTATATGCCCTGTGTGCCAAGTGAAGTCATTTGGGAAGGAGACTCAATTTTCCTGCAGCCACACTACTAACATTTGGATAATCTGGAGGCTAAGAGGCTCTACACAGACAGCCTGGAAAGGAAACGCACATTTTAAAAGGGCTCCCTGTGCTCCAGCAGATGGGCTATAAACTTGACCAGACTGCAGACACTGTGTCCTCCACCCTCACCAGTTGAATGCATTAACTTTTCTATCCTTTTCCACATGCTTTATTGCACATTCAAAAACATGGGCAGCAGATGGTAGGTAACAAAGAAAGAGCTAGACCAGTCGGGCAAAAAGTGAAAAACCTTGTTCTAAACAAGGAATCTAAACAAGTTACCTCCAACCTCTGATGAGATGGGACTTTTAAAAATAATCAGATGACATTAAACACAAGGAGCCTGTTTTATGCCACCCTTAAGAAGCAGATACTGCCCTTTGGAATTATAGTATTTGGAGTAACACAGATGCATTTATCTAATACTGTTCTGTTATTCCTGACTTGAAATAATCACAGTTTTTCTTAATATCAAAAAGTACTGACAAACTAATAGAGTGAGCAGCAGTTCCCACAGGAAGACTCCACCACATTCATCACCCTAAAAACTCTGAGGTTCCACATTCAGAAATCAGACTGAACAAATGTATCTCATGGGCACTGAAGCAAGAAAATGTTCTGAGATTGGCAAAAATCCTCACCTTGATAGAACCCCTATTTTAAGATAAACAACAAAAGGACTATTTATGCCACTAACTCTGTCTGTCTGTGTAGAAGTCCAAAGAAGCCAGACAAAGGGCTTTGGGAAAAGACCTCCACTAAGAGGGCAATAGTTCATACAGCAGGGAAACTGCACACAGGTATTCTTGTTCTCTGCACAGATACAGTTCCTAAAGACAAGTGGCTGTGAAACAGAAAAAGTTAGGAAAGGCCACATGAGAGAAGAAATGGAACTGAAAAAGGAGCACCTGCCTCAAACATCCACTTCTTCCCCAAGCCCAGACGTGCATCTCTGCAACAACTCAGTTCCATGAAGTTTACACAGCGTGGACATGCACATTCATTTGAAATGCCCAGTGTATATTTGTAGAGGTTCATGGCACAGAGGAAATAAGGTAACAATCTTATCTTGTCTAAATTTCCAAATTATATATGCAGTCTTTAGGTGAGTTTTTTCAGTCTTCAAGGAATTTCACTTTTTATAGTAGATCATCTCTTGGAATGCTCAATTCTGATTCAAATTTTCTGATTTCTGTCAACAGAAGTGTCTAGAACTTTATTAACTTAGCTTTTTTAAAAAGGCTATTAGAATACTTTGAGGAATTGACTCAATACACTAATTATTCCAAAAGGTTAATGAAATGTCCCAAGTAACTTCTAGAAGCATCAAAACAGTTCTTTATAACCTCTATCTTTCATGGGCAATATGCAAATACTAGACTCTGGAAGGGTTAATGTTTTTCTCTCCTATTCCTTCTCTCCCCTGACACACACACACACACACACACACACACACACATGTACCATGTCTGATCTGGTATGTATATGATAAAGTGATTCTGTATGATCAGGTGGATATTTATTGAGCAGACAATTTGGTCATGTGAAAGACTTTAATAAATTAATATAATATCAAATAAAAATAAAAGTCTCCCTTAAACCATTGTTGAAGGTAAGTAAAAGTGTAATGGTGAAACCTGAACTTTGATTTCTAAATGTGCTCCAACAATCTTCAAAAACTAAAGCCATTTACAGCTGGGAAATAAAAAGTATGCACTATATAGTTTGTCTATCTGTCTGTCTGTTCATCTATCTATCAATCATACATAAATAGACCCACAAAATGACTACAATTAAAAACACTAACACCACCAAATACTGGCGAGAGTATGGAGCAACAGAAATTCTCGCATACTTATGGTGGGAGTATAGAAAGATACAATCAGTTTGGAAAAAGGTCTAACACTTTCTTACAAAACTAAACATATTCACTTACCCTATAACCCAGCAATTCTGCTCCTAGACATTTTCCCAAGAGCAATGAAAACACATGTCCATCAGAACTGTATAAAAATGTTTACAGCAACTATGTTTACAATAGCCAAAAACCAGAAACAACTTGTGCATCTATCAGCAGGAGATGGATAAACAAACTGTTGAATGTTCATCCAGCAGAACACTATTAATCCGTAAAAATAAACTCTAGTGATACAAGCAACAAATTGATGGGTCTCAAAAAATGTTATGGTGAATAAAAGAAGCCACAGCACATATTGCATGATTCCAATTACGTGAAGTTCTAGAACAGGCAAAAAAGTTATATGGTGGGAAAAATCAGAAACAGTGCTTGCCTCTAAAGGATACCTCTAGGGATTTACTGAGAAGGGACAGGAGGAAACTTTCTGGACTGATGGTAACATTCTGCATCATGATGAGATTTGGGGTTACACGGGTGTTTGCACATGTCAACCCTTGAGATTTGTGTATTAAAAGTTCCTATGAGAAAAGAAAAATCATAGATACTGAACACTAATTAATGATATGCATGCTGCAGTATTTGGAAGAAAGGGTACTAGATAACTGATACCTTTAAAATGTGTCAAAAATGCATCAAAAAATAAGATGGGCCAATGGATGAATAGAAGGATGAATGAATCGATAGATAAGTAATAAAGCAAGTATAACAAAATGTTAATTGTAGAATCTAAGTGGTGAGTATGGGTATTCACTGCAGAATCCCTTAAAAATTTTTGAATGGTTGAATATTTCCATGAAATAAGTCAGAATGAATCTGTGACAGTCCTGTAATAACATCATTAAAAAATTTATTTTCAGGATCTTTGTATAAGCAAAGAGGAACTAGAAAGCTTTTCTTCTTTTTTTTAAGAGTGAAAAAGATTAAACTTTTGGAAGTAAGTAAGTTCAAATAACAAATAAATACTGGTATTTTGCACTTCAGAGTGAATAAAGGTCTCACTTGCTGCCCTAAGAGAATAAGGGCATCTCATTATGCTATATGAACCCAAATATACCTGAAGGGCTGTTTTACAATAACCACATCCTTTCCTACCCTCAATTCTCCAACTGCTGGGTTCTGACAAGTTTCTTTCATTATAGAAAAAGTTTGCCAAATATAATGGGCTTTGAACATAAGCCAGATGATTCCCCCAATCCCAGCTGGAAGTAACCCCAAATCCCACTCTGCTCGACTGGACCTCTCTTGAGAGTTCATGAAAGTTATTTGTGTGATCTTAGCATTTCTTCACATCTGGGTCCCACACAACCCCAAACACAGAGCTTTGCCCTTAGGAGCTGCTTAGTAAACAACCGCTCAGAGGTTGCTCTCCATGGTTCCAAGGCAAACAGGGACCACACAAAGGGGTATTTTTTTCTTTCTTCACAAAAATGACCAGGTCCCTTATTTTTACTGGTGAAATGCCATGAGGATCAAAGTTGTGTAAAATTATAATTTAATCCTCTGAGTCATAAAGCAGCACACTCCGAGGCTGAAGGCCAGGCTGCCTCCTGCCACACAGTGGACCCTGCCACTTATTATGTGACTTTGGATGAATTGGCTTGACTTTCTTTGCTGCTCACATTCCTCTTCTTTTAAATGAGACTGATATTTACACCTTGCAGGATTGATGTGAAGATTAAATAAAATGATCCATTCAGGTACTCAGCGTAACTGGCATGGAATAAGCACCCAGTACACGTCAGCTAATCATTATTTTTCCACGTCTAAGCGAATAAAACAGGAGAGTGACCATCAATATTATCCAGACTTAACATTTAGTATAACAGATATACTGTAACTATTTACCACTCAAAGAATTTAGTGGATCACAGCTAACGAAATAAACATCCCTTCCAGGTTTTCAGGGTCAAAGTACAAAAACTCAGGACCACTTTAAACAACAGCATTTGGTATGGCATAAGCTGCCTTAGGTTTTCCTTGCACATGCCAGAGTTCCAATGTCTCAGGGCTGAAGGCACAGAGAAGTCACCCATCCAGAACCAGTCATGAGACTCTCTCAGAGAGCAGTCCTCTCCCCGCTCTCCTCGACCTTCCCTGTGCCCACTGGAGACGGCATGACCTTCCCTCTACATTATGTCTGTGACACGTAGGATGAGTTCCCCCAAAATATCCACACCCTCATCCCTGAAACCTGCCAATATGTTATGTTAAATGCCAAAGGGGCCTGCAGGCATAATTAGGGTTATGGACTTTAAGATAGGGAGATTTCCTGCATTACCTGAAGGGCTTAATCTAATCACATGAGCCCTTAAAAGCAGAGACCTCTCTGGCTGTGGTCAGAGAGACACAGCAGCAGTAGATATCCAAGAGATGTGGTGTGTGACAAGGACTCCACATGCCTGTTTAGGGGTGGAAGTAGCAAGGTGACAGAGGCTATAGGTTGGCCTTACAGAGCTAAGAAGATGCCAGGCTGACAGCCAGCAAAGAAAGAGGGACCTCAGCTTTATCTGTGCAAAGACTGAATTCAGACTACAACTTGACTGAGTTTGGAAGCAAATTCTTCCCCATAGCCTCCAAAAACAAATATGGCCCTGCTGATGCTTTGATTTTGGCTTCTTGAGACCCAAAACAGAGACTCAGTGGAGCTTTGCTGTACCCAAATTTCCCACCCATGGAACTTATAGGATAATAGTGGGTGCAGCTTTAAGCTGCTATATTTGGGATAATTTGTGAAGGCAACAATAGAAAACTAATGCAATAGCCTTAATATATTCAAAGCTCCCCAACAGGTCTCCCTCCCTATACCTTTCTTTTTCTCTAGACCACATATTCTTGAGGACTGAACCATCTTTCACAAACAAGACTCTGAAGCTACCCATTTAGCTGCGTTGTTTTTAAAAACAAAACAACAATTTGCCTGACATTCCTCTCTGTCAACTCAGTTCAGCTATTACTGGGTGAGCCTGTGATGACCAATCAGGAGGAGGTTCTGTTGATGTGAACACAGAAGACTGCAGATCCAGCCCAGCACTTGCTAGAATCATGGATGGATAACCATGTAGTATGGATACCCATGGCATAGGAAGCCAAGCAACCTGATTTCAAGCTCTCCTTTGACTGTATTCTGGAGGGTCAAAGGCAATCTTAAATATGGCGTTTAGGACCAAATACAATTCTCCAAGAATGGTCAGACCAGCACAAGACATAGCAGGATTATGTCCTAACCCACCTTCTGGAAACCACACATTCATCAAGGCAGGTAACCCTAGCACTTTTAGCAACCATGTCACTTTTCACTCACTTTTTGACTAATCTTACAGTCACTTAAGAGATCTAAGCCTTTTTCCCAATGATTAAAAAAATACATTTATTCCTTTCCGTTCTGCATTTTGTTAACTTTAACCACTAGTTACTGCCCACGGGGAGTTTTGCTTTGTTGTAGGTTTTTTTTTCCCATCTAAATCTCATAATCCCTCTGCTACAGACTGAATGTTTGTGTACCCCACAAAATTTCAAATAGTGAAACTGAATCCTTAATGTGATGGTATTTGAAGATGGGGCCTTTGGGAGGTTATCAGGTCATGAGAGTGGAGACCTAATGAATGGGATTAATGTCCTTATTAAGAAGACACCCCAGAGAGCTCCCTTACGCCTTCTTTGTGAGGACACAGTAAAAATGACCATCTATGAACCAGGAAATGGGCTTTCACTGAATCTGCTGGCACCCTGATCTTGAACTTCCAGCCACTGAGGCTGTAAGAAATAAATGTCTGTTGTTTATAAGCCACCCAGTCTATAGTATTCTGTCTTAGCAGCCTGAATGGACTGAGGCATCCCTTCTCACCTTTACCTCATAATGAAGTATGATCAGTATGATGGCACTCATCCAAATAATGAATAAAATACTATTAAAAGTCATCTAAAATTATAAATAATAATTAACAACCACATTAGGAATTAGCAAATAAAATGTTGTGAATAAGATATTAAGACCCAAGTTACATGTGCTTTAATTCTCTGTTAAGATAAATTTCTTTTAGAAAATGCTACTTGTTGACCTTTCTCTCCAAGACAAGAAATATAAGCTGTAATTGTACAAAGGAAGCAAACCACAACCACACACTAATACTATTGGTATGAAGAGAAACAAGAACCTCATCCATTGAGAATGTGCTGCTAATTACTGCTTTGAAATCAGTAATCTTCCTAATACGACTTACCTTATGGATTGATGATAGCTTTAATAAATGAGTTCACTATCTTTAGTTCAGCTCTGTCAAAATTACATTAAAAGCAGGATTAAAAATTATTCCACTCACTATAAACTCAGTAAATGTTCTGTTTAAATTCTGAGCTCAAAAAAGTAAGTCTAAGCAAGTGAAATGTTCATCTGACTTAGAAATAGCTATCTTTCCTCATGAATACACATTTCTCTATCCCTGTGGAGTACAGCTTAAAACAAACCACACACTTTTCCTATGCTATTTGCTACTTCCCACAATTCCAAAAGATTTTGACAGTTCTCATGTTTCAGTGTTTAAATGTTTTACATAAAATTAAGGGTTTGAAACATTTGATGAACATACCAAATCCATATCTGATCATCTTATCTTGTTTAAATAATGAGTTTTACCAAACTTCCTATAATTATTACAAAGAGCTTCAATTAACACTGGAAATCACTATAGCACCAATATTGTCCAAGCAATGCTGTCCTTGCTTAAATATCTAATCATCAAAAGGACATCTCTTACCTAGCTTCTAACTTTCAGGATCACTGAGTGATGTCCTATGTATTTATGCTCTATAAAATTAAACTTTCCATGTCCTGCTGTGGATAAATGCTTGAGAGATCTAGACGTAAACATCACAGACAACTTATAGTTGGGCTTTGTCATACAAGTATTAGTGAGTTTCATGTTACTCAACAGACTCTTGCCTAATTACATAGAAGGTATCTTAGTGATGTCCTTATTTTTTTCATTTCTTTTCCATTTGGATTATGAAATATCAGAGGATCAGGACTTCTAAATAATCAAGTTTACCCAATACTACATTGTTCCCCCTACCCCACCCTTTTTTCTCTATTAAGTATTTAGCATACCATCTTCATACAGCAGATGCTCAAAATTTACGATTTCAAGAGCAAAAAAGGGGAGCACAGCTATAGGTGAAGAGAAATGAGGATGTATAATAATCATCCAGGGGATGATAACTGGAGAAAATGACTTAAACTGAAGAAGAATAGGAGATAGAGTTGGAACAGGCATGTGAGGAAAGGAAGAAGGTTGTAAAGTCTATATGTAGTGATTTGGGCTTCATACTTTAAGCAACAGAAAAATATTAAATGTTTCTCTACAGGAGAGAAACATGAATAAAATGGTGTTCGAAGGTGGACATGTGGAGAGTGCCTGACTTGGAAGAACAGATGAAAATAGAGAAATAAAGACATGTTGCTGTCACTAAGCGCCTGATGAGGGCTAAGGCAGGCTTGGTGAAAGCAAAGAGGACTTACTGAATGAATGTTTATGGGTTGTGATAAGAAGACAAGTGCAAAACGTTAACAGGAGGTAAGGTCTTAAAATAACTCTTCCTTTCTCCATTATTTATCTACTTTCCCACCAAAGCCCTGAAATTGAGAAGGTTCAAGCTTCTCCCCATTCTTGAGTTCAGTTCCTTTGGGCAAAGGCTTGAGCCAGGACACTTCAGCACCCTTCTTCTCACAGTCCACGAGGTTTGCATCCCACACCATTCCACCCAACTGCCAGGGATCCCCTTTCAGCTGCTGTTCTGGGACCTGCCCACATGTCACGGAGCTCCCCTCTAGGGGCTCTACTGAACCTAATTCTTTTTGGTCCCAGTGAGAGAGAAATAACAGCAACCAAGCAGTTTCAGTCTTCCAGTATCCCTTAATAGGTGCAGTGTCGAGAATTGCCCAGATGTCTCCACACTACCCTGCCCTTGGCCTGCATTGGGGTGTCTTCAATTGTTCACATGGTCCCAGGCACAAACTTTTGGGGCTTATTTGCCCAAGAGAGTCAGAGAAGTAGTGCGGTATGGGGGGAGGGGTGTGCCTGCGCCTCTGGATAAACCCTAGGAGGCCATTCTAGGTCAAGGGGTCCCCTATTACTTGACTATATAAAGGCATTGGGGACCTATGGTGACATTCAATCACAACTTTCTTTTACCTCATCTAGTTGCCAACAGATACATTTCAACAAAAATTAGAAAAAATTTAAAAGCAAGTAAGATTTCTAAAAGTGGCTTTTGTCGGGGGGGTTTGGGAAGCTACATATTCTCCTTGTGGGTGTGAATAATCCCAACTCTGGGGAACCCAGAGGGTTTGATGCACCTTGCTTACAAGTAAATGTCACAGCCCTCTGGGGTTATCTGGAGAAAAAAGTTATTTTGGTGATGGTGGGGAGCATCCTTGAGGGGATCCCCAAGATGGCTCCAATTTGGCTGAATTTTGTTAAACAGATGCAAAAACTCCATGCACTTCTCCAAATGTTATCTTCATTAGCTTGGTCCCCAAAAGTGGTCCTCACTGTACCATCATCCTGACTGTACCATCATCCTGACTGTATGAGTACATCTCTTTTCACAGTTTTTGGCCATCAGTGTCTGTACAGGCATACCTCGTTTCATTGTGTTTCACTTTATTGAATGTGTTTTCACTTTATAAATTGAAGGTTTGTCACAACCCTGAATCAAGCAACTCTATTGGTGCCCCTTTTCCAACAGCATTTGCTCAAATCGGTGTCAAGATCATGACTCACTAAAAGCTCAGATGATGGTTAGCATTTTTTAGCAATAAAGTATTTAATTAAGGTATATACATAGTTTTTAAGGTATATACATAGCTATTGCACATTTTACAGACTATAATAGAGTGTAAACAGAAATTTGATATGCACTGGGAAACCAAAATATTCATCTGACTAGCTTTTTCTGCAGTGGTCTGGAACTAAACCCACAGAACCTCTGACATGTGCCTGAATTCATTTCTTATTGCTACTATAACAAATTACCACATCTTAGTGGCTTAAGACAATCATGCCTCCATTTTTACATCCATTAGTGAAACATCTTCATTCTCTCTTGGACCTTGACTGTTTTCATTGTCACATCTCTTTTCTGACTCCAACTGCCTGCCCGAATGATCCAGAATAATCTTCCCATTTGAAGATCCTTATAGCTCTGCAAAGTCCCTCCTGCCATGTAAAGTAATTTATTCACAGGTTCCAGGGATAAGGAAATAGACATCTCTGAGGGCCATTATTCTACCTGCCACAGGGTCTGTGTGGTGAGAGAACGCTGTTATCTTAGGTCACCTAATTTCTCTTGTCTGGGTTTCCTGGTCTCCTAAACAATGAGTATTAATTTAACCTCCAAGATCCTCCCCATACTATATAAATCGATGTACCTTGATCTAAAGATATCTATATAAGTGTGCTACATGGATGCACTTGTAAGATCATTGACTATGGATTACAAGATAGAGAAAGGATCCAAGGGTACATCCAGATTTGGGGTCTAGCTAACAGGAAATTTAAAGTATGCTGGGTTGGAGAAGGAAATTGGAAAATGAGTTTGAGGTATACCTGGTGCACTGAAGTGGAGACATCTACCAGCTTTTTTTTGGGTATAAACAAACAGAGCTAAGATACCAGGTCTAGTCAAAAGACAGAAAAGTTGGAGTCACCCACATAAAAGGGTTTAATTACTAGAATCTGCATTGATTAATAAGTTCTGTAAGGGGTAAATGAAAGAAAAAAGAGCAAATGTTTGCAGACTGACTGGAATCTAAGAGGAAGAGGGGATAGCAAATCATTTCAAACACAGGCTTGATCGGAGGAAGATGGAGTCATCTTAAATATTCTGACTGAACTGTGTATTTTAAGGGAATTTATTATGAAGCCCTTTTAAAAATGGTTAATTGCCTCAAATCTTGCCTATTTACAAGTTTTACTTTATAAAAATAGTGTTGTCTTAACATAAGGCATACTATTGGGTCACCCTACATAATTTCTTTAAAAACTATTACTTCATACAAGTAACTGGTCTGTTTAGGGTGCTAAAGCTTAATTTTAAAAATACAGTTAAAATAAATTCAGTTCCATGTTTCCTGTGCCCGAATAATTTAGCCAGGACTGTGGTCTCTAAAACTCCTGAGGTCACATTTGGTGAAACCAAATGAAAATGACTTGTTTACAATATTTCTCTGTAACTTGATCAAACTATAATAGCATTATTGAAGTATATGAAAATTTCCATTAGGAATGTTTCACAAGAAGTACAAAAGGTAGGTGTTAGCACAGGAAAAAATCTTCCATCTAGATTTCTGAAATTTTTTTTATCCAGTTTTTCCCAATATACAGTATCATACATGCCTGTTGTCTGTACAACTTATTCCATGTGCTTTTTTAGTGTGTAGTATTTACTGAGAGTATTAAGTTAATATTTTTTAAACATGCAGTTAGATTTACAGAGATATCAGTAATTTGTTCAAAATGAAGTTAATTAAAACTTAGAAGGTATTTTCATTTGCAAGCTACTAGTTTAGAAATCCATGCAATATTTCTTTCTTTTGGTTAGAACTTTAAGTTAATAAATTATAAGTTACAAAGTATTATTGTAGGACAAGTACAAATAGAACACAAAAATAATTCATAAAGTCTTTTCAAAAGTTTTGCCAGAAATCCCCTTGACATTGCTGTTGCTTCTGCAGAGAGTTCCCACACCTGGCTTGCATTGAAGCCCAGCAGCCTCTGCAAGTCCAAGTCCAAGTCCAGCAGTTTCCCAGGATGTGAACCCATAGGTTTTATGTAGATGTTATGCTCTTAATATAATGTCAATATAAGTCATGCTTGTTGGATGAGCCCCCTGATATCTTATATTCCAACATGGTTTTCAACTGATCATGGTGTTCTAGTAACTGAAATTTGAGTCTGGCAAAGAACAGACCTCTCAGAGAGAAGACGGTCAGCCAACCATTCACCTCAAATGTTACGACAAACTGTAGCTTTTCTGAAATGAACGATAAGTTAGCACATCACCGTAAAATACCTTACTATTAGATAATGAGCAGCAAAATAAAGATTATACAACATAAGTCTGAGCACAAAGCCCTTAACCTAGCTCTGACCTTTCTTTTGGCACAGAGAGAGTTGTGTTTCAAAAATATGTCTCTACAGAGTACATCTGCACAGCTTACTGCTCTTCAAGGAGAGCCCCCATCAAGCTGGCCTCAGTGCATAGTTGTTAAAGAGGTGGAGAAAGTCAAAATTAGTCAATACTTCTGAATAACAGTTTCTGTAAAATTCCCAGAAAAAAATTAGACACTATAAACACTTTAGAGAAACTTAGATGAAAACGATAAAAACAATCATATTGTAGAACTAGTTCAAGTTCATGATGAGCAATTAAGGCCTCACTGAAAAAATTGCTGCCTCTGAAATCCCTTTGCTGATTCAAAGAAGGTACAATAAGAAGAGAAAATCTGAAGCCTAACCTTAAATTTTATCTTGAATATATAAAAAGCAAAGAATGCCAATAAATTTTGCATATTTCAGTTGCCTCTGAAGATGTAACATTCATTTAATAAAGAAGGTGTCATTTTAGTTCCAGGAATCTAATGGGAATACTATAGTGTATGATTTATGTGTTCCAGGTTTTTTGTAATTTCTAAATTCTGTTGGTAGGCAATATCTGCATGTGCACAATGCATGTTCAAAATATGATTTAAGTAACAGTTTCTACAGTAAAAGCAAAAGTCTACTAATTAGTTTTGGGAAAAGGTAAACATTGAAGTTTTCCTCTTAAAATGCATGCATGTTACAAGATAGATAGTAAAACAGTACCATGATTAGCTATCTTCAACCCTTCACCCACTCAGCACCACCTAAACTCTATGTACAAAACAATCTACCACCTGCTGTGGAAAATGCAAAGTGAAATCAGATGTAGCATTTGTCTCCACTGTTTGTGATCCATGATAGTAGAGAAGACATGAATTTTAAAAATATGTCACAAGTGTCAAGATGAAGAACTCAGTGGGGTAAAGATTACCTTTATATGTGAAAGGGCAATTGTCCATTCCCTTAAAAATGGTACTAGTTCAAAATCTAAATGCCAGGTAGTGAGACCCAGTGGAGGTCCTGGGCTCAACTCTTTAAAAAGCCATCCTACCCAACCAATCAAGGAAGTAATCTTTGAGGAAAAAATATTCCAAGATACTTGATCTTCCACTGAAACCATACCATGTACTAAGATACTTCTAGCCATGGTGTGAATAGCCTCACAGGTTGACCACTTCTCACCCACTTCATAGAGTCTTCCATTCTGAGAGTTTAGTTACCCAATCTGATTTTAGCACAGCAAGATCTCTTTGAAATGTGTTCTTTGACCTAAACCTAGTAGGTTTTCCCCTATTTTTTAAGTACATGAATTTAATGTTTCTATATATTCCTATTTCAAGTGCAAAACCAAAAATTCAACCTGTTCTTTGGAATTAATGGCCTAACTGAAACACAAGTATCATATTCCTTAAAGTAGCTGATTCAAAGAGCAGTAGAGTATTAATGAAAGAGGCTATAATTCAACACTGATGGTCTAATGTCCCAAACACTCACTTCCTACATGAAAAGACATGGCTCTTTTTTTACCTTGTCAATGTCCCTCTTTCTGTAATATACATTACTAAATTTATACCCAATTCATAACAGTCCTGTTATACCATAGCTATAGAAAAAGCAATGCATGAAAGAGATGCCAGCAAAAGATATGTATGGCAAATAATGAATACGAAAATCTTTAATTCAACATGTAGGTAACAAACTAAACCAGCAGACTGTGGGTAGACAGACCTTATCTTCCCTGTCACAACATCAGGGATGGAAGTCCATCCAGGGATCTCTGCTCCCAGGCACCTCCAGCTCTGAATATTTGTTACGAGGCAGAGGTTTAGGATGTGGATAGGGGGTAAGTCAGGGACCAAGTAGGAAGATGGAGCTGGGATGGAACATTCCTCTGCAGGGCAGACTTTATAGGCCACGCATAGGTCACCAGCAAGGAGTCTGGGAGTCTATGTGGCCGCAGGGCAACCTTCCTGAGAGATCTAAGAGGCCTGGCAGCGGTATCCTGGGTGGATGCAGATGCTCATCTGGGGGGCCTCCCTCACCTTTTTGAAAGGCAAGCAACAGGGAAACACTAGATTTTGTCCCCACAAACGCGTGCAAAGGAAGCTTCAGGGTTTCCTTAAAATAAACTCTTGTTTTAAAAACAAAAGACAGGCTTGTGGCCATTTTCAGAGGCAATCATCTTACTCCCAGGGCTGGAAAGCAGAATTGCAGAGGCCAAATATTAGACAAAAGGCATGAGCTAGCGACATGACCTGGAAATGATTTTTTTTCAAGTGCTTAAGGCCTCCCAGTTCCAATTCTTTCTCCCCTTTTGGGGGTGACTGCTGGGCCGCTAAGAAAATCCCTTAAGGACTGGCAAAGATACTGTTAGAAAGGGAGGAAGAGGAGACCCCGAAACTTTCCCAAACTGCGGCAGACTGGTGGCGGGCAGCGGCTGTGGACCTCGGGGTCCCGGGGCACTGGGAGCACTCCAGGGGCGGCGGCCACCCCCTCGCCCGCCACAACAAAAGGGCGGAGCACAGCCTTCGCGCTCGGGCTTCTAGGACCCGAGTCCCGGGAGGAGCGGGCGGCGGCGACCCCAGGGCAGCCCCTCTCGCGGCGGCGGCGGAGGAGATGGATCCGTGTTTCCGTGTTAACGGCATAAAAGAAAGGACCTTCGGTTGCATCCAAATGAACCACCCGAAGCAGCCACAGCTGGAGCCACCCGCACCTCCCACCCCGGGTCCCGGCCCCGGCCCTTAGGGGAGCATCTGCCCCGGGCACCCGACGTCCCCGGGCGCTGCCGCCCCCTCGGGAGCGCGGCGAGGAGGCTGCAGGCCCCCGAGCTGCGGTTGCGGCTGGGGCTCCGGCCCCGGCCGCCGCCGACACAATGCGGCCCGAGTGCCTCCCCGCCCGTGCCGCCGCTGCCGCAGGCCCGTGGCCGACACAAAGCCCGCCGGCCCACGGCCCCGGGACACGCACCTTGGACTCCCGCGCCGGGCTGCCGCAGCGTCTTGGTCACCGCCTTCCAGACGTTGCAGCACAGCAAGCAGAGCAGGAGCGCCGCAGACCTGCTCATCTCCGCGCCACAGGGCCCCGGGCGGCTCCCGCTCTCCGACCACCGGGACGGAGCGGCGCGTCAGGGGCGGCGGGGCGTCGCGTCTCTCTCTGTGTTGCCTGGCTACGCGCGCGCCGGGCCCGCCGCTCGGTTGGCCGCGCGCCCGTGGCGCCGGGCTCCGCAGCCCACGACCGCTCCCTCCTCCGCGCGCCCCGGTGGGTTTCCCCGAAGAGCGGTGGCGGCGGCTCCGCCAACTCTTTAACCCTTTCGCGCCCCGCCCGCGGGCGGCGCCCAGGCCCCGGGCCGTAGTGCCACCTGGCGGCCGCGGCGCCACGCGGGTGTAGGGGCCGCGCGCCCCCGAGCCCCACTCCCGCCAGCGAAGCGTCGCCCCCCACTTCCACCCCGCGTGCCCGCGTCTCCCTGCCAGCCGGGAACGCCACCTTCTGCACCGAGACAGCGCCAGGTGCCCCATTCCAGCAGCTTGGAAGAAACATCACCTGCCTTCCGAGACTGAGGCTTTGGCACCTGGTTAACTGAAGGTCCTCATGTGGCATTCGTTTCTCAGGGCGTGACCTGCCTGGTTTCTTCAGTATAACGCCCTCCTTCAACCTTTCACGTCCCAAATGCCTGTGTGCCTAAGGTAGTTTTAACACACAGCACCCAGCGTTAAGGGAGGTGAGCGGGAACAGAATCCCTAAATCCGGAAAAGCTGCAGTAGGCCTTCACTGCCTAAGTGCTGACGGATGAATATCTCCAGGTTGAATTGTGCTTGGATATTTCTAGTTAGGTTGGAGAGGAAGCTTACATTTATTGAAATGCTGGGTACTTTTTTAGTACTTCCTTTTTTCACTTTTGGTCTTCGCAGTATATGATACGAAGAGGTAGTGTTATCCCCATTTACAGATGAGAAGATAGAGGCAACAGAGGGTTAAGGAATTTGTCCAAAGCACTCAGCTGTTCAGTAGCTGAGCCAAGGTTGAGACAGAACAGTCCATCTGGCCCAAGGTTAAAGCTCTTCACAAAAACCTCAGGCTTCCTTTAAGCCTAGTTATGCCCACCCAGCCCCCCACTCCAACCTTTCCTCTTCAACTGGGAAGGATCTCCTGTCTGTGCCTTCCTCCACACAACCCTCATGTCCCCCCTGACTCAACCCCATCTCTCAACCAGCACTGCAGTGATCCTGGGACCTCTGTGGGGAACCCACGCTTTAAGGAAATCCACTCCAGACTCACCAGCAGCCCTGTTCTGCCTCCAGAACACTAGGCCATAGGAGGGTTATTATTGTAATTTTATTAATTGGGCATTAAGGCATGGCAGGCACTGTACCAAAAAGCAAATGAAGGATGGCACTTGCCCAGTTGGCTTATGATAGACAAATAAGTGTGAGATACAATAAGAACAAGGAAGAAGTAGAGAAGCCCAAATGGGTTTTATCAGCATCCTCAAAACCAATGCTACTATTAGTACAAATTGCACACCTGCACAGGGTGGCAGGTAGACAGGAAAGCAGAAAGAAAACCCCCAATTAGAGATTGCCTGATCCCTCCTCCTTCTGACTCCCAGCGTGAAAGCCTTATTATCATTCCAGGGTCCACCTCAGAGCCTGGGGAGGGAAGTGAATGCAATCACCAGCCAGCTCAGCCCTGGGTCCAGTCCATAGGAACACAAAGAATCCCAAACACAACTGTTGAGCGGAGGGTGGCTTCACAAGCGGTGTGGCCCCAAAGTTTTCAAGTCTATGCACTTTCTTATTTCACTGCGTCTAAGAGAAGTGGCATTAAACCCATCCCAGAATTGAAATGTCTCACTTCAAATATTTTGATGGGCCTTTGTCAGAGATGTTGAATTTTAAGAGACAGGCCCAGACTGAACAACAACTAAAAAAGAACCAGGTTGATTATAAGGAGGTTACCTGGGACCCCTACAAAATCTTGGTTGCTGAAGTGTTGGGAATGAGGGTTTCATGAGGGAATGAAGGAAACTATTATTTTTGAGGTTCCTAATATATGCCTGACATATAGGTGCATCATCTCTCATAAGAATGTACTTAGGGGGTATTAGTATTCCTATTTTACAGATGAACAAACTGATACTCAGTGACAATAAACAATTTGCCCAAAATATCCAGGCCTGAAAACAGCAAACTCAAATTCTCTGTACCATGTTATCTCCAAGAATAAATTTTATGCAAATGAATCAAGTTACCTTCAGTTGTGTCCATATGGTCTTAAAAACCCGTTCTAATCCCAGTAAAGTCTGAATCTAGTTAATAGTATCTAGTGAATAGTACTGTGCCAATTAACTTCCTGGTTTTATGTACTATAGTTACATAAAATATTCAATTGAGGTTCTGGGGGAGCCTAGGTAAGTGTGTAAGGGACCACTTTGCACTATTTTTATAACAACTTGTGAGTCTTAATTATTCCAAAATAAGAAGTTTAGAAAAAGCAAAACCCCTGTTCTATACCACTCTTTCTTAAGTTTTTTTGTTTCACTCAAAACACTGGTGTTTGAGATCCTAGTATAGAGTTCTAGAACTTTTAAGAGTAGGAGTCTTAGACAAAAATCAAGTTTGGGTCACAATCATGATTGTAGGTGCTCAGGTATAATGGTTATTACTGTGTGTATAATAAAATTTATATGGATGGTGTAGCAGTTTATGTTTATGTACCTTTATAGCAACACTGAGGCTTATATAAATAGTTTCAGAACCACTACCCTCCACCCATTTTGCAGATGCCCACTGTGAAACAGAAAGAAGTTAAATTCTTCAAACAGTGCACCTTGCAAGCTAGTCTCAAAGTCAAGAAAGGAGTCAGGGCCATGAGCATTCCCTCATCACGTGGATATTCCCTCATCAGTGACTGGGTGAGAGGCAAAGAAAGCACAAATTTTGCTCAATCAACAAGTACACTTGCATATCATCTGCCCAGAGTTATGTAAGAATTGAATAATCTCATTTCTGCTCTACCAGAGTAAAAGAATAGGGTTTGCTTTTTTTCATGTTCCAACAATAAGACTCCCACTTAGTAACTTTGGGGGTGGTGGTGGAGGGAAATCATAGCTTGAGAGGAATGTTTCCAGAACAATGGAAATTAGAAGTGTTATTTCCTTCTAGAACTTTTCCTGTTACTTCTATTAAGATCTCACAGTTTGACTAAAGATGAATTATGACTGTACTTAGTTGAAATTGTTTAGAAGTTGCCTGACTGCAGCATTTGGTTTCAATTTCCGAGTCCTCTGCCAGAAGCTGTGATGCCATATACAGAACCTTTCCTGCCTGAATTTTCCAGAGACCTTGATTTCAGAGGCTCTATGTCAAGGTTTCCTAGCCCAAGATTATTTATTATATTGAAATCTTTCCTGATGTTGGTGCCTATGTGGGGGGATTTTGATTGCCTGAATTTACTTCAAGAAATACTGTCCTTCCTTCTCCCCTTTTACCCCCTGTCCCTTGCCTGCCTCTCCCATCTGCCCCTGAGGAGGAAGCTGCCTGTGAACAACGCTTACTATGAGGTTTGTACAGATCAGGAAGTGTGTCATGGACATTCCTACTTCTGTTTGTGGTTGCTTTTATTAGATAAAATGTAGCCATTGGTGGACATTGTAAGGGCTCAGAGTTTTTTCAGAACCCATTTGCTATTCATTTGAAAAAGAAAAAAAAACAGGAGAAGAAATTACTGAAAAGAAATTGATGTTCCACTTTACCCCACACTCCCACTTTCCTGTCTTTTTGTGGCTCAGTAGCCGTATGTCAATCCATGAATGAATGTCTGGTGTCAGCTTCTGGTGTTGCAAATGTACATTAGCCTGTCAGACTGCATCTCTGGGAGCATAATAACTGATCACACCTGCTTTGAATGCCCCATAGTGACCAAAGGAGGCCAGGACACTTCAAGAGGTTTTGGCTGTTGGAAAGAATATTCAAAAACTCTTGGCTAGCAGCTAACTGAGAATTTGGTTGCTCAGCAATACATTTTAGATCAATGTTCTCTTTTGGCGAGCTTGTTCCATCAGAGCAAGACGTTTCCAGCTCATCCCTTTGCTGGTCCACTGAATTACTGTCACATAGACTAGGGGAGCTCAAGGAGAATAGGACAGTGAGCTTCTATGTTCTAACTGGAAGAAATGTCTGTGACTACTGGATCTACTCTCAGAGACTTGAAGGGACATCCAGCAAGGCAGAAAATAGAATTCTTTTTTTTTCATAGAAAACTTATTTAGAGTTAGTGAAAAGACAGGAAGATAATGGAGAAGACTGGGAGGGTAATTAGCATTAATTGCACTCTTGTATTGAGGCTTACTCTGTCCCTGAAACAGGAAGGAAAGCTTTGCTGTGCTAGAGGCCTAAGATTCCCCCAATCTCTGGTCCATTTTCAGGCTAACTCTTTGAGTGGTACTTTTTTATTCTTTTCTTTTCCTTTTCCTTCCTCTTCATTTCCCTCTGTTTAATTTTGAGGCTCTTGACCCAAAGCTAGGACATTTCTCTTAATGTCCTAGTCCTATTTAATTATTAAACAAAGGGTCTCTCCCACCAATAGTCATCTTCATTACAGGCCCCATGGACAGGAAATGGGGGTGGGGTGATTTTTCTGGGCAAATAATACGCAATAGGTTTAGATGCATTTACCTTCAATATGGCCTTAAATCATTTTCTGTATAGAATGAAAGGGTCGAAAGATTGTATTGCCCTGTCTGCCTCTGAAATTCCCCTCTGATGAGTCTTAACCAGGAGTGCATTTGGCTGCTGGTATTCAATTCTACTGTCATCTTCTAAACATGGAAACTTTTGTGGACAAGGAAATTCACAGGTATATATTTTAAAGTTTCATGAAAATTTTAATATTTTACAGTTGTATTCTGAAATCTTCAGAAAGTAAACCAAAAAAGAGACCCTCACTCAAAACAAACAAACAAACAAACAAAAATCAGCTCAAACTCTCAACTTTTTTGTTTGGAAAGTACTGGATGAAAAACCAATGGTTTTCTTCAAAAAGGAGGGGAAAAAAATCATTCCTTCATAATCCTTGAAAGGTCTGGTTTTATGTCCAAATACAAGAGACCTTGTTTTCATAAATGGATTTTGTGTCTCAAATGTGTATTTGTTAAGTCAGTGGCATTCTCACTTAATGTTATAAATTCTGGTTGTTAATCCCTCTGCCCAGTAATGTGTACAAATGCAGAGCAAATAATTCCAATCTAAATATGCCTGAACCCTATCTATACTCTTGCTAAGAGAGTATTTAACCCTAAGTGTAATGGGAGTGACAGAGGTAAAGGGTTCTTTATTTAGGGAGCTGGAGCTCTCAGTGTGACGGCTGTTTTCATGTGCCAACTTCACTGAGCTAAGGACATCCAGAAAGCTGGTAAGCATTATTTCTGGGTGTGTCTGAGGGTTTTTTGGGAAGGGAGTAGCATTTGAACTGGTGAACTGAGTAAAGCAGATGGCCCTCACCAATGTGGGTGGGCATCATCAAATCCTTTGAGTGCTGGAGTAGAAAAAGGAGTGGAGGAGGAATTTGCTCTCTGAGCTGGGACATCCATCTTCTGCCCTGAGACATCAGTGCTCCTTGTTCTTGGGCCTTTGGACTCCAGACCAGGACTTACATCATCAGCCCCCTGGTTCCCAGGCCTTCCAGTTTGGACGGGAACCATGCCACCGACTTTCCTGGTCCTCCTGCTTCCAGGTCGTGGGACTTCTCAGGCTCCCATGATCGTGTGAGCCAATCCCTCACAATAAACTGTTTTATCTATACCTATCTATCTATTGTATTTGTTCTATGTCTCTGGAGAACCTTGATAATACAGTTGGAACTATGTGTCTTGTTCTGATTTGGAAATAAAGATGTAATAAAATAAAAACTTTAGTAGCCATGACATGAAAGGGCTTTTCCTTTTTCTGATCATAGTTGAGAGTCTCCATCGGTAAGGGCTCAGTTCATGGGAAGAGAAAACTCTCCAACTTTTTAAGCAGATGTTCTAAAGGGAACTAGGTGCTCATGAAATCCATGGAAGGGCTGGAGGTGGGGCTCCAGGTGAGGCTTCCAGGACAGTGCCCCTGTCCCTCTGCCCAAGTCAGGAACCCACACTGCTGTTGGGTCCAGGGGTCAGGAAGCAGGGATTCCCCTGCTCTCCTGTCAGTGTCCTGTCTAGACACAAGGAAGCTCTGCTGCAGAATAGCCCAGAACTTCCAGGCCAGTGCTGCCAACAGCAGGGAGACAGCCCTGCCTCACTTTTGCCTTCCAAATCTCCACCAAGAGCATCTAACTGGGATAACTAACTCCCACCCAGAAGCCTGGCTGTGAGGAAGTCTGGAAATGTCATTAAAAAAATCTAACTTCTAGAATGTATAATAGCATACTAGAAGGAGGAGGTGCTGATGCCAGTTTACCATGTCAACTCAGAGCCCTTGAACTTGGCAGTTACGTGTTTTATCACTCCAGTTCTAGGTTCAAGAATAGCTAAAAATGTCCAGTGGACCCTTTAAAATGGCTCCAATATCTTTTCTGCAGTTTTGAACATGAAATGCAGTCATGGAAATGATGGGATGCTAGAACTCAGAAGACCATGAAAGAACTAGTCCATCCTGTCTCACAGATAAGAATGGAGAAAACTACAGCAGGATAGGCCAGCCTGTCACCCAACTAGGCTGGGTAAGACAGGCTACCTTGGCAGAAGTGAGGAAGGTACAAGAGAGGGCACCTCCACGCTTAGTACTGGAGGTTTGGGTGGACAGGTGAACCCCACAGAGGAGCAAAGGCATCCTGAGGACCCATATGTGCAGAACCAATTCTGTGTTTGATATTCTTGGTCATGTCACCTAATCACAGGTCCTTCTGACTGCCCTCTATCTGAAATATCCCTCTTCCTCCAAGTTTTTGTCCATATTTTATTGTCTTCCTAACATCTATTGCTATCTGAGATGATCTGAATATTGAGTTATTCAGCTTCTTACCATCTGTTAACCCAACTCACTAAAATAGGAGTTCCATGAGAACAGTGCTTTTGTCCAGCTCACTGCCATATTCCCAGATGTAAAAAAATGTTCCCACAAAGCAGGTGCTCAGTATATATTGACCAAAGCAGAAAATCATGTCTTACCTTAAAGAAATAATTCCAATTAATCTAAACATATCTCTGCTATACTGGATTAATTAATAAATTAGCAAGGATTTACTGAGTCCTCACTACACGCTCCAAGTTGAAGAAGGTAACTCAAGACCTTCTCCAACCTGCCTTTATCCTTTCTGAGTTTCCCTCCCACCACTAGTCTTCAGAGATTCCACTTCAGACAGGCAGGCAGCACTCCCTGGACCCTGAGCTGAGCTTGAGCCTTCCCGCCCTGGGACCTTTGTGAATGCTGACCCTCCCATTCCTTCTAGTGCTTCAAGGGGATGTTCAAGTCCTACCTCTGCTGTGACCTCCACAGCCCGTAGTGCTCTCCAACAGCTAAGGCTCACTCCATTCATTAACTACTTTATAGAGGTAGTTATTATAATTACATGTTAGCATGTTTTGGAAACAACTGCCTTATCCATGTAAGTTAGGCCATGTATAGAAAAGATGAGAAGCCAGATTCTGAAGTGAATTGGTCTGCTCTGCCCAAAGTGCCCGCAGTCTGTCTGTAGTAGTAAAAACCGCAACATCTGGCACTGCTGTTTGGGAATGTTTGTGTAAACTTTTGACCTCTGAAAGTACACTAATCTCCAGAATCCTCTCCTCAAAAGAGGGCATCCTTCAGTCATTTAAAATAAACTCAAAATAGTAAATCTCAAGTCTGAGGATGACATCTTTCCCCCAGCAATAGCTTCTCTTCCTAGAGGGCAAGCGCTTTGAAGGAATGTCCTCTTCTACATCTTCGTGGCTGCCTCAGGATTCTAAAGATGCCTTGCTCAGAATTGACTTTCAACAATGACATTAAGTTACCTACTGGCTGTATAAATAGATTTGGTTGATTGGAAATAGTTCAGAGGAAATGTAAGTTGTTACATGGAATACTAGATTTGGTTCACATATTCAAAAGTTATTCTCTCAATTATTTTTAAATAAAGTTGTTACATAGCAGCAACATTTTTGTCTAAATAAAAATATTTTCTTTCCAAATAAAAACTTCTTGAGTCAACACTTTGCAAGAGCTAGGCATTGTTTCCCCCGCTCCATCTGCTCAACCCCTCCTCTCAAAGATCTGCCCTCACCTAAGGTGAGGGTTTTGGTAGATTTATGAGCAGTGGTCATGGTGTATTTCCCTGAGGAGGATGGTTTGTGCTGGAAAGGAATAATGCGAAATAGGAACCTAGAGAAACTTAGTCATGAGTCAGGAAAGGGCTGGGAAGGGGCAAAGGGTTGGGAGCACAATCTGCATGGAAGAGCCCATGTCCTCTCTCTGTCCACACTGACAGCTGACTCCTAGGAACCCTGGTGGGAAAGTGTCCAATAGTAGCATAAAAGAAGATTCCTAAGTTTACAGATAACATCAGACAGAGCATAAGAGCCCACAACCTAGAGACTTCTTTTTTCACCCATCCCCAAATCAATACCTTGCTAAAATTTTGATGCATCACCTGGGAGCCTTATTGGGAGGCACTTTGGCATCTGCCCATACATAACAAGCCCTCTTGATGTGGAGGCAGGTGGTGTAGGGGTTACATGCCTGAGCGCTGACTCCAGGCTGATGGGGCTTGGACCCCAGGAATGAGACCCTCGGTGAGTTAGTTCATGTTCCTTGCCTTAGTGTGTTCTTTTGCAAAATGAGGATGAAAATAGTAGTACTTCTCTCCTAGGGGTGTTGTGTGGATTCAGTGACAGAGCCTGCTGTGCTAGCAGCTCTCTGTGTAGTGCTCATTACTCCACTGCAGAACTAGACTTGTTCTGAAGGCTACAAGATTCTTGGGCAGCAGTGGGCTTTGCCTAAAACCTGCCCTGTGTGGTGCTTATCAGGGGCACCCTTGGATGCTGCAGGTTTCAACTTTTCAAAAGAAGTGGAAGTGGCTTTAACTGCTGTTCTTTCCATGACAGTCACTCATGTGCCTCAGCATCTTCTGCTGGACTGTGGATGCTGCATAGATTCCTGCATGCCAGGAATGAAGGAAGCTAATGCCTCCTTGATGAGGGTAGAAACCAGTAATCCCTGGGCTCACTCCTGGGCCTGTCACATGGTTCTACCTTGTACTTGGGAGAGCCGGTGTTTACCTAACTTTCCAATGCCCACTGTGGTTGTCACCACAGTGAAGAACAATTTTCCAGAAGACTAGACTTTCTCAGGAAGGCACTTTTAGGATATTTCCCAGGTGGGTAAGAATAAGAGAGACATATAGGAACAAAATCAGAAAGTCTGCATGTGCTGGCCAATCTCTTCTTTAAATCTCACTTCACATTAGGTGAAGAAAGTCCCTAAAAACATGGTAATTCTTTGTGTTTTAGATCCTAAATTTTTATGATGCGTTGACACTTAACCAGCCTACCACCATTTTTTCTTTCTGTTTGTCACACATAAGTATGCCTTACAGACACTGCCAGCAACACATCTGCCTTTTCACTCCCACAGTGGGAACTTAACTGTCTTTGATGCCCAACTACTCAGTTCACCACCACCCATGGGGGCCTCCTGGGTAACTGGGTAGTAGTCTTTTTTGTGGGGTAAATCACAAAGCCAGACCTGATTTGGTAAATAATTTAGAAGTCACAGAAAGCTAAGTTTTTTAAATGACTGTTGTCATGGCCAACAAAAATAGAAATCACTATAGAAGAGTTAATTAAACATAATAAACAGTTCAGGCGGAACAGGAAACTGCTATTTTTCCTGTCTCCAAAGCTTCTATTACAGGGGAAGGAAGAGCTTATCAGCTAAGAACCAGGAACACCAGCAGAATGGGAGGCTCACAGCAGGATTGAATGTTAAGCACTGAAGAAAAGCCGAGTCACAAATTTAATCCCTGGTGGGGTTTCAGCCCACGTCTGGGGGAAGGGATAAAAAACTATACAGATCTGTTATCTATAGGGTTTATCACATACAGTGGCAAAGTATATGGTTATAACATTACACTGAGATCTGCAGGTAGGTGTACCAACATGCTGGTGACAAGATAATACATGTCAAAGAGCTTTAATGATTGAAAAAAATGCATGCAGAGGAGGATACTACGTGGAGAAAGTAGGGGATGAGCAGAGGGAAGCAGAAAGTAGAGGAATCATTCCTCCTCGTGAATTACAGAGTCAGACAACTTATTCAGAAACCAAAAAGAAAATGCACACTTCTCCAAGGACTTAAATAGTACTGAGACCTGTAATAACTTAAAAGGATTCAGTTTAAAGTGGACAGAAGATTTCCACATGATTTTACAAAGACTCAAGGCTCTTCTCCTCAACAGAATTTCACAAAGTTAATGCCACATGAGGTGAGCAGGAAATAAGGAGAGAACCACCTCTCTCCACAAGACTCCAGAATTCTGCATTTCACAGGATGTTTGCAGTGTGGTCCTTGAGTAGATGAGTGGAGTCTGGAATTTGAAATCAGATGTTTTCTGCTTTCCTGGAGCACAGGCCTCCTGCCTCTCCCCGACAACCTGAACATAGCTGCTCACATCTGCTCTGTTCCTCCCCCACTGAGTGGGCCATCTGTCCCTGTGAAAGACAAGGGAGGCCTCATGGCTGAGGAGCTGCCATGGACCGATCCCCATGAGGGATGCCGGGGTCCAGCTTACCAGGAGCAAACTTTAGAAAAAGATGTCATGCTTAGCTGGTCAATGTTAAAAGTAGGGTTAAGCAAAGGTGAGGGATAAAAACAAAACTTTTTCTATAATTTTGACTTGTCCCTACAGTAACCATATGTGCTGAGGTCCTAAGTGCTGAAAGGGGGGCAGTTATAAACAGAAGGGGCTGGAGGAAAGTCTGTAGAGGAAAAAGGACAGAATGAGATTTGACCACTTTAATACACGGTATTTCATTTATTATTGCTGTCCAAGAAATGCAGAAAGATGCAGGTAAGCCAGAGCAGGTCTGATAGGAGTTAGGACCATTTAAGGGGAAAAAGAACATCCAGTTTTCCATGGCTGAACAAGCAGTTAAATTTGTGCATAAGAACAAAGATGAAGATATATACTGAGTTATGGTAAGAGAATGAAAACAATACAAGAAATTAGAGTGTTTAAGCAAGGTTTCAAGATTTCAGTCATTCAAATAGCCAAGCAAATAAATTTTGGACAAGAGATTTAGGTTAAAACCTCTCCCAACCAAATCAAAATAGTAGCCAAAGCACAACCGGTTGGTACATTGGGAATTATTTTTCAAGGAAGTAATTACAACACTTGGGATTTTCTAAAACTTCAAGAACTTTTTTCTTAGAATTGGAGACAGACTCCCTGACTATTTGCCTGATATTTGCCAAGTTGCTTTACCTTTCAGACTTGGGTTTTCTCATTTCTGAAAAATGGGACAATAATGGCAACTACCAGATGGGGCTGATGAGGTGATGAAATGGGACTATGTATGAAAACAAAGCACTTTGCTCTAAGCAAACACCAGTGACAGTAAACTCCTTAATATGTCAATTTCCTTTGTCCTCCTTTGGGTCATGGCCATGGGGGTCATGACTTTTAGAGTAAATTTAAGTGCTTAATTTAGATGACCCTAAATTTTGGCCATTGGGGGATTAGAAACACTACTTTCCTGAGGTAGGCTTTGGAAAATTCTGAAACTAGATAAATCACAGTGGGTTGTCTGGAGGTGGCTGTCACAGAGAAACTGCCATTTCTGACCCCAAATAACAATATTTGTAATATGAGGTTAAAATAAGTGTTGAAGGATGGTGTGGACAAACCAAAGGGGTTGTCATCAAAAGATGAGTGGCAATGGTAAGTGCAGAAGAAAGGAGGGGCCCCACCATCCTTCCAGCTGCCCAGGCTGAAAACCCATGTGCACCAGAGAAGGGCAACAGGGAGTGTTGTTTCATGGGTATGGATTTTTGTTTTGCAAGATGAACAGTCCTGTGGATGGATGCTGGTAATGGTAGCACAGCAATGCGAATGTACTTAATCTGTACACTTAAAAATGGTTATGATGATAAATTTTATGTCATGTATTTTGCCACAATTAAAAAAATGGTGAACCCCTACCTGCTATGAGCCACATTTGATTCCTGCTTTCATTCACTAGTAACAGGAGATAACCTGAAGAGAGATTTTGAGAGGATGGGAAATGAGTTCCTGAAGTCAACAAATATGAATGTATAACTCTTGACTCATAGGCTGGTGACAGGAAGCAGAGATGCTTCTGAGTACCTGGGTTTTCTCCCCAGGTGATGCCTCCCACACAGCTTCTGTGGCAAAGGTCCTCTCTACCAAACCCACCCACCCAAACCTCTGGCCCAAGGCTAAGAGCCTCAGATTAGTTCTGGGTGAGGAGTAGGAAATAGAGAGGAAAGACATTTAGAAATCTGAAACAAAGTCAAGCAATCCAGCATTAGTTTGCAGAACAGAGTAATGTGACTTGCAGCAATTTTCCATGCATTTCTTGGATAACAGGAAGACTTACTATGATTTCATAAAGCCTCTGGAGGCTCCTGAGTTGGGTGTCCTGTGCTTTCTGGCTTCACTGTTAAAACAGAAGCAAAAAATAAGCAAGTGAATACTCTGGGAGCAGGATTAAGAACCTTGGCTAGAAATAATTTCCTAAATTCTGTGTCAACAGGCAATATATAACTCAAGATTCTGATCCTGGCAGGTATAAAGCTAAAAATGGAAACAAAATGAACCCAAGTAATAGCAGACCAGGAAACCAATATGAAACTTGCTGTACTTTAGTTTTTGAAAGCTGCTTTCCAGAGAGGAGCTACAGGCTTCCGCCTTGATACCTGCTGCTAATTCTGGAAACTGCAGAGGTGTCAGGCATTGGCAGTGGAAGAAAACTTTAACTTTCTTTATGAATCACAAGAAAATGGCATGTGAAGGGGTGGGTGCTTCAGATAGATCCAGAGGCTGATCCTACAAGAGATACACAGTGTTGACAAGCCATGAGGCCAGAAATGCTGTGATTTGCAAATGGCTAATTACCTTCTAAGAGAGAATAAATTGGAACAACATTTTAAGGGCATTAAACACTTGTGTGCATGTATTTTTAAAAAATTGTTTACTCTTGGTCCTGTAATTTCACTCAGGAATTCCTGCAAAAGTAATCAGTCAAGTTTCTACAGCTTTGCTTACAATAGCAAAGAAAAAATATTGTCTATAAGTTAACTATTGTATTGATTAAAATAAATTGTGATATTCCCATACAATGGAATACTATGAAGACATTAATATGACAGTGGAAATGTATTTTTTGATGTGAAAAGATACATACAGCTTGACAACATGTATCTATGCTTCAAAGAAAGTATGTAGACTTCAACTCTTCCTCTCTCAGGAATTCATCCCCAAATGATAATAAAACAAGTCTAGGATGTTCAGCACAGCAATATTTACTGTACAATGTTTACTGTTGCAAACAGTGTTATAACATGAAGCTCTGTTGAGATTGTTTAAATACATTATGGTATAATTGTATCATGAAATATCATGCAGGCATTAAAATTATGCTGTAATTTATCTTGGTTGCATAGAATGGTAACTGTAATGTTAAGTGAAACATTTTCAAAATAGTAATTTTTGTATAATTCCATATTATAAAAATAATAATCTACAGAAAAAAGTGTATGCATGCATGTGTATGTGCAATGTGTAATGTGTAATGGTAGTTATCTCTGGATGGTGGTATTTTTAACAATCTTCCATCTTTTTTAACGTTTGTTTTTATAATGGGAATATGTTATTTTTATGGTAAGTATAGTAAATAGGGGCTTGTTTGTCAAAAGTTTATGTCCAATATTAGAAACAAAGTCATATTTCATTTTTGCCTTCTTCTTCTCATACTCTTCTTTTAATGATAATATTGATAATAATAAAGGACAACAGCTTTATCTTGATTAGGAGAAAATATATTAATTTTGAGACCTAAAACACTTTTTCAGCAGGTCAGCAATGACCAGAAAAGTTGGGTTAAATTTCATTTTTTTGACTCATAATATATTAAGTGCATTTAAAAAATTGACCATTTGTTCTTTCCATATCTCCCAGGGAGAAATGATCACAACCAGAACTTTAAGAAATTCCCTGTGTATCTGGGGGAGGAGGGAAAAAGCAAGGGAAGACAGGGGAAGGGACTGAATTATCACAAAGCAGTTTCTTTCCGTCCCACAGGGAAAGTCTCAAGAATTTGCCAGAAGACAATCTTCTTAAGGGATTAGCCCACTGCTCTCTCTTTCTCCATGCTCTGCCTTTTCCTCCATTCATAGTATAAACATTCTGTTCATATGTTCTCTGATGTTTATAATTTTGAGTTATTTCTATGAATGGGGTTGAAGAACCCAATTAATGACACCACTCTCTCCTCTGGGCTCTGAAATTAAGAATATACACAGGAGAAGGCTGGGAATCTTGTATGAGTGTTACTGCTGTGCTTGGACCTGTGGCCAAGCAGAATTCTTGCTGTTACTTCCCTAAATTGAACAAACTTGCTGCAGCCCAGGCAGACAGCGGGGTGACTGCAGGCCGCTCCCACAGGGGTTGGGCTACCCAGGTACACATTTTGACTGAACAGACAGGACACATTTAATGATGTAACTTGATTTTTAAAACACTGAATGTAAATAGATCTGTGCATAAATGTATGGGAATTGCAGAGCCCTCAGGAGATAGCAACTCGCATGCAAAGTGACGGTTGCCACTGGCAATTCTTCTAGATTCCAAAGAATTAAGAAAAACCCCTTCCATCTTGGGGTCCAGTTGTCTCTGTGTTTTTTCAGGAGATCTAGGGTGGTCAACCATGGCCAAATGAGTTCTGCCATGGTTCAAGCCACATTGGAAGATCTAATCCATTGGAGCAAGTTACCCTACTTGTAAAAAGAAATGGTTTGAGACTTCAGCCCTCCAGAGGAATTGCTCAAGTCTGCTGGGGCCTGTTTAGAAGGAAATTCATGGCTTGTGGCTTCCCAGGATGCAAATGAAGTAAATTTATGTCCCAGACCTTTGTGTAGGGCTTCCTGGGGACACACTGATCAGAAAGCCACCTCCCTCCTTACACTCACAGTCATGTTTCCTCGAGATTGCCCCTACCAGGACAATGCCTTTTCTAAACTGATGCTTTTCTCTGAGGCTATAGCACTGCATGATCTGTGAGGAGGACAGGAGAAGGCTGTGATCTGACTTCCTGCTCTAAATGAGCTCCTGGCTTTGTCACTCATCTCTGCTCTGGGTCACCTGTTATCAGTAGGTGTCCCAAAGTAACAGATGGCTTCAATATCCAATTACCCTAAATGCATTTGTGTTCCTGCTTTGTTCCTTGTCTTGGAAATTTATCTCACTATCCTGTTAATTTCATTTTTGCACTTAAAAGGATGATTAAAAAATAATGACCTATTTTTAGTGTGAAGGTTTCAGGCTATCTTGTCCACACCATATTTTCAGAAGATGAAGTTCTACAACTTGGTTATATATTTTTTTAATTCTGATGCATATGTGATTATGGGTACCATGGACTTCTTAAAGCTTATCTATAAATAGAGGAAATAAATGAGGAGAGTCTGATCATAAAGGGTCAAGTATGGGGAAATGTGAGCAAGAATCAGTGGAGTCTAAAGTTACTTGGAGGTTGAGATCATTGGGTGGTAGCAAAGTAGTGTATGTGTGTGTGTGTGTATGAATATATAGGGTGAGTATGAGATTGTCTGCAGCAGGACTGCAGATAGTGAAGGTCAAGTTCTCAGAAAACAGTCTGGCAACTGACACTGTTCCATAAAAGGCATCAACTGAGCTTGTTGCAATCATCACCTGAATGAAATGGCATTGGTGTTCTGGAAGCAGAGAGATAGAGTTAGCCATAATCCCAAGAAGACGACAAGGGGCTGGATGAAGTCACCTTAAAAGGAGAGGAGAGAGTAATGTTTTGGAAAGAACAATATAGCATGTGGAAGTGGAGAGACAGAATATTGTGGAAAACATACTGAATTGGGCATTAAACACATGAACTCAAGCTTTGGTTCTGCAACTGGTGAGACCGTTGTCAAACTGCTTGCTCTCTTTGGATCAGTTTTCTCATATGTCAAATGAAGATTTAACCAAAGTATCTGTTTGATTTCCTCCATCTTCAATATTCTGATTCTGTGATTAGATGTGGGAAGGACAAGAAAAGATGGCTGTAGCTGTTTTTTTGGTTCATGAGACAATACCATTTTTCATAGTGTAGTATTTATAAATGTAGAAATATACATGGGAAATGATATACATTAATAGTAATGCTTTGTTTTTAGATTCTAAAAATAAACTTCAATAGCATTTTGTCCCCAAAGTGCATTAGCTCTAGGCTGAATAGACTAATTCATTACTATTCATTTAATAAATTGTTATGGAGGCTTGATTCATGCCTGGCTCCATTCAAGGTTCTGGGGAGAAGCAGTGAACAAGCTTTTGTGGACCCTGCTTTCTAGTGGAAGAGCACAGGATTCACAGGCCACATCAAACTATTTAGCAATCATTACTATGATGCCTGTCTCTGGCCTCTTTAGCTAGAAAAAAAGGGTCATGATTTATATTTCTGACCCCCATGTACCTAGTACTAGGTGATAAGATACCTAGTATCTATAAAAAACAGACTGATGGAATTACAAAATTACAAATATTATTTCACTTTTATCTCTCAATTACTCAGTGAAGAAGGGCAACTGTCAGTATCCCCTTTCCTTAGATACAGTAACAAGACAAAGACAGACAATAAATCAGTATCAGATGATAGACCAATTCTCAACTCTTAGGGGACTGTTGTGAGATTGACCACATTGAGCTTTAGATGTCACCCAGCAACCTAGGCTATAGGACAATTTAGGATGGTGATTAAGGGCATGGGCTTTAACTATGGAAAACTATGGAGATTACTCAAATAATTAAAAATGGAACTACCATATGATCCTGCAATTCAACTTCTGAGTATGTATCCAAAGGAAATAAAAACAGATTATTGAAAAGACACCTGTATTCCCATGTTCACTACAGCATTATTACAAGAGGCATGATATGGAAATTAGGAACCTAAAATGTCTGTAAAGAGATAAATAAAGAAGATGAGGTATATATATATATATACACACACACACACACACACACACATAATATTACTCAGTCATGAGAAAGAAGGAAACCCAGCCATTTGCAACAATATGGATGGACCTTGAAGGCATTATACTAAATGGGATTAAGTCAGACAGAGAAAGACAAATACTGTATGGTATCACTTACATGTGAAATCTAAAAAAGCTAATTGGTAAAAACAGAGTAGAAAGGTGATTATCAGGCTCTAGGGGTGGGGGAATTGGGGAGATGCTGTTTAAGGGTACTTACTTGCAACTAGTAGATTAATGAGTCCTGGAGAGCTAATGCATGGCATAGTGATTACAGTCAACAATACTGTATTATAAACTTCAAAGTTGCTAGGAGACTAGATCTTAATTGTTCTGACTACAAAAAAGAAATAATTATGTGATGTGGTAGACATGTTAGCTAATGCTATGGTGGTAATCATATTGCAATATATAAACGTGTAAAACCAACATGTTTATACCTTAAACTCAGTGTTATATGTAATAATATTTTAATTAAAAAAAATAGAACATGGGCTTTGGAGTCAGGAAGACCTGGGTTCAAGCTACTTAATTCCTGAATGTTGACTTGTTCATCTATAAAACTGGATTAATGATACCTTTTTCTTAAGGAATGTGAAGATTCACATGATGATGCCAAACTGTTAATAACTAAAAAAGATCTGTTACTATCTTTCCCAAGTTGATGGAAATTCCGTCATTGATGAAAATGAGAGGTATTAGGGGTAGGGTGGCTTCTAGAACAAGATTATAAAATCATCACTTTGATTATAAGTCCTTTCAGTCATTACTTATCTTTGCCATTTGTTTTGCACTCAGAATTTGAACTGGTTTTTCTGATCTGGTTTATGTTTCTCCTAATACTGTAACTAGTGGAGTTTGGACTCTATATTGATATACATACTTTAGTTGATTATTGATACTATTCTATTGGTCCTTTGCAATTTTGTTGATCCTAGAATATCTGTTTTAGATTTTAAATTTGTACCAGACAGAGATAGGATGTGCATGCTTGGCTTATTTTGTTTATTTACTGTTATCCCATCCCTGTTTTGGGTTTCATTTTTCAGTGTTCCTGAGTCTCAGTTTCTTTATCCAGATTGTGGATAAAATGAAAGTTCCTATGTCCAGGATTCTCACCTGGCTCTGGTGGCTAGCTCACTACACACATGTGGGCAATACATTAATATTGACTCTATATAAAGAGCTCCGCCCAGTGCTCTAGGTGACACAGTGGCACAGCTGCAAGGCTGCAGGAGAGCAGAGCAGAGGCTAGAGTGGTGGCAGCGCCAAGGACAGAGGCCCAGAGAAAGGTTGTGTGGGATGACTCTGCAGGCAGAGAGGCCCAGAGGCAGGTAGAGACTGGCTTGCTGCATGCAGACTTGCTCTGAGTGAACAGGATTTTAGTGATTGACCTGACACCATGCAAATAAAGTTGGGTATAACTCTTTCAACCCAAGAATGTTCTACTGTCATTTCTTTGGTCACACTGAATCCATAGTGAACTTGCTGGGGGCTGAAACCCATTGGCAAGACAATTGGTGAAGTTGGCAGGGTTCATTGTTGAACAAAGAAAAAGACAGGCTGCTCTCATGGGAGGAGAGCTTCAGCGGGCTGCCCCTATGAGTGGGGAGCAGTGGATTGTCCCCCATTGGGTATGTGGTCTGAGATGGGTTGCCTTCTAGAGGGCTGGGCCCCACCCCAGGACTGGAGGCAAGTGGAGGTGATACCTGAGACAGTAGGGGTGGACCTTGGTATAGTAAGTAGGTCTTTTGAGAGACAGAGTGCCCATGAGGGAGCAGGGACTGTGGGTTGGCTGCTTCTCACAGTATTAAAAAAGTCTACAGAAGAGAAGGACATGCTCCTCAAAAAGACCCAAGAAATGGCAGCATGAGAATGCAAGCTGCAAATTTCTGTGGATTCCCTGAAGAAGGAAATGGCACTGATGTGAGAGGAGACAGCACAAGAACACCAGCAGCAAGGTGCCATTGAAGAGGTAAAAGATTCCTTACAGAATGAGACAGCAGTGCTTCCAGGTGATCTGAAGGAGGAAAAGGCCATCAAGAAAAAAGATGAACTCCTGAGGGAAGCACAGGCGGAGGTGACACAAGAATGCCAGCTGTGAAGCATTGAGGTGAAGTAAGACAGCTGAAGACTGAGCTAGCATTGCTGCGAGGCACTGTAGCAGAGGAGGCACTCAGGGGAGTGGAGAGAAAAGTGCCATCAGCCCTGGAAATGGAGGAGCTGGGGAAGGATGAAGGGGTGGTGCCAGAGGCACTGAACCCTCCTGTATTGAAAACACACCCAGTGGTTGTAAAGAAAATAAAGACCCAGCAGCTGAGACTTGCCCAAGGAGAGGAGCAGCCCCCTCTCCAGGTCGTGGAGCACTCTATGCTCCACTCCCATACTCAGGCTGAGCTGGTGGATTTGGGCTCCTGGTTTAGGCAGAAGTCCTTGGAGTCAGTATCAGTTTGACTCCTGTGTCTGTAGGACTTACAGGTGGATGGAATTGTTCTGTCGGGATCAGAGATGGAAAGCTGGCTTCCCTGACAGTTCAGCCCGCCTTGGGCAGTGGTTACAAAGTGCACATCAGACCCCAGGGAATCACTCCCTCTTCAATTGGCTTATGGCTGCACTTCATGCTGTGTGGCCCAATCAGGGTGATCTACCATCCTCTCCTGCTAGATGACAGATGTATGCTGAGCTCCAACAGGTGTTATGAGAACTAGGCATAAGAAATGCCATCTATAGTCCAGAGAATAATGGCCCAGATGCAGAGACTTTCACTACTAGGATGAGAAATATTGTGCTTCAAACAGCCCCCACATCCCTCTTTGGGTCTCTAATGGCCATTCTTTCCCCTCACTTAGGGCAGCCCATAAGCGAGGTGACACGTACAGTAGCAGACTTAAGAAAGGCTGAAACAATGAGAATATGGAAATAAATAATGTCTGTTATTCACAAGAAGAATTTAAAGGGCCCCATGAAGGTTATGAGGACCCAGATGTGGGTTGATTTAATATGGGCAGGAGCAGATGGAAGGAAATTAGATGGGAAGTCAAATGGGATCTTACTAGAGCTATGGCAACAACTGAAACCAGAGCAGCAGTTCCAGCCATTAAGACCAAAGAGGCAGAGGTCAGAGACAGAGCCACAATTCTGGCCTGTGTGTCTGCAAAACTTTTTGCTGGAAAGACTGGAGAAAGAGGGTATTGTAAGGCCCACCCATGGTTCTTTTGGTTTACTCATTTGAGTAGAATTGGTTTGAGTACAGCTAAGATGACCACTTGGTGGCAATGGATCTCCTCAGGCTTGAGGGTTATTATAATTTATAATTTCTGTTATTTGCATATTGCATTATGTTGTTGTGGAGTTTGATTACAATGTTCCAGCTTCCTTGCACAGGGACCATTGCAGAGGACTGAGGGCACAGAGATTGAGAGGAGAGAATCCTGGAGGGGTGGAGTGTGGATAAAATGAAAGTTCCTGTGGCCAGGATTCTAACCTGACCCGGGTTGGCCAATTCACTACACACATGTGGGCAATACGTTGCTACTGACTCTATATAAAAAGTTCCACCCAGTGCTTTGGGTGACACGGTGGCATGGCTGCAAGGCTGCAGGAGAGCAGAGCAGAGGCTGGAGTGGTGGCAGCGCCAAGGACAGAGGCCCAGAGGAAGGCTGTTTGAAATGACTGTGCAGGCAGAGAGGCCCAGAGGACAGCTGTGTGGGATGACTGTGCAGGCAGAGAGGCCCAGAGGACGGCTGTGTGGGCAGAAGGGCCCAGAGGCAGAGATTGGCTTGCTGCATGCAGACTCGCTCTGAGTGAACAGGATTTTAGTGATTGATGTGCCATCGTGGAAATAAAGTAGGGTATAACCTTTTCACCCCAAGAACGTTCTACTGTCATTTCTTTGGTCACATTGACTCCATAGTGAACTTGCTGGGGGCTGAAACCCATTGGCAAGACAAAGATTCTCTACAGGAGTATGGAGTCAGAATTTCCAATAAAAGGGATTTTAAAGAACCATTCATTCATTCATTTAAAAGGTAGTTACTGAATAGGCAGAAAAGACAGGTTCCTTTTCCTCAGGATGCTTGGTGTCAAGTAGAGGAAAGGAATAAAGGGATATGGAAAAGAAGCTTCCCAATTTGATCAAATAAAAAGTTATTGTTATTAATTTCTATCCTTTTCCAAGTCAAATTCTAACTTTGATATACACTATTTGATTTAATGTAATTCAGTTAAATAAATACATCTTGAAGGCCTATCTGGATGAGTCCCTGAGGAAGAATAAGACAATGACTTAGATTTAGATTTCCCTGTGCACCCACTCAGGCCCCCGTCCCAGTGTTAATTCACATAAACAAAATTTAAAGAATTTAGGATGGCACAGACCCGATCATTAAATTCTCCAGGTTTTATTTAATCTTTTCCAGGTGCATTAACTTCCTTTTTCTATGATCCCACATAGTTTCTGTGATGGCTTAAAACATTTAATTGAACTGCCAGGATCCGTCTCTTGGCTAGGTTTGTAAGTGGAATTCCCCTTGTGCTATCCTCTATAACAGAATACTTAACAGCTGTCTGGCTTCTTGATGAACAATTGTGGAGATAAGCTGCATTTCTGTGAAATGTAAAGTATTGTTTATCCTTCCTGCTGGAACTGGCTGATAGTTTCAGTAGCTGCTTAAATTCTTGATGATTTCTCTTGAATGGATCCTTTTGTTTTGATGGCTCTCCTTATGTAAACCATCTTTATTTTCTTTGGAGAGTCTATTATAAGCAAAATCACTTGTTAATATTAGAATAATTTCTTATTCCAGTTGGAAGAGAACTAACTGCTGATGCTCTTCCTTTCTGGCATCTAAGTATTAGGAAAGAGTAAAGGCTTGCCACTGAATTGTCGACTTCATCTTTGGAAAGCTGTAAAACTTTGAACATTGCCACTGACTGGTGGGAATTCAGCATGCTCTTCAAAACACTTTATTACAGGGAATTTCCTGTGATTTCCTAAATTACAGTACGGGTTTTCCTCTTAAACCAATAACTAAAGATTTTTTGCTGAAGAATTTAACTACAAATCATAGCATTGCCTCAGTTTTGTTGTTGGATGATTCAATATTTAAGTTCTTTCTATATGAAATCAAACTCATACAAATTGTAATTTGTGAATAAAAGAAAGCAAATTAGAGAACACGAGTCAACACCCATAAGACTGTTGTTCTGGCAGTTTATGCTATCATCCCCCAAACCTGGCTTCTTGAAATTTTCACTTTCCAAACAATATCGAGTTTTTCTAAATGGGATGTAAAGAGGGTTCTACACCCAACTCTGATGTGGGGGTTTTCCCCATTACCAACAATTCTCAAACACCAGTTGGATGTCCTACAATTCAACTCAATTCTGACACTAACTGGAGATAGTGTCATATCCCACAGGTTAAAGGCCCAGTCCTATAAGACTGCCTCCCCCTGCTTCCTTCAGAGGCCAGTTGAAAGCCAAGCTTGTCACCTGTGCTTCTGACTGACTGGCTATTGATTAGTTTCCAATGACCCTGTAAGTCCGGGGAGAGGAAATCCTAGGGCAAAATACCTCTAAAACCAAAATTAGTCAAAGGAAGAAATAAAGTTTAAAACCTGTTTATTGCTTACAAACTTAAGTCCAGGGCTGTCTCTCTCTCCTGCTCCGGCAGAAGCAAGCAAGCAAGGACCTCCCTTGTAACCTCTCTGGTTCAGATAAGCCCTGGTGGCCCAGGTAATTACCCACTGATATGGAGATGAACTTCTCTCCACCCCTGAGGATATGCAAATGAACTAAATCCAGGCAAAATATTCTGCAAATAGTACAATTTTACCCATAGACCCCCTCCTTGGGTTTGATTAATTTGCTGGAGTGGCTCACAGAAACTAGAGAAATATTTTACTTACTAGATTTTGGGTTTATTATAAAAGAATATAATTCAGGAACAGTGAAATGGAAGAGGTGCTTTGGGCAAGGTATGTGGGAAGGAGCATGGAGCTTCCATACCCTCTCCAGAGGTGCCACCCTTCCAACACCTCCACATGTTCATCACTCAGAAGCGCTCTGAACTCCATCCTTTTAGGGTTTTATGGAGTCTTTACTACTTAGGCATGATTGATTAGATTTCTGGCTGTTTGTGATTGATTTAACCTCTAGCCTTCTTCCCTCCTGAGAAATCAGGAGGATGGGACTGAAAGTTCCAACCCTCTGTTCATGGTTGGCTCCCCTGGCAATCAGCCCCCACCCTTAGGGGTTTTCCAAGAATCACCATATTAACATGAATTCCAGCACTGTTGCATATGGCTTGTTATGAATAACAAAAGGCACATAAAAGATATTAACTTATATCTGTAAAAAATTTTCCATCCTCTCCTGGCTTTTATGAAGGAAGGATTTAAGGATTCCTTGGATTCACTAATAGGTTTTCGTTATGCTGATGGAAAGATAGGTGTAGAGGATTGGAAGAAGTTCAGAGAAGTTTAAATTTAGATACATAAGAAAATGCTCTGAAATTAAGTAATGATAAAATATCTTAGAGAAGAAAAGTTTGGAAGAGCTCATTTTTTATTTTGAAGGAGGAAGAGAAAGAAAAGGAGAGATGGTAAGCAGTTGCCATGAGATGTGGGCTTTAGGGAGAGAAATGAAAAGGATTTTTAGGAAGTTTTCATGTGTGTTTATACAATGTAACTTCTTTGCTGTCTCTTCATGAGACATTAGTAAGAATTTATCTTACTTTTCTAGGCTCTTGGAAGTTGGATATGTTCCTTCTCTCTGTGTCATTCTGCTAAGACTGGAATCAAGGTGGCATGATTTAATAAGGTTTTAATCAGGGTCCTCCTCTCTATTTGCTCAGGCTGCCACAACACAATATTACAGATTGGGTGGCTTAAACAGAAATTTATTTTCTCACAGTTCCAGAGACTAGAAGTCCAAGATCAAGGTGCTCACAGGGTTGGATTCCACTGAGGCCTTTTTTCTGACTTGCAGATGGCCATCCTCTTGCTGTATGTATATGCTCCTAGTGTCTCCCTGTAAATTCTAATCTCTTCCTGCAAAGATATCAGTCAGACTGGATTAGGGACACTAACAGCCTTGCTTTAATTTAATTGCCCCTTTTAAGGCCCCATCTCCAAATGCAGTCATTCTCTGAGGTACCAGGGGTTAGGGCTTCAACATATGAATTTCAGGGGAAGACAGTTCAGTCCATAGCATCATCCATGGAAGGAATATGTAGTTCATGGAAATCTAGGGCATACTGTGATCTATTAATCAATTCAGGATCATGGACTTTTAGAACCAGAAGAAATCTTAAACACTATTTAATCTCTCACTGTATTGATACGAAGTATAAAGCAGTGAAATTTATGAACTGCCGAAGTTACTTTGTTACCTCACTGTTTCTACCACTGGCATTTTGAATACTTACTTTATTCTTTACAGTTCAGCTGAGTTATTCTGAATTTCCATGGTTCCTCTTTCAGACTAATTCACATAGTTTGTTACTTTGTGCTGTCTCCCCAAGCATGAGTTCTTTCATTTTAACAGAATTTGAATATATTTACGTATATTTTTGTGTGTTTCACCAACTGAGGATTTTGGATAGAATCTTTAGAAATTTCTAGACAATCTAAGTCATACTCTAAAAAGTTTACTAAACTTTTGGATTGGGAACCAGACAGGAAAAAATGCTTCTTAGTGTTCAGATTATTTACTTTAGGGAGAATGCTTATCTCAGACTGTTTATTCCCATGGAGTGGGGGGGAGTTTTAACTTGATTTCATAGGAGGGAAAAATATGGGAGGCACCACTCTCTACCCCTTCATCTGAAGGAGGAAGTGACTGATCTAATCAGTGAGAGTAAGAAGAAACCAAGCATGTGTAATTTAGCTCTTTCTTTTCTCTCTGGCTTGCCCACAAAGATGGTTTATTGGTTTCTGTTTCAGCTTTCCATGAGGCAAGTACACATGATCTATGGTCTACTCTAAGGATCATTTCCCTCTTTCCTCACTATTATGGTCCAATAAGTGTTAGGAAGCAATTCAGAAGAAACGTGCCTGCTCTGCAGATGAAAATTCTCCCTTGGGAAACTTATTCTGAGGTCTAGATTTCAAGTAGAATACTAGCAAGCTGCTTGTGATCCGAAATTAGCTTGTTTTCCCTCAGCTCCATACTTACTAGGCATAAAATTAGTACTTTGATCTCCATGTCTCTAATTACTGTATACATACTGAATTTCTCCCTTAACTTATATATATGGGGAGAAAAATTAGTTATCACTCTTAAAATCAGAACAATTTAAAGAAAGCAAAACTTCTCTTTCAAAGCAAAACTTTGACAGCAAAATCTGTTTCTACTGAAAAAAGACATCAGTCTCAAGAGGCATTATGATTCCCAATCAGGGTAAATATAAAGGAAACCACATAGTAAAACTGATGAAAAAACAAAGAAAGGGAAATTCCAAAAAGCAGCTGGAGGGTGATAAAACCCAATACTCTCAAGGAAGCAACAATAAGACTGACACCTGACCTCAAAGCCAAAACAATGGGAGCCATAATTCAATGGAATGGCATCTTAATGATGAAAAACCTAGAGCATTACAGTCATTAAAAATACCCTTCTCAAATTGTTATGAAATACAGATACTTTCAGAGAGAATTTATTACCAGCAGACCTACACTAGAATAAAAAAGACTAATAAAATATATCAATCTTTGGTAAAATAGATCAAGAAAACAAAATGGGAGAAAGAGAGAGAGGGAAGGCACAACCAATATCAGAAATAAAACATCATTATAGATTATACAAGTAATAAAAAGATGCTAAGAAAACATTATAAACAACTTTCTACCAATAAATTCAACAAATAAGATGATACAAATACTTTGAATAACAGCTTCCCAAACTGACAGAATAAGTGATACAAGAACTAAAAAGTATATATATTAAGTAAATGAAATTTATCATTTAAGACCTTTCAACAAAGAAAAACCCAGGCTACATTGGTTTTATTAGTGACTTTTTCTAACCATTTAAATAAGAGATAATACAGTTTGCCCTTGAACAACATGGGTTTGAACTGTGTGAGTTCACTTATTTGTGGATTTTTTTTCCCAATAAATATATTGGAAAAAATTTTGAATATTTGAATCAATTTTGAAAAAATATTTTCTTTTCTCTAGCTTACTTTGTTGCAAAAATACAGTATAAAATATAATAACATACAAAATTCATGTTAATTGACTATTGTTATTGGTAAGGCTTCTACTCAACAGTAGGCTATTAGTAGTTAAGATTTTTGGGAGTCAAAAATTATACACGGGCTTTTGACTGCATGGGGTCTCAGCACCCCTAGCTCCTGAGTTGTTTAAGGGTCAACTGGTCTAATCTTATACAAACTTTACCAAAGAATAGAAAAAGAGGGAATTATTTTCACCTTTTTTCTTTATGAGGCTAGTTTGGCCTTGATTCAAAATATGACAAGGACATTAGAAGATAATTACAAATCAATCTCTTTCATGAACATAGAAGCAAAAATTCCAAAACAAAATGCTAGCAAATGGAATGCAATTATATTAGGAAGACTAATAAATCCTGACCAAGAAAGGTTTGTTCCTGGATTGTAAAATTAGCATAAAATTAAAGTCAATCTATGTAACTCATCAAATTAACACAATTAAGATAAACCATGATTATCTTAATATGAACAGAAAAAGCACTGGGTAAAATTCATGATTTAAAAATTCTCAGTAAAAGAAGTATAGAAAGAAACTTCCTTAAGGGTATCTACAAAACCCTACAGCTAACATTATACTTAGCAGTGAAACAGTGAGGGCCTTCCTCCGATGGTGACATATCCAGTAACACCATTCCTATTTATTATTTTACTGGAGGTCATGGCCAGTGTAACAAGGTATATATAAGGTATAAAAAAGGAATAAAGGTAAGAAGATTATAAATGGATAAGTAAATTGTCTTTATTCACATATTACATGATTATATGCACAAAAAAATCTAAAATAATATAGAAACAAACAGTTGGACTTGGTGACTTTAACAAGATAGTTGGATATAAGTTCAGAATTTAAATATCAATTACATTTCTATATGCTAGCAATGAACAATTAGAAAATGAAATTAAAAACAGAATTTTTGGTAACACAAAAAAAATGGAAAATGTATATAGGAATAAATATACATTTATACTTGACAAATGTGCAAGATGTCTGCACTGAAAACTACAAAGTATTACTGAAATAAATTAAAGAGGACCAAAAGAAAGAGGAATATGCTACATTCATGGCTTGGAGACTCAATATTGTCATCAATTCATCACAAATTGATCCATACATGCACTGAAATGCTATCAAAATCTGAGCAGAGTTTTTTTGTTTTTGGTGAAAAATGACAAAATGATTCCAACATTTATATGGAAATGCAAAGAACTAGAATTGCCAAGCCAGTCTGTACAAAGAAGTACATAAATGAACATTCATACCACCAGAAACCAATATATTTCAAGGCTATAGTACTAAGATAGGGGGTGGTATTGGCATAAGGAAAGTCAAAGCCAATTAGATTAGTGGAACAAAATAGAGAGCTCAGAAACAAAACTAAATATATGATCATCTGATTTATGACAGAATCTCCATTGAAACTCAGTAGAAAAGGGCAATCTTTTGAAAAAAACTATGCTCAATCAAGTGGATACCAATATGGGAAAAAAATAAATCACTATTACTATCTCTTACTATAACCCAAAATCAATTCCAGTAGTACTGTATAACTAAATATGGCAGGTTAAAAAAAACTTTAAAACAATAACAGGATAATATCTTCACGACTTTTGAATATGGAAAGATTTCTTAAATTGGATTACATTAAAATTATTCATTCTCTCAAGAAACCATTTGGAGGCCAAAAAGGCAACCTGAGTGTAGTACAAAATATTTACAATGCATATAACTAATGAGTTGCTTATTTGTCAACTATTAATAACTACTACAAATCAGTAAGAAAAATACACATACACACAGAACCCAGTATACAAATGAGCTGTGCATGCACCTAAAAAAAAGAATATATCCATCTGGTCAATAAATATGTGTTCACTTCATTATTAAGCAGGTAAAGCAGAATTAAAATCACAATGTGGTCTCACTGTATATACCAAAAATGGTCAAAATTAAGAAGACAAATGGTGTCAAATATTGGTGAGAAAGTGTAGTAATTATATCTCCCCTTTCTCCTTTGATGCTGGTGGGATATAAATTCCAACCATCACTTTGGGAAACTGCCAGTATCTTCTAAAGTGGAACATGCTCATTTCCTATGACCACATTTTCCCTGAACAGTTTTGGCTTAAGCATATATTCTCAGAATGCTTTTAGTTTAGTATTTGTCCTAGACTTTTTCCTTTTCATTTTTAAACAAAAATTTGTCATTAATAGTTGCACTAAACTAAGGCAGGAAAGGTTTGCTGGACTTCTACTTTATTCCTCCAGCTTTGGCTAGGATCTTCTCTAGTAGTGTGAGACACATCCAGTAAATAGAGTTCGCACTGTAACATATTATTAAATCTTAAAGGCAACCAGAGATAACACACTTTTCTTTCCCTAACTCTTCCCTGATGCCACATAACTAAAATTTCTCTTTGATGGATAGCATGCAGATTGCTCACCGATTTAAATATAAATAATCTGGAACACAAAAGTCTAGGGATAGCTATGTTTTTCCAGGCTTGAACTGCAGTGAAAGAAGTTCCTGACACTGCTGCCCCTGTTGACCATTTGTTATAATATCAGACAATCGTGTCAACAGCACTTACGCATTGACCTGAAAGGAGCATGAATCCAATAAGCTGTCAGATGGGATGGTTAGTGGGAAAGCTGAAAAACTACAGGTTAGATGTATTTCAAATAAGTGCAGAAAATAGAGTTTGAGCTGTCCTGTTAAAGGGTGAATTGAGAGAAGTCTAAATGTTTTACTATAGTAGCTTTACGTATTGTATGGCATAAATCTATAATAGTTCATTTATTTGTCATTATCTGGCAATGCTTTTTATTTCACAATAAATTATCTCTGGACCAACGAGCTCAAATAAGTGCAAGTGTATATTTAATAAAAAAATAAGTACTGCTTATTTTTTTCAAGGACGGTAATGATAAATGTATTATTTTCAAAAAATATTTATTGACATTAATGGCCCATCATGGGGCAAAGTATATCACTGACCGCATGAAAACCAGAAGACACAAATGGACAGAAGAAACATCCACATATACATTAAGGTAATAGCTATTTTAGGAAGACTGTAAGCAGCCACAAAGGGTGAACTAACATACCCCTCCATGAAGAACGCCTTTTCATTAAGATGAAATGACCATTGCAAATTAATTTTGTTCATTTTTTAGATTTCAGATTTTCTTGTGCAAACACAAAAAGTGAAGTGATAGTTCTCAGTGTTCACTCCATTAGCAGAACAAGAACTTTTCAGTTAAATTGTAATTTTATAGCAATGTCATTCATGCCTCAAATAGAAAATCACTTTAATAATGGCTGAATATTTTATTTCACTTCATGGAGTGAAAGCAAAGCTTTTACAATTCATTCTAGTAAAGGGAAGATGTATAATAAGATGGTGTATGTTACCACAGATTCAAATATTGAACACTAAAGATAATATTTTTGTGGTGATGATGCAAATACAAATTTTGGTTTTATTTGTATTTTACCACAATGTGCTATTCTACTGACATAGATAGAAGCTATATTTGTCTAAATTTACACACACATATATATCCTCTTTTTATTTGCTATCCACAATTCAACAACTGTTAGAAATATTTAAGCATTTGAAAATTATTTTGTTAATACACATAATGACCTACAATAGTATTAGCAAATGATCCTCTCTATTTTGGTTGAATTTTGTTAGAAACTATAGAAAATCTTAATGAAAATGTTTAAAAAAATTGAGCACAAAAAAACTGCAGCTTTTGAAACTTTCCTCAGTTTGAACTATTGAAAACCAAGCTTATAATCCAAAAGGCATTGAAATTTATCCCTGGAAGAGCAACCAGGGGTGGGGAAATTGAACAAATGATGAGAACTCAAATCACTGTATGAGATTTAATTTTGAAATTGTACTTTAAACCATATTGATTTGTTTGATAGAGTTTTAGCTTAAATTGTATATATTCATATTCTAATCAGAAATAAATGGAATTGAGAAGGCCTATGATTTTGCTGCAAATATATGTTGTAAAATGATTGAAAAAATTTTAAGTAGACTTGTAAATTTTGCTTATAAAAATATTTGCTGAAGAAAACTATTCTGAATAGGGACAAAAAGAGTATCTGTGGGAAATACGGGGCATAAATATTTACACATTTCAATGTGACAAAAACTGGAATTGAGAATATCCTTCACTGAGCAGACTTTACAAGGTACCTCAGAAAATGCAGAGAAAGCATCTGTATTAAAAATACATTCTATGAAGAAGACTTGGTTGGCAGTGTCAAACACCACGTTTACTTAGCATAAAATGCAACTTTGATGAAAATTTGCAAGCAGTTTTACAAAAAATATTAATAAGACCATATTAAAATATGTCATCCAAAAAAATGCTAGATGTGCTGAACCCTTACCTTAGACACATGAATATGTACCAAGCATAGTTATTCTGCTCTTAAAAAAAATTCTCTTCAGATTCTCAATTTTTTTCAGAATTCTACTTTTGTGTACATGGATATATATGTTAATATTTTAGGAGGGATTTTACTTTTGAAAGTCATTTTTGAATCAAAATATTTTTATAGGTCTACCAACTTATTAAACCAATTTGTTAGTCAATAAATCAATTTTAATTATTTTTAATATCACCCTTTATTCTTTTTTTTTTCACCTTTTACTCTTAAAAGTGTCCCAAACTGGATGACTAAAATATGTGGTCACTCTAACTGTGACCCAACAATTATTCATAGGAACAGACCCAGTCCAAATGTGTACACATGAGCAACATGACATGTGCAAGAACATTCACAGATTATTTTTAATAACCCTGAAAAGGAAACAAGCAGATACTCAAAATTGAACGGGTAAGTAGATTATGGTCTCACCCATGGCTGCACACTGGATCACCTAGAAGGCTGTCACATATTTCTAAGGATTCTTCTCTAAGTTTTTAGGAGACACTGCCAACTCGTTCCTTTGGACGTCACGAGATCTGAGGTCCACGCTTTCTTTCTGCTTTGTCCTCCTAGTCAAGACAGTAAGTAGTGCCAGACAGAAAGCAGAGTGTTAACTCAATTCGCTGAGCAATCACTGCTGTGATTTCCCTTCTCACCTTATCTGATCCTGCTATTGAGGATGCTGTTTTGCAATGAGATACCTGGCCAGGCCAGATTCCACTTCAGTTCTTTGAGGTCTGGGACGTGGCTTTTAGGATTTTGATGGCCCTATTCATTAGCTCAGGAAATAAAACGATTAGGAGAGGCTTGCAAGGTGGTACGTAAGAGTTTTTTCCTCAACAAATGATTTTTATTCTCTTTACCAGCTTTGAACATGAGTCCTTCCCTCACACTCCTGAGCAATGGTTAACCATCACAACAAAACCGTCAGTTATTTTACTAGCAAAAATGGGTCTACGAGAGAATAACGGAAGACAGCAATACGACATGAGCAAAGAGCACACGCAAAGAGAGAGGGGGTTGGGCGGGCTTTTATAAGCAAAAATTCCATTGGAGGAAACTGTAGTGGCTAGTGGTTTCTCACTGGCTGAGTTCTAACGGTCTCTCATTGGCCGGGCTGTTGCCAGGACAGGAGAAATGTCTTCCTAAGGGGAGAAGGCAGTGGGTGATCTCTCACAAGGCCGCCGTCTTCTGGTTGGTCAGCCATGACTATGAGTGGTGCTGTGACTATGTGGACGCGAGGGCGCCCCCTGCTGACCTCCCGGCTCCACTTTAAGTGGGGTTTCCTTTATTAATTTTCACATAACAAAACCAGCCCGTCTGAGCAGAGAGGGAGGATATTTCCAGACTGGCTCAGGGACAGGTGAGGAGGCGTGCCAGGGGGCCGCTGTCTTTCTCCCGCGGAGATGTGCGCGCAGTGGCGCTGCTGCTCTCCCAGACGTCCATCCGTGAGTACCCTTGTTCGTTTCCTAGAATTACATCACGTAAACTGAAGAACGTCTTAGTGGTGCCTCACCATCCCTTCGGATGTGGAGGTGGTTTGCCGGGGCGGTGGCCACCGTGGCCTATCAGAAACTGGGAGCGCCCCAGCCGCTTCCAGCCGGTGGCTCCGGGTCGGCGCGCCGGGTGGGGACGGGCAGAGGTGACGGAGCGGACGCGCTGGTGGCAGGGCGGCCCCCTCGCAGGCGCGTAAGCGTGTTCAGCACACTCCTGCCTAACACCCTGAATCGATCTCATTTTATGCCGCACAATTCTGAGGTAAAAGGTACTTTAAGACTGTCTTTTTGTGAGAAATAGTATAGTACTGTAGCAGTTGGCAAAAAAAACAAAACAAAACACCTCACCGTTTGAAATACTTCCCTTACAGTATTGCTGTTATATGGTCTTTAATTCTGCAATTGGTGCTGAAGAATAAAATGAGTACGTTAATTATGGAAGTTGTGAGGCGTTGTGCTGAGTTTATGCCTGACTTAAAGCCTACTTTTGTCCACCTGAGGTCGGATCCCGAGTTTCTGTGTAGAATTATCAAGGGTTCAGTAGATGGCGCTGCCATACCGTTTTTTTGGTCATTTTAGAATTGTTGCTTTTGAGGACTCTTGCAGAAACGGGTGATACCAGGGACGTACGTTCTAGGAGTCTAAGCCTCATTTTTTCCCAACCCTTTAAGATTCTGTGACTTGGTAAATAGAGATTGTAAAGCATCCATTCCTTGGGCGTTTGTCTGTGTACATCTCATCTGAGAGTCTGAAGGTGTTCTAATACATGTAGACGGGTAGCCCTCATATATTCTTTACTTTTTTGTGAACACATAAAACAACACAGTCCACAGAGAAGTCGCGTTACTCTGCAAATGGCATTTTTACTCCCAGAAAACTGCCTTTCGATTTTAAAAAAAATCACCGGGCCTGTCAGAAATAAACTCTATGTGATGAGTGAATGATATGACAAGTTGGCTGGCTGCAGCATCTTTCCTGCCAGACCTAAGCACATCCCTGGAGCTGGCTAATAGGCATTCTCTTGTTCGATTTTTTTCTGATTTATTTTTAAATATTTCAGGGATAGAAAATAGGATAGATAATAATACAACAAACATATATACACTTATATTCAGTTTAAGAAAGAAAACATAATGGGTACACGTGAACATCCTGTGCATTATTCCCACTAGCATTCCCTTCCCTCCTCCCTAGTATTTAGAGATCATTTTTTTCATTTATGACTTCGTTATGATCACACTGTTCTTTTGCAAGCTGCTTTTTCTCATTCAACATTATGTTTTGGAAAACTGTCCAAGTTGACATATATTTTATTCATTTTCACATTTGCAACTGAGTGAACTCTCCCCACTTTGTTTAAACTGTTCTTCTGTGGATGCATATTTATATTGCTTGCTGTTACAGACAACATGCATTCTTATGTGTGAAGTATTCCTATAAGCCTATATATTTTGTGAACCTTAAATATTTCATAACAACAAAACATAAAAAATTTATCTATAATCATTGCAGCCAGGTTAGTTTCACATTCCCTCCTTAAATGTAGTTTGTATTATTTCTGATAGGAGTAAAAGATTTAAAAATATTAGGAGGCAATAGTAGACTGGGAGTTAAAAAGCCATTTAGAGGGCAATTCAACCTTTCTGAATTTGTTTCCTAAATACCTAGGAGTGACGGTAGGGTTGTAGGGCGTATTCCACTTTACTTCAAAATGCCTAATAGCTCCTTAAAGTAGTGGCAGCAATTCCTATTCCTACTGTGTTGGGGAACTCCAGTTGCTCTTCATCCTCCTAATACTGTCAGTCTCCTTGTTTTGCTCTTAACATTTTCTTATTGAAAATTTCAAAAGTATACAGAAATAGAAAGAATGGAATAATTCATGTTACTGTCATTCAATTTTAACAATTAGCAATACGTGGTTTGTCTTGCATCATATGTACCCATCCACCTACATTCACACTCCTTCTCCCCCAGAGTATTTGAAGCAAATGTTATCATTCCAGGATATTACTCTAAAAGATAAGGCTTCTTTCTTTTAAACATAACTCCGATAGCATGATCACACTTAAAAATAATCAACGGTCATTCCTTAATTACATAAAATTAAGGTTCAGGTTTTCACAGTTGTCTCATAACATTGTTATTGGTTGTTTGATTCATGATTCAAAGTAAGATGCATAAATTATGATTGTTGATGTCTGTTAACCTATGGATTCCTTCTCCTGTATTTATTTCCCTCCCTTGGTATTTATTATTAAAAAAATGGGTTTGTTAATCCTAGAGTTTCTCACATTCTGCATTTTGCTGATTGTGTCCCAGATTGTTTGATGTGTTCCTCTGTCTCTGTGTTTTCTGAAAACTGGTGTCAGATCTTGATCAGATTTGTGTTCAAATTTTCTGCTGCCATAGTTCACAAATTGCTCCTGTACATCCTTTCAGGATCTTTTTCCAGTCAAGGAATTGGGTTTTCCTGCAAAGATTAAGGTCACTTTAAAAACAACGAGAGGCGACATTCCCAGTATGTATTCTACATGATTTTTCACTTCCCCCTTTACCTAAAATTGATGACAATCTTGGGAGTCATTAGATCGAAACATTTACTGCATCAAAATAATAATTTCTAAGTCAAAACCAGCTCTTTATGTACTTTGGATCATGCAGGTCCCTGCTCCTTCTTCAACTGGTAATCTAATTTTATTTTTCATCCATCCAGTAACCAAAGGACTGGAGTCAAGAAAACTTAAAAATTCCCCTTTATTTTTCTATTTAATTACTAAAAAATAAACCAGATATCCTTCCATATTTCCAGGCTATTTGACTGACTTAAGAGAAAATAAACAAGTAGAGTGAAATTGCTCCCCACAAAATCAGAGAAAAGTAAATTTGATGTTTTCTCACACCATTCTTGGTCTCTAAAACTAACTGTCTTAATGAGTAGTGTGTTACAGGGGAAAAAAAATGAGGTCTGTAATATTTTTGAAATTTAATTTCTTATTTATCCCTTTTTCTCTTTAAATTCTGGGTGGAGGAATGAAACCTGAGAAACCAAATGAAATGAAAAGGAGGAAAGGGGAGCCTTCCAGTTTAATTTGATACAAAGATCATAAACCTAGAGTGGAATCTGGCATTTGCCTGCTTAGTCTAAGTATCTGTGGGATTTCAAATTATCACAGCAAACAAATTGAGAGGGGGCAAAGCTCTCTATTATGTTTCTAAGCCTTGGGTTTGCATTTCAGGAATAATAACACACATGTACTACAAATTGCCTTTATAAAGACAAGCACTGTTGAGTAGAGGAGGTGTGTGTTAATATAGCATCCTCCTTGTTTTTGCTGTTACGGAAAGTTTTCCTATATGAAAATACATTTTTTAGGGGTGGGGAGCATTGTCATTGCTTGTCATAGTCTTTTAAAATAATCATTTTGATTGAATTATTTTTGTTTAAATTGAGTTCAGTGAAGTGTCCTTTGAAAACAAAATCTAAATATTGATCATTAAATAATTAAATAGTTGCTTTATTAAAGTAAAGTGGTTTTTACTTTGAGAATGATGAGTGAGGACACAAAAGTTACTAACTTTTTTTATGATTAAATGTTAGACTTCCTAAAGCTATAAGAGCTTAATTATCAAAGAGCTTCACTGATGGTTGTTATGAACCATCCTTGAACACAAAGGGTTCACTAGCAGGGAAGCAATCCCTATTACACACAACTGTTGAATGTGGGGAAGTAAGACAAAGGACACACTTATGGAATGGACCCATTTCCAGCAGGCAAAGGGGAAAGGTGAATTGGATGTGCCAAATGACACACATCGTGTTAGAACTTAGAGGGACCCTAGACTCATTTCTTGATGGGAATACTGGGGTGTAGAGGGGAAAACCGACCAGTTCAATATCCCATATCTCATTGGAGGCAGAGCATGGAGTGGAACCAAACAATCCTAATTCTGAGATCCTTTTCAATACATTTTGATGACTTACTAAGCATCAAGGACAGCAGGTAAAACTTGTTAAAAATAGACAGTGGTGGTTCTAAATGAATGCTATGTATGTTTATGGCCATAGATCAGAATACAGATTTCAGATACAAGCCTGTATTAAAATAATGTTTTTTTTTCATGCCTTTTCAATTACATACTTCAAGATTAACAGCAGCTTCACCAGAACCATCTTTTAGAATGGTGAAAATATTCAAATACACAAATACATTACAATGCAAATTCTTTCATTTTGGGTGTTAGCCACCAGAGGGTGACACACACTCTCTCTTTCTCCATGCTGGATGAACGTTATCTGATGCGATATTGGGATAACTTAGTCTCCTTTCTGTGTTACCTCCTGTCCTCATCTGTACGGGCTGTGTCAGAGCATCCCCTCTGGTCTCCTGGTTTCTAGCCTTCCATGGTGCTGGCAGAGAGGTATTTGTGACTGCATAGCTTTCCTCTTTAAAATCCTTCAAGGACATAGTCTCTTCTGGATTCCATGACGTATTGTATATGCCTTTATTTTAGCCACTTGTCACATGGAACTGCAGTTTCTTATTTATGTGCCTACCTTCCATGTGAGCATATGAACTCTCTAGGATGAGACCTTGTCTCAATTTTTTTTTGTGGTAGTCTAGCTTGATGCACAGTGTGTTGTTAGCTGATTAAATGAGTAACCAGTCATAGCTGAGAAACTATCATTCCTGTTAATTTTGACACACATGTACGAGTTCACTTGTTCTCTTTGCTCTGCCTTGGAATCACACATTATTAGACTAAGGAGTAGTCTAATTTGTTGCATCAGCTGGGGCATCCCTTTATATATTCACTTGAAGAGGGCTCTGGAGTTAGTCATTGTTTTAAACATACATTTACATATTTAAAAAATTGAGTGCCTTTATGGGGATTACTAGACAACTAAGAGCAAGATTAGGGCTAGAGAGTGAGAAGTGTGAGGGGTTTTGGTGCCTGGAGAACAAGAGGGTACAACCAGGTGTCCCCAGAAACTTCCAGTGAAACACTTCAATCTCACAACCAAGGCAGTGCAGGGCTTGGCTGCATGGTAGCATTCTTTCATTGACCCATTTTTGGCACATTGCTCTATTTTGCTAACCATTGAACAAAACAATTACAATAAATGGTTGATTTAAAAAGTTCTAGTTCTTTTTCACCTGGAAACACATGCACATGATAAAAAGAAACTCAAGTAGTACAAAAGAATAAAATAAAACTTGTCTTAAACATGGCAAGCAAAAATCTCTGGTTTTATTTTGTCTACTTTATCTTTCTTAGTTTTCTTTTTCCTCATTTGAAAACTCTCCTGTCCCCAAAGTTTGAAAGGATTGGTCTACAATTATCATAGTTTTAAAAATTTACTAATCAGAATTTTAAAGAGGTCATACCTAAAATGTGGTTAGATATTCATTCATGTATCTACATAACCTTCTCAACTCTGCATGTGCAAAGCGCATCAATACACTTACCAAAATCAGCAGTAAGCTGCTGGTGTATGAGTGTACTAGAAAAAGTGTGGCAGGTGATTCAGATGTCTGATATTTGCACCAGTTAGTTGCAAAATGAAAGATGAGTTGAAACTCTCAGAATGGTTTGTCTGAGCTTCTCTTTTTCACCTTGCTGGCAAATGATGTTCAGGGGAAAAAGAGTCTGGGCCTTGAACAAAATGGTTATTCTGTTTTGTCTAGACCTGGATACTGCAAGATTGCCATGAGTTTAGAAGAAAAGGTGAAAGTTACTTGCCAAATCTAAGTAAGTCTTGGTTGTATAAGATTTTGAGACACAAATATTTTCATGGAATGTTGGTACTTCAAAGATATGAGGCAACTTTTATATTTTACATTTATATATTTTGGACTTCAGTGAATCTGATTATTTAATATTCACCCTATTTTGAAAATAGAAGTTTTTAAAGAGTACTGACATTTAAAGATTTCTTAATGTGGTCCCTAATTTCATTATTTTTAAAAAGCTGTGGAAATGGAAGAAAGATTCCAAATTGGAGACATACTAAAGCTTTGGGGGAAAAAATACAGTGTTTCAAAAAAATGTGGAAAAATACATTGAAGGAAATATTTTAATGCACAAATGAAGAGAACCTAGTGCCTAAGGGGAGTTTATGACAATTTGAGGCTTCATGTCAGGTTGACCTGAACAGTGGTTATCCAAGATGGAAATGCTTAGCGTGCATCTCTGCACAGAAAGGTGTTCAGTAAATGCTGTTGGTGATGAAAAGTTTATTATGGATTAAAAGGGAGTTTTATGAATGAAGAAAAATAAAATTATAGGGCAACATGTCCAAATGTCTTACGATGACTTTAGAATATATTTTGATATATCATTAATTGAATAAAATATTTTCTTAAAATGCATAATAAGAATTTGTGGCGGTGATCTGAGCAAATTAGTTAATTCTGGCCTAAAATATTTGAGATAGAAATAAAAATTTATCTTAGTTAACATTTTATTTTATGTATGGGATTATTTTATTTTTATTTTTATTTTATTTTATCTGATTCACATCCTGGTAAAAGCATATGTTTTAGGTCATTATTCAGACTTACTACTGAGTATTTACTATGATTTCTGAATGCTCACATGTTGAATATTCTTGAAGAAACAACTCCAAACTGGATGCTTACATTGGGATTCCTTTCTTATGGAGAGCATCTCTTTTGTTCTAATATTTACATGAAGATAACACCTTGCTGTGTTTCCATTTTAAGTGAGCAGAATTTGTTGTAGGAGAGACCAGAATGAGAAAAACAATTTAAAAAGCTTACCTCCCTTGTTTTAGAACTTTGCCCTGGATTTCCTTTTGTGGACCAAGTCCAGCTGGCCAACCTCTCTTGCCCTGTTTTGCCTCCTGCAATTTTGTGTGGGATGAAGAAACAGACAAGACAGTTGACAGAGAGCTGGATTGAAGTTGGTGCCAGAGTGAAGCAGGACAGTCCTCTCTTGCCAGGGAAGTTGCCTTTTACTCACCACAGGACATGGAGCTTCATCCCACACAGGTTTGCTTGAGTTCTTACAGACGTCAGAAGAATTCTTTTCCTTTGGGGCTCCTGCTCATTTGTGTTATTTCCAGATCTCTCGACTTAGCATTAGACATGCTCCCAGCAACAAGCTGGACAAAACACATGACAGAGTTCACTGTTCCACGTTGTGGTGCTGCAGTCACAGAGCTCATGTCTGCGAGGGAGGAAAGCCTGCCCACTGGTAGGTGTCGATTCCATTGCGATGTGCAGGATGTCACAGAAATGGTCCTATCCAACAGATGTGGCTCTCCTCTCATTACACAGAAAGAAGCAAGTCTCAGGAAACCAGCAGAGACGCGAAGAGATAGAGGGGGAGGAGGAACATTAAATAGGAGGAACTCAAAATATACTTGTTTCTGTTTTTTGCACAGTAGAACTTGTAAAGCGCAAATAGGAGAAAAGGGGGTAAGAAAGCAGAGGACTCATGCTTCTAATGTCAAAGAGCAGTCCTAGCAGAGGTGAAGCCGGGAAGTGGGTCAGTAATTTTGCTTGCATTTTAATTACTTAATAAATTTAAAAAGTATTTCTTGAGTGACCTCTTTTTGTTGCCAGTTTTCTAGGAGCTAGTACTGCAGTAGTCAAAGACCACGTCTCTGCCATCATGGAGTTTGTATCCATATATGCCTACATGTTATTTATATATATATCTGAGTGACCAGTTAAACAAATGAATAGACTATGTAAGTTCAGTTAGTGATAGGTGCTGTGAAATAAAATAAAGCAGGGTCAGGGAATGTGTGTGCTTTAGATATGCGGTCAGGGAAGGCTTCTAGGAAGAGGTGACATCTGAACAGAGAATGAGGAGTGAATAAGTCATGTGTGCTTTATCGATAAAAATGGGGGGTGCTTTTCTTTTTCCTCCAGCCAGAATGCAGGTTGTGCCCAAAGTGGGGACCACAGCCTTACTTCTCCAACCACAGAGGGACCATGAAAGTAGAGATCATACTTCAGGCACATTGTGGGGACCAGTGTCAGAACTGTGGCTGGTCTGGGAGTGCTGGATCTGATGAGGAGTGAAGGGATAACAATGCTTTCAGTTCCCAGAGAGCTGTGGCCCAGGCTACAACCTGGGCTGTAATATAAAAGGCATAGTTGGCTCTGAAAGTACAGGGTTTGAATCCCAGCACTGCTACTCATCAGCTGGGTAACTGGGCAGGTCATATAACTTGTCTGTGCATCTGTTTCTTTATATGGAGAATGGAGTTAATAAAGGTCCCTCCATCCCTCGGTCATTGTTAGGATTAACTGAGCTAATATATTATGTAGGGTCCTTAGGACAGTGCCTGGCACATGATAAAGTCTGTGTAAAAGTTGGCTGTAACCTATCACCCTCCTAAGGGACTTAGTACTCTCCCTGCTTTTCCCACACCTCTACTCAAAAGGTTGGTTAAGTACCACCTGCAATAAGGGCATTATTCTTCCCTGTTGAAACCAGTGTTTTCAGGAGGCCTACTTTGGGCCCCTGCAGCTTTCCTTATGGAGTCTAAACACAAAAGGGCTGATTGTTTTCATGTCCCAGACAGTATGATATCCTAAGGGCAGATGCCATGACTTCTGGCAGCCTTTCCTGACTTCTGGAGAGGGTTTCTTCCATAGGGATAGACACAACTTTCTGGTCTCTTTCTACCTAGAGCTGAAGAAAAAAAAATCACACATTTAATCTTTCTTTATTTCTTTTTTCTCTTTAATTATTTATTTATTTTTTAATCTCATATAGGGAACTGTACTCAATAGCATGTAGGAAATGACAAAATAAATAGAAAACATGGTGATCATTCAAAAATGCCCATCTGGTTATATATCACTTCTCTGCTTAAGACATCTTAATATTACAAGTGGCCCTTTGCCTACTGGATAAAATGTAGACTCTGGCTTGAGGACTTTCATGCTATGTCTCTTCTTACTTTTCCACCCTCATTGATCTACACTCCATAGGCCTTCCTGGAAAATGTTTCAGTCTTGGCATCTAGCCAAGCTCTTTCTGGCCTCTACTTCTGCTGTATGCTGTTCCTCAGCTTGGAGCAGTGCCCTCTGCCCGCTAGCCCCTGCTGTCCTTTACTTGACTAACTCTAGTTCATCCTAAAAGTCTCCATTTGCTCATTCCTTCTTTGGGAGGCCCTCTAGGGTCATCCAAGCCTGGTAAAGACTCCTCCTAGACTGCCTTATATATTGTCCCTTTCTCCATCACTGCCAGTGTTAGATTGTCATTCAGAGAAATCTGGGTGCCTCATCACAGGTTCCTCTTCTCTTTGCTCTCTCAGCAACAATCAGAGTAGTAACTGATGAGTTTATTGTCTGAAGGCGTTTTCTTTGCTTTCTATTAGTTTGCAATCGGTTTGATGGCAGTACTGAAATTATACTGAACATATATAGAATTGCAAAGCCAGCAGTTCATTAAGTCCCTCCAGTGAGGAGATTTCTGGGAAGATTTTGCCCAATTTTAGCTAGACCACGGAGGACAAAGCAGAGAGTGCTGAAAGATGTGGCTGTAGAAGGAAGCAGGATCTAATCATGAAGGCCTTTGTAAGCAAGAGTTTGGATGTCCTTGGAGCAAAATAGGTAATAAGGAAGCATTTTAAGCAAGAGACATGGGCTATCCTTAAAGCTAACCACAACAAAACAATTCCACACATCTTATCTGCAGAGTTCAGCCCTTCCAGCTCCTTTTTCCCTACAAGGTATTGGGAAGACTGTGTTTTCAGGCTTCCTCAGCTGGTCATTCCCAGCTCTTCCCCTTAGGGCTCTGTGGCTTTCTGCAAGTGAGGTCAGTCTTGCAAATGTCAGTGGCATCATATGGGTACCAGGAGTAACAACAGAGCCTATGTACAGGGATATGGGAAGATTAGAGGAGATCATTTGAGTACTGAGCTCAGTGATTGGAGCAGAATGTAAAACTAACTTACAACGATAGTAGTAGTAGTAGTAATAGTGGAAGTAGTAATGGTACAGAAACTTTTAACACAATAGCATAAAGGCGCTGCTCACTGGATTGTTACTCTGAGAGCTGTGAGGATGCCTTTTTTCTTGCAGATGCAATTTCTTGAAGGCAGATCCCTGTGAAATCTGATTCCCTCTGCCCCTCCTTTACTTGCTCAGGATTGTCACCCCTTTCAGCAGGGAACTCATAGAGTTGAAGGGCCTACTCCACCAGAACAGGAAGTGGGATCTGGAGGGGAGGAGGAGAAAGGACAGAGGGATCTGGGTGAGGGCAAGAGGACACTGGAAATCTAAGGAGAAAGAGGCTTTTCTTTGACAGGCAGGGGTTGGCTATGTTCCCCCACAACACACAGCACAAAACACACCCACACCCACACACACCAGCTGGGGAAGGGGGAGCTTGAGGGAAAGGGTATGAAAAGGTATTCTCAGAGCTCCCACCTCTCTTGTGGAGTATGTAATAGGATAAAATGCACTTTAAATTGGACTCAAAGACCAATTTAATCATTTCCTGTTTCCCATTTGAGTGTGAGCTTCTGGGCTTGGGTTACACCTTTCCCTTCTTCTTTCCAGCACTACAGGGGTGTAGTGCTAGGAATGTTATTGTCACTGCTGTAATTATTTAAATGTGAATTATCAAACGTGAATCCATTGACGTCTATGGGAGATCTGGATTTCCTTGGATGATCAAAGTTTTGATACACAAGGTGTGAAAAACGGAGATCAACTTGGGGTCAACCTTCCCTGCAAATGTGTTTTTATATTTGAAATCAACCTTATCTAGATAACTGTTAGAAAAGGCAATCATTGTTATGTATTAGGTCACATGCCCCCAGAGCTCTAGGTTCCATCAAGTCTCCCTCCCCATTCCTTATATTCTCTTAAAAAGCCATCAATCTCTTACTTCTGCTATTTAGATTTGAATCCTTTTTAAAAGACATTGGTATAGAGGAAGATCATTGAAACTATTTCAGCTTTTTTTTTTTTTCCTTAGAAAGGAGGGAACAAAGTGATTTAGCTTCCTGTCCACTTTAGCTTGTCAGGATTGTGTGGAATGCTGGCTTGGTACCATTCAAAATCTGCTGCACATACTAAGGGCAAATTTGGAGTCACTAGACTAGAGTAGCAACTGGCTCTGCACTCAGCTTTCAGAAACAACTCTGTCTTCTTCCCAAATTTAGAGCAAACAATTTCCAAACTCTTGAGATGAGCTATGAATGGGACAGGAAATTAAATAGAAACCAGGGCAAGGCATAGTCTGAAATGGGGCACATTGAGGAGGGCAAAGAGGAATGCAGGCCTTTGCCAGGATGAAGGCTTTGCCAGGATTCCTGGAGTTTCAGCAATGTTCGGGGGGCAATGGTGTCAGGATTTTTTTTTAAAAATAGAGGGTTTTAGCAACCAAAAAACCCCAAGAATATATGCTTTTTAAGAATGAGCACTGAATTCCATGTGACTTGGGTAAATTGATCTGTTCCCATTACTCAGATTGGTTTAATTTTCAATATTGATCTTAAAGGCTGAAGAATTTGTATGGATGATTCAGTGATAAAAAGCTTTACTGAAGACCCAGTGATTGCTATGAAAAATAAAGTGGATCCCAGAGAGCTGTATCAGCCTGTCTTGCCTGAGGGTTTCAGCCCCAGGCAAGTTCATCCTGGATTCGGTGAGACCAAAAAATGACAATGGAATATTTGGGGGTAAAAAGGGGCTTATGCTAAGCTTTATTCTCACAGCGGTAGGTCGAGCACTAGAATCCCATCTGCTTCTGCTTTCATCTCTGCCTCCAGCTCAGCCTCTGCCCCAGGCTCTGTCTCTGCCCCAGGCTTGGCCCTCGCCTCCAGTCTCTGCTCTCCTCTCTTCTGCTTTCTTGCTGTCTTCTCTAGACTCTGCTCTTAGCCCTGGGGGATTCTTTTTCTATCAACACAGGCAGTAATGGCTTATCTAAGCCAATGGGTATACAAGTATTCACCTGCACAGTAGGCTAAGTATTATATCACTTCACATATACAATGGGTGAGATTAGGATTAGGTGAGGATCCTGAGCATGGAACTTCCATTTTCCCTACATAGACAAAGCTGACTTTCCTATAATAGCTCCTGGAAATCCGTGAGACTTAGAAGATAGAGGAAATTAAGCTCTTGTTAAAGTATTTGCAGAGAAAGCATCTACTAGTGCAGAGGCAACCTGGAAATGCAACACCCAGACTGTTCTCGAGTAAGAGATAACTTCTGGTTTAATGCCTATGTAATAAACTGGAATGCACAGAAACAATGATGCCTGTTACTTTCCTATATAGGATTTAATATGCTGCAGCAGCATTTGAACCAATGACTCATGGTATTAAAGAATGGTTCATTTCCAACCCACCTGAACTAAATAAATGCACCCCACTATAGCAGAGACTGTTAGTTGCCTCCTTATGTCTATCCTCCTCTTTTTTCATAGTGATGAATTACTGGCTGAGCTCAAGACCTTGTAGTTAGGTATGGCCATGTGACTAATACCGGCCAGTGGTTTATGCATGGAAGTGAAGTGTACAACATCCCCCCTTGTAACCTCCTGGTTTTTCCCTGAAAGGGCAAGGACATGACCTTTTTTTGCCCTCTGTTCTGCAAGCAGTATGCAGACATGATTGAGCAACCAACTTAAACCATGAGACAGAAATTGTTTTGAGGATTGCAGAGCACAAGAAAGAATAATTTGACCCTTGATGGTTGTGTGGCCTCTATTCCAGCTTAGGAATGCCTTCCCAGACTTCTGTGTGAGAGAGAAATAACCTACTAGCTTTTTAAAGCTATAGATTTTTGGGTCTCTTACATCAGTCAAACCCAGATCCTAATGTATGTAATCCACATCTTAGGTTTAGAATAGATGCAAACTGTGGTTATTCCCTTGGCTCAAGAGAAGACAGTGTTGCCTCTTACTTTTCTTTGAAATACATATTCCGTGTGTATTCTTACAGGAATTTCAGCACAAATAGTAGATTTTAATGTTATACTATTTCAGTGTTATTTCAGTTCTGAACTATCTAGGCAGCCAGTCACTAATAGTAAGCAATGTTTCTGTTCCTCTATGATGAATTAGATGACCCTGTGCATGCATGTCCAGTTGTTTGACAAGTCTATGTTCTCAACTAGAGTGACTCTTGTATTGAATGGCTACAACAAATAGTGCATCACATGCAAAGAAAGTGCTGTTTTATGCTGGCAACTAATTTAGTTGGTTGAAGGAATTTCTAGGAGGAAAAGATAGATTGATGATTAAGCAAGGTTTGAAAATTTTTTCTAAACTTTCTTAAATTTTTATTTTATAACTCAGCCTATGGTAGTATAGGCAAGTAAGGATAATGGTCATCTATCAGAGGATGTTCCATTCAGAAGTTTAACTTTATGTGGACCTTTAGAAAAATAACTAAGATTTCTCAAGCATTCACATGCCCAGAATAATGTGAGGAGCTTTCCATGCATTATCACATGCAGTCCTCACAACATGAGGTGGTAATACTGCTTGTTATTATCTCCATTTTGTATATGAGAAAACTGACACTTAAAGAGGCTAGGGATTTGGCAAAGTTTGCACATCTGAGGTGGCAAAGTCAGGAATTGAATCCTGGTCTGACTCTGACACCTAACTCTTAACCCAACACTATACTGCATATTTACACAAGTGCTTAAAACTAATGGGCTTTTTGTGGTGTACCTAATAGCTGCTTCTTCTGGCTCAGCTATCATTATACTATTTTTCATCAAGCACATTTAAGTTTCTTGTTGTTGATACAAAGAAGTTCACAGGTAAGAAACTTGGAAAAAATTCTAATATAAAATGATTACATCAATGTTGTCAACAGCATAGAAATACTTGACTTTGGTTTGTATCTGACAGTGGGGGATAGTTGGTAGCAACGAAAAGGAGATTTTAATAGCAATAGCCTCATCATATGAGGCTCATCATATGAGATGTATAAATGACATCATAATATACAATTAATTAATTTTTTCTAAATACATATATTAAACAGTTAATATTGGTCTTTAAACTTTTGAAAAGAAAACTCAGCTGGGTAAATTTGAAGATCTAATTGTCTTTATTCAATGATATATGAATTAGGCAGCATTCCATCTAGCAAGTAGAAAGGAACTTGGAGAAGCTGTACAAAGTGGAAGGATTTTATAGGCAGAAGGGGCAAGGACAAGGGAAGTCCTAAACAAAAGAAAGGATTATTTCAAGCAAGGTTATCTTTTGGGAAAGGCATGGTGGAAACTGGTGTGTCTCTCATGCAGATCACCTTAGTGTTATCAGGACATTCCAGGCTGATTGATTTAAAATTCCACTTTTGGGAGAGGCTGAAACTGTAAGTAGATTAGGTATTATGTCTTGGTTTGCTGGCATGAGGCTTAGCAGAAGTGACTCCATTTCGGGCCTGTTGTTTCTTTTTTAACTATTTCTGTGCTCTTTCTATTGATGAGAATACCTTCAGAACTCTCATTTAAAAAGACCCTTAGTGACTATGCTAATCCAGTGTTCTTTTGGGTGAAATATTGACCTTACATATTGACATATAACAACGTCATTCAGAAGCAAAACTAGTGAATAAAGTTGAGCGTATAAACTAGAGAATTCTATTTTATTCCTTAAATGAGATACAGGTGTAAAATAATGAGCCTAATTTTCTTATGGGTGAGTGGCTTTTAGGGCACAGTTCCAAAAATGTTTTAAGTATGACAGTAACATTGGAATAATTTACAGTTTTTTGATAAATACTTTAAAGACTCAGTGAGATACAACTAACTTCTAGGATGCCTATTTTAAAAAAGTAACAAAATGCAGAAAACATTTCATTTCATCCAAAGGAACTGGAGATGTTAACAGCTTCCTCCCTAGCTAAAATTCTTCCAGCAACAAAATTGCTTATCTATTTGGTCCCCAGTTGGCTACTGAATAACTGGTGGATTCCTGCCCTTTCTCCACTTACCTATTTTAGACTTAAAAAAGAAAAAATTTTAGCCTTCCTCACAGAAAGGCTGAGTCCTAAAGAGTTACTGGTCCTACTATTTAATTCTCCAGTGTTCTGAGAAATATGTGAGATTTAGGATTTAGTGATAAAGAGTCATGGCAGACATCTGTAGAGGTGACAGAAGCTCAGTTTCCAAAGGTTAGTATGTAGGATTTTTCGTTATTCTCATTCCAAGTGTGTGACAGCGGTGCTCTGCCCATGTTAATATCTTAGACCAACAAATGGTGGCCAGGGAGAATTATCTCTGATAATCATGAAGTGCTTTGCCTGGAGCCATCTACAAGCTGAACTTTGTTGATAAGCACTTTGTAAATTGTAATTTAACAACCTGCCCTCCAGTTTTAGAGGGAAGCCCTCATATACCAACTGCATAAATAACAGTCTCAGGTTCTCAAAATCTGGAGGCCAAAGGTTATAAAAAATTCTCTTCTTCCTGAGTAGCTGAACCAAGGGAACTGGCAAAACAGACAGTGGTCACCAAAATTGTCCAGTTTCTGCAAATTACTCTCCTTAAGAGTGAAAACTGACTCTGCAAATTGTTTCCAGTCACACAGCAGTGTCATGTTCAGACCATTAATCACTGTTCATAGCACAAGGATCTTTTGGTTAATGGTGTTACTTCCTGAGGTAGGCTTCTCATTATCAGCAGGATTTATGCTTCGTTATTCTCTTGGCTAAAGAGTTCCTCAAATTTCATAAGGTTTCCCTCTTCCCACAGGATGAGGAGGAAGAGGACAACTCCCATTCTGGGTTGTGCTTTGTTTGATTGTTAATGATCTATGCTTTTCTCCCTCTTTAGCCATCACTGGAATTGATGGGCCTCTAGATTTATTGGTTCAATTAAGGCTGTATCTATATGACACTAACTGTGGGGTTGGTCTAGTTCCTGACAAAAGCAGTAAATTGGGTGGTGAAAAAATTGATCAATTGTTGATCAGTTGAATAGGTCTGTCAGAGGAGTCTGGGAACTGTGAGTACATAACCCGGGGAACATGCTGTGGAAGTGTTATGGAGAGGCAGTCTGATCCTTTCCAAAGTATCTCCTTGATCTGATGCCTTCTTTACCACATTCCAGTACAGCATAACAGTTCTAGCCTTTTTTTCTGCCAAGGCAGTGTTCTTTTACAGATAACCGTCCATTATTTTCTGTTAACCAGCTAAGAGGCTAAGTAAAGTTTGTGTTTGAGAGTTCAGTCTCAAACAACCATTTATGAATGTCTGGTCTCCTGAGTTATTCAGCTCTGATGTCATAGACTATCCAACCTTAGGGAACCATTCTCAATATTAGGTTGGAAAAGTAATTAATTTAAAATCAATACAGATGTCACAGCAGACACTGCAGGTAGTCTACCATTTACTATCCTAGCCTTCACTAACAGAAGAACCCTAGTATATTGAGGTATTTGGTCACAAGGCTCATGTCTTACCCAGATCCAGGAGTGGGCATGGGGTTTCCTTTTGGCATGATGGAAATGTTCTGAAACTAGACAGTGGTGATGGTTGCCCAATATTGGCAATGCACTAAATGTCTGCACTGAATTGTATACTGAAAACGGAAAAATGGCAAATTTTATGTGTATTGTATTATAACAAAAAAATGCAAACATAAAATAAGCATTGTGTGTCAATGACATGATGAGAAGACATGTTCCTATTTATGAAGTAATTTGTCAAATCTTTGAAAATATTTTAATTTAAAAATTGTAGTTTTTTCCGTATTTTAAGGTTAATTAAACAGTAGCTGTTTACAAAATGTGTTGTCAGTTAACTGACGATGTTCAGTTAATTTTTTTTTTACTGAAGTAAATTTTTAAAGAAGAACAAACATACTACTTGTTTTTTTCAATTGTCTAAGGGCTATGAGTCAATTATGAAACATTTGTTAGGACTCTATATATACCAGAAACTGACATAGGCACAGAAAATATGAAGCCCTTGAGTTGCTTAAGAAAAACCTCATCTGAAAATGAAAGTTTTGATTTTGTAAGATAAGCCTGTTTTATGGACAAAAGCCATTCCTATACAACGAGGAAGATTTACCAGCTCCTGATGGAACAGGGTAAAATGTTTAGCTCTAATTGGAAGTGAATATGAAATCTTGATTTGATGTATTCTCAATCTCTAGAGAATTTGGGGATTGGTGTTAGTATTTTATGTGGTCTGTTAGGGTAAAGTTGTATTTTCAATTCCAGTTCAATATCTGTTCAGTGTAGACTCAGATACTTAGCTGAAAATAAGCTATCCTTTCACATATATGTAACAGCAATAGCATCATTGGCAATAACCCGTATACACTGAGCAGGGCAGTTCCAATTAGACAATTGCAAAAATACCTTAGTCTAAGATATCATTAAGTTATTATATAGGTCATTAATTTATTTAACTGAGATGAATTACATTCTTCAAACAATTACTGTTTCTTATTTTTCATTTAGAATTAGTAATTTTCTTTCCCCCAAACATCTCTTTAGGAACATAATCAACATTTGGCTAAAGTAAGTCAATAAGAGATGGAAAGATTGGAGAAGTTACTTTTTCAAATTGGGCTGGAAGGATGAGTAAGTTTAATTTCAGACCTCAAATGTGTACTTGATTTTAACAATCTCACTCAAAGGGCATGTGTTACGGCTTTCTAAATATAGGTCAGTTTTGAGAGGACACAGATCATCTTTGTTCAGTTATTTTGTGTATTGATTCAGTCTCCAATGTCTCTCTCTCTCTTTTTCCTTCTGTCAAGATTTTTAAACTGGCCTGTTGGGAAATAAATGTTTTGCTTTAGACATAAGGAAGAGAAAATTATTCTGATGCATATATGTCTGTAATGGGCTTGGTCTCCCAGCTCCTAAAATCAAGGTACATGTGATTCAGAAGAGATCTCAGGGTGAGGTTCTTTCTTAAAGAGTGGAAATCCTGTAGATAAGCAAACTTTTTCTAGTAGTTAAACATAAGATTGGGAACGTCAGCGGCTTTGGGAAAGACTATTTTGGAGTGGCTTTATTGCTTCTTGCTTTGATGCAGGGGTGTGATGAGGGGATCCTGGGTGGTTGAATTTCTGATTTTTTGTTTACCCAAAGCGAACAGAGAAATCTCTGGGGGGGAGATTCACACCCAGTCTTTTAGTAATTTTCCAGCAGGCTACACCAGAGTCTAGTAATAAATCTCAATAGAAAAAGGTTTCCTTCCCTCTTCTGGCAGCCAGTCTCATTTACTCAGACCAGTGAGAGGCGGGAAGCATATCCAAATCTTGTTGCCCCGTTCTTCTGAATCACATGGTCTCATGGAGCTGGGAGAGTATAGCTGACAATCTCTATTTTCTCTTGCGTGGGAACAACCTTTGTTTGATCTCAACCCTTGACTCAATGGCAGCCAGCCACATCCTGGAAGGAAGAAGTAGGACAGTTAGGGCAAGTCATATTTACTTTATAGGACCCAAACAAGCAGGGAGGATAGTCAGCCATGAGCAGGTATGCCATGGAGCAAAGAAGAGCAGAAATCTGAAAAATTTAAGAAAAGAAGATATACCCTTAAAGGGCTTGAAAATTCCAAAGTTTCAATGGACTACACTGTCGGGAATGATGCACACTGCAAGATGAGTTCCTTTTATGAGATTTTGTGACAGCCAGGGGAAGGGTGGACAGAAATCAAAGGATTCGCCTCTTCCTGGCACAGTTTCCAGTCCTTGATTCTCTGCTTGTTGTGATAACTCAACTGGGTTCATGTTTTATTCCTCACAGTGCCAACACCAACACTGCATTAAGGATGTGCTTTCTCCCAAACAGCTGCCTCATGTCTTGTTTTGAGAACACAACCTTATATAAATCAACAGGAAAATCTCTCTGTGTGTCTTCTGGAGCGAGGGTAGCTTTTAACCTCCTTCTCTCAAGGTGGAACTGAAGTCATCTGCATGTGCACAGAGGCCCTGCCCTTGGCTCTCAGCTAGCCGTTTATTCATTGGTGAATGGGATTACTTTTTCTTTGGGGACACAGATGGGTGGACTTTTTGCATTTACACCACGTCAGGACTGTAAGTTTGTTTTCTCTGTGACAGTAATCAAACTGCAAATACCTGATTGTAGGTATGGAAGTCTTTATTAGGAAAATACTTGCTATCATGGGAAAGGTGAGCTCTATGCATCCCATAACTCACCTCTGATATAAAATTTAGAGGCCCTTCAGAAACATTTGAAAGTATGTGCTGCTTCCTTTTTGATATAATTTGGTTGGTGATAATTTTGCTGTATCTGGACAGGTTGACACTACAAATATAGCTAAATGATTTTTTCCCCATGGTTCTGTCTTGAATGAAGAAGATGGAAGTCACTGAACCTATAATAAGCTGGCTTGAGTTGAAATTGAAGGAACCCTTCAATTATAAAGTGAATGATTCCTGTAAGTGAAATTCCTTCAAGAGTTGTGGAGGATATTGACAAAATTTTCTCATTTTGTTAAACGGTGTTTGGTATTTCCCACTATTAAAATCATCCTAACATTGCATTTTCCTTTGAGTAATGTATAGAAATATATCTTTATAAGTACACCTTGTATTTACTTTAATAAAATGAGTAACATTTAGGTGAAGCCTTTAGGTATTCTTCTTTCTCAATCCTTGATGACATAAAGAAAAAGTGTTAGAAACCTAATACTCATTGTAACTTCAGTGTAGCCAATTTCTCTGCCTAAAGGGAAAGTATCTCACTTAAGTATGGATATGAAGTCAAAGTCTAAACTCATTATACATAAGGGTTAAAGAGTTTGATACATTCCACCAGAAAAGATTGCTAGCGTTGTAAATGTATTGATTTTGGGATTCAATAAACAGCAAGAATCCATAATGCCATTTTCTTTTTTTATAATACTAATAGCATGTATTTATTGTAATAGTATGTACTTAGGTAGAAAATCTAAAAATTCTGAAAATAATGAAAATAAATATCACTAACAATCCCATTTTCCAAAGATAGGCACTACAAAATTTTGGTATATTCTTTCAGTCTTTTTATGTACACATTTAAAATTAAAAAATTTAGACCATACTTTATATACATATACATAATTAGATGTCCAGTTGTTTTCATAACCTTGTGGTGCTTTTAAATACTTAATCATCAAGAAACCTTTTGGGAATTATCTGTTCCATGAAGCCATCTGGTAAAATACCTGTAATATTCTAGTAGGTTGGCCAACATTTGTTTCCATTGCTTTATGCTACATTATTTGAAGTTAAACTGTGTTTTTCCATCAACTGCTCACACATAATCTGTGTGTAGATTACTTTACTAATCTTCAGTTTCCTGTTTTTTGACCCTTTAAGCACCATGGGTCTTATGCATACTGCTTTCCAGTCTGGAAATACTGAAGAACCACCCACTGTTCAGGCTGGAAGGACATTTTGAGATTAACTGTGAATCTTTCCTGAGCTACTTTTCACTCCTGCTAAATTGCACTATAAAGTCTGTGACTAGCATCATGAAGGAAAACATGTCCCTGTATTTATTTAGCTCAGAAAAATTGTCTTTATCATTTCTTAGCATGCATCTTTTTATGTCACTTTATATGTTTGCATTTATCAATCCTTTGTTTTGTGAGGGTCCTAACATCAACTGAAGTGAGTCATATGAGATCAGGTGATAGATTGTGTCTGGAGTCTATGAGGTCATTCAGTTTATATTTGCTAAAGTTAAGGAAATTCATAATTTTGTGTTTTATGACAGAAGCCTCCCTTACTATAATTTTCTTAATTAAACAATAGTTATATGAGGATCCAGTGCCTTTTCTGTGATTTTATAATTTTTTTCCTAGAAGCCACTTAACATAACCTTTAAACTTGAAGTTCTTGAGAAACATGCACTGGAGCCATGTGAACTCACTGTTCCTATTCTGAAAAATGTAGTATTCAAGATGGGGTCTATGAATTAATGAGCTGATGTCTGAAGATTCCACACAATGGCCTGGTCAAGACCCTGCCTTCCAGACTGCCTCCTAGTTGAGAGAAGGCCTCTATAGGGATTCCAGGAAGTCATTTAAATTCTGTGAGGGAGGCCTATGTCTCATAGCTGGCTCCTCATAGGAGCAAAATGAATGTGCATGGAATGACTGAATGGAATGGCTTGTTTGGCTTACGGAAGTTAGGGGAATCCTCTGCTCTGGAGGAAAGGGAAAGAGGAAATGAACAGAAAAATTAAGGAAAGGAAGAAAATGTAGGAAGGAGAAACTAAACAGAAAGAAAGTGGGGCGGTTTTGGAACACATCTGTGTGTTCTTTGGCACTTCTCTCATTGAGGAGCTAAGACACTGCCTCGGTAGGCTCAGGTGTTTTCCACTTCTTGTTGATACCTTCCGGTGAGTCTTTGATGTCACCTCTTTAATTTCCCTTTAGAGGTTGTCAGACTAATCTATCTAGAGCACATCTCTGACTCAAAAATGTTTACTGTCTACCATTGTTTCCTGGACCCAGCAAGGGTGCTGTCTTGTCATTCTGACTCTGCGAGCACCCAGCCCTCCCCACAATGACCAAGGTCATTTTCCATGTGGACTCTGTTCATTCTTGTCTCCATGCCACTACTCATTCTGTGCCTTCAGACTGAGTTGGGAGATTCTGCTGTCCCACTTCTCTTCCTGCCAAAGTCATTAGGTACCTTTTGACTTCCTATGTGATTCTTCCGTAACAATTTTCTGACTCCCTCCCATATGTTCTTTCATTTTGAACCCTGTAACATTGTGAGAAATGTCATTTATGATACTGTTATATCCTAACTTGTACTTTGTTTATTTTGCGTAGTTGATCTCACCTTCCTCTGACTATATGTAAGGTCCTTGAAGGCAAGAACAGGCTTTATTCCTGTTTCATCCTAGGAAGATTTGGGTAGAATGTCTAGAACTCTACCTTAAATAAATTCTCCCTTTCTCTTTTGATACTTTATGAAAATGCCAATATTCTTGGAGAGATTTTCTTCCTTTCTTTTTTACATTTAAAAAATGATTTTCACAAAATATAGTTTTATTTTTTAAAATAATTTTTATTTAATATTAAATTTATTGTTCATAGATGTACATAATTGTAACCAGAATAGTGTCAAAAGGCTTATAACAAAACAGTAGTCCAGTTCTTCTACCTATACTTTTTATTCTCAAACCACTTCACAGAAGCAAGCACTTTCAACCTTTAGTTTTTTTCATATGGTATTTAACAAAAGATGCCATTGGACTCCAGTCCCCCTTGATATATATAGCCTTATGTATATAATCCTAAAGCACTGTAACCTTAAGATAAAAATTTGGTATTAAAAGAAAAATTGAAAAATACAGAAAACTAAAAATAGTTATTCTATTATCCATCAATAATGACTATTTCTTTTTAAACAAAATTGAGATTTCTTTTTAAACAAAATTGTATATATACAATTTAATATATATATGTTTGAGATATACACAATATGCTGTCAAAAATTATTTTTATAACCACTTTCTTAGTGATTCATAGTAGTTCCTTTTTTAATCATACACTCAATTGTGAGCATGTAGATTGTGTCCAATTTTCCCTCTCATGAAAAATGCGATCCTAAACATCACTGTTATTTACATAGGCCTTTATTCAGAGGTCAGAAGTCTTCCTTGGGACAAGCTGGAGCCCTGAAAACATAGCTGCAAGTGACTGTCTTTGTGTCTTGACCTGAGTAGAAGGATAGTATGCAACAGACTCTTGCTATAAATTTCCAGATTGCTTTCCAGAGATTTACACCAAATTACACCAAAGGAGGGCTCTCATGGTGGAGAATGATCATCAATAGAATGATGGTTTTGAGGTGAGCATTATGAACTATTCATCATTCTCAAAAAGACTGAGATTACAGCCAGCTTTACGTCAACTCCAGGGAAGATTTTAGAGTGGATTTTTAAAAGAATGACTTGTGAGTTCTCAAAGAAGAAAGTAGTGCTCACCAGTATTGGTTCCCTAAGAAGAAGTTAATCATGTGTTATGAAATACTAAGAGTACTTAAGATAGCACCTGTTGAACCAGCTTCTTTGAGTGGCAGGGTTTTAGGCTTCTAGCTCAGGGAATGGTACAGTGTTTTTAGATTTTAACAAAGTATTTGACAAGATGGCTCATGGTATTCTCATGGATGAAATGGAGAAAGATGGTCAAGTACAACCCTAAGAGAAATACAGTTCCTATACTGTAGAACTTCAAGTCATAGGGAAATCTATTTCAGCTTAACATTAAGACTCTTCAAGAAGAAGTAATTGCCCCACAAGAAAAAAGGCTACCACTTACAGTGGAGGTATTCAAATACAAGTTATGTGGACACTTGCCAGGGAAACTGTAGAGGGGACTAAACTACTGGGTATGTGTTGAAATTTGATATCCTTTAAGGTTTTATTAATCCTTTGTCTATGATTCTTGCTATAGCTAAAGGCATGATTGCATGAAATATGTCCTGAGTTCCCAAATATAGCTGTCACATGATCCAGCCAGGTTCTCATGGGCAGGTCACCATAGTTATTAGGAGAGTGCCAATGAATAAGAGCGAAATAGTCTCAACCACAGGAAAAATCTAATAGAATCCATGTCCTACTGACAGTGACTTGGTGTTTCATCATACTAAGGCCAGGACAATTTTTGTGTCAAAGCTATTTCTCTGGGTGGGGGGTGGGGGAATATCACCAGACTTGTCAGCAGGGGGCAATATAGCACAGTTCATGGAGGCTATCATGTCTTGTTACCATTACAGACCAGTCAAGGTGGTCTTACCTGAGGCTGAAGGATGGATGCAGAGACTGTGTAAGGTTCCTGTCTGTCTAGTGATTCCAAGACACAGTGACCCAGTGACCAAGAAGAAATAAGAGTTTTCTGTTAAGCCAGGACTCTGAGTCAAAGCTGACTACCCACTGTCATCAAACTCCCCTAGGGAGAAAAGCAACGTTCTCAGCCTCCCACCCCTTGGAGCAGCAGCCCTGGCCCCTTGCTTCAGAGCTTTGCCTGCTGCTGTCAGAATGCTCCAGAAGGCAACAGTTGCCCTGAACTTTAAATGTGGCTAATAGCTTTCTCAAGACTTTCTCAGTCAAGGCCTGCCCCATCACTCCTGATTAGGACTGGAAGTTTGGAGTCTGAATGGCTGGCTTTCTGCATATGAGGCTGGGAGGCTGAGCTGCAGCCAGCAATTCATGGAGGTCACTAGGTCAGTGTTCTACTCTCTGTTTTCCTGTTCCCTGAAACAGCATTTTGAATAAACAACTCTTTCCTCTCTCAAACCAAGACATGAAAAATACTTCTGTGGTCTCACTTGCTGCTTTCCAGGTCCTGTTTTCTGCTCCTTTTCCTTTCATTCAATCTGATTTCTATCCTTTTGGGGGTGCATCATCATGGCTAATAGGAGGTGGGCAATAGACCACAACATTAATACTATTTCATTTTGGGGAATGGTTTTAGTTACAGGAATCTCTTCTGTGTTTGGAAAGATTCTTGTTTTCTTAAAGGTCTTTTTTGTAGCAATCAAGATTTAAAAAATTCCACAAAGAAATATTTCCATTCCTGGTCATGCTTGATATCATGCATCACTTAGAATTGTATGAACGTAATTAAAACAAGCAGGAGATTCAAATACACATAGAAATATCTAGGCTTCTGAATGCCAGTGCGGGAGTATAAATTTGGCATCATCATTAGCCACCTCTGTTGTTTTCCCAGCTTTGTTGACTCCATCAATGGCTACATATATCTGCACAACCAAGAGGCATGCATGCAGAACTCAAACATGCAACTGCTAACTACAGACATACCCCCAGTGTTTTGATGATGAGGATTTCTTCAGGACAAAATAAGATGCTTGGAGGGAAAAATGTTCTTAAAATGTAAATAAAATTTTGAATACCAGTCTGGCACTGCATGATTAGAAATCATGTTTTCTTGTTTACTCTAAGTTCATTACTTAGAAACCATTGAACCAGGAATTTCAGTCAGTCATCTGTCCTAGCCTTCTCTTTCGGAGTCATCTATGTGGCTTTTTCTTTTTTACTATATGTGTGTCCAAAGATGGGAAAATTTGATGATTTTCATCGTCTGATTTCCTGGTTCATTTATCAGAACCAAATGGCAATGATTCTATTCTCTTTAGTTTAAATTCACGAGGGACATCTGCACTGCTCCCATTCTCATCCAAGCTTGACTGATTATTTCTTGTCTCATTATTTCTTGCCTGAATGAGTAAGAGTCCCTGTAACTCATCTCTGTTTTTACTCTTGTTCCTTTACAGTCGATTCTCTGTGTAGCAGCATGAGAAATTAAAAAACAAAACAATCCCCTCACCCCCCAGGAAATTACATTGTGTAATTCCCTTTCTTAAAACTGCTCCTTGGCTCTTCACCACACCTATGAATCCAAATTCCTTACTGAGGCTTACAAAGTCTTACCTGATTTGGCCCCTGCTTTTCCCTCTGACTTAATTTTAAAAATAAAATTTTAATGGTTTGAGTTTTAATAAACTTATTATCTTTGCAGTCACCATCACCGTCCAGTTTTAGAACATCTTTATCACCTCAAAAATTATTATGAGACCATTTGATGGCAATCTGTACTCCTACCTCCAGCCACCAGTCAAGATTTACTTTCTATCTTTGAATTTACCTTTTCTGGACATTTCTTATAAATGGAGTCATATAATATGCAATCTTTTACCTCCGGCTTCTTTCATTTAGCATCATATTTTTGAGTCTCATCCATGTTGTAGCATATAGCACCATGTCATTTCTTTTTATTGCTGAAATAAATGCTATTGTATGGATAGACCACATTAACCCCATGATGGGCATCCATCATTAGCTTTTGGCTATTATGAATAATGCTGTTATGAGTAGTAACAGTACTTATATCAGACAAAATAGACTTCAAAGCAAAGAAAGTAATGAGGCAAAGAAAGACATTACATAATGATAAAGGGTCAAACAAGTGGATATAACACTTGTAAGTATCTATACACACAACATAGACTCATGTAAACATAACTAACAGACCTAAAGGGAGAAATAGCAACCCAATCATATTAAGGGATTTTAACACCCACTTACATCAATGGATACATCATCCAGACAGAAAACAAATAAGGAAACAGAAGCACTGAATGACACATTAGACTAGATGGACTTAACAGATATATACAGAACATTCCATGCAAAAACAACAGGATACCCATTTTTCTCAAGTGCACATGGGATGCTCTCCAGAATAGATTACATACTGGGACACAAAAAGAGCCTCAATAAATTCAAAACAATTGCTGTAGGAAGCTTCTTTTCAGATCCCAGTGGTATGAAACTAGAAATTAATTACATAAAGAAACAAACAAACAAAAAACTGCAGAAACACATGGAGACTAAACAACATGCTTCTAAATCAATGGATCAATGAATAAATAAAAGAAATCAAACATTACATGGAGACAAATGAAAACAGAAACACAATGGCTCAAAACAAAACACAGCAAAAGTGGTTCTAAGAAGGAAGTACATAGCAATACAAGCCTACCTCAAGAAAGAATAATCCCAAATAAACAATCTAACCTCATAACTAAAGGAACTAGAAGAAAAACAAATAAAGCCCAAAATTAGTCAAAGACAGGACATAATATATATCAGAGCAGAAATAAATAAAATAGAGAATAAGAAAACAATAGAAACAAAATTAATGACATCAAAAGCTGGTTCTATGAGTAGATAAACAGATAAACCCCTTGCCAGACTTCTCAAGAAAAAAAGAGAGGACACAAATAAACAAAATCAGAAAAAAAAAATGTTACAACTGGTACCACAGAATTTCAAAGACATATAAGAGAATTCAATGAAAAATTGCATGCCAATAAAATGGACAACCTAGAAGAAATGGACAAATTCCTAGAAATGTACAATCTTCCAAGACTGACCCAGGAAGAAACAGAAAATTTGAACAGATTGATTGCCAGTAATAAATTGAACTGGTAAAACACTCCCAACAAACAAAAGTCCAGGATGAGATGGCTTCACTGCTGAATTTTACCAAACATTTAAAGAAGAGCTAATACCCATCCTTCTTACAGTATTCCAAAAAAATAGGAGGGAATACTTCCAAATTAATTACGTGAAACCAGCATCACTCTAATACCAAAACAAAGACAATACAAAAAATAAAATCACAGACCAATAACCCTGATAAAAAAAGATGCAAAAATTCTCAACAAAATATTAGCAAACCAAATTAAAAAACACATCAAAAGGATCATCCATCATGACCAAATGGGGATTATTCCAGGGATGCAAGGATGGTACAGTATTCATAAATCAATCAGTATGACACACCACATTAACAAAAGGAAGGATAAAAACCATATGATCATCTCAATCAGTGCTGTAAAAGCATTTGACAAAATTCAATATCCATTCATGATTAAAATTCTCATCAAATGGGTATAGAGGGAACAACATAATAAAGGCTATATACAACAACCCCCCATCCAACATTGTACTCAATGATGAAAAGCTGAAAGCTTTTCCTCTAAGATCAGGAACAAGACAAAGTTGTCCACTCTTACCAGTTTTATTCAGTATGGTACTGGAAATCCCAGCTATGTCAGTCAGACAAGAAAAAGAGATAAAAGGCCTACAAATTGGTAAGGAAGAAGTAAAACTGTTACTATTTGCAGATGACATGATACTATACCTAGAAATCCCTAAAGACTCTACGAAAAAACTATTAGAACTAATAACAGGATTCAGCAATTGTAGGATATGAAATCAATATACAGAAATCTGTTGCATTCCTATGTACTAACAATGAACTAGCAGAAACAGAATTCAGGAAAACAATTCCATTTGCATTTGCATCAAAGAGAATAAAGTACCTGGGAATAAAACTAACCAAGGAGGTGAAAGATCTGTGCTCTGAAAACTAAGATATTGATGAAAGAAATTAAAAAAGACACAAATAAATGGAAATCTATTCCATAATCATAGATAGGAAGAATTAATATTGTCAAAATGGCCATCCTACCCAAACCAATTTACAGATTCAATGCAATCCCTATTAAAATACCAATGACATTTTTCAGTGAACTAGAGCAAAGAATCCTAAAATTTATATGGAACCACAAAAGACCATAAAAGCCAAAGCAGTCCTCAAAAAGAAGAATGAAGCAGGGGTTTTTATGCTTTCTGACTTCAAGCTATACTACAAAGCTAAAATAATCAAAATGGTATGGTACTGGCACAAGAACAGACCCATAGATCAATGGAACAGAATTGAGAACCCAGATATAAGCCCACACATATAAGGTCCATTAACAGATGATAAAGGAACCATGAATATACAATGGGGAAAAGCAGTCTCTTCAGTAAATGTGTTGGGAAAACTGAACAGCTACATGTAAGAGAATGAAACTGGATTACTATCTAACTCCATATACAAAAGTAAACTTGAAATGGATTAAAGGCCTAAATATAAGACATGGAACCATAAAACTGTTAGAAGAAAACAGGCAAAAAACTCATAAACATAAACATGAGTAATTTTTTTTTGGACACATCTCCCCAGACAACAGAAACAAAGGCAAAAATAAATAAGTGGGACTACATCAAACGAAAAAACTTTTGTACAGCAAAGGAAACCATCAACAACAAAAAATGGCAGCCTACAGTGTGGTAGAATATATTTTGTAATGATATATCCTGTGAGGGGTTAACATCCAAAATATATAAAGAACTCATATGACTTAACACCAAAAAACCAAATAACCCAATTAAAAAAATGGGCAGAGGACCTGGACAAACATTTTCCAAAGAAGACATATAGATGGCCAATAGGCACATGAAAAGATGCTCCACATCACTAATCATGAGGGAAGTGCAAAATCACAATGAGGTATCATCCCACACCAGTCAGAATGTCCACTATCCAAAAGATGAGAAATATCAAGTGTTAGGCAGGATGCAGAGAAAAAAGAACTCTCCTATACTGTTGTTAGGAATGTAAATTGGTATAGTATTGTGGAAAGCAGTATGGAGGTTCCTCAAAAAACTAAAAATGGAAATACCAATATGACCCAGTAAATTCCACTTCTAAGAATTTCTGAAGAAAACAAAATCTCTGATTCAAAAGATATATACACCCTTATGCTTATTGCTGCATTATTTAGAATAGTCAAGATATAGAAGCAACCAAAGTGTCCAACAATAGATGAATGGATAAAGAAGATGTGGTACATACACACAGTGGAATATTCCTCTGCCACAAAAAGGAACAAAATCTTGCCATTTGCAACAACATGGTTGGACCTAGAGGGCTTTAGGTTAAGTGAAATAAGCCAGGTGGAGAAAGACAAATACCATATGATTTCACTTACATGTGGAATCTAAAAACAAAACAAAATGAATAAAATAGCAATAGACTCACTGACTCTGAAGAGTGACTGGTTGGGGTGGGTGGGTAAAAATAGGTGAAAGGGATAAAGAAGCACAAAATCTCAATCATATAATTCAGTCACAGGAATGAAAGTACAGCATGGAGAATAGATCAATAGTTCTGTAACATTTTTCTCTGTCGACAGTAACTACACTAATATAGGTGAGGATTTAATAATGTATATAACTTGATCACTGTTGTATACTTAAACCAATATAGTATCAAGTATACTTCAATAAATTTTTTTCAATTAACTAAAAAAATGCTGCTATAAACATTCACATAGAAACCATTGTGTGACACAGATTTTCATTTTTCTTGGGTACATCCCTATGAGTGGTCCTATTGGAAGCCAATGGTTAACTTTTTAAGATACTGTAAACTGATTTTTAAAGTGGCTATACTATTTTACATTCCCATCAGCAATGTATGAGGATTCCATTTTCTCCATATCCTTGCCAATGCTTGACATTTTCTCCCCTACTATACCCACTGTCAATTTTTTCTACATCTATTGAGATGGTCATGTGTATTTTGTCCTTCATTAATATATTACACTAATTGATATTTAGATGTTAAATTAACCTTGCATTCCTGGTAAAAATCTCACTTGGTTATGGTTATAATTCTGTGGGATAAATGGAAGTTCCCACCTGGCTTCCATAGTGATGTGTGGATAAGGGCCATTTACATATCATAGGCCCTGGAAGGATGGCAGCTGGGGAAAGGGGTGTAGAGAAAATGGCCATTCTCTCCTCTGCTCTGTTCCTGGTACCTAATTGGTCTGGTGTCCTTCAGTCACCAGGGACCCACCCATGGAGTTCCTCCCCAAAGGTGTGGGCTGGGGAAGTGAGTGTGTGCAGCCTCAGGGAACAGATGAAGTGGGGGCTGCCTAGCGAACCTGAGAGAGCTGTGAGCAGTAAAAACCTTTACCTCCAACCTGCCCTTCCCCTTGCTCTCCTCCAGTTTCACCAGATTTGTATAGAACTTGAAATGGGTGGGGAACCTCCTTACTTCCAGAGCTACACCTTCCTATGTGTAGCTGAATTCATTTTGCTAATATTTTAAGGCTTTCTGTACTTCATTAGGGATTTTTTTTCTTATGATGTCTTTTTGGTATCAGGGTAATGCTTGCCTCATAGAACAAGTTGGTAGTTTTCTCTCCTTCTCCATTTTGTGAAAGAATTCATGAAGGATTGGCATTATTTTTTTCTTTAAATATTTGAGATAATTTACCAGCAAGGCCAACTGGTCCTAGTCTTTTCTTTGTAGGATGATTGAAATTCTTTACTTGTCATAGGCCTATTCTGATTTTCTATTTGTTTTTGAGTCAGTGTCTTTCTAGGAACTTGCCTATTTCATTTAAGTTGTTGAATTTGTTGGTATAAAGTCATTACAGTATTCTCTTATAATCCTCTCATTTTTATAGGGTTGGTAACATTATCTCCCCTTTACTTCCTAATGTTGGTAATTTGTGTCTTTTATTTTCTTAGTTAATATACTTAGGGTTTGTCAACTTGGTTAATCTTTTTCAAAGAACTATATTTTGGTTTTATTAATTTTTCCTTTTTTTTTCCATTGCTTTTTCACTCTAATCATATTTCCTGATGTAGTCTTTTTGGTGGAAGGGAAATGGGCTGGTAGCAGGAAAAGTGTTACCAAGGAAGTTAAGCCTGAATTCTGAAGAATAAGCAGAATTCCTATTGCTGCACTTGGTAGAGAGCAATGGGAAGGACAGTCCAGGAAGGAGGAGCAGAGATTTAGCAAGGAACAAACAATCTACTGTGTAACAACTTCTCAACATTGGTCTTCACAATTATGTTTGTTTAGTTCAGTGTGATAATTGTGTTAGCTTTGAGCACATGAGCATGAGGGAAAGAAGCCCCCAGACAGGTTACATGTTGAGGTAAGCCAGCCTAATGTTAAAATGTTCACAAATAATACTTGAAAAGAACAATTCACAGGGATAATTGGTGCTTGCATTACATTTTATTATGAAATCTCTATTAAGCATAGACTTGAAGAGATGGTTTCTCTAATATTTCCTACATGAATGCCATTTATATTTGGTATTTGCTCTAACAAATTATTATATGCTTAGTCTGTTCATTTAGATTTTACTGACACAATTGACCATTAAAATATGCAATAAAAGTAAGGAATGTAGGGGGAAGTATGTTCAGAACGGCCTGGTGAACTCTAATTAAGCGAGGAATTACACTCCAAGAGACCTTGGAGTCATTGCAAACCAGTCTGGCCTCAAGCAGGGACTGAGGGTCAAGGGAAACCCGCACTTCTATTGTCTTACAGTAATTGCTACTTTTTTGTCTCTATTAGTCAGCTGACTGCAGTTAAAGTAACATTTATTGCATTCTGCTTAATATTCTACAACAGAGGATCAAGAAGCCATGAAACAGAGGCAGTGGGGATTCTTAAAATCAGTGAGGTGTCCCTATTTTAATGATTTCCTCTTGAGTTGCTGTAATTGGTTACAGCCAGAGGAGACATAGCATTAAACTGTTCCATCCTTACCCTGAATATATGAGTGGAGCTGAAACAAGGTAGAAAGTTAGAACTCTTTAAAGGTCTCTGGTATGGAAAGGCTTAGGAGTGGTAAAGATAGAATATTTTAGGGGCTGTCATTGTAAATATTGGAGCATGAGACTCCAGTGAATTTGGATGTAGGGGCTGGATGGGGGAGGAGTAGGAATATGACATTATGCATCCTTCTTCCCTATGCAATACTTGTTTTTTTCCTTTAGGAAGGGACCGTATTACCCATTTGTCTCATTCCTTTCTCCTTAGGAACGTACGATGTTGTTGGGGAAATCTCAGTGTGGACATTTAGAGGCTTCTGGCTCATGTCACAGCTCCACTGAACCACATTTAATGTTCTTTTCAATATGACCTCTTCAAGGTTTAATCCACAGTTGTTTTCTTCTTCACAGCCTATACTGTGGGCTTCATGCCCAATACTCAGATGTTGCCTTTTGAGTTGACAGATTCTTCTCTACATCTACCCCCTGCAAAGAATATTTTGGGAAGTTGAATTACACATGGCTTCCTTCTCAGATGATCTCAGCTGACTCCTGGTGGCAGGCTGCCCCTCCCCAAGATTTAGGTTATAGATAGATAGTCACCAAGTCCTCAGGAATGTGCCTTTGAAATGCTTCTCTTTGGAATGTTTCTCTTCTCTGTTCCTCTCTATGTTGCCATAACCACTACTTTTTAATCTAGACTCATTACCCAGGCTTGGATTCCCATATGCATCTTACTAGCTAGTCTCCCTTATTCCCTGCTAATAGACTTATTTTCTTATTATGAAGTGCACACATCCCTGCCTGGCTAAATGTTCTTCCCCATCTGACCCCACACTAGCCTTTCAAGAGTATGTCGTGTTCATGCTCCTCATCACAGCCCCTCTGACCTGATCTGGCCAGTGTCCTCGCTGTCCCCAGGAAACTTCCCCTGAAGCCTTGCTATCTTATTTTATTTGTTATTTCATTTCATTTCACTTCTTTTTTTGTGTGTGTGGACTGTCCTCTTCCTGCTTTTCTGCCTACTCACATCATACTCAGCCTTCAGAACCCATCTTCCAAGAAACCTCAGTGGACACTTCTGCTTGCATTTTTCTATGAATTTCTCTGGGCTTCATGGCCATCCCAGTAACTCAATGCAGTTTTGCATTGACTTCTATTACCCACCGATTATTTTCAATTCTTGGTTTTCCAAATTAGAAAAAAATGGTTTTTAATGGTGATAGTTTTTATCACATACTTTTAGCTTGATTAATTCTGCCTTCTCCAGCACTGAAGAAGATTATAGTTAGTCTACAAGTGTAGCACTTACTCCCTTCTCCACAGTTACTCCAAGATACTTCTAACATCTTTAGGGGATTGTTTGGCATTGAAGGGGCAGGATAGAATGGCTTAAGCTATTCATATGGAAATTGTTTTTCATGATACTTTTGCTCTTGTGAGCAGTGTTCTTTTATTCCCTCTATATGGCACTGAAATGTCCCTCTCACCCTTTCTCCTGTCTTCTGGAGTGCTAAGACCTGTCATATGCAAGAATTTCCACCTGAGTTATGCTGTTGTTTTCATGCCATCTTCCCCAATGCCCTTTCACTTAAAACATGTACATTGAGTTTATAAAACAATTTTCCTTAGGTCATTGTCATTATGCTTGGGTTCAAGTACACCATGTAAATATACAAACATCATGAACTCTGAAGCATAGCTTACAGCATTCTGGTGTCATGTGGATTATCATCCCTAAGGCAAGTAAGAACTTGGCCTCAACACCCCTCATACTAAATACAGTCCAAACTTCTGTTTTCCTCAGGTCACTGGAATTTAGTTATTCTGTTTTGTAGAATTGGAGGTGAGAACTGATCAACTTGTAGGGTATAGGAAAATCATCTTTTCTTAGGAGGAACAGTGTCATTAATCCCTAAAGAATGCTGGTCCTTGATTTCCCTATTACACAGCACAAACTCAGTCACATGTTTCCCACATCCACCCCATGTTTCTCTGTTCTATTCTACGCTCGCCCATATTTTTGGTCTGTATTTTGGGTAATTTTCTGCTGGAAGAAGAATTTTGCCTGAGTTAAAGCTTCACACCTCTAATTCCATTTTGTTTCTCAACAGGTTTCCTTCCAATTTTGCTTACTGTCTTCACTTTTAATCTTCCAGGTCATTAACAAAGATGCCTATGCTCAGCACTAACACTGTCCTCAAATTAGTTGACCTAACATGTATCACCAGACCAATTTCTTAAGAAAATCACATGATGTATTTTCATACCCACTTTACATATACTTGCAGTTAAGGTAAAATAAAAAAAGATTGAGTTATTGACACAATAATTTCATGATAATTTATATCACTGGGCCATCCAATTTCATTGTATTGTCCAGGTTAAAGAATTTCAGTTAATGCTAACCTCTCAGGGTGGTTATTGCTCTCAGTTCTCTTGTAAGGCAGCAAATCATTTCTGAAATATTCTTTGGAGATGTACATAAGTGAGGTACATGTATTTAAAGAGAATTCTTTTGGAGGGACCATTCATAATATAGAATGTATCCAAAATCCCCAAACTTGGTTAAGAGTATCTTTTTTCTCATTCTTTTGCTAAATCCATGATATTTTCATAGTTCCAAAAGCCCTGATCTGTTTCATTATGCTTTTAGCTACCAACTCTAGGATTTCCCCTCCTCTTGACATTCACCATTTGATTTCTTCCATTTTGGGAGATTGGCAATAGAGTTTAGATTTAGAAAGAATACTTTTGGGAGGATGGGAATTGTGCCCATACCGATGGGGATAGAATTCCTTACTTCTTGGTGATGCTATTTGGAACCTGGGATTAAACTTGAATAACAACAAGTACTGAAATTCCATTCTAAGTTTACAAAAAAAATCCCAAATCTTGTCTGAATGATGTGTGAGGAATATGGGTATTAGCAAGAGATTTTACATTTAGAAGTCCAAGTTTCTCTATTGCAAAGTGGCCTCCTCATCATAGGGAGGAGAAGGGGGTAATATGTATCATTGAAGCATTAATGGGTGACTGGAGAAACTCAATGGAGTTCACCAGGCTGAGGAGATGGGCTCTTTGTCCCCCAGGAAGGCATCCTGCCTGCTGCCTAAAACCAATAACCTTATGTCCCTAAGCCTCTCATTCCAAGACCTTGTTTCAGTTGTCTAGTTGTTTGTTTTGGAAATGCCACAATAAAAACTGGAGAGGGTATTAGAGAAAGGCTACAAATTCTTTGGGGGCATAAAGTCTTATGTATGTGGCCTGTGAGAAATCTGTATAGATAATATTTGCATTTTCTATATTCCCTGAAGATAAGAAAACAGAAACAGAAACAAGAGGTAGAAAAAACTCTGTTATTTGTTTGCTGATAAAGCCTTCTGGTTTTTTTTTCTTCTTTTTCTTAATTTTTATTTTGGTATCATTAATCTACAATTACAGAAGAACATTATATTTACTAGGCTCCCCCATTCACCAAGTCCCCCCCACAAACCCCATTACAGTCACTGTCCATCAGTGTAGTAAGATGCTGTAGAGTCACTACTTGTCTTCTCTGTGTTGTACGGCCTTCCCCATGCCCCTCCCCCCCACAGTATACATGCTAATCATAATGCTCCTTTTCTTTTTCCCAACCCTTATTCCTCCCTTCCCACCCATCCTCCCCAGTCCCTTTCCCTTTGGTAACTGTTAGTCCATTCGTGGGTTCTGTGATTCTGCTGCTGTTTTGTTCCTTCAGGTTTTCTTTGTTCTTATGCTCCACATATGAGTGAAATCATTTGGTACTTGTCTTTCTCTGCCTGGCTTATTTCACTGAGCATAATACCCTCTAGCTCCATCCATGTTGTTGCAAATGGTAGGATTTGTTTTCTTTTTATGGCTGAATAATATTCCATTGTGTATATGTACCACATCTTCTTTATCCATTCATCTACTGATGGACACTTAGGTTGCCTCCATTTCTTGGATATTGTAAATAGTGCTGCAATAAACATAGGGGTGCATCTGTCTTTTTCAAACTGGGCTGCTGCATTCTTAGGGTAAATTCCTAGAAGTGGAATTCCTGGGTCAAATGGTATTTCTATTTTGAGCATTTTGAGGAACCTGAAGCCTTCTGTTTTAATCATTTGGTCAAACAAGGCAATAGAGACACCAGATCTTGACCTGATTCAAGGCCCTGGGACCCTGGAGTCAGATGGTCAGATGGTTAAATCCAGTGGGGTGAGACCCACTCCTATACCTCCAAGACTGGACCAGCTCTTTCTCTGAGGAATTGGCAGGGTTCTCCTGCATCATCTAAATCTCCAGTCCATTTCATCTACTGCAACCTGAGGATTTCTGGTGTAGAGTGAATTTGGGAGACAACTTTGTCTTGGCTAAGGAAGAGAAAGCATCAAAATCACAGCACCTTTTGTTGCAATGGCACAATCTTGTCTGTGCACATTACAGGGGGGGCTTTCTCCTCCTTAATCTCTTTGAGCATCGTTCTGTAAGAGTTTTGGCACAGGCACAACTACCACCACAGGAATCCACGAGCCAGAGCCAAATCTTACATCACCAAGATGAAATACTCCTTGTACAAGGCCTGCAGACACAGAAACCATTGCTCAGGGGACAGAGGAGGCCTTGGTTTCATCCTACGTCATGACCCTCCCCAGGACCTGCTGCTCTTCACCCAGAGGAGGACATGTCTCCCAAGGAGTCCCCAAATTACTCAGAGCTCATCAAAGGAAGGACTTCCCTGGAGAGCTGCTAATTGTCCTCCTAATTACCAAAGCATAAGGGTGTCTTTGCTGAAATGTTGATTAGGAGGTTCTGAATTTAAATTTGTGAGGCTGCCTTATTTAGCTTGCAGAAGAGGTTCTAAGCAGCACAGCAGAAAGATCATTGGATTCCAATATCCTCAAGCTAGAAGAGATGGGCAAAAGAGACAGGGAATTCTGAATTGCTCACATTTTCAAAGGTAGTACTAAGATGAACAAAGACTGGCATACCATGAAAGGCAGAAACCACTGTATTAAAAATAGAGGACTTTGGCAAGAAACAGTCCCTTTGCCATTTGAAAGGGTCACACTGGGATGAAAGTGATTAATTGTACTTTAAATCTCAGAGGAAGATGCCTCTAATATTGTGGATGACAGAAATGAAGAATGAACTTTATTATCTGATCCGAAGCAGGGAGTTAGAAGTTACTGAAGAGATACATATGGCTGATAGGGAGGAAGAAACAAAGGCAAGTTTAAAATAAATCCAAGAAAGTCTTATTGAAAAAATTATTTATTTATTTATTTATGGTCTACAAGCAATAGAATGCTACTCTTTTTTGGACTGTAATTGACATTTGTTTTAAAATGGAAGAAAACAGCAATAACAAGACACAAAGAACAAACCAGGTGTGCAGTCCTGTGAGGAGCTGTGTCATCTGTGTAGTTCCTGTTCAGTCTTTGTATCCACAGGTGTGATTTGCGGATCTGCCACTATGCTGGGTTCATCTGGGTTGCCTGGTAAGTAGATGCCAAGATGAGATTAGTACTCAAGGATTTCTGTAGGGGAAATCCTGTGTTAGAAAAAACACAGAGGGAGCCAGGAAAGGATGAAGAGCCATCAGACCACAATGCAAGTGTGACCCTGAGTAAAGGAGAGAGGGAAGGAAAGTTGGGTGGAAATGTCCAAGATTACTGTGTTTTACAAGGAAGGTTCAGCAAGGCTGCTGGGGAGTCCTTGAGCCAAAGCCAGGTTCTCTGTCTGGGAGGAGTCCTCTGTCTCTCAGGTATCCCTGCTGTGCTCAGTCACTGACTCTGAATAGCCTGTGGGAGGCGTGACCTTGATGCAAATGTGCATATGGATTTCAGAGCAAGCAACAGAACCTCTTGGTCAGTTATACTATAGTAGGAAGTTTGTACAATGAATCCTCAAGGCCACCGCAGTTGCTCAGTGGAGTATTCATGTTAGCAATGCTACCATCTGTGGAATTGGAAGGAACCTTGAAGATCATTGTTTCAACCCTCTCATTTTGCACATGAAGAGACTGGGGAATGTGTGGCTGGGTGACTTTCGGTATTGGGCAACCCTGGGCAGTGAAGCTGATTTTTGCATTAGAACATTTAGGTCTCCCGACTTTAGGGCTCTTTCCACTGAGCCAATGGCATTAACAGTTTAGCTTGCAGGCTAGGTTACAGTTCTTAAAAAATAATATTTGTATTTCTGATGATAAAATTGTACACATTGTAGAAAACTTGGAAAGTAAAGTAACAAGAAGGACCAATATTACACAATTTATCCAAACAACCCTCAAATTCTTAACCTCATGGTGTATTTCCTTATAGTTTTTTCTATGCATTTTATATATTGAAGTTTATACTGTATAAAATTTATATCCTGTTTTTTCACATGGCATTATAATATAGGCATTTCTCATGCTCTAAATATTTCATAAACTTAATTTAAATGACTAACTCATCTTTGAGTCATTATTATGAACTATGTGAGAAAATAGGAAAATTTAAGAACAGTTAGGGTGAGTATATTCTTAAAAAAAGTTTCTAAAACTTATTGTTTCAACATGGCATATTTGTCAGATGGATAAAACTTGCAACAATCCTTCTAACTCATTCTTTGGTATATCCTTCCTCTGACATTTAAAGAAAAAGCTCAGACTGACTTTTTAAACCTCAGAATATTACTTTTCAATAGGAAGAACATTTATCTGTTCTCTACCATATATTTTAAAAAATTTTTACTAAGTTATTATTGATATACACTCTTATGAAGGTTTCACATGAAAAAACAACGTGGTTTCTACATTCGAGGATTTCTGGTGTAGAGTGAATTTGGGAGACAACTTTGTCTTGGCTAAGAAAGAGAAAACATCAAAATCACAGTACCTTTTGTTACAATGGTACAATCTTGTCAGCTCAGACTGATTTTTTAAATCTCAGAATATTACTTTTCAATAGGAAGAACACTTACCTATTCTCCATACCCTATTGCAGTCACTGTTCATCAGTGTAGTAAGATGCCACAGAGTCCCTATTTCTTTTTCTCTGAGCTACACTGTCTTCCCTGTGACCCCCCACACACCATGTGCACCAATCATGATACCCCACAATCCCCTTCTCCCTCCCTCCCCACCCACTCTCCCCCACCCCTCCCCTTTGGGAACTGCTAGTCCCTTTTTGGAGTCTGTGAATCTGCTACTATTTTGTTCCTTCAGTTTTGCTTCACTGTTATACTCCACAAATGAGGGAACTCATTTGATATTTGTATTCCTCTGCCTGACATACTTCACTGAGCATAATATTCTCTAACTCCATCCATATTGTTGCATATGGTAGGATTTGTTTCTTTCTTATGGCCGAAGAGTATTTCATTGTGTATATGTACCACATCTTCTTTCCCATTCTTCTACTGATGGACACTTAGGTTTCTTCCATGCCTTGGCTATTGTAAATAGTGCTGCAATAAACACAGGGCTACATATGTATTTTTGAATCTGAGAAGTTGTTTTCTTTGGGTAAATTCCTAGGAGTGGAGTTCCTGGGTCAAATGGTATTTCTATTTTTAGTTTTTTTTTTTTTTTTTTTAGATAATTATTTTTTATTGAAGGGTAGTTGACACACAGTATTACATTACATTAGTTTCAGGTGTACAACACAGTGATTCAACATTTATATACATGATAATTCTAGGTACCAGCTATCACCATACCAAGTTGTTACAATATTTTGACTATATTCCTTATGCTATACATTACATCCCGGTTACTTATTTATTTTACAATTGGAAGTGTGTACTTTTTTTTGGTTGTTGTTGTTAGGGCATCTCTCATATTTATTGATCAAATGGTTGTTAACAACAATGAAATTCAGTATAGGGGAGTCAATGCTCAATGCACAATCATTAATCCACCCCAAGCCTAATTTTCGTCAGTCTCCAGTCTTCTGAAGCATAACGAACAAGTTCTTACATGGAGAACAAATTCTTACATAGTGAATAAGTTACATGGTGAACAGTACCAGGGCAGTCATCACAGAAACTTTTGGTTTTGCTCATGCATTATGAACTATAAACAGTCAGTTCAAATATGAATACACATTTGATTTTTATACTTGATTTATATGTGGATACCACATTTCTCTCTTTATTATTTTTAATAAAATGCTGAAGTGGTAGGTAGATACAACATAAAGGTAGAAAACATAGTTTAGTGTTGTAAGAGAGCAAATGTAGATGATCAGGTGTGTGCCTGTAGGCTATGTGTTAATCCAAGCTAGACAAGGGCAATAAAACATCCACATATGCAGAAGATTTCTCTCAGAACAGGGAGGGTGAGGTTCTAAGCCTCACCTCTGTTGATCCCCAATTTCTCACCTGATGACCCCCCTGTGACTGTGCCTGTCTTAGGTTGTTCCTCCCTTGAGGAATCTTACCCGTCTCTGGCTAACCAGTCATCTTCCGGGGCCATACAGGGAAATGTTAAGTTGGTAAGTGAGAGAGAAGCCTTATTGTTTGAAATGGTTAGCTTTTTATTTCTTTGCATATTTATGCCCTGTGGCTTCTATGCCCAGCATTTGTCTTGAGGTATCTTTACCACTTGGAGGAGTTATGATACTCGGTAAATTTGATATGAGGCACGAATTCTATTTAAGAATTCGTTGTAATTAGGAAGGAAGAAGAAAAGCTATAGAAGTAGCAGGCGGGAGAAAACATGGGAAGATTGATTATTTCTTTGATATATCTTCTTGTAGAGTAACTTCAGCATGTATAGATTTTAAGCTACTACTTAAATTGCGCACACACATTAACATAATAGGAGTATAGTTACATAACCAAAGCATACCTGTAATTACCAGCCATCTCCAGTGAAACCAAGAAAACCAGTTAGGCACCCTAGGCATTTGTGAAAACTTATCAATGATATGATGGTTATTATCTAACTGAATTTGAATAGTTTGAGAAAAATCAGACAAATTAAAACAACCCATTCCTGGGCACTGTTCACATCCCATATGTTCTTTTAACAGTAAATAGTCTGTAGTTGTAAGATTTTGGAGCGCTACAATTTGCACTTCTCCTAATTCTTGGTTGAGTTCCAACAGTATAGATCCAGTCAAATTTGTTGTTTTACTGTATGCACAGGCCAGCTTAGATATCTCCTTCATTCCCATGGCAAGTCCAGGAGCTGGTGGGATGAGTGCATCTACAGCTGTAGCAGTGCGTGGATCTTTGTTGGGGTTTTTTGATGATCATCTTCTGGCATGAGTCTTCCCGAGAGTGCTGATGTTGGAAGTTCTCTTTCATATCGTATCTTAGTTCATTTTCGAGGTAGCCAAATTAGGCTTTGATCCTCTGTATAAACACAAACAGACCCTTTGCCTACACTTTTATATGTCCTTTATATCATTGTGTAGAACTCATTAGAGGTCACCACATAGGAACTGCATTTTTTTTTTTTAATCATTAATCTACACTTACATGACGAATACTTTGTTTACTAGGCTCTCCCCTATACCAGGTCCCCCCTATATACTCCTTTACAGTCACTGTCCATCAGCGTAGCAAACTGTTGTAGAATCACTACTTGTCTTCTCTGTGTTGTACAGCCCTCGCCTTTCTCCCACCCCGCTATGGATGCTAATCTTAATACCCCCCTACTTCTCCCCCCCTTATCCCTCCCTACCCACCCATCCTCCCCAGTCCCTTTCCCTTTGGTACCTGTTAGTCCATTCTTGAGTTCTGTGATTCTGCTGCTGTTTTGTTCCTTCAGTTTTTCCTTTGTTCTTATATTCCACAGATGAGTGAAATCATTTGGTATTTCTCTTTCTCTGCTTGGCTTGTTTCACTGAGCAAAATACCCTCCAGCTCCATCCATGTTGCTGCAAATGGTTGGATTTGCCCTTTTCTTATGGCTGAGTAGTATTCCATTGTGTATATGTACCACATCTTCTTTATCCATTCATCTATCGATGGACATTTAGGTTGCTTCCAATTCTTGGCTATTGTAAATAGTGCTGCGATAAACATAGGGGTGCACTGATCTTTCTCATACTTGATTGCTGCATTCTTAGGGTAAATTCCTAGGAGTGCAATTCCTGGGTCAAATGGTAAGTCTGTTTTGAGCATTTTGATGTACCTCCATACTGCTTTCCACAATGGTTGAACAAGTTTACATTCCCACCAGCAGTGTAGGAGGGTTCCCCTTTCTCCACAGCCTCGCCAACATTTGTTGTTGTTTGTCTTTTGGATGGCAGCCATCCTTACTGGTGTGAGGTGATACCTCATTGTAGTTTTAATTTGCATTTCTCTGATAATTAGCGATGTGGAGCATCTTTTCATGTGTCTGTTGGCCATCTGTATTTCTTTTTTGGAGAACCGTCTGTTCAGTTCCTTTGCCCATTTTTTAATTGGGTTATTTGTTTTTTGTTTGTTGAGGCATGTGAGCTCTTTATATATTCTGGACGTCAAGCCTTTATCGGATGTGTCATTTTCAAAGATATTCTCCCATACTGTAGGGTTCCTTTTTGTTCTATTGATGGTGTCTTTTGCTGTACAGAAGCTTTTCAGCTTAATATAGTCCCACTTGTTCATTTTTGCTGTTGTTTTCCTTGCCCGGGGAGATATGTTCAAGAAGAGGTCACTCATGTTTATGTCTAAGAGGTTTGTGCCTATGTTTTCTTCCAAGAGTTTAATGGTTTCATGACTTACATTCAGGTCTTTGATCCATTTTGAGTTTACTTTTGTATATGGGGTTAGACGATGGTCCAGTTTCATTCTCCTACATGTAGCTGTCCAGTTTTGCCAGCACCATCTGTTGAAGAGACTGTCATTTCGCCATTGTATGTCCATGGCTCCTTTATCAAATATTAATTGACCATATATGTCTGAGTTAATGTCTGGATTGTCTAGTCTGTTCCATTGGTCTGTGGCTCTGTTCTTGTGCCAGTACCAAATTGTTTTGATTACTATGGCTTTATAATAGAGCTTGAAGTTGGGGAGTGAGATCCCCCCTACTTTATTCTTCTTTCTCAGGATTGCTTTGGCTATTCGGGGTCTTTGGTGGTTCCATATGAATTTTTGAATTATTTGTTCCAGTTCATTGAAGAATGTTGCTGGTAGTTTCATAGGGATTGCATCAAATCTGTATATTGCTTTGGGCAGGATGGCCATTTTGACGATATTAATTCTTCCTAGCCATGAGCATGGGATGCGTTTCCATCTGTTAGTGTCCCCTTTAATTTCTTTTAAGAGTGACTTGTAGTTTTCAGAATATAAGTCTTTCACTTCTTTGGTTAGGTTTATTCCTAGGTATTTTATTTTTTTTGATGCAATTGTGAATGGAGTTGTTTTCCTGATTTCTCTTTCTGTTGGTTCATTGTTGGTATATAGGAAAGCCACAGATTTCTGTGTGTTGATTTTGTATCCTGCAACTTTGCTGTATTCCGATATCAGTTCTAGTAGTTCTGGGGTGGAGTCTTTAGGGTTTTTTATGTACAGTATCATGTCATCTGCAAATAGTGACAGTTTGACTTCTTCTTTGCCAATCTGGATTCCTTGTATTTTTTTGTTTTGTCTGATTGCCGTGGCTAGGACCTCTAGTACAATGTTAAATAACAGTGGGGAGAGTGGGCATCCCTGTCTAGTTCCCGATCTCAGCGGAAATGCTTTCAGCTTCTCGCTATTCAATATAATGTTGGCTGTGGGTTTTTCATAGATGGCCTTTATTATGTTGAGGTACTTGCCCTCTATTCCCATTTTGCTGAGAGTTTTTATCATGAATGGATGTTGAACTTTGTCAAATGCTTTTTCAGCATCTATGGAGATGATCATGTGGTTTTTGTCTTTCTTTTTGTTGATGTGGTGGATGATATTGATGGACTTTCGAATGTTGTGCCATCCTTGCATCCCTGGGATGAATCCCACTTGGTCATGGTGTACGATGGTTTTGATGTATTTTTGAATTCGGTTTGCTAAAATTTTGTTGAGTATTTTTGCGTCTACGTTCATCAGGGATATTGGTCTGTAGTTTTCTTTTTTGGTGGTGTCTTTGCCTGGTTTTGGTATTAGGGTGATGTTAGCTTCATAGAATGAGTTTGGGAGTATCCCCTCCTCTTCTATTTCTTGGAAAACTTTAAGGAGAATGGGTATTATGTCTTCCCTGTATGTCTGATAAAATTCCGAGGTAAATCCATCTGGCCCGGGGGTTTTGTTCTTTGGTAGTTTTTTGATTACCGCTTCAATTTCGTTGCTGGTAATTGGTCTGTTTAGATTTTCTGTTTCTTTTTGGGTCAGTCTTGGAAGGTTGTATTTTTCTAGGAAGTTGTCCATTTCTCCTAGGTTTCCCAGCTTGTTAGCATATAGGTTTTCATAGTAGTCTCTAATAATTCTTTGTATTTCTGCGGGATCTGTTGTGATTTTTCCTTTCTCATTTCTGATACTGTTGATTTGTGTTGACTCTGTTTTCCTCTTAATAAGTCTGGCTAGAGGCTTATCTATTTTGTTTATTTTCTCGAAGAACCAGCTCTTGGTTTCATTGATTTTTGCTATTGTTTTATTCTTCTCAATTTTATTTATTTCTTCTCTCATCTTTATTATGTCCCTCCTTCTGCTGACCTTAGGCCTCATTTGTTCTTCTTTTTCCAATTTTGATAGTTGTGACATTAGACCGTTCATTTGGGATTGCTCTTCCTTTTTTAAATATGCTTGGAGTGCTATATACTTTCCTCTTAAGACTGCTTTTGCTGCGTCCCACAGAAGTTGGGGCTTAGTGTTGTTGTTGTCATTTGTTTCCATATATTGCTGGATCTCCATTTTGATTTGGTCATTGATCCATTGATTATTTAGGAGCGTGTTGTTTAGCCTCCATGTGTTTGTGAGCCTTTTTGCTTTCTTTGAACAGTTTATTTCTAGTTTAATGCCTTTGTGGTCTGAAAAGTTGGTTGGTAGGATTTCAATCTTTTGGAATTTTCTGAGGCTCTTTTTGTGTCCTAGTATGTGGTCTATTCTGGAGAATGTTCCATGTGCACTTGAGAAGAACGTGTATCCTGTTGCTTTTGGATGTAGAGTTCTATAGATGTCTATTAGGTCCATCTGTTCTAGTGTGTTGTTCAGTGCCTCTGTGTCCTTACTTATTTTCTGTCTGGTGGATCTGTCCTTTGGAGTGAGTGGTGTGTTGAAGTCTCCTAGAATGAATGCATTGCATTCTATTTCCTCCTTTAGTTCTGTTAATATTTGTTTCAGGTATGTTGGTGCTCCTGTATTGGGTGCATATATATTTATAATGGTTATATCCTCTTGATGGACTGAGCCCTTTATCAGTATGTAATGTCCTTCTTTGTCTTTTGTTACTTTCTTTATTTTGAAGTCTGTTTTGTCTGATACCAGAATTGCAACACCTGCTTTCTTCTCTCTGTTGTTTGCTTGAAATATCTTTTTCCATCCCTTGACTTTAAGTCTCTGCGCATCTTTGGGTTTGAGGTGAGTCTCTTGTAAGCAGCATATGGATGGATCTTGCTTTTTTATCCATTCTTTTACTCTGTGTCTTTTGATTGGTGCATTCAGTCCATTTACATTTAGGGTGATTATTGAAAGGTATGAATTTATTGCCATTGCAGGCTTTAAGTTTGTGGTTACCAAAGGTTTAGGGATAGCTTCTTTACTGTCTTACTGTCTAACTTAACTCGCTTGTTGAGCTATTATAAACACAATCTGATGATTCTTTATTTCTCTCCCTTCTTATTCCTCCTCCTCCCTTCTTCATATGTTGGGTGTTTTGTTGTGTGCTCTTTTTAGGAGTGCTCCCATCTAGAGCAGTCCCTGTAGGATGCCCTGTAGAGGTGGTTTGTGGGAGGCAAATTCCCTCAACTTTTGCTTGTCTGGGAATTGTTTAATCCCTCCTTCATATTTAAATGATATTCATGCTGGATACAGTAGTCTTGGTTCGAGGCCCTTCTGTTTCATTGCATTAAGTATATCATGCCATTCTCTTCTGGCCTGTAGGGTTTCTGTTGAGAAGTCTGATGATAGCCTGATGGGTTTTCCTTTGTAGGTAACCTTTTTTTTCTCTTTGGCTGCTTGTAATACTTTGTCCTTGTCTTTGATCTTTGCCATTTTAATTATTATGTGTCTTGGTGTTGCCCTCCTTGGATCCCTTGTCATGGGAGTTCTGTGTACCTCTGTGGTCTGAGAGGCCATTTCTTCCCCTAGTTTGGGGAAATTTTCAGCAATTATTTCTTCAAAGACATTTTCTGTCCCCTTTTCTCTCTCTACTTCTTCTGGAATGCCTATGATTCTTATATTGTTCCTTTTATATTGATCACTCAGCTCTCTTAAAATTCTTTCATTCCTGGAGATCCTTTTATCTCTCTCTGCATCAGCTTCTCTGCGTTCCTGTTCTCTGTTTTCTAGTCCATTAATGGTCTCTTGCATCTCGTCCATTCTGTTTTGAAGTCCTTCCAGAGCTTGTTTTATTTCTGAATTCTCCTTCCTTAGTTCTTGCATATTTCTCTGCAAGTCCATCAGCATGGTTATGACTTTTGTTTTGAATTCTTTTTCAGGTAGACTGGCTAAATCTATCTCCCCAGATTCCTTCTCAGGGGAAGATGTAGCAGATGCTGAAGCTGTCTGGGTTAGTCTTGTCTGGATCATATTTTTTTGCCTTTTCATGTTGACAGGTGCTATTGACTGTCAGCTGGGAGGGCCAAAATTTTCACTTACTACTGGCCTTTCTTTACTGGGGCAACTGCGACCCCTAGTGGCTTGTGTTGGGTAATTGCGTGTAGAGTGGGTCTTTGTGTCTTGCCTGGCCGGGAGGGAGAAATTTCCCTTTCTGTGGGCGGAATTTGTCTCAGGCTGCTTCTCTGCTTTCGCAGCGCCCGGTGGGGTGATGGATGGGGGAGCTGCTTGACTGTTTGCCTCCGTGAGGGGTCTCAGAGCTGTTGCCCAGGGGGTTAGTGCACCCGGTTTTCCCTGTAATTTCCAGCTGCTGTACCGTGACCTGGGTTGTTTCCGTCAAGCTGTTAAGTCCCTGTCCCTTTAAGACTTTCAAAAAGCCCCCGCTTTTCTTTGTCACAGGGGCATCAGCTTCAGCACCTGCTCAGAGGTCTTACTCCCTGTTTCCCCAGTATCCAGGGCCCCCTGGGCATGTACTGTGTCTGCGCTCTGGCCCGGATGGCTGGGGCTGGGTGTTCGGCAGTCCTGGGCTCCGTCTCCCTCCCGCTCTGCCTATTGTTCTCCCGCCGGGAGCTGGGGGGAGGGGCGCTCGGGTCCCGCCGGGCCGGGGCTTGTATCTTACCCCTTTCACCAGTCGCTGGGTTCTCGCTGGTGTAGCTGCAGTCTGGCCACTGTCCTGCGTCTTCTGGTCTCTCTTTTAGGGCTAGTTGTGTTTGTTGTATTTTCAAAAGTATATATGTTTTTGGGAGGAGATTCCCGCTGTCCTACTCACGCCGCCATGTTGGCCTATTTTTAGTTTTTTGAGGAACCTCCATGTTGCTTTTCACAGTGGTTGAACTAGTTTACATTCACATCAGCAGTGTAGGAGGGTTCCCCTTTCTCTGAATTCTCACCAGCATTTGTTCTTAGTCTTTCGATGCTGGCCATCCTAACTTGTGTGAGGTGATATCTCATTGTGGTTTTTATTTGCATTTCCCTGATAATTAGTGATGTGGAGCATCTTTTCATGTGCCTGTTGGCCATCTGAATTTCTTCCTTGGAGAATTGTCTGTTCATATCCTCCACCCATTTTCTAATCAGTTATTTGCTTTTTGGTTGTTGAGGCTATGAGTTCTTTATATATTTTGGATGTCAATCCCTTATCAGATATGTCATTTATGAATATATTCTTCCATACTGTAGGATACCTTCTTGTTCCACTGATGGTATCCTTTGCTGTACAGAAGCTTTTTAGTTCTATATAGTCCCACTTGTTCATTTTTGCTTTTGTTTTCCTTGCCTGTGGAGATGCATTTAGGAAGAAGTTGCTCATGTTTATATTCACGAGAGTTTTGCCTATATTTTCTTCTAAGAGTTTTGTGGTTTCATGACTTACATTCAAGTCTGTGATCCATTTCGAGTTTACTTTTGTGTATGGAGTTAGATAGTAATCCAGTTTCATTCTCTTACATGTAGCTGTCCAATTTTGCGAACATCAGCTGTTGAAGAGGCTGTCATTTACCCATTGTATATCCATGGCTCCTTTATCATATATTAATTGACCTTATATGCTTGGATTTATATCTGGACTCTCAATTCTGTTCCATTGGTCTACGGGTCTGCTCTTGATTACTGTGGCTTTGTAGTAGAGCTTGAAGTTGGGGAGCGTAATCCCCCCCACTTTATTCTTCCTTCTCAGGATTGCTTTGGCTATTCAGGGTTTTTTGTGGTTCCATATGAATTTTGGAGCTATTTGCTCTATTTCGTTGAAGAATGCTATTGGTATTTTGATAGGGATTGCATTGAATCTGTAGATTGCTTTAGGCAGGATGGACGTTTTGACAATATTAATTCTTCCTATCCACGAGCACGGGATGTGTTTCCATTTATTGGTATCTTCTTTAATTTCTGTCATGAGTGTCTTGTAGTTTTCAGAGTATAGGTCTTTTACTTCCTTTGTTAGGTTTATTCCTAGGTATTTTATTCTTTTTGATGCAATTGTGAATGGAATTGTTTTCCTGAATTCTCTTTCTGCTAGTTCATCATTAGTGTATAGGAATGCAACAGATTTCTGTGTATTAATTTTGTATCCTGCAACTTTACTGAATTCAGATATTAGATCTAGTAGCTTTGGAGTGGATCCTTTAGGGTTTTTTATGTACAATATCATGTCATCTGCAAACAGGGACAGTTTAACTTCTTCTTTACCAATCTGGATGCCGTTTACTTCTTTGTGTTGTCTGATTGCCGTGGTGTGGACCTCCAGAACTTTGTTGAATAAATGTGGAGAGAGTGGGCAACCTTGTCTTGTTCCTGATCTTAAAGGAAAGGCTTTCAGCTTCTTGATGTTAAGTTTGATGTTAGCTGTGGGTTTGTCATATACGGCCTATATTATGTTGAGGTACTTGCCCTCTATACCCATTTTGTTGAGAGTTTTTATTATGAATGGATGTTGAATTTTGTCAAATGCTTTTTCAGCATCTATGGAGATGATCATGTGGATTTTGTCCTTCTTTTTGTTGATGTGGTGGATGATGTTGATGGATTATCTAATACTGTACCATTCTTGCATCCCTGGAGTAAATACTGCTCGATCATGATGGTTGATCTTTTTGATGTATTTTTGAATTTGGTTTGCTAATGTTTTTTTCAGAATTTTTGCATCTGTGTTCATCAGGGACATTAGTCTGTAATTTTCTTTTTTTGTGGTGTCTTTGTGTGGTTTTGGTATATGGGTGATGCTGGCCTCATAGAATAAGTTTGGAAGTGTTCCCTTTTCTTCTACTTTTTGGAAAATTTTAAAGAGGATGAGTATTAGGTATCCACAAAATGTTTGATAAAATTTGGTACTGAAGCCATCTGGTCTGGAAATTTTGTTCTTAGGTAGTTTTTTGATTGCCAATTCAATTTCATTGCTGATAATTGGTCTGTTCAGATTTTCTGTTTCTTTCTGGGTCAACCTTGGAAAGTTGTATTTTTCTAGAAAGTTATTCATTTCTTCTAGGATATCCAGTTTGTTAGCATATAATTTTTCATAGTATTCTCTCATAATTCTTTGTATTTCTGTGGTGTTTGTAGTGATTTTTCCTTTCTCATTTCTGATTCTGTGTATGTGTGTAGGCTCTCTTTTTTTCTTGGTAAGTCTGGCTAGGGGTTTATCTATTTTGTTAATTTGTCAAAGTACTGGCTCTTACTTTTATTGTTTTTTTCTATTTTATTCTTTTTGATTTTATTTATTTCTGCTCTAATCTTTATTATGTCCCTCCTTCTACTAATTTTGGCTTCATTTGTTCTTCATTTCCTAGTTTTGTTAATTGTGAGTTTAGACTGTTCGTATGGGATTGTTCTTCTTTCCTGAGGAGGCCTGTATTGCAGTATACTTTCCTCTTAGCACGGCCTTTGGTGCATCCCACAGAATTTGCATTGTTGAATTATTGTTGTCATTTGTCTCCATATATTGCTTGATCTCTGTTTTTATTTGGTCATTGATCCATTGGTTATTTAGGAGCATGTTATTAAGCCTCCATGTGTTTGTGGGCTTTTTTGTTTTCTTTGTGTAATTTATTTCTATTTTCATACCTTTGTGGTCTGAGAAGCTGGTTGGTACAACTTCAATCTTTTTGAATTTACTGAGGCTCTTTTTGTGGCCTAGTATATGATCTATTCTTGAAAATGTTCCATGTGCACTTGAGAAGAATGTGTATCCTGCTGCTTTTGGGTGTGGAATTCTGTAGATTTCTGTTAAGCCCCTCTGTTTTAATGTGTTGTTCAATGCCTCTGTCTCCTGACTTATTTTCTGTCTGGTTGATCTGTCCTTCAGAGTGAGTGGAGTGTTGAAGTCTCTTAGAATTGCATTCTATTTCCCCTTTTAAGTCTGTTAATATTTGTTTCACATATGTAGGTGATCCTGTGTTGGTTGCATAGATATTTATAATGGTTTTATCTTCTTGTTGGATTGACCCCTTTATCATTATGTAATGTCCTTCTTTGTTTCTTGTGACTTTCTATGTTTGGCAATCTATTTTGTCTGATACAAGTACTGCAACTCCTGCTTTTTCTCCCTATTAGTTGCATGAAATATCTTTTTCCATCCCTTTACTTTTAGTCTGTGTATGTCTTTGGGTTTAAAGTGTGTCTCTTGTAGGCAGCATATAGATAGGTCTTGTTTTTTTATCCATTCAGTGACTCTATGTCTTTTGATTGGTGCATTCAGTCCATATATATTTAAGATGATTATTGATAGGTATGTACTTATTGCCATTGCAGGCTTTATATTCGTGGTTACCAAAGGTTCAAGGGTAATTTCCTTACTATCTTAGAGTCTAACTTAACTCACTTAGTATGCTATTACAAACACAATCTAAAGTTTCATTTTTTTCTCATCTTTTTTCTTCCTCCTCCATTCTTTATATATTAGGTATCATATTCTGTACTCTTTGTCTACCCCTTGATTGACTTTGGGGGTAGTTGATTTAATTTTGCATTTGCTTAGTAATTAATTGTTCTACTTTCTTTACTGTGGTTTTATTACCTCTGGTGACAGCTATTTAGCCTTAGGAACAGTTCCATCTAGAGCAGTCCCTCCAAAATAACACTGTAGCGATGGTTTGTGGGATGTCAATTCTTTCAGCTTTTGCTTATCTGGACATTTTTTAATCCCTCCATCAAATTTAAATGATAATCTTGCCGAGTATTGTTGGTTCGAGGCCCTTCTGTTTCATTGCATTTAGCATATCATGCTAATCTTTCTGGCCTGTAAGGTGTCTGCTGAGAAGTCTGATGGTAGCCTGATGGGTTTTCCTTTGTATGTGATCTTTTTTCTCTCTCTGTCCCTATCCTTTATCTTTGCCATTTTAATTATTATTTTTCTTGGTGTTGTCTTCCTTGGGTCCCTTGTGTTGGGAGATCTGTGCATCTCCATGGTCTGAGAGACTGTCTTCTTCCCCAGATTGGGGAAGTTTTCAGCAATTACCTCCTCTAGGACACTTTCTATGCCTTTTTTTAATCTCTTCCTTTGTTACCCCTATAATATGAATATGGTTCCGTTTAGATTGGTCACACAGTTCTCTCAATATTCTTTAATTCTAGAGATCCTTTTTTCTCTCTGTGTCTCAGATTCTTTGTATTCCTCTTCTCTAATTTGTACTTCGTTTATCATCTCTTCCACTGTATCTAATCTGCTTTTAAATCCCTCCATTGAATTCTGTAATGATTGGATCTCTGTCCTGAATTCGTTCCTGAGTTCTTGAGTGTTTTTCTGTACCTCTATGAGCATATTTATGATTTTTATTTTGAAATCTCTTTCAGGATGATTGATGAGTTCAGTTTCACTTTTTGCTTTTTCTGGTGTTTGTGGAATTTTGGTTTGGACCAGGTTCCTTTGACGTTTCATATTTGTATGTAGTGACCAGAATTTCTACTCTCTGGAGCTGCTCAGCCCCTGGAGCGATGTTGGGGGTCACAGAGAAGTGGTGCTGGTACCTGGGGAGAGTAAAGAGCTGTTTCCTGCTTCACGGCTGCTATGCCTGTCTCCACTGCCAGAACCAGTGGGCCTAGCACACAGATGTAAGCCTCTGTGTTTTGCATTTGTAGCTGGTATAGGCGGTGCTTCTCTCTGGCTGGCCTGATGCCAGGGCAGGGACTCCTAGTTTGCGAGGCAGGTGCGGGCTCACTGGGAGGAAGGCTCAGCAGGGTTTGTATCATGGCTGGGGGCCTTGGAGCTGTGTAGCCAGCCAGGGTGATGGAGCACCTGAAGCTCCTGAAAGTTCCCAACCTGCTGGGTAGAGTGCATCTGGACAATTTTGTCTACCTGTCCTTTCTCCTGAGCAGTAAGCTCTGTGCAATCCTTGCCCCTTTATTAATGCTCTCACTGATAGGAAGTCTCTCAGACTGCCCGCCTTTCTTTTGTTCCAGAGCAGCTAGATTTGCACACCTGTTTTCCACAATCAGCTGGAATCTCAGTCTCTCCAGGTATTCTGCCTGTCGTAGCTTTCCAACCCTACTAATCACCAGAGCACCATGCAATGTAGGTTTGTGCTCCCAGAGCACATCTCCAGGGCTAGGTGTTCAGCAGTCCCAGTCTCTTCCTTCTACCTATGAGCTGGGGTGGGGAAGGGCTTGGGTCCTGCTGGGTCACGGCTTTGGTGCGTTACCCTGTTCTGTGAGGTCTGTTCTTTTATCCAGGTGTATGCAGTCTGGCGCAGCCTTCTTTCTTGTTGCTTTTTCAGAATTAGTTGTATTAATTTTCGTATTATATGTCATTTTAGGATGTGGTCTCTGTCTCATCTCTCATGCCGCCATCTTTCTCTACCATTTTAAATAAATTTGCTTTGTTTATCCTCCTATTCATATTTTAGAGTTGTCTTATTTTGTTTTGTTGGCTTTTTGAAAGTTGAAAATTAGTTCTCATTTTTCAGACTAATCAAGCTGGCACAAGAGAATCCTTCCTGGCCAGCCTTTCCTAGTAACCCCATGAATTTCAGGAGAGAATCAACTAAAAGTGGTTAAAAGCACATGCTTTGGAATCAGACAGATTTGAGTGTAGCTTTAAGCTTTGTCCTGGTCATGCAACTGTGGATAAGTTCTTTAATCTCTGTGAGCTTCAGTTTAGTGATCCTTGAAATGGGAATAATAAAATATATCTCACTTGGCTTCTGTAAAGATCACAAGGATATAATGCAAGGAAAATGCTTCACACTGATCTGGTATATGGTTGGGTTCTAAATAAAATCACCATTATAATAGTCTCAGGCTTTAGTCTGTTAATATTTTATATATTATTATTTTTTAAACTTCTTAATGATTTAATCAGGATAATGTTTCTTGTCCATGTAGCAATCCAGACATTTCCTTTCCTTGTCAATGATAGTGACAAGGTAGTTTTACAGCACCAATTTCCCCTCGATGTGCTCATCATCAGTCAACTGGGTGGCACTGGCACTGTAAATGCACAGATATCTTAGAGTAAAACACTGAGTATTAAGCCTATGACTTGTAAATACTTGAACTAGTAGTTGTGATTAATCCCTTCTATAGCCAGTGAGCATTTTTTATAGTTTAGTGTTTTAAATAATGTGTGTCAATCTCAGACTCGGATTCCAAGCCCCTAGCTTAATCTAGTTCAGAGCCCTAACTCACTTATTTTCACGCATGTAGGAATCTGATATGATCACCGGACTCTGGAGATAGAGTGAGTAGTCTGTTCCATCCAGTCCCACCTTGGTATTAGGAGGGCTTGACTGCTGGGTAATAGCTGGCCTTGGCCTCTGTTGCTGAAGCATAGTAGCTGGGGCAAAGTGCATGGCTCCAGTAGCTAGAGTGGTTATGAGTGAAGCATGTGGTCCATTGTAGTGTGGTGAGTAAAGTCCTCACTGATCTAGCCAGTGAAGAGTATTTCCATATCAACTGGAGGAGTTCCATGGCTATGCTCTTCTGTTGTTTCATTCAGGATTTCCCTGTGACATGAGGCTGGTGTCTCAGCTAAGGCTCTGTTGGTAGGGCCTGCCTCTCCATTTGGTTAGCTGGACTATGTATTGTGAATAGTATTAAAAAAAATCTTATACAGATATGAGAATGTTTTTCAGTTGCAAAGAATATATATCTATTGGTTGAATGTAAAATTCTCAGGTCACAACCTTTTCTACTCAAAACCCAATGGACTGTGCTTTTTTGTCTTCTAGTATTTAAAATGGCAGAGTCATTGAACACCATTCTAGTTATTCCATTGCCAATAAATATTTTTCCTGCCTGGGTGCTTAAAGGATTTTTCTTAATCCACTGGGCTAGAGATTTAAATAATTTCCTGCAATCCCATAACCCCTCCTAGAGAACGTGCTCCATCCTTAGCCCAGAAGGAACAGCTCTAATTATTCTATGACCCTACCCTTTTGGGTACAGCTAACTGGTCCGTGAGTGGAAACTATGCAAAGCAGGACCACCAGTAATCTTATCTAGAAACTTGTAACCAGGGAGCAGAGACTGAGTTTGTTACCTGTAGGAATTTAAGCTAAAAAAGAATGCAGACCCAAGTGCTGATGTTTCATTTGGGGACAGCCATTATGAGCTGTGTATAAGCAAATAAGTAAGCAGAGAAGCCAGTTTGTACAGAAATTTGGATGAAGTAGTCATGAAGTGAAAGTGAGATGGGGCGGGGCAGAGAGAGAAAACTCCTGAGGATGGTGTTTTCCCATGAAGCCCAGCTATACTGCAATCAGTTGACTCCTATGAGGTTCTCCTGTATCCTCCCCAATAGTCACGCAGTTAACCTACTAGCTGAGCCTGTTGTTTCTACCAGCACAGTGACTGGGACATTCTTATAATCCACTTTTTTTTTTTTCCTCAAGAGGATATCTAATTGTGAAGTTATTTTAACTGACTTTGTTTGGGATGTTCTTTTAATCTGCATGCTTGGGACTTTGTCCTAGTTCAGGAAAATTTGCCTAAGTTATTGCTCCTATCTCAAATTTCTGGTTTCTTTCTACTGTAACTCTTAGGTTAGAACTTTCATACCTGTTATCTCCCTCCTTGTCAACTTTTCTCTGCATTTGATGACTTTAATTTTCTTCTATTTACTATATAAATTATTTTCTGAGATGTTTCCTTATGAAACAATTCTCTTCTGTCCTGCTGACTTTTGGAGCTTCTTTTTCCTTTTGCTTGTTTTCTTTTCTTATTGAAGTATATTTGATATACAATGGTATATTGGTTTCAAGTATGCAACATAGTGATTCAACAATTACATATATTATTAAATCCTCACCCCAACTAGTTTCCGTCAACATAGAAACATGTTACAGAATTATTATTCTACAGACTATACAGACTATATACAGACTATATTCTGTATGCTATACTTTCATCCCCCTGACTAATTTATATTATGAATGAGATTTTTGTGCCTCTTCACCTATTTCTGGCACCCACTCTAACCCCTCATGCATAGTAATCAACAGTCATGTCTCAGTGTCTATGAGTCTACTGCTGTTTTGTTCATTTTGTTTTGTTTTTAGATTCCACAAATAAGTGAAATCATATGGTATTTGTCTTTCTCTGCCTGGCTTCTTTCATTTAGCAGAATACCCTCTAGGTCCATCCATATTGTTGCAAATGGCAGGATTTCTTTCTTTTTTATGGCTGAATAATATCCACTGTGTATATGTACCACATCTTTATCCATTCATCTACTGATGGGGACTTTGTTTGCTTCCATATCTTAACTATTGTAAATAATGCGGCAATAAACATAGTAGTGCATATATCTTTTTGAGTCAGAGATTTTGTTTTCTTTGGGCCTCTTGCTTTTTGGTTATTCTAGAACAGTAACTGTAAAGAGTGCAGATTGCCTGTGGCTACAACCCCTGTCCACTTGAATGTGGTTATGGTGCTTCCTAAAATTTATTGCTGGGGGACCACTTAATACATAAAACACCCAGCTCAGTTTCCAGTGTCAAGGAGGCATTTATTTATTTCTTTATATTTTTTGCTGAGGTAAAATTCACAAAGCATGTAATTTAAAAGTACCTTTAATTTTAAAAAGCTTCAGGAATTTGCATGTCATCTTTGCACAGAGCAATGATCATCATCTCTGTATTGTTCCAGCTTTGAAGCAAGCATGCCACACATTTACTGTGACTGATGAGATGAGGTGAAGCTGTTTCCTACTGTATTCACTTCCTAGTTCTCTGGAAAACTCAACCAAGGGAGACCACACATCGCAGGACCTTCCTTGTGTTCTCTCTCATCTGTAGGAGGACCACGTCTTCCTGCTTTCTAATCACTTCCTGACCCATTGTTTTTGGGGAATTCTGTTTGGTCTCTGATGGACTGAAACATTTGTGGGCTATAAGTTAGGGAAAGAATGGGTGGAAATGAAGGGGGAAGGAATAATTTATTACTGCTCATCCTCCAAAGCAGAATCTACCTGTGTTGGCTTGGATGTTACAGACCCTGAATCCTTCAGCCCAGAGGCTAACAGGGCTCCCTTCTCCCTGAAAGTCTGGGTGATGTCTTTGTTTCTGTAGGAAAGCATGTGTGAGCAACTGATTGTTTTTCTACATACAACTCTGCATGACTTATAGAGTTAGTGTAAATTACTTCCAGGTTTTGGCATTTGGCTTTTGTCTGTTTCAGCTTTTCTTCTTTTCTTTCTTTTGTTCTTTTGTTCACTTTATTTCTTTTAGAGGCTGGTTGGGAGTGGTAATAGCCTGACTCATTGGTATTGTTTGGCTTATTCATTTAACAAATGTGCCTTCAACACTAGATATGCCACATGCTTGCTGTAGATACAAGGATATAAAGATACATAGTCTTTGAGGGAGACCAGAGTCTAATGGGGAAGATGTATATAAAAACAGATGATTATAATTATAAAAAACAATTAGAAATACAGCATTAGGTATATATACAAGGTATTGGAAGAATACCTGGGGAAGAACACCTGTCTCAGCCTAGCTATATGTGTGTGTGTGTGTGTATGCCTATGCATGTTTAACCTTGTTTTAGTCCAGATTTTTAAAGAGAGCCTTAGGTGAAATATTCTGTCAGTGTTTCACTTGGAAGGAGACTCTGATACCCTTCAGACAGTATCTTTTCCCAAGTCCTGTCTACAACTTTCTTCTTTGCTCATAAGAACCTTGTGACTGTGAGTGGTAACTGATCTGTGTATCTGACACTGGAACATCAAAGCCAGTGGCTTATGCTGGCAGGTCAGGAGTAGAGTGTGGAAAGAGAGCCAGACCATAGAAAGCCCCCCCAGCAGGTGGGAGGCTGAGTTCTCACTTTCCCCCTTCAGGCCTTTCACCCTCATCATGAAAATAAATAAAAATAATTCTGTGTAGCAACTGGTGTTAAGAAGCAGAGGAAAGGATGAGGCCCAGGGAAATCAAAGCCAAGGGATCATTCACACCACAGCTGACCAGTGGACACTGAGGACTGAGGAACAATGTCTCCTTGTTCACCACATTGTTTCCTGGAGCAAGTTAATAAAATGGCACTGTGGGTGGCATCTCTGCTGAGTCCTAGCCAGTAACAGAAGCTCAGCTGGAGTTTCTAACTGGGCCTCAAAAACACCAGGTAGGAGATTTTGGTCGTTGTTGGTAGATATCCCACCTCCCTAGAAAGATACCATAACCTCTCTGTAGAGTGAGTTATTGCAAATAGAATAAAAAATGGTGGAGTTTGGAGAAGGCCTCCAATTACCGTGAAGCACTAAGTATGTTGATGGGAGTTGTCTGAATGGTTATTAAACTTACTACTAAAAATTACCTCAAAAACTGTGAAGAATTCCAAAGTCTTGATAATTATTAACTGTTTATCCCAAATGACTGGCAAATTTCTAACTGAGGGAAAATTGAAAAGCTATTCAATGTGGGAAATTCAATACGAGTTAAAAATTAAGCCTACTTTATGTTGAGGAACAGTTAGAAAAGTTGCCAAAGGCTTTCAGCAACAATGGAAATTATGTCTCTAAATTGTATTTGTTATTGAGAATCCTACTTTGGTTAAAATGCCAATTAGGCTACTATTGAAGTGATACATGAACTCTTTTATCTACGCATAGCTTTGCTTTCTTGTTAAGTCACAGAAAAATCTATGATGTGGTTCTTCTCGCTTTAATCAAGTGGGAAGATGAATGGATTTGTGTTGAAGTTAGACCAATAACTTGCAATAGTGTTGGGTTTTTCCCCAAAGAGTAGGAAGGATCAAATTGCTTCTGCCTGTATAGTTTTCTTTATTTAAGACTAAAATTAGAATAAAGTTGCTTCTGACAAGATGAGATCTGAGAAAAACAGAATATTCTTAGCTGTGTGAATCATCATCATCTCCTTGTCAAGTATGGGAGATAAAGCAAGTTAAATGCAAATTAAAAGTGTTCAGCACAAAATGGAAGAGACATTTTAATATACTTCATGGCCTCAGCTCATGTCATTTAGTTAATAGGTATTGTCTATCTATTCTGGGCCAAGCATTTAGCAGGTGTGTACACCAAGTAGGGTATGTCATTGGGTAAAAAATCTGTTTCTGTCCTCCTGAAACTTACATGTAATAATGCTAACAAAGAACTCATGTAATATTAAATCTCACCAAGGCCAATGGGCTGGTGGAGACAGCCTTGGGGGGTGTCAATTAAGAAACTTACACTGTACGTGTAACTGTGCGATCGTAATAGCTATGTGCCCTCAGAAAGTTACTGGTACTTTCCTTCCTGTTGTAGTGTAACCTTCTGAAGGGCAGCATCAACATATGGTAGAGTCTCCTAAATTGTCTAAGATTCTTGTGCCTAGTAAGTGTTCCATAAATGTTTTTCAAATAAACAGACTTCATGTTCTCTTATATTTTTAGCGTTCTATTCAATGATAATGGTATTACAGATTACTTTTGTCAGTGGGAGTCAAGCTTTATGTCTCTCATATACCAGTTTTTACACAAGCACCTTAAAAAGGGAATGAAGGACAGATGTCCCTCCTTCCCCTTTCCATGCACATGCTAAAGAAGCCAAAGAACCATTCGCCATGGCCTGGACACTCCTTGACCTGGCATTCATTTCCCTGGCTCTTCTGCTTGTGCCTCTATTGAAGATGACTTTGGTCAGTGCTGCTTTTTACTGGTCTACTGACTAGGGTCATCCAGCACCCATCTGCTTGGCACTCTGATCCCAGTAGCCCAGTTACCTTCCTGAGACAAATGGCCCTTATTTTAAGTACTCTGTAAACAATGACTGGATCCACTGTTAATTTAGAATCCTATATTATAAATAAAAAGAATTTTTCAAGGATGGCAGTAAGATGAAAGAGGAAGGTATTAGGTAGGTCCTGAGCCAAAGAAGGGAGTCCCATTATGTGGAAGCTGTTTCTCCTCACTGCTGACTCCTTCTCTATGGGCTGAGCTGACCGCTAGAGTACAGGGATAGTATCTGTTTTACACACCACCACATGTCCAGTGTCACCTATTTGCTGAATAAATGAATGAATGTATTCAGGCTTTGTCTTAGTTCAGGCTGCTACAACACATTGTCATAGACTGGATGGCTTAAACCCCAAATTTTATGTCTCACAGTTCTGGAGGCTGTAAGTCCAAGGTCAGGGTGCCAGCAGGTGTGGTGTCTGGTGAGGAACCTGCTTCCTCATTTACAGTTGGCTGATTTTTTTGCTATACCTTCATAAGGTAGAAAGAGAGAGAGACAGAAAGAGAGAGGCAGCAAGCTCTCTTGTTTGTTTGTTTTTTTTGCTTATAAAGGTACTAATAATATCATGACTGCTCCACTCTCATGACCTAATTATCTCCCAAAGGTCTCATTCCCCATTATCACACCAGAGGTTAGGATTTCAATATAACAAATTTTGGGGAGACACAAACATTCAGTCTATAACAGGCTCAGTCTCTTTTTCTAGGATCCCTACTTCTTTTCTAGCAAATCTCCGTGAGAATCATTTGTCATAATCATTGGGTTTGTAATCATCGTTATTTTGCATTTTGGTATAATTTCAATTTTGGCATCTATGTCTAAATTTCAAACCAAATGGAACTCAAATCTCTATCCAAACAAGGCAAGCATATTGCAATTATCACCTAAATAAGTAATTAAAAGAAACCTTTGGAGCAATTGGGAAAACTTGAATGTGGACTAGATATTATTAGGTATTAGGAAACTATCAATCATTTTCTTAGGAACAATAATATTGTGATTATGTAGGAAAATGTATTTTTAGAGGATGTGTGGTTATATATTCAGGGGTAAAATGTCATGACATCTGTAATTTACTTTCCAATCACTTGCAGTTTCTATTTTTATCTGTTTATCCATCTATCTAGATAAAACAAATATGGCAGAATGTTAACAATTTTGAATTCTAGATAGTTTTTCTACATGTGATCATCACTCCGTTCTTCTGTATGTTTAAGGATTTTGATAAAAAGCATTGGAAAAAATGAAATAGCAGATGTTTCTATCTCGGCATTCCTGTCTTCTTTGGCAGCCTATTCTGTATTTTCATAATCTTTGCTGCTAAGAAGTGCTTTCTTTTGTCTATTTCAAATGGTAAGTGAAGTCTTTGAGGCTTTTGGCTGTTTTGGTGTCTTCTGATTTGAAAACTTGGTTGTGAGTTTGGAGCAGGTACCAGCTTTATACTTTTCCTCAGGATTCAAATTCCTGTAGGCATTTTGGAGTGGCTGGTAAGACCAGCTTCTCTCCAGTGTGGTCTGATATTTATCTGGAAACTCTGAAGAGAGAGAGAACACAGCACTAGGATGCTGAGCCAGCCGTGCACCTGTCCCTCCCTCACTTCACTCACTGCTCAGAAGGAAGGCTTTTCCTTCCCTGACCCTCCTATCTGAAATAGAACCCATTCCTCTCTCCATTTCCTTGATTAATTAAAAAAATGATTTGATTACTGCCTGATATGCTTAAATCACACGTGTTATTTAGTTATTGCCTATCACTCTCTGTCCATGAGGGTGGAGTCTGTGCTGGTGGTTCTCCAGCTTAAATGTGCATCAGTATCTCCTGGAGGGTTACTTAGTAAAACAGATTGCTGGGGCCCACCCTCAGAGTTTGCAGTTCAGTAGGTCTGAGGTGGAGCCCAAGAATTTGCATTTCTAATAAGCTCCCAGGTGATGCCTCTGTCCTGGTCCTGGCCCCACATTTTGAGAACCGTAGGTCTGTTATTCAGTGTATCCCAGTATGTGTGATAGTAAATGCTCTGTAAGTATTTCTTGAGTGGATAAATGAATGAATGAATGAGTGGAAGCTGATATGATCACTGGGCTCTGGAAATGGGAGAACTTTGAAAACTAAATACAAGCAGCTGAGGAAACTGATGGGGTTCCCTGGCCAGAGGCTTTTCAGGCGGGCCCGTGCCCAGGCGTGCTTTGCCAGGGAGAGCTTGGGCACACAAAATCATTGTTTTAAATCATTCTTACCAACCCTCAGTAGGGAATTTAGGAATGTTTAGGAACATCTTGAAGTTTTGAAGACGATTTCCTAGAGGATGAATTCTTTCTGGTTCCCTTTCATGCCCTTACAAGAGAGAGAATATGGAAATAGATGGTCCAGTGGTCTTTATCAGGATGATCCAGTGGTCTGAATTTGTAGGACATTTCTCCTGTTTTGGCTTTGATGTGTTCCTAGGATGCTTTTCCTTGGTTAGGATTCTCTCCTTCTAGTCAGTTTCTTTGTAAGGTAAGTGCCATTTTAAGAAAGATGTCATTTGGAGTTGCATGGTAGAGGTATCTGGTAGGCCACCAAGAGGCCGTTATCCAATTGTATTTCATCTCTGGGATCTCAGAGAAACAGAACATTTTAGCTGAGTGCCCCAAATACTTTTCCTCAAGCTGTATTTGTTTATGTTCTACTGATATAAACAAATGCTGTCAGCCATATAGAGACCTCAGTGCTGAATAATAAGAACAGAACAATCTTAGATGTTATTAATAGCATTGTGTTATATTTGCATAAAACAATAGTTTCCAAATGACACAGATGATCTCATCTTTCTTAGATTATTCTGTAGTAGACAGTTTGAGTTTAAGGAACATTGGGAGAGCTTAGCAATTTATGTTAACAGATGCACATTTGTTGGTCAGGACTGTGTGTACACATGCCCTATAGTGAAAATAAGTTCTAGTCTGAAAATGTATGTACATGGTTATGTGCACACACACACACACACACACACACAGGCCAGATAAATTTGTGAGTTTGTGCTCTGGAATCCAGACTGAAAGAAACAGTGCTGCCCTGGGTTTGCTCAGACAGTGGGGGAGTGGGGGTCTGGTATGTTTTCAAGGTTCTGTTTTGGTGTCAGATTGAGTAGAGATAGAGCATCCATTAATTTAGCAGAGCATCTGGGATCTTTAAAGCCAGAAAGAGGCTACAATTTATCAATCTTAATTTGCTCACACTACAGTTAGACAGAGAGGATCTCTGGGAAACTGACAGGATGCAGATGGTCCCATTTGGCCGATACCACACATAACAGCAAAGCTGCCCTGCGCCCCCAACCCCAACTTCCCCTAGACCTAGTCCTTTGCTCTTTGGCCTGTTTTGCTAATGATTGCACAGTATCTAGTAGCAGAAACACACTAAGCCAGTGGGAAACTCTCCTTGCATCTGGAAACTACCCTATTGCAAGCCATTGGCACTGGGGGCCAGGGTGAAACTTAATCTAATAAACATTTGTGTCCTTAACTAGCCAACCCACACAGTGTTCAGGACACACTCAGATCTCAGAAATGCTCTCTTGCATCAGCCATGTTGCAGGCCCATGGAAGGGTTATAATTGTCACTTCATTATTTTAAGTTTCTTGAAGGTAGGAATTGAATCTTATGTCTTTTATTCTTCTACAGTTTCTCTTGTATGGCCTTAAATAGCAATGCTCAATTAGCTTGATGGCTGAATAGGGTCATTGGACTCTTACCATATTCCATTTTCATACATTCATCTTTTCCTTTTAATGTTTTTCTAGAAATGTGGATATATTTAATCCTTAGGATTAAAAACAAACAAAGAAACACATTTTTCTATTCCTTATGTTACTGATACACTACTATGTACCCTATGCTGTATCAGTTTCTGGGCATACAGAAGTAGGTAAGACACAGAATTTTTGGCTGCACACACTTCAAAATCTGGTGGTTGAGACAGAGAAGTCAGTGGCAATTTCATACAGAATGATAAATACTACAGGGGCAGGAGAAGGGGATGTACTGGGTTTTATGCCAGCTGATAGCTCATTTTTGTTCTAGTCCATGGGTCAGGGAGGAGGAAGCAAATCTTATTTTGATGCCTGCAGCATGAAAAGGAGTGAGCCAGGTAAAGAGGTGGGGCAAAACTTAGCACAGTTTACACAGGAGAGGAACATGATATTTTGTTGGTGTTGTAGTCGCCGTCATGGGAAGGATAGAGAGACATTTCCTGTCATTTTCCTAGTGGTGACTCTGCACATGGGAAGAAGAAGGGACTTTTCTTCTGTGACATATGGGCATGATACTCTTGGCATTTGCAGGATTCCTTTGAATGTAGCCATTATATTACAGAGACCTCAGTAAAAATGTAAAGATTCCCAGGGGAAAGTAGTAAAAACATCATTACCCATTAGTAACTTTAAATGAATTAAATTATCTTGTCATGTTTTCTTGTCACCTGTCTGGGCTCTGAGGAAATGAGCAATGTGGCTGTTGAATTTTGCAGGGAAAAGATAAGGTTCAGAAGAAGGAGGGAAAACCAGACATGGTAGGGTTTAGGATCTTGTGGTTCCCAGTAGGACTTTGGGGAACTGTTTCAAGCTGGTGTTACTAGGTCTTACTTTTACTTTTCTCAGAAGGTCCCATGACTAAATAACTTGATAAAACACATGCTTGAAAAGAGCGAAAGTTAATTTATAACAGGACTTTTTAGAGCCTTCATGATGCCAAGATGCACTGTGATTTTCCAAGAGATGTTATAACATTAAGCATTCCCTAAATGTATTCTATCATGGAACCATCTGGTAGAAAATTTTCTGGGATTAGTGTTCCAGGAAATACACTTTGGGAAATTCTGGTTTGGTATATGGAGTGGTTAAAAGGAAAGACAATCCCAAGTGGGGGTCTCATGTGTTATTGCAGTGGCATTACATGGTGGAGGATATTGAGTTGAATCATTTTTACCAAGGATCAACCTTATTTCTTCCAGGAATATCTGTTTGTACCAATAGGTAAATGGACTGAGGCTAGACAGGGGATTCTGGAATTATTGCAATTTTACCCCACACTGACCTACTATATTTTCAAAAATTTCAGTTCTGTAAACAATGTTCCCCTTATTTATTTCTAATTTTTTTGAGCTTTAAGTTTTATACTCTTCTCCCTAAAATGAGGCAGATCCATAGAGTGTCTGAGCTCTTATACACTTGTTTTTCAGCAAAATGTGCAGTTTCCTCTGTAAATGTCCCATGCAATCCATCTTGTCCTCTTGACCTCCTTTATCTTGCTTAGCTTATCAGTTCATCTTGGAAACACACACTTTCACCAAGCTGACCATTACTATTTATATACATTTGGAAGACATTCCACTGGAAATTACTCTCAAAATATTCTGTTCAGTATAACAAGGAAGTGGTAATAGGTCCCTACTGTTTCATCACTGTGTTTTCCTTAAGATAGTTTCCTGCAGTGTTATCAGCAAGTTAAGGGTTAAGAAAATCTCCTGCAGGCATTCCAAAACTTCCTTTCAACTTTTTGGTTTTTGGAGTAAGAAACATTTAAGCTATTTCTTTGCTAAAACCTGAGAAGGCAAAATCTGAGAGAGGAAACGGGGAGAGCTATTTGTATTCTTTATTTCAATTATACAAATGTCTACCATGCATAAGAGACTGCTGAGACTCTTAAAATGTGGAAAAATGTGGAAAGGGGTACGATATGGTCCTGAGGGCCTTGCAACCAGGAGGCTTATGAGAGAGGAAAACAAGATATCTGCATATTGATTATCAGACAGATGAAGTCAAATGGGAGATAACAGCCAAATGCCCCAAGACTTACTCTAGGGAGGTGAAGGGAGGGTTTTCTGTGATGACTTCATGAGAGGAGGTAGTGTTGGAGGTGGGCTTTGAAGGAAGGGATTTCATCTTGAAGCCAATTGGGGGTAATGTTTCAGGGGAGGGAAGAATGAGAGCAGAGGTGTGGACATCAGTGTGTTCAAGAAGCAACAGGCAGTTTGTATATTAGCACTCACCCATCCTATAACGTCAGGGAGGAATCAGGAGACTGTCTTGACTCCTCAGTCTCCCACTACCTTTCACCCAACAGGTTCCCCAAACTGTGCACTTTATCTTCTGAGTGTCTATCAGTCCATTGCTCCATTTCCACTCTGCCTTTCTTAGCCCATCTCCTTGTAACCCACCCCTTTCTCCCTTTCCTCCTTGGCTGCCTCCTATCTCCTTTAAAAGTTGCTGTCAGAACAAACTTCCTGGAAGGCAAAACCTACTCTTCCACATGCCTTCCGAACAGCGGCCCTTGGCTGTCAGGATAGAGTCCAAATTCCTGACTATGGCCTTAGCTCCAAGTCAGACAAACCAGGGCTCAAATTCCTGCTCCCTCATTTCAAGTTATATGACCAGCTATGTTAATCTGAGCTGTGTAATGAAACCTCAGTTTCCTCATCCATAAAATGGGCATCATTAGCAGCCACATTCTTATTCTGGTTACCATTTTCTTTCCTACTCTTTGGCAGTTGCATCCTGGCCCAGCCTCTCTGGTTGCATCCCCATTTGCAAATGTTCTTTATAGGTCCTCCTTGTATCCTTCCATCCTTGTCTGATCCTCCTACCACCTGTCTTTGAGATTCATCTCCAGCATCCCCTCCTCTTCAAAATCTGCTGGAATCTTCCCCTCTGTCCTTCCCAGTCCTCAGGGCTTATTGTGCATTCCTTTTTCTGGGTTCCTGTCCCACCCAGGACATGGCCTCACAGTGTGTGCACCTTCCCCTTCCCATACCTGGCTGATGTTTCTCCAAGATAGATTCCCAGAGGTGGAATGGCCAGTCAAATGATATGCCTATTTTGAATTTAGGTACCCAGTGCCAGATTATACTCTCGAAAGGTGTATCAATTTTCTCTCCCACAAGCAGTGGAGAAAAGGGCCTTACTTCCCTCTGCCTAGCTAAGCCTGGGTTGGCTCACTCTTTTTAGTCCTTGCCAATCTGATTGGTGAAATAAGATAAATCATTGTTTTTTAATATGACTTTCTTTGATCTCTAACAACATTTCATGGGATCTGTATGTCTTCCTTTGTGAACTCCCCCTTTGTTTTTTGTTCATTTTTCTAGTGGAGAATTACTTTTTACCTTATTGATTTGTAAGATGCCTTTCTATATTCACCTTTAAAAGGATGCATTGCAAATAGTCCCTGTAACTTTTTATTTACCTTATAAACTTATGTTGTATTTTTTTTTAACCATAGAGGGATTTAAAACCTGTCAATCTTTTCCTTTGCAATTTCTGAGTTTTTTTTTCATTCTTAGAAGGATATCCCTCATTGTAGGATTATTAAAAGTATTCTACCCATTTTCTTAGAATATTTTTATGAGATTTTTTTTTTTGGCATTTAAACCTGAATCTATTCGGAATTTGTTTGGGCATAGAATATACAATAAGTATCAATCTTCATTTGAACCCCAACTGGTAGTTCAATTTCAACAGTATTTGATAACAGACTTTTCTCCGTGAAACAGCACTTTGAAATATTTGCATCATATAATAAATTCTTGTGTGTGTGTGTGTGTGTGTATTTGCATCTACTTTATGGACTGTATTCTTTTTCATTGGTCCATCTTTCTAGCCCTGTGTGAGTTCTGTGTTATTTTAGTTAATGTGGCATGATAGTATATTTTGGTATCTGGCAAGTCAACCCTCAACAGTCTTAATTTCCTATGGCCCTGACCTTGTCACTTTGGAATGAGGAAAGGAATCACAACCATCTGCAGTTCCAGGAGATGCTTGGGATGCTGGCGACCTGAGCAGATTGAATGCCCTGTATCAGTGTGTTCTTTTAGCAATCCTCAAGATTGGGAGATGCTGGCCTAACCCTGTAGGAGTGCCTGTGCAAGCTTGGGCTTTTTTTTTTTTTAAACAGTGGAGAGTCTAGAAATTAGATATGCACTTTCTGGAGATTAAAGATAGTGGAGGGCAAGGAGGGTGGTGAGGGAGGGCCAGAGAAAGAATGGTATGATTTTGACCTCTGTTATTCTGATTTATACTCAGTGCCAGTGTGGTCCCTGCAAAAGGAAAATTTTCCACATTCATAAAATTGAGATACCTAAGCTTATTACCCTTAAAATAAGTGTATGGGAAATGATGGATTGCAAACATGAACACTGGGGACTAGAGCACTGTGTGAAATGTTCATCTGCAGGAGGAATGAGGTGTTGTTTATTCATGCCATGAAATTCTTTCAATATTTTTAGGGCCAAGAGGAGAGGGATTTTATCCCAATACCTTATATGAGTCCTGTTCTTATCCTTTCTTGAAATGAGAGCACTTGAATTGGCCATTAGTTCATTCATATATTCATGTTCTAGCCACTGAAACTGTCTAGCTATCTTAACTCAATCCAGTCCCACAAAATACCATCTGCCAGAAATGGATCAGGAAAAGCAGCAAACAAGGTTTGGATTAAGCCTGTGGAGAAGCCCTGCTGGAGAACAGTTAAGTGACGAAGGGAAATAGTTACAGAGGTCAAATTCCACTGAAGCAAGACTTGAGTTCAGTCTTCTGTGGTTTGTGCTTTCCTAGTGATCAATCGTTTTCCTTTAAGTAGGTTATCCCCTTGGGGTTTAACAGTCTTTTATTGTGTGCATTTTTGTGGTGACTAGATTTAACCTATAAATAGAAATTGCATGAATATGTTCTTCTGGGAATTAGGTGCAAATCAGCCCTCAACTCAGGTTTCAGAGGTGACTTGTCAGATTATGGACTGAATATCATTTCTCCTTCATTTGAAAATGACACATTTCTGAGTGGTGGTGTCATCAAGAAACGTGCAAAACATGGAATTTCTCTAAAATGCTGCTAAAGTGTCAGGATGTCTTCAGGCACCTTATTTCTGCTCTGAGTTTATAAAATGAAACCCAGATTTTTCTCTCAGAGATGTAAATGGAATTATTCCCATGTAGAAGCATGGCCAGCACAAGTAGAACTGAGTATTTTATTAGCTTCCAGTTGTGTTTTATTATTTTTTGTGTCTGCATTCTTCAGTACAGTCAAGTCCTCAGGGATTGGAAAAAACTGACACTTTCAGTTTAACTCTTCTAGAGTAGGAATATCTTGCTTGACAATCAATAGTCCAAAAAACCAATCTTCCCAAATTGGAGTGTAATCGAATATGCAATGAATGCATCAATGTGTATCTTGTGCTTGTTTTACTTTTTGGCTGGCAGCTTGTCTTTATTACATAAAGGAAGTAATGTGTACCCTCTTTGTGGTGACCACAACACATTTGTTGATTGTCTAGACATGTCAGACACAGAGATGGGCAGAGTCCCTGACCTAAGAGCTTGTCATGGGAGGCCCGTCTAACCCAAATTATGGGTGGGGATGGGGGATCACAAAAGGCTTACAGAAGCTGGGATGTCTGGCTGACTCTCCAAAGAAGTGGAAGTAAGCCAGGTGAAAGAAGAGAATGAGGAAATGCTCCAGGCAGAGGGAATAGCACGCAAAGTTAGGGAAGCAAGAGACTCAGTATGGGGAGGGAGCTGGGCGCTTGTGGAAAAGGGGATGTGCGGGAGGAAATGGGCAGTGCTGGTGTTGTGAAGAGCCTCACATGCTGTCACCTTGAGGGGGAGTTGGAGCCTCTGAGAAGTGGGCAAAGGAGTTGGGGTGGTGGGCAGGAAACACATAGACTCTACATTAGAATGATCTGTTTGACAAAATGGTGGAAAAAGGATGAAAAGAGATCAAAGGTAGTGAAAATGGTTAGTAAGTTGTAGTAATGAATGTGAAAAGTGAAGCAGGCCTGGGCTAGCATAGTGACACAAAGGATGGGTAAGTTGCTTCTGATTTAACAGATGTCTTGGTGGGGCTGGAGGGAGAGAGGAGTCTGGAATGACTTCTTGGATATTTGAAAGCAGAACTATTGACCTGGATAGAGAATGGGAAGGAGGAATAGTAGAGTGGGTTCTGGAGTGGAGGGAGCCTGGATTCAAATCTTGGGTGTGCCATTACTGGTTGTGTGGTGTTGGCCATGTTACTCAATCTTTCTATCCCTCAGTGTCCTTGTCTGAAAAATGGGGACGATCATAATGTATCTACATCCCATTGTAGGACTCAGTGAATTAGGACACAATGCAGCAGCAATAACTGACACACGGTAAGCTGCAAATAAAGCAGTTGTCATTATTATTACTTGTTGCAAATATTTTCCTATCTGCGGCTCATTTTATGCTGTCTTTTGTAATGAGCAGATTTAACATTTTTGAATCAAACGCATCCATCCTTCAGAGGATCTGCATTTCATGTCTTTTCTGAAGGAAGCCTTTTCTATCCTAAGGTTGTTAATACAATTCTGTTTATTTTAATACTGATATAGTATTTATTTTTGCTTTAATCCATTTGGAATTTATTTTGTGTGTAGTGTGGGATAGAAATCTACCCACTGTGTGAAAGAGGTAATGACCAACATAAATGTCCTATACCATCCAGCTGGCTGGTCCCCTTGGGAGTGTTGCCATTTTAAGGGCTTAGACTGGTCTCTGCTGTTGGTTGGGTAGGATACTGAGTGGTGGGGAGGAAAAGTCAATGTTGTTGGGCACATGGGTCACCTCCATATCATATCCCATACCCTGTCTTTGCTCCAGGATTTCCTGCCCTCTAGCATCTTTCTGGACCTGGCTATATTGGTGTGAGACCAGAAAGAGGGACAAGGAAGAGGCTGGAGTACTTTTTCCTTTTATTCTTTCCCCGTTGGGCTACCAATTTGCCCTCTGTAAATAATTCTTTTAGTGCTCTTCAGTTCAACCCTTTGAATGTCTCATAAACGTCTTGCTGGGACCTTGGTTAATAGAGCAATGGAAATGAAATGAATGAAAATGTGAAAGCACAAGGATAAAGTTTTAGATAGGAGGAAGGCATCTGAAGGTAACACATATGACAGAATTTGTTGGCAATCCAGCCAAAGATCTGTGAGTTATAAGGAAATATGTTGAATAGTTTATAGTTGATGGCCAGTCTCATCATGTTGCTCACTTTGGGGCAAAAGCTAACTAATTTTTTCAGCACTATGAGGTGCTCAGTTGAGATATAAAATTTGTGGTCATGTTTCATAGCACAAAACTATCTTCCAGGGTGAATATTTGTGTTATTTCTATAGGGGGAGGAGAGTGAACTGGAAAGGAGGGAGTAGTAGTGCTGCTGTCAACACATAATTAAAAGGATTTTTTCAAGGTCATGTTTTTAAGGGACCTATGATTCTCAGGAGATAACAAGGATGAAATGCAGCCTGTGCTACAGAAGCATTGAAAGAATTTTTAGTGATTGTATACAAAACCCTTTGACCTATGTCCTAAGACTTGTCCCATGCTTTAAAACTCCTTTAAAAGTAATCTCATTATGGCTGTCTGAAGGATTGCCACATTCTACCCACCTCCAATAAATAAGAGCACTATGGCATAGACTTAATCAAGAGGATACAGCAGAAAGATTGCATTAAAACTTGAAGCTCCTATGTAATGGTATATTAATTACAGACAGATAATATTTGAAGAGTAGGAATCTATCCTACATAACAATGATTATGTCCTTCTTATCTCTCATTCAGTTGACTCATGGAAACTGTCCCTTTTCTCTTTTCTAATTTGTTCTGAGTAGTTTTGCACTTCCTACTAATTCAGCCAACATGATATCCTGTGTGAAGTGATTAAAATGTAAATACCCTGGAACTGCTGCTCTGGGAGGAATGGGGAGCAGGGGTCTGGGAGGTACTGTCATTCGAAGATGTTATACAGAGTGTCTTGGCCACTCTGTTTCTGTGCCATGGACATCTGTTTGAGCTGGGACTCTTGGCAGGGAGTGCCACTTCCTACCCAGCATGTTTTAGCTAAGGCCATCTCTCTTCAGTGTCCGGACCACCTGGAGAGAGTATAGACACAGGGTCCACTTAGAAAACAGAGAGTGCTAGAATCTCCAAGATGGCCTATGTTTTCCAAACCAATTTGGAGAAAAATAAAGCCTCCATAGAAATAGATTGATAATAATTATTTAAATATTATTTATTGGTGAATTTATTTATGGCCTGTTCACCCATGAGACTGTAAGCTCATGGAAGGGAAGGGGAGGAGCGGGGAGGGGAAGGCAAGGGGAAGGGAGGGGAGGGAAGCGGAGGGGAAGGGAAGGGAACATCTTGTTTACCATCCATTGCCTGAGTAGTGCTTTGCCTGTGGTAGTGTTACAAGATAAACCGAGGCATATTACAAATGTTAAAAGTTTATATGAGCAAAAGTTGATTTGATCCTGCAGTGATAAATTGGATGTGGTTTAGAGTGCTCAGCTGACAGGAGCTAGGGAAAGACTTGTATAGAGAGAAAGGTAAGTATTTGATTGGCTCTATCTTAAATCCTAGTTGGCTGTTTGTGACTGGTTGTTCTTAGGTTTCAATTTTGTGACCCTGAGGCATTTACAAGCTTAGCTTTTGGTTTACTTATGTAGGCTGCAGCAGCATTAGAACCACCTCAGTTTAATGGCCTTCTTGCTTAATTAATAGTAACTACTCAGTGCCCATTTATGAAGTGAATAAGTGAGTGAATTCACAAGTAAGGACTTAGCAGAAAGGATGCTGAAGAATTAAGAAATTCTGAGCTTTGCGTAGAGCTAGATCATCTTGAGATATGAAAGACCATTCAACTTGGATTTTGTGGTAGATTAAATGATAGCCCTCCCCTCCCCCACCCCCCACCATATGTCCTTTTTTGAATCCTTGGAAGCTGCACATATGCCATGTTACATGTCAAAGGGGAATTAAGAATGCAGTTGGAACTAAGGTACCAATCTAGTGATCTTTAAGGATGCTTTAAGGAGATAATCCTGGATTATCTAGATGGACCCAATGTAATTTCAAGGTTCTTTAAAGTGACAGAGAGAGATTGGAAGATGCTGTACTTCTGGCTTTGAAGATCATGGAAGAGGCCATAAGCCAAGGAATATAGGCAACCCCTAGAAGCTGGAAAAGGCAAGGTAACAGATTCCCCCCTGAAGTTCCAGAGGGAATGTAGTCTTTTTAACATTGAATTTTAGCCCATGAGACCCATTTAAGACTTCTGATCTGCAGAACCGGAAGATTTCCTCCTTCATATCAGATGTGAGTGTGTGAGTTAGACCTGGCCAACTGGAACATTGCATTTGCCTGGTCATAGTTGTTAGTTAAGAGTTGGACATATTTGAGTCAATTAAAAGAATTTCTGGAACCCTTGTGGGAGAGGTTATGGGCTTGAACCCTGAAGGTGTTGGGAGCCATCTTACCACAATGGAGAGCCAAAACTGAAAGCAGTGGGAACTCAGAGCCAAGACAGAGAGACAGATTGAATCCCCAGACCAAGCTGCTCTTGAATTTTACTGTTACAGGAACTGATAAAATCCTTCTTTGCATAAGCCATTTTAAAATGGGTTTTCTAATTCTGTTACAAGTTTTTAGTGAGGAGGCAAAGGAAAATGATAGAAACAACTGTCTTTTAGTTCGCGTATTTTGCATATATTTTTATCATAGGGTGCACGTTTAGCTATTCCCAACCACTTTTTCTTCTTTATAAAAATTTGGGTTAAAGCAACCCCATTCTCAACACCACCAGTTGTAGCTCTGTATAGACTTGTGGTCAGCCTGAATCTACCTGACCATTAGTGTCAAGATTATATCAGGAAGACAGTGCCCTATGATGGAATTTTGCTGTATCAAGTCTTACTTCTGTCTTTGTGTGCTCCACATTATAATATTGCTTAGCATAATGAAAATTTTCTCTTCATCATTTGAAAACATTAGCTATTAAAAGTTTTAAATAGTACCAGAAGTTTGTTTTTAAAGTCCAATAAATTTTATTTTAATGATTTGTTTTCTCTAAAAAATTTCATTTGTTTTTTTGTGGTTTATCCATATTTAATCTATTTCTTAAAAATTCACTAACTTGATTTTATGCACATCAGCAGCTTTAGTTGAGACATATTTGTCACTGTGTTATTCAACATCAAAGGGCAAAGTTTTTCTCTGTGTGGAAGCCTCTCTTAGGAGGCTTCATTTTAGATGAAAAGCTGCCCTCCCTTCACATGGGAGGACTCACTAATTCAGGTGCTTCTCAGGGCCAGGTGGGTCATGGGTGAAGGCGTTAGGAGAGGACTGTAGTTGGCTAGAGAGCTCACGTTGGCCTGATGGGCCCTGCCACCCAGGGCCAGCTGCTTGTTGCTGCAGAATGTAGACCCAATTGCTGATCTTCCAGTTTTTCAAACAAGGCCATAATTCTGGATATGTATGTGCAGCTCCAAAGCTTTGTACATATGAATAAATATTTTTTAAAAACTGCTTTGTGAACTAAATAAATCCCAAACAAACAATAAAAGTCATGTCCATGGGCTGCTCCTAGGCCACAAGTTTGTCCTTTTAGAATACATTGATTCATCCCCTGTGTTGACAGATGGCATTAGCTTCACTTTGATCATTAGCCATGGTGTGCCCCTGGCTCATTTTCACATGTTTCATCATCTCCAACTGAAACCCATTCTACCTCTCTGCATTCTCCCTGCCCCCAGCCCCTGGCAACCATCATTTTGCTTTCTGTCTCTATGAATTTATGCTCAAGTTACCTCATATAAATGGAGTTATATACCATTTGTCTTTTTGAATCTGTTCTTTTTTACAAAAAGATTTATTCATTAAATTAAATATGTGTTAACCCCCTAGGATGTGCTAAACATTGATTTATGTGTGAGGATACGCTGGTGAAAACAACAGACCTGGACCTTGCAGTTTGTGTGGGTGGCAGGAGACAAACAATAAAGAAATAAACATAAACAAGATAATTTCATAGCAAACTTGGAATATACTAAATTTGGGATTCCTATTCGATGTCCAAGTGGAGGTATTGAATGGACAATTGGATGATAGATGAGCCTGCCAAGCATGAGAGAAGATAAAGACTTGGCATATTGTCATGGAGGTGGTACCTAAATGGATGATCTAGCAGAGGTAATCTAGAGAGGGTGTCCATATATTAAACTGAAGAGCCTAGGATGGAGTGCCACAAAGCTCCTAGATTTAGAAGTTGAGCAGTGGAGAAAGAGTGCAAAGGAGACCATGGAGGAATCGTCAGTGAAAAAGGAAATAGGTGGATGCTGTGATTCAAAAGCCAGGAGAAGAGAATATTTCCAAAAGGACAGGTGGTGAGCTGAGCTGAATACTACTGAGAACTAGGCATGCACAGAGGTGGCTGTTGGATTTGGCCTCAAGGATGTCACTGGGGCACCAGGGAGCTCCAGGGGAGGGGTGGAAGTGGAGATGGTGGCTGTGGACAACTCTTGAGAGATTATGTCATGAGGGAAAGTTAAAGAATGAGAGATAATTCCTGAGAGAGTATTTCTCAGTAAGTGGGAGAAGTTTATGCCCAACTTTCAGGATTCAAACAACCTATTCACTGTCTTTTTTGGAGGAGGTGCCTCAGGAATTGCCACCTTTGGACTTATTATTAATAAATCCACTTATGAACCACCTCTTGAAACTTATTTGTAAATAGAAGAGCTTCTCTAAAGGATTCTTTCTTATCAAATCTAACAAAGCATTTAAAACATTTAGCGATTTTTTTCCTCTAAGCAACTTGGGGCAGGAATTTGCATGGTAGGTCATGTTTTAGCATAAATAAAATGCTGTTTTATACTCAGAAAATTTTCTGTTTCAAACGGACTTCATGTGCCAGAACTATTCCTTATCATTAATCAGGTGGTGCAGCTAGACAAATAAGAGACCACGAGAAAGGATGATAAATTCTCAGATGATACAAAGACACAGATATTTGAGGAATAGTGTTGCTGGCGACACTCAAGGCCATTAGTCACTGTCCCTCATCTGTCGAGAATTCAGCTTGCATTATCAGGCTGCTTAGTCCTGAAGTAAGTAAAACAAGCAGCGCAGGCATCAAAGAGGAAAAGATAACTAAAGACCTTAAATTTTTGAATTGTTTCAAAAAGGCACTCCACAAAACCTTATCAGAAACTCTAATAGTGCCAAATTATTAGTTGCTATGCAAGATTTAATTTCCCTAAGACCTCCCAATTTTAGTTAATTAGATTTTCCTGGTCAACAAATTTAGGGCAAAAAGTGGTTTAAGAGCATGAATAAACTGAAATTTCTTTTCTGAAAGCACACTGTATTCATTCTCTCCAAATAAAACTCACACTATTTGAAAAAAAACCACACATTGTCAAGCTAAAGCAGAATGGCTGCATGAGAGAAGCTGCCACATTACATTGTCCCAGCTGCTTCTCCAGCCACAGAACTTAACTCTCTCCAGATGTAACCCTTCACTCCTTCTCCCTTGTCATAATTTTTGTCTTGAGTAAAACACAATGAAGGAAGATTTTTTTTTTCATGTGAACTCAAAAGCAGAAGACACTGAATTGCAACTTCAGTGATAAATACTTGGTAGAGTGTGGTTTTTCTTCTGCCCCTTGGGTAGACATTTAAGGGTAATGATATTATGAGAAAAAAAGAATACCTAGAGTTGGGTCAAAAGGACTAAATAATTTAAAAAAAGATAACTCATATCAAATGAAGATCTTTGTTCTAAACTAAAAAGGACCATTTACTTGTCTTGACTCTCTCACAGATGATAGTAATAAGGAAGGTGAGGGGTGTGTGTGTGTGTGTGTGTGTGTGTGTGACAGAGAGATTGAAAGAGAGGAAGTGGGAGAGAGAGAGAGGCCCTGGTTAAGCAGCGAAGACAATAATTTATGTGAGGGCTCATTCATGTGGTGGTAATAGGATGACTTCATGAAGGAGGAGCCTTGGTAGGACATAACTGATTGTGAGGAAAGAGAAGAATCCATAATGACACAAAAGACTTGAGCCCCGGTTTAACATAGGATAAAGGAGGAAATGACAAAGAACTTATGAGCCCGTTCCTCTGGTGCTCAGTGCCTTGATGAGTGCAAGGTCTGGGACTGCTTTGAGGGAACAAGACTGTGTCAGGCAGTGGTGAGGGCATGACTCCACAGAGGTGCTGGTGCCACCACTGATGGAAATGCTGAGTTTGACTCTGGTAATTTAAAAATTGCCAAGCACAAAATGGTCCCTAACTTCACAATGAAACCTGTTTATGGGCACAATCTAAATAGCTGGATGCTTATATTCTAAACTTACAGGGAGGAGTGCAATAACATATCTGTGTGTGATCAAGAGAATGTTATTTTTAATTAACTGATGTGCTTGTACTGACTGGTGGAAGTAAAAACAAAATGCTAAATGTAATGTGTCTGTTTGTGGCATGTGACTTACAGGTATATATGTTTACTTGACTGGAGGAGAGTCTGAAGTCCAATGGAGGAATTTTTAACAATTCACTGAACAATTTCAGCCTCATGGTGATGCCGTCATTATAGTAACAGCTCTGAAAGAAGGCTCCTTTGAAGGTGACAACACTTCAGGGAAGTGAAGGGGGTTGTTAACATACCTGTTTATAGCCCCATCCATACATACCTATTACATTTGCCCATACAAAATGTGAACTGTCCCTTTGTTTTTTGCCCATTTTTGTAGTGGAGAATTACTTTTTACCTTATTGCTTTGTAAGATGCCTTCCTATATTCACCTTTAAAAGAATGCATTGCAAATAGTCCCTGTAACTTTTTATTTGCCTATAAACTTATGTTGTATTTTTTAAATATATATATATATATATATAAGGATATCTATATATATCACATGTCTAATATGTCATTCTACTTAAATCATGATGTGTAGACCAAGAAGTATTTTTCCCTTTTCTGAATGGGAACCCTCTCTAGAGTATATTAGGGAGAATTACCCTGTGATTATCTCAAGACCTGGCATATGACTGTGAGTCACACTGGTGAGTAGAGGGTCTGGGAGGAAGATCTTCCCTGCTCCCTGCTCACCACGGGCCCCTCCCACCACTGGACTCCAGACCATGGCCCCTCAGTGAGATGCTGCTCCCTCCACACAAGCTATTGTGGATGTGAGATTTCAGGGTGTGTCCCTTTTATTTTCCTTGCACCTCCATCCTCCAGAAGAAGTGCATAGCACAGTGGCTGAGAGTGGGCCCTGGAGTCAGGCCCCTGCTAGCTTGTCTTGCTGTCAGATAAGCTACTTACCTTATTATATATATTCTCTCTCTGGAGGCTATGGGTTTACAGGAGGTCAGCTAATTGACACTGGGCTAGGGTAGGGTGGTTCTGCTCCAGGTGTTTCTCATCCTTCTCCTGGGCCAAGGAGGTTAACCCTGGCATGTCCTTCTCATGGTAATGGTAGTGGAGAGCAAGTTTTATTTTGCATGTGTTTTTTTGAGCTTCTGCTAGCTTCCCATCTGCTAATATCTCACTGGCCAGATCATGTCACACACAACTGAACTCAGAAGCACAAGCAGGTCATCTTTTCATGGGAAGAACAGCAAAGCTATATGGCAGAGGGCACAGATACAGAGAAGAGTGAAGAATTGGCACCATTCATGCAGCCTGCCATTGGAGAGCAGATCAAATTCTGCTGAAATGGGATCACTGAAAGGCATTGCAATGTAGGAGGAAAAGAAGTTATAAACTTCATGTTGAACATGACTTTGCCATTGTCCATGAGAAGAGGATCCATGAACTGAGGTTCCTTATGTGGGTTCCTGTTTTCACTCCTTGCTCCACGTCCTCAGTTCTGTCACTGTACAGAGCTTCCCTTTCAAAGCTCCACATTGCAAATCTCAGTCTGCTTCGAGGGAAACTCTGCTTCTCACTCACCAGACCTCCCCACCAGTGCCTGTCCTCTCCCTAGAATTACATTTCTCCATGAGCATGTAGGCTGGAGGAATGTTCCCTAGCATGCTTTATAACACATTCTGGCTCTCCAAGTGCAACTCCCTTCTAAATTTTTCCACCAGCATTCATTGTAGACTTTCCTCTTCACATACACACATATTCTCTGTCTCTGTCTCTCATACAAGATGCACACACACACATCACTTCTAACTCCTAAGGGTAAATAAATATTAGTTTTGGAAGGCAGTGTTATCCAAACAATTAAAAAGGAAGTAAAATATCTTTTGTATTTCTCTGTCTTTGTAACTACCCCAGATGAACTCCAGTCTGCCTGTCCCACAATGGCATTGTATCACAACATAGGACAGAGCAGCATCATTACCATCCCTTGACCTAGAGTTCAAACCAGCAAGGACCATGGTCTCTCCCTCTATTCAATGGGGGAATGAATTAGGAGACATTCATTTTTCTAGTTGCACAAATAGCATCTTGATGAAAAAAATAATGTCTAGAATTTTAACATCATATAACCTGAATTGTATATGAACAGACATTGATGCTACTGCAGTTAGCAGACCTCTTAGATGGAAGATTAAATTAGAATTCTATTTGCCAGGGGTTAATCCTTCATTACCTCTGGTCTCCAAAATACGAAAACCACACATCAGATTAATCTCCTAAAATGAGATCATTAGCAATTTTTTGAGGCCTTGGCAAGATGTTAGATGAGACTGCAGTTTTCAAAAAAGAAACAAAATGTCAGATTTTTCATCTGACAAAATAAGTTTATTCTCCTATTTAGGCTTCTAACCAGTAGCTTTTGGACATGAAGAAAAACTATTTAAAACACAGTTCTCAAACTCTGAAATCCTTCTGGTTTGGGGAGTCAGTTTTGATTTTGGCAAATGACCCAAAGAATGAGTTTCTTTCTCCATATACTCTGAAAATTAAAATAGCATGTATCTAATTTTAGATGTTAAAGGATGTTGAGAATGTTTCATGTGCACGAACCTAAAGAGAGTTTGGAAAGTAGAAGAGGACTAAAGTTCTATCCCAACTCTTTGTAAACTAGATAAAGGATCCAACTTTGTACTTCTGTACCCAGAAGTCCTTATTATTTTTATTTCCTACCTCTGGCAGAATTTTAAAGGGATCATCAAGGCCATGAAAAACATCTTATCCCATTTTCTCAAATGATTCCTTCTCTACTTTCAGCATGAAATATAGTAGGAACTCCAATTTTTGACAATGGTGGATTGAATGGTCCTGGCCTCTGGAGTTAGGCAGACTTAGGTTTGAATCTCAATTCTGCCACCAAATATAGTGTAAGTCTTCAAGCTACTTTCTCTAGACTTCATTCGTAAAATGGATAATCCTGGAATCTGCCTCATATGGTGGTTGTGAGGATTAAATAAAAAAGGCATGTAAAGCACAGAGGGAATGTTAAATGAGTGTCAATTTTTATTGCTACCACTTATGCTATTCCATACCAACTCCGTCCTCTTTCTACTTCTTCTTCCTCTAAAAGACTTATAAGTCTTTTAGAAATTTACAGTCAGATAATATCCCCAGATAATCTCTTCTATAGGTTAACCATCCTTACATGGAATGCTCGAGGCTTCCCCTATCCACGTGGCTTTTCTCTCAGTAATGAAATACCACCAGGGTAGCTAATGCCTGGAGCTCATCATCTTAGACAAACTCCTGAAGCTCAGTGTGAGGACAAAGGCCGTTGTCTCCCACTCTACCTGGAGTAAGAGCCATCCCAAATGTAAGCTGATGGAAATCCACCCATAAAGACTGGGAAAGAAGATGGCAGAAAGAGCAGCAAGGTATAGTGGATACAAGACAGAAGACTTGCCCAGTGAGCTCTGACTCTGGCCTATTGGTCAACCTATGAGACCAGACTGATATGCATGGATAGGCTTATCTCCCATCCATGACTCTGAGGGACCTGCCTTCTTTCCTTTTGGTAAATTCCTTCCTTCCACCAAGTGTATGGCCCAGTGTCACACACAACATAGGCCTCAGTGAATGCTAGTTATCTTTGCTTTATTCTCTCAGCTCTGGGTCATCGTGGATTTAAGCAATGCCTTCCCTGTGTTGAACAGTGAGGCTGGAGAGCAAGCTCTATAGCCCAAAGATAAGGACTTTCCTTTAGTTTCCCACTAACACAGTGACTAACACCCTTTGGTTTCCAAGTAATGAGGAATCTAATTTCTCATATCTCAAAACTTACATTTATCCATGTTTTCCTTGAGAATATGGTGATTATTTTAAGTTAAAAGAGAGTGGAGAATGCAAATGTTGTAGGTGGTGGTGGTAAGAAATTGAAGAGTAGAGCAGATTAGTAAATTATATAAAAATGCAATTAATCTTCTAATATGTGCATGAAGGCAGTAAGGGAGGAGAAAACACATAACTATTTATAAATCTATTATGTATTTGAGGACACTAGTATATTACCTGAGTGAGTAGAAGTAAAAAGACTGATACAAAGATACTGTCTTTAAACTCTTCAGCCTATCCTTAATCTATATGTGCTTTGTAATTTTCAGTTCACTTGTCAAACTCTCTGTATAATGGGTATTTTGGAGAGTTGAATTGTGTCCTCCCCAAAAGATATGTTGAAGTTCCTAACCCTCAGTATATCAAGATGTGACTGGATTTGGAGATAGGGTTTTTACAGTGGTAATCAAGTTAAAATGAGGATGAACCCTAAAACACCTTGATTTCAGACTTGTGGCTTCAAGAACTATGTGACAATAAATTTCTGTTTTTTTAAGCCTAATTTGTGGTACTTCGTTAGGGTAGCCGTAAGAAATTTATGTAGTTCATAAAAATTAAAATGAAACACATTAAAAGTTCTTGTAGAAATTAAAATATATTTACTCACATCCTACAGCCAATTAAGTGAATTAAAGTTAAAATCTAAAATTTTAAAACCAGGGAGTTCCACTGTTATTGCTTTAAAAAAATCCCACCTAAAGGTTGGATAGCAGGGCAATTTGCTGATGACTTGGTTTCTACAACACAATGTACAACCAAAATAAGCTATAGCACAGAGATATTAAGAGCATTCATACTGTGTCAGATCCTGGTGCTGACAGAAGTTAAATTGAAGATTTTTTATTGTCAAGAGGCATTAGTTTTCAGGCTACATTTCCATATGGATTTTGGCCAGCAATCATAAATAACAGAGAACTTTCTCATAAACAATTCCGAAAAGGCAGTGTGTCAGGCAGATGGTTTTTTGTGGGTGGAGTTGGGGAGAGTTTTACATGGTAAGGAGAGTTTTGTCTTGTGCACACTGGCCATTCTGAACTCGCCATTGACTTAAGCACCACCAGGAAGCTATGGTTTTGCTCAGCTCCCCAGTGACTCTACAGTTTCAATGCTTTAAACTTCTCTTGCTAAAGAAATATCTTCAGGGTTCTGAAGGGGAAAATCTGCTATATTTTGGGAAAAAGGACATTAGGCCCTAGGGAATTACTGTCTTTGCATTAATGGATAGCCACCAAATATGATTTTCATACTTTAGCTCTTCCTGAGGGTAACAGTATGCTGCATTCTATAGGGGTTACACACATACCTATAAGTATGGTATAGACTTCACAGAGGAAGTGTGTACCTTGTAAGGGAATTCTACTTTGTCACAGAATTTGGCAAGGAGTGATCCTTAATTCCTTTTGCCCACTTTGGGCACCCTAATCTCAGCTCAGTGTTTAGAAAAGTATTGATGCAGCTAAGTGTCTATGTATAAAGTGCCTGGAATGACAAACGTATCAACAGATTTATTGAGAAGACCAAGATCTCGTTACACACATGCAACTACAAAGCATTTTACTACTATAAAAGACATGGTGAGAGTTCTTTTTTCCTTTATTGTGAGCATGTTCAGGCTTTAAGCAGTGGGGTTGGCCTAGAATAGACTTTCCTGTGTGTGCTTTCGGGAAGTCTTGCCGCACTCAGTATGGTTTTGCGTTTTATCATCTGGGATACACAGGCACAGCGGGCCACATAAGCCTTTAGATATGTCTAGACTTTGAAGTTTAAGCGATATACAATATGGAGTGAAGGACTGATCCTACTGCTTGCTTTAGGCTATAGGGAAAGCATGCAGACACTGGGTTCTTCTCACTGGGATTCATGCATACTGGCCAGAGAAGTGGCAAATACTGGAATATTTTACAGGGTATAACCAATAAATTGATCTGTATTGAATGGTTGATAAATATTAGAACTTAAAATTAAATGTGTAAAACAAATGTACTGAACTCTAGTAAAATACAAAGTATTTTTGGAAATGATTACCAAAATATTTAAAAATACTGACAGAATTCTGAAAGAGATGGTATGTTTATGTTAATGCAAATTGATCTAGTGCTATCAAGAAACAATGTTTTCAAGAACTATAAAAATTTCTATGTACTTTGACCAAGCAGTCTCACCCTTGTGAAATTTATTCATTGGAATAACCAAAAGAAACCTCTTGCATGAAAGTATTCAATTTAATGTTATTTTTAATATATAAATCTGTGAATATTCCAGTAAGAGTGAAATGTTTAAACAAAAGATAGTCTGCTAATTGAATAGAATTTTGGGTAACTAGTATAATAACATTGTCTGTACACTATAAATAAGAGGGCATAAAAATGTGTCTACTCTGAGGCTTTCTAATGAAAGCAGATTGCAAAAGTACATGTTTCTCAGTATTACTGTGAACATATGTATATTCATTCATTCATTCTGGAAGTGTTTTTGAGCATCTACTGTATACCAGATGTTGGTGTTAGGTGTAGAAGACACAAAGATGAAAAGATAAAGTTCCTGCTCTCATCAAGGGTCAGTCCAGCTAGAAGACAGTCATGTGAACGAATGGAAAAGTATTGTAATCCATAAAATGCCATTAGAGGACAGGAGGAGCCTTTGAGTTGGCTGGAGACGCAAGGGGAGATTTTTATATGGACAAAATTTGAAAGGCAATGTAAAGAAAAGAAATCATTTGTATAAGGGTGGAGGTGTTAGGAGTGACTTAAAAAATTTTAAACCTCTTTATTGAGATTTAATACACATATAAAACCCACCTGAAGTGTATAATTCAATATTTTTTAGTATATTCATGGAGTTATGCAGACATCACTGGTCTAAGTTTAGAACATTTTCATCTTTCCAAAGGAATGTTGTATTTTGCTCTTTCAAATTTCTTCCAGTGTTAAACCTTTTTGTAATAAATAACCAAGGCATAAATACAGAAACCTTTATTGTCTGTCACTGTGGGAAACCTTTATGTTGCTTATGAAACAAACCACAAGTACATCATCATATCTTTAATTTTTAATTTTATTAGTGACAAAGTAAATAGGTACATGAAAATCTTCACATGTACCTATACAGATATCTATAAATGTACTTAAATAAAACAAGAGTTTAATTCAAAGGTGGGGTTTCGGTGGTGACTAGTCTATATTGTTTATTTAATGTATAAAAAATCTCCAAGTTTGTACAACTTGATTTGCCCATTTTTTCCCAGCTGCAAGAATCTCAAAAGGGATATCTGAAATACAGATAGACTGTAAGAGAAGCACAGCAAAGTATGGATTCTGAAAGCAGTTTGCAATGCTATGCACTCAGTGCATTGCTAGAATATTCTGCATTTGGAGGAATCTTCAAGAACTAATGACTGCAGGGTTCTTCTGACCTCAGTTGTTCCCCTTTCTGCATCTGCTTCCACATCAAAAGTGGCTGATGCATGCATGATGGCCCTCTGTGAAATACCTGTGGGTAGCAGTGACCAACTCTCTAGAGGGGCTGAGATTGTGAGAAATGTGTAGTCTGCCTTTGAAGCCCATAGACTTTGCTCCATTCTGAATCCATTCTTGCTCCTGGCATCTCTAATATCCTCAGGTGTCTGTAGAACCTGACTCACAGGCTCTGACAGTTTCTAGCACTGAGAGCTTCAAGTTCCTTCATAGATGTTAGCTTAAAGACCAGAGGTGCATTTTCTCAGGGTCCTTTTATAACCCCAAATCCTGAAGAGTTCGCTATTGGCCAAAAGTCAGACATGATGACAAGAGTTAAGGCATTTTTTTAGGAGCAGAGAGAGCTGTTATCCCCTCCAGCCATCACATAGATGACCACCTCCCTGGGAAGCCAGTCCTACATAGATGACTAATACCAAATACCCCCAGAGGCGGGTGTGTGACCCTCAAGGTCTTTGAGGCACAATTCTCACTCACACTAGGAGCCAGACTTTGGTTCCTGCAGACTTGAAACCACTACCATGACAGGATTGAATTTTCAAACAGGGAGAATAGAAACTGTATTTTCATGTGCCTTTCATTTTCTTTCCAAAGAGGCTCTGCAGCTGTAGCCAGGTGGCTTGTTTGCAGGTTAAGGCATGACAGAAAATTTAGTGTCTGACTATGGCTCATATTTAAAATAAAGTGTGATTATTGAGATTGGGATACAAATTTTCCAACTGCTTTGCAAACTTAAGTATTTTGGTCTGCTTGTTCTACTAAATATTCAGGATATTAATTTAAAAAATAACTAATGCCAGTGTAAACATGCTTTAGATACATAGGTCTATAAAATATTGCACATAAATATAAAATTTGTTCAGCATTTCTCCATACTAATTTTTCATTATGATAAAAAGGATACAAAATTGTGCAGACTATATGAATTTGGCTGGTCAATTTTACTTCAAAAATGGTATTACACACAACTATGGATTATTTACAAGAGTTTTAAACATCAAGTTTTTTGTGATGGTTAAATTCAAGATATTGGGAAAATAGCTTAAATAATGATTATTTTCTAAAGTTATAACTATAAAGATTAGCAGTGAAAATGAAGTTGGACTAGGCAATTCTAAACAAAATCCTTAGGAGTCTATTTCTAGGTTTATCTCACATCTGCATAACTTTATATTCCCTTGCTATTTATGTTTAACATGTCTTCTTTGTGTATATAAGTTTGAGGTATAGTAATAAAATATTTAAACCCAAGATAACTATTGGTGTTGCTTCTTATAGATCACAAATATAATATGCTTACTCATTTAGTTAAATGGCTTTTTTACTAATGGACTCTAGACATTTACCATTACTTTTAAACACCACACAGGCTCAACAGTATCTTGAAATGTGTATATTGCTAATCAAATCTATGGAAATATTTTTATTTTAAATAAAAGGAAATATAAATGCAACTTTTTGCAAAGCTAAATCAAGCAGATGTGAGTCCCTGTAAAGTGTGAGTAAAAGTAGTTTCAGGTAGAAGGCAGCAAGGTATTAAGTGGAACTGTCACCTAATACCAATTTGTTTTTCCTTAACACTAAATCCTGAAGAGGCTCTGTTAAATGATTTATTCTGCACACAATGTTTATCTTAGAAGGAAATTAAGTGTATGATTTCAAAAACCAGCTAACCAAGTCTTAATTTCCAAATCCTCTAGATGACTAGAGTATTAGCCTAGAGAAATGGAAAATAAATAAATAAATTGTTATCCTCACTTACAAAATTATCTTTGTCATTTTAAAAGTACTTTTACAGTACCAACAACATATGCTTGTCTCCCTGAGCCATAACGTCATTTCCATAGGGAGGTGTCAAATGTTCCTTTGGGTACAGTAGTGTTGGAAGGTTTAGTCCTAGTTTACCTTCTAAATTCTATCATAGTTCAGACATTTTGTCTTTGTGACTGAAGTTGGATTTACCTGGAATGCACCCTTAGTTCCCATACCCATTTCAAAGAGTCTGTCAAATACAGAATGACTCAAGCAAAATAAATTCTTCACGATCGTTGGTTGTTTCTACAGCGCTGAGTATGTTTCCTTTCCCAAAAGGGTCACTGAGTTCCTTGGCAACTTCTCCAAAGCACAGTGTAGATGAGGTGGCATATTCTGACACCTTTCTATTTCCTAGGACACTGGCAGGTCTAGGATAATCTTTGCTTCACCCTCATGTTCCTTTTCTATTTTGAACAGGACCAGTGCTTGAGTTTTTTGGTCTTTGGTTTTCCTTTTTATGCATCAGGGGTTTTCTCATTTGTCAGCTGTTCCCTGTCATTCATATCATCGTGAGGGGGTCTTGCTCTGTCAAAGAATCCACACTATGAAAAAGAAAAATGGGCTATAAAATAAAATCATCCTGGGAATTTATGAAAACTCTCATTATAAGAATTTTCACTTGATATATTTTCTAAGGAACTTGGAACTTTGTGAATATAATCTGCACAATTCTCTGGATAGGAGGTCAGAGCAGAGTGCTCTTTACCTGCAGAGAGGATTCTTTGCCTGGGGCAGAGTGTTCGTGTCCTTCTTCCTGCCATGCTGTGGTAGTGGGAGAATGTCCTTTTTTTTATACAAACCAAGTATGGACCTTATATATTTTCCTGGGATTACAGCAACATGGCCCAAAGATTTCCTCTCTGCTTTTCTGCATGTTTTCTGGTGCCAGCAGCAACACTTACTGCTGACTAGAGAAGGGAAATTCTTTCCTGAGTGTACTGTAGGCTTCTTGGGATGGATTATAGGAAGAATAAGGAGCTGCTTGCATGTTCCTCTGCACTTCGTGGAACATATAGTATATAAAGGAAAATCAGAGTGGTCATTTGTTTCAATCCCAGAACATCCGAGTGACTTTCCAAAGGTCGCTGGGAAGCAACTCTGGGAAGAAGTGATTCCAGAATCTTCATCCTCCTGAATTTCAAAATATTTGGTCTAGGAGAATATGTATTTTCCTAGAGATCTGGAACCTCATTGGAAATTCAGTTCACTGGGCTTGGCTTATAACTTTGAGCTGTCTTTCATAGAACTAGTAAAATATTTGGTTAATTACCACTTATTATTGTATCACTTATGGAAATAAGTTACCATAAGTAACGGGATATCACAAAAATCTATTTCCAAAGGTAGAAAATGCAGTACTATGTGTGCTCAGGATGGCAAAAACAGCTGATAATGATAGCCATATAAATTCACAAGGCAAGGTTTTCTTGTGAATTTATTGTATCACTTATGGAAATAAGTTACCATAAATAATGGAATATCACAAAAATCGATTTCCAAAGGTAGAAAATGCAGTACTATGTGTGCTCAGGATGGCAAAAATTGATAGTGATAGCCATATAAATTCACAAGGCAAGGTTTTCTTAAGTTATTAAGCATGCCACTTATTGTTTTAAAATAAAACTACACTATGATTTTGGAGGGTCACACCAGTAACTAGATGTGACTTGATTAATTACCCTAGTAGTCATGTAATTATGACATTGATTCTGTTTTGAAATGGAAAGCTCTGTAGAACCTGGCTATCATGTTGGTTTTTGGGCCAGAAATTAATTCCTATTGTAGACTTTCAGAACAACCTTCAGCAAAATACATGAAAGAGTAAATTAAGGCTTCCTAATGGAGATGGACTAATTGGCAAGACTGAAAACACAAATCCAAGAATATTACAACATGCATGAGATATTTGGCATAACTGATAGTCCAAAGTATCAGTTAATTATTATATTAATTGTGTAGTGCTTATAAAGAAAAATCTCAAAGGATTGCTGAAAGGACCTTGTCAATAAAGAGATTAGGATCTTAATTAATTCACAAGAAAAAGAAGTCTTCATAATAACATTATCATGCCAAACATATTGGAAAGATCTTAGTTAATAAAGTCTAACTGTGTATTTATTTACAAGAAATCTCAAGATAAAAGCAGCATTAAACACCCTTAGTCTTCTTAAATGTCAGCTACATAAGCATATTAAGTTTGCCAAAGGAAGCAAAATACAATTTTCTCTTTATGTCTTTTAGACTGTTGAAAATCCCCAAATCATGCATTATAGCATTGTCTTTTTAGATCCCTGGATATATCTTTCTAAATCCTCTCAGTGGCCTATTTACTCAAGAAGAAAAAGAGTAAATAAACTTACCTTCCATAAAGCTAGGGTTAAAATGGCCAGAACCAATAATCCAAGAAGTATTGCTAGTATTATTACCCATAATGGGACTGAAAAGGAAACGTTTGGCGTTGCCCAAATCACTGATGTCTTAATCTGAAATGGAAAATAAAGCAAATGAGCCCTAATATGAAAGCTATTTGGTGAAATAAAGTAGTAATTACCAATGCAATATTGTGGGTAGTTCTGAAAGGATCCATGTAATAATTGAAATCATCCTAGGGAGATTTGAGGGTTTACAGCACTCAAACATGGAATCTTAAACACTAGCGCATTCTCAGGTCTCCTAGGTTGGGTGAAAGTCTAACTATAGATACATAGTGGATGTTTGCTTATAATAGCCCAGAGACCCTAGAATAGAACTGAGATGCACCAGGAACCAAAAAGGTGGAATTACCTTTAATTGGGATGGACCTTTCAAGGCAATAATGGCTAAAAGTGACCCAACAAAAGGTCAAGTCTGGCCATACATGTTTCTCCACAGAACTGAGATAACCTCATTGAGAACTGAGCTTGGGAACAACCACATTATTAGATGGGCAATAAAGTTAGAAGTCACCTAATCAGATCCCCCTTACAGATGAGGAATTGAGTCACAGAGGGGCTAAGTGATTCATTCAATTAGTTATTGTCACCGCCTCTTTATCCCTAGGTTCTGTGCTCTATCAGTGAACAACATACCAGAGTGTGAGGCTAGCCATCTTATATTTGTATTGTACGTGTATTTGTTTTGTATCATGGAAGCACCTGTAAAGTGAGCAAAGTGAACTCTAATTGTCCCTATACATTGAAGCTGCCTTTAATCCCAAATCCAGCTTTCAGTTACTATTGGAACTCCCATTGTATTGGAACATTCTCCCGTGTTGCAAGGGAACTTGGAAAATGAGACCTGCCCAGCAGGACTGCACATGCAGCATCTGTGAACCACCCCTGCCTCCCACGTGGGCAGAAGCTCTCCTGTTGGCCATGTGCTGGGGGCCTGTGCCTCTCAAGACCCAGACAGCAAAGAAATTGTGGACCCCAAACAAGACCAAAGAGAGACCCAGCCATGCTGCTAATACCTTCTGTCAAAGCAGAGAGAAATGACAATATCCTTGGATCTGAGATGTTCACCAGGGCAGGCCTTTCTAGTTTTAGAGAGGTTAGTATTGCCTCAGTTAAACTGATTGAAGTGCTCCTCACTTTAACGGTGTTGAAAAGGATCATGAGTTTAGTCCTGACACATGATCAAGATATCTAGGTCACAATTCTCTAACCCACAGTCAGGAGAGGATGGACTCGTGGCAAAGGCCAGTGGCTCTGAAGCTTCCCCTGGCTGGAAATATATGGGTGTTTTCTTAACCTGCCTCCTAGCACAGAGCTCTGATCATGCTCACTTCTTTCCTTCTGTCTTCTTAACTAGGTGTAAGCATCCTGTCTATGTTCTTCTCAGCTTCTCAGGGTTTTTATTGCTCCTTCATTTTGGTTCACTTCCTTTATTCAACAGACATACTGGTGACTAATTCACTTGATTCTCTAGCCCAAAATATCATTTATTTCCAGACTAAACAATGCCACCAACAGTAGTGATACTACTGGTCATTTCACATGGACAGCAGTGCTGGGGGGACTGATACATGCTCTCTGTGAGAAAAAGGCTGGCTGTAACCTACTCATCATTTTACTGTCTTCCTTTGCTTGTTAACTTTCCTTGTAGTATTGTCCCTATTTTATCCAACACATCAGTAGAAGTGCAACATTAAATGACCACAATGGGATTAAACTCACCCTGCTTGCCATAGTGTAAGGACAGGACACATAGTATATATATTGAAGGAATGCATTGTAGAGACTCAAAGCAGTCACAGGGCCACCTGGATTCTGAAGCCTAAGTAATTTATTCTAAAATGATCCTTTGTATGGATACAGCTATGTGACAAATCAGGAACTAGATTACTTCTAAATTACTTCTCTTTATATTCTTAAGGGCAGACTTCTGTTTCCCTTAGTGAATTACATCTGCTAAATGTATATGAAATCAATGCTCAATCCTAGTATCTTAAGGTGCTCAGAGAAATGGCATGAAGTAGTGATTTAAAATGACCCTGACATTACTGGAAGCAGACTGATACAGTTTTGGTGTTGAGAATTTCAGAATTTTGGATCTACAAGGGATAGTCATGATCTTGTACTTGTAGGCCAGTTACGATGACTCAGGAAAGAGATCTGGAGACATGGACAGTTCTGAGGTTTCTTACAAATATTTCTTCCCCAGCCTCAAAGTCCACTAAGGAAACAACATAGTTTTAGTCTGTATTTTGTGCATGTGGTAGAGATTGCCAAAATTTACTAACGGGGCATTTACAGTAAGACAGGCAATGATGCTTCTTAATTTTCCCTTTCCTGATTTACCTAATTAATATCTTAAGTCACTATCTGCTGTTTCATGTTAAATATGGAAACAGTCCTAGTTTTGTAAGTAAAAAAGAAAAGCTAAAGAATTTGAAATAAGAACCATAGATTGTTCAAATTATTAGTTTAACAAAAACAAATGGAATGGAATGAGAGAATAGCTATTGAGCACTTTGCTGGGTTCCTTTGCCACATGGCTATTGCAGGATTTGATGTATTATCTATAAACCTGGTCCATCTGCAGAAACAAGCAGTGCAGGTCACTTACAAAGAGCTAATAATGATATTTGAAGGTTTCTTTGCAGTACTGATGGAAAAGTACAAATAAAACACGAAATTGAGAAGGATATGCTTATTAAGGTCTCTTGAAGCAGAGAACAGCTTTATAGGTATAATTACAAAATTGGCTGGCTTTTTGTTTGCATTACTGCCAAAGATTCTGCCAGCAGCATCTTAAAAAGTCTAAGACTAGAGGATCACTACTATCCTGTACAGTTCCAAAATGCTGAAATTTTCATCACCAAATCTGTTGTCAGTCTCCTTCAAGTAACACCATGTTCATTTAAAAAAATATCTCTTCATGGAGGTGTACAGATCTCCCAACACAAGGGACCCAAGAAAGATAACACCAAGACATATAAAAATTAAAATGACAAAGATCAAGGATAAGGACAGACTTTTAAAAGCAGCTAGAGAGAGAAAAAAGATACATACAAAGGAAACCCATCAAGCTATCATCAGACTTCTCAACAGAAACCTTACAGGCCAGAAGGGAGTGGCATGATATATTTAATGCAATGAAACAGAAGGGCCTTGAACCAAGAATACTCTACTCGACAAGGTTATCATTTAAATTTGAAGGAGGGATTAAATAGTTTTCAGATAAGCAAAAACTGAGAGAATTTACCTCCCACAAACCACCTCTACAGTGCATTTTGGAGGGATTGCTATAGCTAGAAGTTTTCCTTAGGCTAAGTAGCTATCACCAGGGGAAATAAAACCACAGCAAAGTAAAACAATTAATTGCTCAGCAGATGCAAAATCAAATCAACTACCTCCAAAGTCAATCAAGGGATAGACAAAGAGTACAGAATATGATACTTAATATATAAAGAATGGAGAGGGAAGAAAAAGGAGGAAAAAGAAAAAAGAACCTTCAGGTTGTGTTTGCAATAGCATACTAAGTAAGTTAAATTAGACTGTTAGATAGTAAGGAAGTTATCCTTGAACCTTTGGCAACCATGAATCTAAAGCCAGCAGTGGCAATAAGTACATACCTACTGATAATCACCATAAATGTAAATGCTCTGAATGCACCAATCAAAAGACATAGAGTCACTGAATGGATAAAAAAACAAGACCCATCTATATGCTGCCTACAAGAGACTCACTTCAAACCCAAAGCCATACACAGACTAAAAGTAAAGGGATGGGAAAAGATATTTCATGCAACTAAAAGGGAGAAAAAAGCAGGAGTTGCAGTACCTGTATCAGACAAAATAGACTCAAAACAAAGAAAGTCACAAGAGACAAGGATGTTACATAATGATAAAGGGGTCAGTCCAACAAGAGGATATAGCCATTATAAATATCTATGAACCCAACACAGGAACACCTACACATGTGAAACAAACACTAACAGAATTAAAGGGGGAAATAGAATGCAATGCATTCATTTTAGCAGACTTCAACACACTACTCACTCCAAAAGACAGATCAACCAGACAGAAAATAAGTGAGGAGACAGAGGCACTGGACAGCGCATTAGAACAGATGGATTTAATGGACATCTACAGAACGCTCCACCCAAAAACAACAGGATATACATTCTTCTCAAGTGCACATGGAACATTTTCAAGAATAGATCATATACAAGGCCACAAAAAGAGTCTCAGTAAATTCAAAAAGATTGAAATTGTACCAACCAGTTTCTCAGACCACAAGGGTATGAAAATAGAAATAAATTACACAAAGAAGATGAAAAAACCCACAAACACATGGATGCTTAATAACATGCTCCTAAATAACCAATGGATCAATGACCAAATAAAAACAGAGATGGAGACAAATGACAACAATAATTCAACACATCAAAATCTGTGGGACGCAGCAAAGGCTGTGCTCAGAGGGAAGTACATTGCAATACAGGCCTACCTCAGGAAAGAAGAACAATCCCTAATGAACAGTCTAAATTTAGAATTAACAAAACTAGAAAAAGAAGAACAAATGAGGCCAAAGTCAGTAGAGGAGGGACATAATAAAGATTAGAGCATAAATAAATAAAATTGAGAAGAATAAAACAATAGAATCAATGAAAGCAGGAGCTGGTTCTTTAAGAAAATAAACAAAATAGATAAACCCTTAGCCAGACTTATCAAGAAAAAAAGAAAGCCTACACACATAAATAGAACCAGAAATGAGAAAGGAATAATCTTTACAGACACCACAGAAATACAAAGAATTATGAGAGAATACTATGAAAAATTATATCCCAACAAACAGGATAACCTAGAAGAAATGAACAACTTTCTAGAAAAATACAACTCTCCAAGGCTGACCCAGAAAGAAAATCTGAATAGACCAATTACCAGCAATGAAATTGAAGTGATAATCAAAAAACTACCTAAGAACAAAACCCCTGGACCAGATGGTTTTTCTGCTGAATTTTATCAAACATTTAGTGAAGACCTAATACCCATCCTCAACGTTTTCCAAAAACTAGAAGACAAGGCAATACTCCCAAACTTGTGTATGAGGTCAGAATCACTCAAATACCAAAACCAGGCAAAAACACCACAAAAAGAGAAAATTACATACCAATACCCCTCATGAACATAGATGCAAAAATACTCAACAAAATATTAGCAAACTGAATTCAAAAATACATCAAAAAGATCATCCGTTATGATCAAGTATGATTTATTCCAGGGATGCAAGGATGGTACAGTATTCAAAAATCCATCAACATCATCCACCACATCAACAAAAAGAAGGAAAAAAACCCACATGATCATCTCCATAGACGCTGAAAAGCATTCAACAAAATTCAACATCCATTCATGATAAAAACTATGATAAAAAAAAATAGGAATAGAGGGCAAGTACCTCAACATAATAAAGACCATATATGACAAACCCACAGCTAACATTTTACTTAACAGCGAGAAGCTGAAAGCTTTTCCTTCAAGATCGGGAGCAAGACAAGCAGGCCCACTCTACCCACTTTTATTCAAAATAGTTCTGGAGGTCCTAGCCACAGCAATCAGACAACACAAAGAAATAAAAGGCATCCAGATTGGCAAGGAAGAAGTTAAACTGTCCCTGTTTGCAGATGACTTGATATTGTACATAAAAAACCCTAAAGAATCCACACCCAAACTACTAGATCTAATATCTGAATTCAGTAAAGTTGCAGGATACAAAATTAATACACAGAAATCTGTTGCATTCCTATACACTAATGATGAACTAGCAGAAATAGAAATCAGGAAAACAATCCCATTCATAACTGCATCAAAAAGAATAAAATGCCTAGGAATAAACCTAACCAAAGAAGTGAAAGACCTATACTCTGTAAACTATAAGACACTCATGACAGAAATTAAAGAAGATACCAATAAATGGAAACACATCCCATGCTCATGGATAAGAAGAATTAATATTGTCAAAATGGCCATCCAGCCTAAAGCAATCTACAGATTCAATGCAATCCCTATCAAAATACCAACAACATTCTTCAATGAACTAGAGAAAATATCTCCAAAATTCTTATGGAACCACAAAAGACCCCGAATAGCGAAAGCAATCCTGGGAAGGAAGAATAAAGCAGAGGGGATTATACTCCCTGACTTCAAGCTCGACTACAAAGCCAGAGTTATCAAGACACTTTGGTCCTGGCACAAGAACAGACCCATAGACCAATGGAACACACTAGAGAGCCCAGATATTAACCCAAGTATACATGGTCAATTAATATACAACAAAGGAGCCATGGATACACAATGGGGAAATGACAGCCTCTTCAAAAACTGGTGTTGGCAAAACAGGACAGCTACATGCAAGAGAATGAAATTGGATTATTGTCCCATAACAGTAGTAACCCCATACACAAAAGTAAACTCACAATATATCAAAGACCTGAATGTAAGTCATGAAGCCATAAAACTCTTAGAAGACAACATAGGCAAAAATATCCTGAATATAAAAGCATGAGCAACTTTTTCCTGAACTACCTTCTTGGGCAAGGGAAACAAAAGCAAAAATGAACAAATGGGACTACATCATGCTGAAAAGCTTCTGTACAGCAAAGGACACCATCAGCAGAACAAAAAGGCTGTATGAGAGAATATATTTGTAAAAGACATATCTGACAAGGGGTTAACATCCAAAATATATAAAGAACTCATATGCCTCAACAAACAAAAAGCAAGTAATCCTATTAAAAAATGGGTGGAGGATATGAACAGACACTTCTCCAAAGAAGAAATTCAGATGGCCAACAGGCACATGAAAAGATATTCCATGTCACTAATTATCAAGGAAATGCAAATTAAAACCACAATGAGATATCATCTCACACCAGTTAGAATGGCCAACATAGAAGAGACTAGGAACAACAAATGCTGGTGAGGATGCAGAGTAAGGGGAACCCTCCTACTCTGCTGGTGGGAATGTAAAGTAGTTCAACCATTGTGGAAAGCAATAGGGAGGTTCCTCAAAAAACTAAAAATAGAAATACCATTTGACCCAGGAATTCCACTCCTAGGAATTTACCCAAAGAAAACAAGATCCCTGATTCAAAAAGAAATATGCACCCCTATGTTTATCGCAGCACTATTTACAATAGCCAAGAAATGGAAGCAACCTGAGTGTCCATCAGTAGATGAATGGATAAAGAAGATGTGTTACATATACACAATGGAATATTATTCAGTCATAAGAAGGAAACAAATCCTACCATTTGCAACAACATGGATGGAGCTGGAGGGTGTTATGCCCAGTGAAATAAGCCAGGTGGAGAAGGACAAGTATCAAACAATTTCACTCATCTGTGGAGCATAAGAATAAGGCAAAAACTGAAGGAGTAAAATCGCAGCAGACTCACAGAACCCACGAATGGACTAACAGTTACAAAAGGGAAAGGGACTGGGGAGGGTGGGTGGGAGAGGAGGGATGAAGGGAGTGGGGGGGCATTATGATTAACACGCATAATGTAGGGGGGCACAGGGAGGGGCAGTATGGCACAGAGAAGACAAGTAGTGACTCTATACCATCTTACTATGCTGATGGACAGTGACTGTAGTGGGGTGTGTGGTGGAGAGTTGATAATGGGGGGAATCTAGTAGCCACAGTGTTGCTCATGTGATTGTATTTTAATGATACCAAATAAAAAAAATCTCTTCATACCCTTTATCTGAGTACTTTAAATGCTAAGTTTACACAGATCATATACATTTCTCCCATGTGTCATCATATGTGACTAAGCAGATAGGTCATAAAGAGTTTTAAAATAAGGCAAACTCAGAGTGATTTTCCTCCTAAGCCTACATTCTGCTTTCCTTGACCACTGCCTATAGGACATCCATGTGGCATTGAAGGCTGTCCAGTCTTCTCAATATAAAATGGGTGCAGCTGCAGAAACTTTCGTTTGTGCCTGGTGTTTCCTAAAGTTATCTAGGCTTTTGCGGCATAGTCACAAAGTCCCTGCACTAAGGATATTGGCAATACAGAAAACCAACAATAGTGTCCCACAACATTTCTTCAGATTTCCAATGCAGAGATGCTAGATGGCTGTTGCTAGAAAGAGGTGGATGAAGAGAGAAAACATAACACATCATTGGAAGAGTCATTTATGTCTTTTAAAGAAATATCTTTCTGAGAACATATTGATTAGGGGGTCATGTGACATATTCATGTCTTAAGTGGCAATGGGGCATTTCATCTGCAGGTGGATACAGGTAAAGCAAAGCTTTTCCTGAAACTCAATGCTCTGTATAAATAAACTAGAAACTTGAACTGCACAGGCAAGCATAAAAGGAAAAGACTTAATTGACCACTTTCATAGGACTGAAGTTTATTTAAATTTTATTAGTGCTGTGGAAATTACAGAATGGTTTTGGGAAACCTTGGCCAAAGAAAATGTTGGAAAATACCAAAACTTTGTTACTCCTACTATTTATGTTTGTTTTGTGGCTTGTTTTGACAAGCCCACAAGATGTGTAGTAATATATAATAAGAAAAATAGGTCTTAGTTTTTAGAGTTTCTAATGACTAAACACTGATTTACAAGAAGAATTTTTCATTTATTTCAAATATGATTTATTAAACACCCCATATCCCTAAGCTCTTTAGGTACTATCATCAGCTACATGCTGAATCCTTCTATAATCTTGCTCTAGATCAGTGCTGTCCAATAAAAATATAATGCAAGCCATATGTGTAACTTAAAAGTTTCCAGTAGCCACTTTAAAAAAGAGGAAAAAGAAAGTGAGGTGTTACTTTTAATAATATATTTTATTTAATCCTAAATATCAAAACCATTATCATTTCAACATGTAATTGATATAAAATATTCATAAGAAATCTTACATTCTTCCTTTTCTTACCAAGCCTCCAAAATCCAGTGTGTATTTCACATTTGCAGCCCATAATAATTGTTAGATTTGTTCCAGTGGTTAAAGTGAATGTATATATCAAAAAAATAAAGCTTCATTTAGTGGAAAAAGTATATACTGCTATAGTTTTAAAATTTACATTTAAAAAAGTTAAAATGAAGTAAAACCGCTAGCTCAGTTCTCTGTCATACTGGCTACATTTCAGATACTCACTATCCACAAGTGACTAGTAGCTACCAGACCGGACTCACAGCTCCAGAACATTTTGTAATCTCACACAATGGTGCGATAAGCTAAATTGCCTAAGTCCCTCTTTGTAAGATTCATTCATCAAGAAGGTGGTCCCAGGGCAGAAGATAGTGTGTATTTAGGACTAATTGTTTCCTTTAAGAACACAGGCTTTGTCCATCAGTAGATGAATGGATAAAGAAGATGTAGTACATATACACAATGGAATACTCTTCAGCCATAAGAAAGAAACAAATCCTACCATTTGCAACAACATGGATGGAGCTAGAGGGTACTATGCTCAGTGAAATAAGTCAGGCAGAGAAAGACAAATACCAAATGATTTCCCTCATTTGTGGAGTGTAACAATGAAGCAAAACTGAAGGAACAAAATAGCAGCAGACTCAGAGACTCCAAGAAGGGACTAGTGGTTACCAAAGGGGAGGGGTGGGAGAGGGAGGGTGGGGAGGGAGGGAGAAGGAGATTGTGGGGTATCATGATTGGTGCACATGGTGTGTGTGGGGTCATGGGGAAGACAGTATAGCTCAGAGAAGACAAATAGGGACTCTGTGGTATCTTACTACACTGATGGACAGTGACTGCAATGGGGCATTGGGGGGGACTCAATAATAAGGATGAATGAAATAACCACATTGTTTTGCTTGTGGAACCTTCATAAGAGTGTATATTAATGATACCTTAATTAAAAAAAAGAACACAAGCTTTGTGATTATGTACTTCAGTTGCTTTAAGAAAGAAGGGTAATGTTGAATAACTGAAGTACTTAAAATTTAGGGAGAAAAATTCAATCACATGCCAACTAATCAGCAAACTGATTAAACTCATTTTTATGTATCAAGAACCTGTAGCTATATAAAGAAATAATATAAAGTTTTAACAATTCACTTTTTATAATTATCTGTACTTTTAGGACATGGGATCCATAAATGATAAGTGGTTTAGATTTTCTTAAAGTGATGCTAAGTAGGGAACATTTAATCTTACCTTCATCATGTCACAAATCTTGTTATTCTTTATTGTGGTTCAAAGATCATAAATAAATCTTTAATATGCCTACATTTTACTGTTGACATTTATGATATGTTTTTGTATATTTCGACAAAATACCAAGGTAGAAAGGAAAAGCTCCCTTGTATTTGCAACTGTAATTAACATTGACATCTGTATTTATGCATCACAAAATTTTGTGTAAACATACTTTATTGAGGTCACAAGAATATTTTAAATAAATGTACCAAGACACCCTACCTACAGTGCCATTTAAATAAATGTACCAAGACACCCTACCTACAGTGCCATTTAGAGGATTATAATAACATAAAGTGGACCAGCTGAACACATGTTTTAACAATATTTAAATAGCCCCAATGAAATAAGTAGCGCCTATTGTAAGTTTGAATTCCAATTGTTTAATATCAGAATTCCATCTTAAGGTCCTGAAGTTTTTCTCATAATTCTGAAAATCAGATGGACTCACAGTTTATGTATGAATTTTTAAATAAGTATTTTCATGAAATATTTTATCGTAACTACCTTTGGAGTTAAACTAGACAATAATAGTCCCTTCTAGACGTAAACATAGAATTTGGCTCTAGTCTCATGAGACACAAATGCCAAAGTTCATTTGTGAACAGAAATATTCAAGTAAATGAATATTTTTTCTTCTGCTGTGCTGTAATGATTCAAAGTTCATTCATATTCCTTTGCATCATGCAACCTTTCCCTCACCTCTGAACATGGTTAAGTGTTACACTGCATGAACTCATTTGTTATAGACACTACCCAAGGAATTGATGGGGATTGCTATTTTCCTCAATATATAAAGCTTAGATAGGGCTCAAGAAATGGTCGAATTATGACCATGTTGAAGAGGTAATACAAACAATCATTCTACACAAGGGCTTTGGAAAACAAGCAAATATTCTTTAGTCTTATTACAAAAAGAACAAGTGAGAGACTTTTCCCAGTGGCAGAGTATGGATTGAAGCTCTGATGATTCTCGACTACCTATTCCAACAAATTCTATCACAGTTCCCTTCTGCTGGGTGCTTTTCAAGATAAGAATGATAAGACTTTTGAGAAGAATTTGCGGTGGAAAACATCTGCCAGCCCCAAGCACAGTCCTCTCAAAGCAAGCCTCGGTTTTCTCAAGCCAAGCAAAATCATTTCCATGTAGTACAGAGTGAGTTTTCTACTGGCAAAATCTCCACTCATCCAGGTATTAGGAGACCTGAAAGCACCTCCATTCCTAAATGATTTTTCAATAACTTTTACATAAATGGTGTGATAAATCATCTACGTCAGATAACAGTTTTTAAAAAAGACTTTTTAAAAAGTGACAAGGGTGATAGGGATGGGGGAAGCGTGCATTGGATCATTGTGGATCTTTTGAGGTGGGCTGAGAACAGCAGGCTGTCACCTGTGGCCGTACAGAAAGATGCAATATTGTTGATAGAATCAGCTTTAACATATGTTTCAGTTATGGAACATATGTTCAGAGAAAACAAAAGGGCCCAGATTTATCTCCCCTAGAGCAACCAGCCTTTGAACCTCTTTGGATGAACATTCTCTTAAACCCAAAGCCTCTGTTTTGTAGGTGGAACATAAATCCAAATGACAATAGACAACTCATGAGAGAAAGGCAAGTTAAATGAAGAAAGATGTGGCAGTGCTTGCTTTAAAATGCCACCAAAGTTGACTGAAATATTTTGACTGTGCAAATCTGCTGACATTTCCAATTTAGTATTACTTGACTTAGCCAGAGGAGGTAAGACATTTTGGGAGGGCTACTATTATTCAGGCTTGAGACCTATCTTGCTCCAGGTACAATACTGGGCTTTATGTATGTTATTAATCTCAACAATTCTTTCAGGTGAATGTGGTTAACAGCCTCAGCAAAGTATAGCAACTTCTTGAAGGCTTTCTTTTTAGAGCAGGGTGGGGCCAGGATGAACCCCAGGAGAATTTGTTTTGAAAGCTGTGGATTTTCCTCTGTGCTGTCTGCCTGTGCTAGAGGTTCTCAATCCTAGTTTCACTGTGGAATTGTCATTTGTAGAGCTTTTAAAGCACAGTATGAAAGCCCCACTCCAGACCTGATCAATCCTGATATTTGGGGTGAAGTCTTAGGATGTGTATATATCTTTAAAGTTGTATGAGTGATGATTCTTTGCATACTCAGGGTTGAAAACCACTAATCAGTGGATTAATTTAATTTAAATTAGTCAAAGTAGATTAGGCTAGAAAAATGAAATATTATAATTACATTTTAAGATATAGGCTGATCAGAAGCAATGACACAATCAGGGTATATACCATCCAAAGCAGTGCTTCTCCAACTGTACTGTGTACATGATGCCCTTATGGTTTTGATAAAATACAGATTCTGACTCACTCTGTAGTGAGGCCTGTTTCTGTATTTCTAACAATTTCCTAGGTAATACTAATGCTGCTGGTCTACAAACCACACGTTGAGTGACAAGACCTGGGGACCAGAGTTCAAGTGGATGTTTTAAATATCTATGGAATAACCAAGAGATGAAGGCTTAAATCTCAATTCTGTTCCCTAGAGCCATGGCTGTGTTCAGTCTCACTATAAATGCAGAGCTGGTGACCATGACTGCTCATCCCATCACCCATTCTTCCTGCCACTGGGCATGGTCATGCTAGGTGCTGAGGATGGCAGCAGTTGTGCTATGACAGATATTTGGGTGTCTATAATATTTGAAAGCCTCAATTTTAAAAATAACCTTTCATTCAAATGACACTCAAAGTGTACTTTTCCTCAAGGTGAAAATTATGGTTTTTTGCATAGAAAGAAGAGCTGACTGGGTCTTGCAGCAAGTCTGTGGCAACTGTCCTGAAGCAGGAGGTTCCTCCCTCCCCACCTTACCCACCATGCTGTCTTTCGAATTAAACAATCATGATTTCATCATAGCGATCATTGCTATGTGGACTTCTTTCAAACAAAATGGCTATATTAAAAAGATAGTATTAGACCTGCACTGTGATTTTTTGGGGAAGCAATTTACACTGAAAGTTTTAAAATTTCCTCAAATGACACCAAGAACTTTCCAGACTGAAATAAGAAAACAGTGATCTGAAGAGGAAAGCTTTTCTCAAGTCAATGTAATAAGCTCCTTTAACCTAGCACAAGCTGAACAGTGATTTAAAAAATAATTATTTCAGTGGAAGTATTTGTGCTTAAATATTTTTAAGATACTCACTGCTATGCTTCCTTCTGGGAGTTTTGCTGGCTGATCTTTATAAGGCATCTTCTTAACTTCAAAGGACACCAGGGATACAAGAGAATACGGATCATTTTTTCTCTGAAATTAAAAATATTTATTTAAGTATATTCCATGGAAAGCTTTTACAAGTTGTACTGGCAGCCACCCAGTTGTTTTCAGTGTTTTCCATTTCCAGAGCAAAATTTCCTCCTTCCTTTTTTCTTCGTATTCTCTCTTATTTTTTATTCCCCAGCCAGTGATCCATCCATCCATCATCCACTGAACCACCCACCCATATACTCTTCTTATTTATAAAGATAATTTCTTATTAACAAAAGACTTGGTACAATAAAGTTAAAATAGAAACAGAAAATCAGAGTCCTAAAAATGAGTGAGCTACTACTGGTGAAGAATAAAGTAGAGACATAGTAGATTACAAAATTCTTATTATCTGATAGAAGAAAACATTTTAGAAGAAAGAGAGTCTGGTACTAAAGAAACTTGCCTAATTTCATCTGACACAGAAGACTCAGAGCAGGGCACCTCAGTGTTTGCACTGTTAGGATCTGGGGGTGGATGGAGGACCATCCCGAACCTTATAGGATGTTTAGCAGAACGCCTGGCCTCTACTTACTAGCTGCCAATAGCACCCTATCCAGTTGTGACAATCAAAAATGCCTCCAATTCTTGCCAGTGTTCCCTGGAGAGCAAAATCACCCTGGTTAAGAACCACAACTGAGAGCCACACCTAGACCATTCTGTTTTTGAGATAATTTTTTAGGAGAAGTTCTTTTTGTTTAATTGGTTCTCATATTAACTGGTGATTAAAGCCAAATGAAAGTTTTTAAAAGTAAGTTAAAGAAAGCTGTTTTGAGAACTTAAGCTTCTGTGGTTCTCCATTCAGCTTGAGGTAATGATTAGATCTATCCAGTGGTGGGCTGTAGCTGGCTTATATTGGCTTTTGAGAGAAGACTTAAAATTTCAGGAATTTTGAGTATCAGTTGTTATACAGAGCCATAATTAAAACTTAAATTACACATATGTAAACTTAAGTATATTGTATTTTTTTTGAGAATTTTTATAGAATTTTTTGTATCATTCATATACAATTACATGAGCAACACTGTGGTTACTAGATTCCCCCCATTATCAAGTCCCCACCACATATCCCATTACAGTCACTGTCCATCAGTGTAGTAAGATGCTATAGAATCACTACTTGTCTTCTCTGTACTATACTGCCTTCCCCATGCCACCCCCCCAACATTATGTGTGCTAATCGTAATGCCCCTTTTTCCCCTTATTCCTCCCTTCCCACCCATCCTCCCCAGTCCCTTTACCTTTGGAACTGTTAGTCCATTCTTGGGTTCTGTGAGACTGCTGCTGTTTTGTTCCTTCAGTTTTTTCTTTGTTCTTATACTCCACAGATGAGTGAAATCATCTGATACTTGTCTTTCTCTGCCTGGCTTATTTCACTGAGCATAATACCCACTAGCTCCATCCATGTTGTTGCAAATGGTAGTATTTGTTTTCTTCTTATGGCTGAATAACATTCCATTGTGTATATGTAACACATCTTTATCCATTCATCTACTGATGGACACTTAGGTTGCTTTCATTTCTTGGCTATTGTAAATAGTGCTGCAGTAAACTTAGGGGTGCATATGTCTTTTTCAAACTGGGCTCCTACATTCTTAGGGTAAATTCCTACGAGTGGAATTCCTGGGTCAAATGGTATTTCTATTTTTAGTTTTTTGAGGAACCTCCATACTGCTTTCGACAATGGTTGAACTAATTTACATTCCCACCAGCAGTGTAGGAGGGTGGTTCCCCTTTCTCCACATCATCAGCAACATTTATTGTTGTTTGTCTTTTGGATGTTGGCCATCCTAACTGGTATTAGGTGACACGTCAATGTGGTTTTAAGCTGCATTTCTCTGATGATTAGTGATTGGAGCATCTTTTCATGTGCTTGTTGGCCATCTGAATTTCTTCTTTGGAGAAGTGTTTGTTCAGATCCTCTGTCTATTTTTTAATCAGGTTATTTACTTTTTGTTTGTTGAGGTGCATGAGCTCTTTATATATTTTGGATGTCAACCTCTTATCAGATATGTCATTTATGAATATATTCTCCCATACTGTAGGATGCCTTTTTGTTCTGCTGATGGTGTCCTTTGCTGTACAGAAGCTTTTTAGTTTGATATAGTCCCACTCATTCATTTTTGATTTTGTTTCCCTTGCCCATGGAGATATGTTCATGAAGAAGTTCTTCATGTTTATATTCAAGATATTTTTGCCTATGTTTTCTTATGTGAGTTTTATGGTTTCATGACTTACATTCAGGTCTTTGATCCATTTAGAGTTTACTTTTATGTATGGAGTTAGACAGTAATCCAGTTTCATTCTCTTACATGTAGCTGTCCAGTTTTGCCAACACCAGCTGTTGAAGAGCCTGTCATTTCCCCATTGTATATCCATGGCTCCTTTATTGTATATTAATTGACCATATATGCTTGTGTTAATATATGAATTCTCTATTCTGTTCCACTGGTCTGTGGATCTGTTCTTGTGCCAGTACCAAATTGTCTGACTATGGCTTTGTAGTAGAGCTTGAAGTTGGGAAGTGAGATCCCCCATGCTTTATGCTTCCTTCTCAGGATTGCTTTGGCTATTTGGGGTCTTTTGTGGTTGCATATTAATTTTGGAACTATTTGTTCCAGTTCATTGAAGAATGCTGTTGGTATTTTGATAGGGATTACATTGAATCTGTAGATTGCTTTAGGCAGGATGGCCATTTTGACAATATTAATTCTTCCTACCCAAAAGCATGGGATGAGTTTCCATTTATTAGTGTCCGCTTTAATTTCTCTTAAGAGTGTCTTGTAGTTTTCAGGGTATATAGGTCTTTCACTTCCTTGGTTAGGTTTATTTCTAGGTATTTGATATTTTTTGATGCAATTGTGAATGGAATTGTTTCCCTGATTTTTCTTTCTGCTAGTTCATAATTAGTGTATAGGAATGCAACAGATTTCTGTGTATTAATTTTGTATCCTGCAATTTTGCTTAATTGAGATATTAGTTCTAGTAGTTTTGGAATGGATTCTTTAGGGTTTTCTATATACAATATTATGACATCTGCAAACAGTGACACTTTGACTTCTTCCTTACCAATCTGCATGCCTTTTATTTCTTTGTGTTGTGTGATTGCCTTGGCTAGGACCTCCAGTACTGTATTGAATAAAAGTGGGGAGAGTGGGCATCGTTGTCTTGTTTCCGATCTTAGAGGAAAAGCTTTCAGCTTCTCACTGTTAAGTATGATGTTGGCTGTGGGTTTGTCTTATATGGCCTTTATTATTTTAAGGTACTTGCCCTCCATACCCATTTTGCTGAGAGTTTTTATCATGAATGGGTGTTGAATTTTGTTGAATGCTTTTTCAGCATCTATGGAGATGATCATATGGATTTTGTCCTTCTTTTTGTTGATGTGGTGGATGATGTTGATGGATTTTCAAATGTTGTACCATCCTTGCATCCCTAAGATGAATCCCACTGGATCATGGTGTATGATCCTCTTGATGTATTTTTGAATTCGGTTTGCTAATACTTTGTTGAGTATTTTTGCATCTATGTTCATCAGGGATATTTGTCTGTAGTTTTCTTTTGTTGTGGTGTCTTTGCCTGGTTTTGGTATTAGAGTGATGCTGGCTTCATAGAATGAGTTTGGAAGTATTCCCTCCTCTTCTTATTTTTTGGAAAATTTTAAGGAGAATGGGTATTATGTCTTCACTAAATGTCTGATAAAATTCAGTGGTAAATCCATCTGCCCTGGGAGTTTTGTTCTCTGGTAGTTTTTTGATTACTGATTCAATTTTATTGTTGGTAATTGGTCTGTTTAGATTTTCTGTTTCTTCCTGGGTCAGTCTTGGAAGGTTGTATTTTTCTATAAAGTTGTCCATTTCTTCTCGGTTATCTAGTTTGTTAGCATACAGATTTTCATAGTGTTCTCTAGTAATTCTTTGTATTTCTGTGGTGTCTGTAGTGATTTTTCCTTTCTCATTTCTGATTCTGTTTCTGTGTGTAGATTCTCTTTTTTTCTTAAGTCTGGCTAGGGGTTTATCTATTTTTTTTATTTTCTCAAAGAAGCAGCTCTTGGTTTCATTAATTTTTTCTGTTGCTTTATTCTTCCCAACTTTATTTATTTCTTCTCTGATCTTTATTATATCCCTCCTTCTGCTGACTTTGGGCCTCATTTGTTCTTCTTTTCCAATTTCAATACTTGTGACTTTAGACTATTCATTTGGGATTGTTCTTCCTTCTTTAAATAGGCTCGGATTGCTATATACTTTCCTCTTAGAATTACATTCGCTGCATCCCACAGAAGTTGGGGTGTTGTGCTGTTGTCTCGATTTATTGCTTGATCTCTGTTTTAATTTGGTCACTGATCTGTTGATTATTTAGGAGCATGTTGTTAAGCCTCCATGTGTTTGTGAGCCTTTTTGTTTTCTTTGTACAATTTATTTCTACTTTTATACCTTTGTGATCTGAGAAGCTGGTTGGTAAAATTTCAATCTTTTAAAACTTACTGAGGCTCTTTTTGTCACCTAGTATGTGGTCTATTCTGGAAAATGTTCTGTGTGCACTTGAGTAGAATGTGTATCCTGCTGCTTTTGAGTGTAGAGTTCTGTAGATGTCTGTTAGGTCCATCTGTTCCAGTGTGTTGTTTAGTGTCTCTGTGTCTTTACTTATTTTCTGTCTGGTTGATCTGTCCTTTGGTGTGAGTGGTGTGTTGAAGTCTCCTAAAATGAATGCATTGCATTCTATTTCCTCCTTTAGTTCTGTTAGTATTTGTTTCACATATGTTGGTTCTCCTGTGTTGGGTGCATATATAATTATAATGGTTATATCTTCTTGTTGGACTGGCTCCTTTATCATTATGTAATGTCCTTCTTTGTCTCTTGTGACTTTCTTTGTTTTGAAGTCCATTTTGTCTGATACAAGTGCTGCAACACCTGCTTTTTTCTCCCTACTGTTTGCATGAAATATCTTTTTCCATGCCTTCACTTTTAGTCTATGTAAGTCTTTGGGTTTGAAGTGAGTCTCTTGTAGTTAGCATATAGATGGGTCTTGCTTTTTTATCCATTCTGTTACTTTGTGTCTTTTGATTGGTGCTTTCAGTCCATTTACATTTAGGGTGCTTATCGATAGATAGTACTTATTGCCATTGCAGGATTTGGATTCGTGGTTACCAAAGGTTCAAGGGCAGCTTCTTTACTATCTGACCATCTAACTTAACTCACTTATTACACTGTCAGAAACACAGTCTGATGATTCTTTGTTTCTCTCCCTTCTTGTTCTTCCTCTTCCAGTCTTTATATGTTAGGTGTTTTATTCTGTATTCTTTATGTTTCCCTTGACTTATTTTGTGGATAGCTGATTTTATTTTTCAATTAGTTAGCATTCGGTTGTTCTACTTTCTTTTTTGTGTTTTTTTTCCCATGGTGACAGCTATTTCTTCTTAGGCATACTTCCTTCTAGAGCAGTCCCTTTAAAATACACTGTAGAGATGGTTTGTGGGAGGTAAATTCCCTCTACTTCTGCTTATCTGGGAAGTATTTAATCCCTCCTTCAAATTTAAATGATAATCGTGCTGGATACAGTATTCTTGGTTCAAGGCCCTTCTGTTTCATTGCATTTAATATATCATGCCATTCCCTTCTGGCCTGTAAGGTTTCTGCTGAGAAGTCTGATGATAGCCCAATGGGTTTTCCTTTGTAGGTGATCTTTTTTTTTTCTCTCTGGCTGCTTTTAATACTCTATCCTTGTCTTTGATCTTTGCCATTTTAATCATTATATGACTTGGTGTGTCCTCCTTGGGTCTCTTGTATTGGGAGATCTTTGGACTTCCACAGTCTGAGACAGTATTTCCTTCCCTAGATTGGGAAATTTTTCAGCAATTATTTCTTTAAAGACATTTTGTATTCCTTTTCCTCTGTCTTCTTCTGGTACCCCTATAATGTGAATATTGTTCTGTTTGGATTGGTCACAGAGTTCTCTTAATATTCTTTCATTTCTAGAGATCCTTTTATCTCTCTCTGCCTCAGCTTCTCTGTATTCCTGTTCTCTGATTTCTATTCCATTAACAGTCTCTTCCATCTCATCCAGTCTCCTCTTAAATCCTTCCATTGTTTGTTTCATTTCCGTTATCTCCCTCCTGAATTGATCCCTTAGCTCTTGCATATTTCTCTGTAGCTCCATCAGCATGCTTATTACTTTTATTTTGAATTCTTTTTCAGGAAGATTAGTGATTTCCATTTCACCAAGGCCTCTCTCCAGTGTTTGAGGGATTTTTAATTGAAGAAGGTTCTTCTACCTTTTCATGGTGATTGTAGTGGTTGCCGGCAGGTGGTGCATATGTCAGCTTGGAGAACAAAGTCCCTTTTTGTTTGCTGGTTGCCTTGCCTGTCTCTGCTGTTTGTGCTGGTTAACTGCACACAGGGAGCAGCCTCTGAGTTACTCCCTTAAGCTGCTGTGGCTGGGGCAGCCTTTAAGATGGCATAGGGCAATGGAGGGGGTTGTAGGCTAGCAGCATGTGTTCTGCCACAAGAGCAAAGCCCCTTTGTGCCTTTTGGTCTCCACTGTCTGTGCCAGTCAGTCGCACTCAGGGAGCAGCCTCTTGGTTAATCCCCTATCCTGCCATGGGTGGAGTGACCCTCAGAATGGCGTAGGGCACTGGCTGGGGTCGCAGGTGGGTGGTGCGTGTTCTGTCGCAAAAACAGAGCCCCTTTGTGCCTTCTGGACTCTGCGCTCATCTCCACTGTCTGCACTGATCAACTGCATGCAGGGAGCTGCCTCTGGGTTAATCCCCTGAGCTGCTGTGAGCGGGGCAGCCCTTGGGATGACCTAGGACACTGGTGGGGGAAGGAGGTGAGTGGCATGTGTTCTGCTGCTAGAACAAAGTCCCTTCATGATTCCTAGACTCTGCACCTATCTCCACTATCTGTGCTGGTCAACCACGCAGGGAGCAGCCTCTGGGTTAATCCCCTGAAATGCCGTGGGCAGGGCAGCACTCGGGATGGCCTAGGGCATTGGCGGGGGGTCACAGGCAAGTGGTGCTTGTTATGGCATGAGAACAAAGCCCCTTTGTGCTTCCTGGACTCTGCACCATTCTCCACTGTCTGTGCCGGTCAACTGTGCGCAGGGAGCAGCCTCTGGGTCTGGGCCGGTTAGCCGTGTGCAGGGAGAAGCCTCTGTACTAAGCTGTGTGGTTGCTGTAGGCTGGGCTGCTCCCCTGCTGTTCTGCAGCAATGGTGGGTCAGACGGTTTGCTTACAGTGCCGGCTGGAGCAAAGGAATGGCAGGCTGCGTATCACCGTGGGGGGGCTTCTGAGCTGCGTTGCTGCCCAGGGCATTAGGGCGCCTGAAGTTCCTTAAAGTTCCCAGCCTGCTGGACTGAGTGTGCCAGGATGAGTTTGTTCACCTGTTACACCCTTGTCCCTTTAAGACTTTTAAAGCACGTGCTTTTCTTTTGTCCCAGGGCTGCTGACTGTGGGAACCTGTTCGCAGGCTCAATCTCAGACCTTGCTTTTCTGCTCCTCCAATATCCAGTGCACCATGCAATGTGTGTCTGTGCTCCTGGGGCAAACTGCCAGGGCTGGTTATTTAGCAGTGCTGTGCTTCCACTCCCTTCCCACTCTGATTCCCTTCCTCCCACCAGTGAGCTGGGGTAGGGGGAGTGCTTGGGTCCCGCTGGGTCACAGCATTGTATCCTACCCTTTTCTGTGAGATGTTGAGCAGATGTAGCCTGGCTCGTGTACTGTATCTTCCGGTCTCTCTTTTAAGAATGGTTGTATTTGCTGTATTTTCAAAGTATATATGGTTTTGCGAGGAGATTTCCGCCACCCTACTCATGCTGCTATCTTGAGAATCTCCAAGTATATTGTATTTTTAAAAAGGCATTAAAACCTCAAAACCCAATGCTTACTAATTATTTTATTGCTTTTTACTATTTTCTTTGCTCTTGATATTACTTGCGTCTATTGTGTCTGTAAGGGGAAATACTATATGATGATGTGCTACTGTGCATCTCTTCCCAATTCCAAATTCAGTGATGTCATGTTGGCAACTTGAAATCAGTCATGGTGGGAGTATTTACACCATGGGAATCAGCAAATGGTACATATGAGAGCTTTTCTTCTTCCCAGACGGCAGTGTATTTAATACTTAGCAGCACTTCACCATCTGTGCACTTCACTGAACCAATGCTGGGTTTCTGGAGGCCAGTCCAACAGGCTGGATTGTAATACTATTGTTTGAATTTTTATTATAACATTTTTTTCCCCCTGTGGCTGAATTTTTTTTCTCACTTCAACAAATCCCATTTCCTGTACATGATAAGGACAGGCCAGAGTATGAAAAGCTTTTACATACTTAAAGTCACTATATTTTTTACTTTTTCCTTCTTTCTATTTGGACATTCCAGGATAAGCAACTCTTCTTTTGGAAAAAATTCTCTTTTGGTTGGTTGTTATTCTGATGTTCTCTTGTATCCTGGCATTTCCACTTTAACTGAAAGCTGGAATTTTTCTTTGTTTGTTTGGGAAGTGTTTTTAAAATGTGGAAATCTTTGCTTATAAAATCTTATGTATACTTGGTGATTTAAATCTACTTTCCTTACCACCTTGGCTGGCAGACACAGGAGAAACACGACTTCTGGTAATGAGATTCTGTGCATAAGACTTATAATTACGCACACAAATGTGTTTCCATGCTCCCAAATCTCCAATGAACAAGTTTTCTTTAGTCTCCAAGTTTAATTAACAAAAATGATAGAAAGTGATTCTCTTGCTCTTGAAGTCATATCTTCCGGAAACACATCACAGGAGAACTTGATCTCTGTATGAACTCTAGATGGAACATTTTGTTCCTATGTGATTCTATGTTCATGAACATGGGAGTTTCTTAATGAATAAGAGGTGGGATTTGAACTCGAGATTGCAGAACTTGGGGAAACATGTTTCTCTGAGGAGATTTTCTTTCACCTGTTTCCTTTACCCCCTCTGCTCTTGGCCACAGTTTGATTCTTCCTCCCATTTCCAATTCATTACCAATCTTTACCGTCATTCCCAGTGGTTCATAAACTACTGCGTTGTACTGAGCTTCAGACACACCTGGGATCAGGCTCAGAGATTCTGATTCAGCAAGTCTGGGATGAGACTATATTTGTCCTGTATTGTCTGGAGTTTTCACATTGTTGTGTAACTTTCTATTTTTCTGTATTACTTTTCTCCCTAACAAGATTATACAAAAAGTCAAGGCATATACGATAGAATATAATGTTTACATTCTCCCCAGCACCTGGAACAATGTGTACAGGAGGGCTTTGTTAATCCTGGTTGACTGACCACATGAGTGAACAGTGAATAAACACATCAGTGGTTTGGTAATTCAGAGGCCCTCCCACTGCCCATTTGATAGCATCTTATAAAAGGTTTAATTATTTCAATTATCGAATTGGACCCTACAGCCCCCCATATACTAGATTAGGAAGTTGTACTAGAAGGTAGTGATATAAAATGAGGGCTACAGTTCATGGTAAGGGGCTATTGACATGTTCCCACCTCCGCTGTCTAATTCAGTGATGCAAATTGACACAGTCTGGGGCCTGAACAAATTAGGTGGCAGGCAAATAGTCTGTAATCAATACAATTCATATATTGATCTGTTCTTTAAACTATTCTTTAAAACCAAGGTTTCTTATACCCTTTCAGTGGGAAAATGCATTTTTTTTTCATGTTTTAAAGGTGCTCTGGGTCTCTAAGAAATGGGAAATGTGAGCGAGCCATTGGCACCAATGATACATCAGTCCTGTGCCTGTAGGTCAAAGGCATTGCAAAGGTAAGTATTAAACTCATGAAAAACAATTATGAACAGAGTCACATTATTGATTCCACATTCAAAGTTGAATGCTTTCAGCCGTGCTCTTTATGTAACAACTATTTTATTCTTAATGTTAAAAAAGATCCTCTTCATATAGTGATCTTCTCATGTAATAGTGATCACTGCCATATTGTTGACAATTTAGGATTGAAAAAAGAGGTGGAATTAATATCCCTTGATAATATCTTGGACCTTCAGCCTGCCCCAGCTAGCTTTTACTCCTAAGAAATGACCTATTTTTCTGTCATTGCCAAATCATTTAAGCCACAGTTCGCAGCCCTCTGGCTGTCTCTATTATGTACTTTTGCACAATGATTTGCATATGGTCATGGTACCAATAAAAGTTCCAGTGTTGGTAACAAGTGGAGTGGGGAGTGAGGCTTCTGTGTTGGTCAAATACCTAGTGTGGCTGATACCATCAGCAGCTCTATTCCCACTGCTTAATTCCTACACAAGAATTATTTTTAACCACATCTCCATTTTATGGAGCCCATGTTTAAATACTCAACACTTACCCGGAATAAAGCCTTGTAAGGTGACAAAACCTAAGCAATTACTGGTAAAACTGTAAACTATAAAGGATATTGCCATTTCAAGCAATGATCCCAGGACAGGGTATTATTCAGGATTAATAAAAATAAAATCCTTTTCTGACCAGTTTGCATGTTCTCCATGTGGACAGAAACAATGCAGCAAACATGTCAACCAAGAATAGAGAACATTTTGGCCTGGATAGGGAAGGCAGAAAATGTTTACCTCCTCTGGGTTGTGTGACAAAAAAAAGACCTCCAATATCTAGTATAGTGTTTGGGAGATGGAAAGAGAGAATGCAGTGGTGCACTCCTCTTTGGCAGTCAGCTTCCAAGACTGGAATAAGCAGGAACTGTGGACAAAAGGAAATTTGGGGTCTGGTGTGGGTAAACAGTGACTTGAACCATGTTTCCCATATCTTGGAAGTGGTACTTTGGTCGGACCTCAGAACCTCCCTGCAGATTATTCAGGTCTGACTCAACTTGTACTAAATATTTATTGTTTAGAAAGTTCTTCCATTGCTATTGACTTTTTCGAGACTCACTGGGCTTTCTTTAACAGGAAGATGAAGATGCAATGTTTACTCTATAAGACTTCTAATAGAAGAGAATGTTATGCATAGAACTGACTCATGCTGTCTAAAATAATCATTTTTCCCTTGACAGTAGTGTTGTAATGATCTTTGTACTGCTTCAGTGAAGAGTTGTTCTCCCTCGTTGCAGTAGGATGTGGTGCCCAAAGTAAAGGGAGGAACATTTGGTTATCATTTAGACTGTGTGGCCTGGGGAATTCAGTGAGACTCCTCTCCTCAACTCTGAAATAAGAAATAATAGCCTTAAAGCAGAGTGACCAAAAGCAAAATGGTGGAATGCAAATGGCACCTGAAGCAATGCCTGGCTCATGGTTGTCACTTTATAAATATTTGTTGAGTTGATGAGTAAATAATGATTTATGATTCATTATTTACTATAAATAAAAAAAATCCCACCAAACAGATTGTGCACTCACTTCTCCTTAGGTCAGTCATTCAAAACTGGGGGTAATTTTTGTCACCAGGGGATATTGGCAATGTCTGAAGACATTTTTGGTTGTCACAACTAGGGTTGGGGTTGCAACTGGCATCGAGTAGGTAGGGACCAGGGATGCAGCTAAACATCCTGTAATGCACAGGACAGGCCCTCCCCCTAACAAAGAATGATCTGATCTGAAATATTAGTAGTGCTGAGGCTGAGAATCCCTGTGTTAGGTTAAAAAAAGAGGATGTTTTACAACTGTCTTTAAAAATGCCTTTAATTTTCCTTCTATTTGTTTTAGAAACAAAATTAAATGAGTACTCTTGTACTCACCATCATTCCCCTGACTAAAATTACAGAGCAACTACCATGTGCTGGCACTGGGTATATAGCAGTGAGCCAGATAGATTTATTTGAATCTAAATTAGTGTCTAAAGGTCTTAGGGACTCAGGATATTAAATTGTGTTCACCTAAGCACTATATAATGGGACACTCACCCATATAAAAGAAGGAAATCCTGCCTTTTGTGACAACATGGATGGAACGTGAATGAAGTAAGTCAGATGAGAAAGACAAATACTGTATGACCTCACTGATACATGGAATCTAAAAAAGCTGAACTCATAAGAATAGAGCCGATTGGTGGTTACCAGAGGCTGAGAGTGGGGGAAATGGGGAGATGTTGGTCAAAGGGTACCAACTTCCAGTTACAAGATGAATAAGCCTTGGGATCTAATGTACAGGATAGTGAGTATAATTAACAATACTGTATTGTATACTGGGAAGTCATTAAGAGAGTAGATATTAAAAGTCCCTGACCCCTGCCAACAAAGGTAATTTATTGGAAACATGAGGGAATGGAGGCATTAACTAACCTTATTGTGGAATCATTTCTCAATATTTACATATATCAGATCATCACCTTCTACACGTTAAACTTACAGTTATATGTCAACACTATTTCAGTAAAGCTGGAAAAAAGTGTTTTCACCTCATGGGAAAGATGACCAGCTGATCTTGGCTCCTCTGTAAAAATTTCATTTAAATAAAAAATTTTTAATTTTATTTAAAAATTAAATTTAAATCTAAAAGTTTTTCAATAAAAATATTTGAAAATTTGAAAATGTGTTTCATTTAAAAATTAAAACATTAAAAAATCCTTCTTAAAAAGCTTTTAAAAAATCCTCTTAAAAAATGAGGAGCTTTTGAGAAGAGGTTTCTTGGGAGTGTGATATGTGTTTCAGTGTTTTAGTACCTGGAGAAATGTCTTGGCCCACAACCGTGATCTGACTTTCAGGACTGCGCTTTCTCCTCCATCTAGTCGTCCTACTGCACAAGAGATTTGTAAGCACTCGATATTTGTACAGTTCTGCAAGAAACAACAGCAGAAGTGGCTACACAGTGTCTTTCAATTATGGTAGAGAATCAACACTGAAGTCAGTTTATTTACATTTTATTTCTACAGAAGTCTGTGCCTAATCCATGAATTATTAATTCAAGTAAAGAACAACTACATTGAAACGACCAAATAACCCCCACAGTTTTATACTAATGATGCATCAAGCTTAGTGATACTGTAGAGATAAAATGGGACATAAAAATGCAATGTAAAACTTAAATTATTTTCCAAGAAATAACAAATGCTAATGAGGATGTGGAGAAATGGGAACCCTCCTACACTGTTGGTGGGAATGTAAATTGGTGCAACCACTATGGAAAGCAGTATGGAAGAGGCTCAAAAACTAAAAATAGAAATACCATTTGACCCAGTAATTCCACTCCTAGGAATTTACCTGAAGAAAACAAAATCCATGACCCAAAAAGATAAATGCACCCCTATGTTAATCACAGCACTATTTGCAGTAGCCAAGATATGGAAGCAACCTAAGTGTCCATCAGTAGATGAATGGATAAAGAAGATGTGGCACATATACACAATGGAATATTATTCAGCCATAAAAAGAAAAGAAATCCTCCCATTTGCAACAACATGGATGGATCTAGAGGTTATTATGCTTAGTGAAATAAGCCAGGTATTCTTTACTTAAATTAATAATTCATGGATTAGGCACTGACTTCTGTGGAAGTCAGTGAGAAAGACAAATACCATATGATTTCATTTATCTGTGGAATATAAAAACAAAGAAAAACAGAAAGAACAAAAAAGCAATAGACTCATAGACACTGAGAAGTGACTAATGGTTACCAAGGGGGAGGGGTTGGGGCAGTTTTGGGGGTAGGGTTGGGGGAATAATGGGCACAATAATTTGCAAACAAAATATAAGTTGGTCATGGGGACAGTACAGCATGGACAATATAATCAATGATTCTGTAAAATCTTTCTACATTAATGATAGCAATCGTACTACAAGGGGTGAGGATTTAATAATATGGGTGACTGTTGAATCACTGTGTTGTATATTGAAGCCAACATAAGATTCTATATCAATGATGCTTCAATAAAAAAAAAAACAAGTTATTTTCTAAGGACTTAGAATAATCTTCCTGCAGAAGTGATGAACCTCTGTTTCATTTTATCAGAACTTGGGGAGACATTTCTTCTAGACATTCACAACACCTTGACTAAGTAAATCCTGGAAAGGCTGCTAAGTAAAGGTCTCTGAGCCTATATTCAAAAGACCCAATGTTCTGAACCCATTGATAAGTATTGTTCCATACCATTATTTTTTCTGTCTAAATTACTTCCTGGTTATAAAGCAGGCTCTTTTGCAAGTTCTATCCATTAAGCTGTTTTTAAACTAGTTTCTAGGTTTGCCCTACTTAGAATGGGTAACCTTTATTATATGAAGTGCATGTTCCTGAAAAGTATTCGTTAGGATGACATTCTACCTACCAAATCATATTTTCTGGTTGGATCCTGAGGAATAAATGGACACCTCACATACACTTTCTGTGTGACAGTATATAGGATGATACTTGTTGAATTGTACTCCCTCACTAATTTTAAAGGCAGTGGCTATGCTTTATTTTTCATGTTTGAGGCAGTGGGCACTGGCTTATAAGTGCTCAATAAACATCAATTTATTGGATATTATGTGAAGTAGTTAATAGAAGCATTTCACTTAATAAAACTGATGAATCACAGAGTAAGTTGAGGACTATATTACCATGGAAACCTTTTTGGAAAACTTCAGAGTTATCTAAAAACAAAGTAATCAGTAATGTGTTTCTGATAAATGCCAGTAAAGCCTGATTTCTACATGGTTTTTCCAAATCCAGGCGGCTGGGCTGTTCTTGTTTTACTAGAGTTGGGTACTGAGGTATTTGCGGTTCTGTGCCTCCAGCCTGAGCAGGAATTCTCAGAGTTGTGCAGTTCATGTCACCTGTGAGGACCTTCACACTGACCTGTGCTCCATAACTGACACACTGTGTATCGCCAGTCCCACCCTCTGGAGGCAAAAGAAGGGGGTCAGAAGGCGGTAGTTCTTCTAAAATACCTGAAGATAGTGATCTTGTTAGCTAGCTCTGTTGGAGGATTTTGGAGAAGGGGATGCTTAGAATGAATGGTGAAGGGTGAGTAAGAGCTACCTAGCAGTAAGGGCTAAGGGACATAGTTCATTTGTACAAGACCAGTGCATGTTCAGAAAAGAGGAGAAGGGGCATTTGGGGGTGGGGATGGACCGATGGAAATGAGGTAGGAAAGGGAGAAAGTCTGGGTGGTAAAGGATCCTTCCTTCTATTTATGCCATGGAGTTTAGATTTTATTCAGAAAGTCCTGGGGAGCTTGTTAAACTTTTTAAACAAGGGATGTGATCAGGTTTGTGTTTTAGGACACAGGTGGTATGTGAGGAAAGAATGGAAAAACGAGAGTGGGAGGCAGGAGCATGAAAAGGGCTTGTTGAAAGAGTCTAGGTAAGAGATAATGAGGCCCTGGACTGTGGGAGTGGGAATGGAGAGAGGAAAATGAAATGTAGAGCAGTTTGGGATGTAGAAGTTTGGTGACTATTTGGAGGTTGGGATGGAGAGGGAAAGAGAGATGGAGGGAGCTCTCTTGGCTTGGGGAACTGGGTGGGTGGGTATTAGCATTACTGAGATTGGGAGTTCTAGAGAAGAATCACATTTTCGGGGTCATGGAGGAAGAGAGTTTGGACATGTGGGACTGGGGTGGTGATCAGACATCCAGATGAGCAGATATGGTAAGCCCTCCAAGTCTAAAGTGCAGTAAGGTGGGTTAAGTGGGCAGGAAGCATCTGGGCATGACTGGACTTAGGATCATGCAAAAAATCTCCCTGAAAGAGCAAAATCAGTGGCAGAGGGGAGGAGGGGTTGAGGATGGAATCCTGAGGTACAGGAGCATTTAAGGGTAGGCAGAGGAGAAGTCCTTGAAAAATTATAAGAGGCAGGCCGAAGAGTCAAAAAGAACCGAGAGAATGTTTTGGGGGATGTGATGGTTTCAGGAAGTGGTCAATAGGATCATATGCTAAAAAGGGTTAGAAAGATAAGGTTTCTGTAAGCTTAGTAGTGGAAGGGATGAAAGGAAAGTCTGGACCGGAGGAGATAATGGTGATAATGGCAAAAGCAGCAGGGGCCCAAGAGTAGGAAAGCAAGGACATTCTTTGGCAGAGGAGAAATTATATTTCAGTATTACAGATACAAGTTTTTCCTATGCAAATTTGGAAATTATGATCCCAACACAGGATGTTAGCATTTTGCACTTTCAAATTCCTAATCAGAAATGGGATTCAGTAAATTGTTTTTAACTAAACAAAAACAGTAAGAGGTCTTATTTAGCTTTTGGTTTTTGAATAAACTTTGCATAATCACTTTTTACTGAGAACTATTCTGACTCAAGGACATGGAGAATTATATGATTTGCAATTTTTGAACCAATAAGAGTGAAAGAAGATAGAAGATGAGTTAACAACTCAGATGTAGAAATCAAGGATTGCTTTCCTCTCACCTGCAAATAGTAAGTTTCTATGATACTCAGAAGTTAAAAATCATCTTGTATTAAAATATCTAATGAGGGAAGAATGGGATGGAAAAACGCTGACCTTACAACAGAAGCACATATAATTTTCAAAAGATTTTTATATATCTCTACTGCCTCAGTGTACTCATGAGACATATGCTAAAGTGGAAATAGAGAAACATATTTGACTCTTTGATTTTCCAAATTGTTGGTCCTCATAGGTATGGACATTGGTTCTCCCAAAGGCCTTCCTATTGGTACTGTCAATTAAATTCTATAGAGGTCAATCATTTTTTTTTTCTTAAAAATTAATTTAAAAAATTTTTATTGAGGTATAACTGACACATAACATATTAGTTTCAGGTGTACAACATAATGATTCAATATTTATATATATTGTGAAATGATCACCACAGTAAGTCTAGTTAGCATGCATCAGCTCACAAAATTATAATTTTTTTCCTGATGAGAACTTTTAAAATCCACTCTTAGCAACTTTCAAATATGCAATATAGTATTATTAACTATATTCACCACACAGTATGTTACAAATCCCCTTGACTTGACTCACTGTTTTCTGTTTTTCCTCCCAAAGTTAAAGTTTTTTCATAATGATAATATGCAGAACTTCATTAATTTATCCAATTAAGCTGAATTTGAATAGCATATTAATTGCCTACTGTTATGTTTTGAAAAACATTACAGTGTCATCAAAATTTATGGGTACTTGAATCATAATTGCCAACTGCCATTTTTGCTGGTCCTTCTATTACAATAAATGTTCCTCTCTTGATTTATGTTTCACTGATTAAGTTCGACTTGCTTGTACTTTTGTGTCCACTTCCACATTTGAAACTTATATAGTCAAGATGAAATAAATGAAGGTCAGAATATGTTCAAGACATACATTATTAAAAAAACTATCTTAACCATTTTTAAGTGTACAATTCAGTGGCATTAACATTCACACTGGAATGAGGGGGAGAATTGCATTAAAATGCTGACTCTTGAATGCTTTCTACAAAGGCTGACTGAGCTCAGGCTAGATCTACCACTAGACCTACCACTCAGGCTAGATCTCAGCTAGAGCCCAATGCTGAGACTGCAGAGATTTTGGCTCAGGAAATAAGAAAACACCACTCTTGTCTTTTCTGGATGAGCAGAGGACTCTGAGTTGCAGGGACAGGTATAGCATCCCAAGGATCCACTGCCTGGGTGGTGCTTCTCCAGGCTCACTTCAAACTCTCACCAGCTGAGTGTTTGGGGACGGTCTAACAACCAAATTTTTATGTACTGGAAATGCATCAAAGGTCACATTTTATCTTTTCATCATTATTTCTCTAATGTGGCCTGCATGGCAGGTTTAGAAAAGTGAAAACGTTATATTGCAAATACTCCTTAGTCCCCACAGGGAAGTTTTCATTTCTTACAATAATGTACAGCCAAAAAGTGTCAGGCATATCTGAGCATTGGAGGAGAATGAAAAACACCACTTGAAGTTAAAACCATCTGTATTTGGGAATTCTGTCCAATACAATCTTTTCCTTTACTTCTATGCAGGCTGAGATACTCACCAGTACTTTTGCAGGGCTCTGTCTGTGGAGCTCCAGCACACGCACATCCCTCTTCCTGACAAGATGAGGGATGGTCGAGTTTCTCAAAAAGGCGCTCAGCTCAGGGGTGTCCTCTGGGGGGACAGCAGGCTGTAAAGAGAAAGCAAGAGGTATCACATCAATTACATTGATGTGTGTTACTTTTTCATTAGCCTTGAACTTTAAGCAGTTTTTTTTCCCTCAACTGAATATGATTCACTTGAGAATTCAGATTTACCCCCGGCATGTACAACAGCAAAGTGAACTCTACTGACAAGGATCAAGCCTTCCCATTCTCCAATTATAGGAGTTTATGAAGGATAGGAAACGCATTCCTGGAACATTTATCTTGTAAGGGTAAGATTTTAAGTAGAAATGATTTCTCCTTAAGAATAGAAAGTGTAGAACTGACATTTCAAGCATGAGCCATGATTGTCTCATTACCTTCTCTAATTATATATTGCAGCTGGTTAAACTGAGGGGCAGTCAGTGTGGTGAGATGGATCCTGAGAGGGCAAGAAGGTGAGGTGCTGACTATGGGGAAATGAAGGCCCCGACTTCGGCATGTCTGTGCCCCAAACTCCTGTAATTGTAAGAAGTGATCCCTCAGGAGAGAATCATGTTCTGATGAAAATGACTTTTCCAAAGCGTGCAAAGTGAAACATTGTGCTGAAACAGAGCTTGTTTTCAACCCTGAGTGTGTTCTGCAAATGTTCTAGAACTTACGGTTTTATCTCAGGCTCCATGCTGGGTGCATCTTTTGGCTAACTAAGTATTTTGAGAGTTCTAATAAATCACACATAATATCCCATTAAAAGTATTTATTTTAGACTGACAACATAGAACCCCAATTTTCTGCCTGCTCCCCAACCCCACAAACACATCTTCTTTTACACAGTTCCTCCTTGTAGTCATAAGAACAATAACAGTATGCTCACTTCTGTGGAATGAAAAAAAGATTTTCCTATACCACAAAAGATGAAATGATTGTGCTCAGTATGTCCTTAGAACCTAGAAAAATTACTGGATAAACAGAAAAAGACAGTCAGACTCCTTAGTTTGCCATGTACAGCCTCTATGTGCAGCCTCAGCCTGCTTCTCCAGCTGCATTCTCACCAGTAGCCCCCAGCATCCTGCTTTCCAGCATGCAGAACCATTCTCCACTCCCGGTTTGCACCAAGCTGACTCCCTGGGCCTCTTTATGATGTTCCACATGATGGTTCTGTTCCCCATCAGCATCTGTCAAGTTCTATAGTAATTGCCTCATGACTGGTCTGAGTTGCCCAGTGAAAAAATGTAAAACAAAACACACAGTCACAAATAACATCCCAAGATATACCAGAAAACAGGGAGAGGAAGATGATCCAGCCAGGAAAAGTAAGATGGGTGAAATCAGATGTACAAGATAATCCAGGAAAGTGTGAATCTGTGGAAGCCTAAGGAAAAGAAAAGTTGCAAAAATAAGGGAGTGACTAAAAGTGTCAAATCCTGTAAAGGCGTAAAGAAGAGTTAGACTGAAAGTATTCATTGCATTTGTTACATAAGAAATTATGGACATGTGACCCAGCAATTCCACTTCTGGATATTTATCAGAAGAAAATAAAAGATATCTGCACCCCATGTTCATTGCAGTATTATATATAATAGCCAAGATAGGGAAGTTACTTAAGTGTCCACCAAATGGGTGATTGGATAAAGAAAATGTAGTGTGTGTGTGTATACATATATAATGGAATACTACTCAGCCATAAAAAAGGAAACCCTGCCATTTGTGACAACATGGTTGACCTTGAAGGCATTATGTTAAGTGAAGTAAGTCAGAGAGAGAAAGACAAATATGGTATGATCTCATTTATATGTAGAACCTAAAAAAAGTCAAACCCAACCCAACCCAAATTCCTAGATACAGAGAAGAGTTTATGGTTGCCAGAAGTGGGGGCTAGGGGATAGGTAAAATGGATGAAGATGGTCAAAATGTGCAAGCTTTCACTTATAAAATAAATAAGTCAAGGAGATGTACTGTACAGCCTGATGCCTTTGGTTAATAATGTTATTGTATATTTGAAAGCTGCTAAGAGAGAAGGTCTTAAAAGTTTTTATCCCAAGAAAAATAATTTGTAACTATGCATGGTGATGGGTGTTAACTAGACATAAGATGATGATAATTTTATAATGTATACATATATTGAATCATTGTGTTGTACACCTGAAACTAATGCACATATATGTCAATTATATCTCAATTTTTAAAGAAAGAAATAAAAGAAAAAAATTTAAGGATGCCTTTTTCTGAGTTGGTATGGGTGGAAGTTGAACTGCGGAAGCTAAAGAGTGAATGGGTTTGGACAAATGTATAATTATTTGAAAAAGTATGAAATTAAATCTTTGTCTTATTCTTGTATTGAAGCAATTCCCAATGGCTCAGAGATGAGGTGCAGCCTTGTCCCCCAAACAAGAGAGCACCAAAACAAAACAAACTAAAACATGGAAGTTCTTAGTATCTATTTATAATGGAAACAAAAGGTATATATATGTATTGGCATATATAGGTTACTGGGTTAAATATATTATGCCATTTATGCAAAAGATTACTGGACAGTTTTTAGAAGTGGTGATGTAGAGCTATATAGTAATTTAGAAAGCAGCAAGATCTTAGTAAGGGAAAAGGCAGGTTACAAAATAGTATATATAATAAAATTTTAATTTTTAATAATGGATGTATACTTACCTTGTATACTAGTAGTAGATAAAAAACCTGGAAGAATAGTCATCTAAATATTACCAGTGGTAGAGATTTAATGATATTAAGGAAGTTTTGCTGATTTATTTATACATATGAAATGGTATAATGGATTATTAAAGAATATCATTAATCATTGTCAATATACAGTGAAAGTAAAAATAAATGAATGCATAAATAAATAGGAAGTGTAACGCCAAATGAGTGGTGATGTTACAATAAGCACAAATTTTTCTTCTTTATGTTTTTACATATTACCTGATATATTCTTATGATGGGCATTTAATATTTTTAAGTATGAAAACCAAAGAAAAAAATCCATTTTATAATTATAGTAAGAGTAAAAGAGAAATAAATAGGGGCAGAGAGTAATAGCTTGACTAAAAATGGGAGGGAAAAGGGGCCAATCTTGGAAGAGGATACAGAGCCAAGTTATTTCCTTATTATTTGTGTTGAAGCTGGAGGAAATTTAAGTGTGTTTACTATATCCAAGGAAGGAACTAACAGAGAGGAAGAGGTTAAAGATACAGGAAACAGAGGGGATACTTGATGTAGGAAAGTTAAATTTAGAACTGGAGGAAGCATTCTTCCTCTGAGAGCACTGGGAAGGAGCTGAGGAGGAAAGAGCATTAGAAAGTGTGTGTGTGGAGGGTGAGATTTGGGATGAGGACATGGACCATTTGAAGATTCTCTTGCTTTAGGGTCACCTGCTAACAGTAATTGTGGGGAGGCTGGACAGGTGATACAAGGATGGTGGTGAAGGTTTGGAGAAGCCAACAAAAAGGCAACGAATGGGAGGGAGAGATGGTCGGAATGGCAGAGAGGGCTTTTCCAGGTGCTGGCTGCCCAGTGAGCACTTCCCACCACCAATCTGTGTGGTGCCTTCATGCTAAGGGGTAAAAAGCCAACTATGGGACTGGGCATGGATGAGATTTTCAGGGCAGGGATTTGAAAGAATAGAGGAGAAGGGAGGTTACGTAAGGGAGCTTGTAAAGAATGTTTCAACCAATGATCATGGCTTCCAGGCTTGGCAGGAAAGAAAGTATGTCCAAAGGCAGTTTTGAGAGTGGGGTGGGTTAACTGATTCGGAGAAAGTTTTCCTATCAGGGCAGGGAGGTACTTGTGGAGAAAGGCAGTGAGAAGATAATAAAAATAGGAGCCTGAATTGGTGGCTTGGCTGTTGAATTAAGTATTTCAAAGGTCGGGTAATTGGAGGTGATGTTCAAAGCACTGGGATGATGAAGTGCACAGAAATGAGGTGAGGGTCAGCCCTGTGGATGCTGGAATATGCCAGGACCATGGAAGGGCCTGGCACAGTGAGGAGGAGTGTCAGCCAGAGTTGTTCAAGGACACTCAGTGATGGAGAAGCCGACAGGAAAGCATTTTCAGCACAAGATTAAAATTTGAGCTTAGATAGAAAATTGTGAAAGTCTTTAACAAAGATTCCCTTATATTTTCTGTATTATATACTCTGTGTGTGTGTGTGTGTGTGTGTGTGTGTCATTTTTCCTTTGAGGTTTATCTTGTATAATTTCTTTTATAGTAGGTCATTGGGAGATATGTTACATTTAACTGTAGGTAACCAAACTACCGCGAGAGGGTGCTGAAGGAGCCAGAGAATGTTCCTTCCCAAGTTACAGCCTATTACTACTACTACTACTACTACCACTAATGGCAGCAACAGTAGTTAGTAGTAGTAGTAGTAGTAGTAGTGAGATAATAGCCCAAAGAGAAGAAAACTCGTCCAACTTCCTGTGTGGTTCCATGAGATGCAGCTTGTGTACAGATAAAGGACATGTCCTACTGTGGCCCCTGGTATATCATCAGTAATAAGCATTTATAAGTGGTTTCTTAAGAAAACACAGGATTTACTCTGAGCTATAAAATAAATGTATCACACAAATGGCTTGCAAAACAGTTTTATCAAATGACATTCCAGAAATTATTTCAAAATACAGAAAAAAAGAAAAAGCAAGGAAGAAGTTATCCAAGAAATGTAAACAACAGTTAAAGCCTATTTTCCAGATGAACTTTTGGAGACTATTTTACAATGGATTGTGAACCCTCAGGTCATGTTTTCCTTAATCTAAATCCTTGGAGGTGAGAGAGGCCGGACTCTTAGCACCCATGTTAGGCCAGACATTCAGTTCAGAGAAAAATTTGCTAAGTGCTACAAGGAGCTGGTGGTTATAAACACTATAAAGTATCTTCTTCAGAACAAATATGAAAATTTCTCCTTTCTGCAATAAGGAAACAACTGTTAGTAAATATGGTCCTTTCCCCAGCTGCTACTCAGACCCCAACAGGGTTTTCTATTTTAGTAACTCTTCATCAAACCCTTCACTCTGGTGTAAGTTTAAACTTATGGATTAAAGGGACACTCTGTTGTCAGAATGTTCAATACAGTTGGAAATGCAGCTTTTGAAGAAAAGATTTAGAGCTCTGTGAACCCAAGCAAAGCATTGCATGCTCTCTTTTTCTTTGTATGTAATTTGTCTTTGGACTTCAGGTATTCCCAGTATACACGATATCGTGGATTTGTCTCCTGTAATTCTTTGTCTATAATTAAATCAAAGTAGAGACAAACCTAGGAGGTCAGTCTACCATATAATTTTCTTTCAGACATAAGTTTACCCAAAGCATTATTAAAAGAATCAATTCAGTCCATTGGTGAACTTGAAGCTTTTTTTAGTTGCTGAACCTGTGTTTTTACATTTTCAAATACACAGGAGAACCTGATGACCATCCTCAAGAGAAGATATGGCAAGGAGAAATTGACCCTGGAGAATGTATTCTCTTTGATGGTTGAAAATTGGATCTGTAGGCACTGTTACAAGTAAACAATAAATGATATTTCTCTTTCAGGAAGAGCATTCCCAAGAGGCAAAGAGACAGAAAGACGGAGGGAAAGGGAGAGAGAGAAGAGCAAATGAACTGGGAGCTAGAATTGAAAGTGGTTGTAGGAAGTAACGGTGTCCCTGCATTCTGAATAAAAAGCAGTAAGTAATTGAGACAGTTATGGAGGAAGAAATTCTTTTAAGGATAAGACAAAGCTATGCAAACCTGCCAAGCTAAGCCATTGTCTGTGGGCTCACTTACTAGAAAACAAAACAGAACAAAGCAAAAAACGATTTGCAGAGCTAAAATTCTTATGAATGGTTTCTATGTTTCTGCTTTCCATGTTTGCACTATCTGATTGTAATTCAGACTTCCTGTGGGAAAGGTCTTGTTCAAAAGACGAGTTCTCATTTGTAGCCTCCTGCTTTTCACAGCTTCAGAGATGTTCTGTATACAACACTGGCTTTCTCTCCTATTGCAGTCGTCCTAGTCTCAGACCATTTTTATCTCAGGATTTTTCTTTGTTGAATGTAGTTCCAGAATGCTGTATTATGACCTGAATGAAGGTTGAATTGAAGCATCTCATTTGTCTTCCCCACTAGGTACAGTCTGATATTCTGTGGCCCTTTCTCCCAGTGTCTCACACTGGGCTGTTTATTATGAAGTTTTGCTGACATAAAAATATCCTTTACTCTTCATGCAACTCTGCTTCCTTAATAGTGTTTTTCAACTTCATCTTATCTAGCTATCATAGCCTGTTTGAAGGACCTTTTCCAAACTCCAGAGTAAACCCACCAAAATAGGAAAATTGGTAGTTAGAAATCATTATTTTACTGTCTTTGGAATAGTTGAGAAATACTTTAAAATTTTATTCTAAGAGGGATCTGGAACAATTCAGATTTAATGGATTGGTTGGAATGCTGCAGACAGTTGAATGTTTCAAAATGTTTTAGGTGGTAGCATGTGGAGAAATTGCCACATTAAAATCCTCTATTTCTGATTTGGACCATGAAGCCTGGAGGCAAAATCTTCATGGCTATCCGCTTATGCCCCCAGTTTATAGAAGACATTGAAATCAATTTGGTGATGTGAAACCATCATGGGAGGACCAGTAAACTAAAAGCAGCAACAATTTCACTGGGCATAAAAGTGGAAGAGGCAGTGTATGTGCCCAAGTCACTGTCACCCCATCGTGTTTGCACCCCGAGGGCTGTGCACTTGCCCCCCACCATCTAGCCATGCTTCTGTTTGCCCTCATAGTTGAATGTTTGCACAGTGTCCACAAAGCAGGCTGTGTGAGTCCCTGTCAAGCCTGATAGAGGCAAGCACAAATAAAAACTCATCGACTTCTAGTGCCATCTGAGTTTGTCCTTGGCTTCCCCCAGCCATTTAGTCGAGGATGCTCTATATTTGGGCAACAAGTGAGGTGCACATGGGTGAGAACTTTTGCCTTTTGTCTCCTAAAATGGCCATAGGTCACAGGAGGATCATGGTGGCAGTTTTCAAAGGCAGTCAGTGTCCACTCTTCAAACCTTGGGGACATTAAGGTAACTTGGCGGGATAAACAAACTGTACCAATTACTACTGTGAAAACGGAATCCCATTCAGGCCTTACTGGACTTTGAGGTTTATGTGAGCAGAGTCACATTTAGAACCTATTTTCAATTTATAGACGGGTTGTATTTCAGAAGGTTTTATGCTAGATGTTTGGCACTCAGAATACATTTCTCTTCAGACATAACCTTTTAAGGTGTTTCAGTTCTCAGGCCAGCCCACAGAAAAGCCTACTTTATCTCCAATATTGTTTTGATGTGTAAAACTATGTATTTGCAATAAAAACAAATCCAAGAAGGTTGCTATATGATTAATTTTTAAAATAGAAAAAAGTCATTGTGTTAAGTACATTATATGAAATGCTGACAGGTTTAATTAGACAGAAATGAGAAATTGGGTGGACATGTTGTGAAGATTCTGCAGGGGATATCTGGGGAATTCTAAAGGTTTTAGAGTCAGTGGCACTGGTTACTTGGAGTGGGTAGCCCAGAAAATGTTTCTAAGGAGACCTGGAAAGTGTTATTTTTCGAATTTCCTTAGGAATTTATAAAAGTTGGAAAGAGGCACGAAGGAGGGAGCTACTTTCTGTGGTCAAGTGGGTGAAAATGGGAGTATTTACAGGAGGGATAAGCAGACTACGAAAGTGTATGTGAACATGAGAGGAAGGGAATCAACTGAAAGGTTGAAGAAGAAACCATGTGAGAACTTTGAAAATCCTCTAGAGAAACTTGAGAAAGTTGAGGTAGTAGTTCCCTCTCTTGACTGGTCTGCAGCTGGCTTGTAATACTTGGTGGCCAGTCCAGTGAGGACTGGAGCATTCTCAGAATGGAAATTAGAAAATGAACAGATGCAGATATTTTAAGAGGCACTCAACACCTATCACTCTATTTATTAAGGAAGTGTAGAACCAAATAGCAAGGAATTTAGTTTAGTAGGTAAGTGAGATTTAATACTGGAATTTAAGTTTTGCCTATACCAATATATTTTTGCCTCCCTGCTGCTTTTACTAAACCTACCTTCTCTCTGCTTCTTTAAGAACTAAATTAAAAAATATATATATAGGTACTTTAAAATAAAACTTTTACATTCCACTTGAAAAAAAAAAGCAATTAACTTTAATGCAAGAACCTGAAATTGATATTAAGTTAAACATTTCCTAGACCTAGTCTGTTGAAGATAAAAAGATCTAATTTATAATTTGTTCTTTACTAATTTCTAATTCATATGTAAGACAGAGAATAAACTGCTTAGCTTTGTGTTATCTGAAAAATAAATTGCCAAGTAAATTAATAGCAATTCCACCAAGAAATTATTTAATATCTTAAGAGGAAAATAATTTTCAATTTCAATTATGTATAGCCACTGACTTAAAGTATTCTGATAATCAATTTAAAAAATCTATGTATTTATTTTTTAAAAAGCTCTTTTAAGCTCTGTGGGTCATAGTTGTTAAATATGGTAAAAGTACTTTGAGAGTTAAGACATTTGAAGATTTTCATGAATTCAGAATTTTAAGAATTCATCAATTGTTACATTAGTTGTTTTAGGGAGCTATTACTTCATATTACAACCAAATCTTCTTATATTCAATTTCCACAGATTGAGAATTTTATAAAAGAACATAATTAATTTTAAAAATTACTAGACTCAGATTTTTAGTCCAAGTCAATACTGTAAAGGATACCTGAATAGTAGTGCATGCAGGTACCTAGTATATACTACCACTCAGTTTGCATAACTCTGTCAACATTTAGGGCAAATTATCAATTGGTAATGTTCCAGTCACTGCAAATGATTGTTAAACTGCAACAAAGAAAAATAACTTACAACCAATATGGTGCACATTAAACAAGTTGCATAATGTACACAAACATATAAATAGTGTCAGATAAAAACTAAACATTACACTCAAAAAGAGAACTCTTCCACATAATCATGTGCTCTAAAAATCTCTGACTGAAATGGAGTGTACATATACCATGGAAAAGGAAACATGAAAGTTTTAATTACTTAGATGTTACATATTAATATGTGAAGATGTTATTTTATAACATGCTACTGTCCTAGAAGTTAAACTCATTTCAATGAAGAGCAAAGAGAGAGGAAATGGAAAAAAAATTCTGGGGAGAAAGTACTTTAAATAATTTCATGGAACACAAGTGGCCTTATTTTTTATTTCCCCATTAAAAAGGAAGTTTGTTCCCCATATGTCCTTCAAAACTGAACCCCCATTCAGTTTTCCTGTCTTTAAATGTTGGGCTGAAAAAGAAAGGCTTTCATAATGGGCAATGTCTGTGTGCCACTGGTTGAGAGGAGTGGCAGACCTGCGTCCTGGGTGAGTGAGTTAGTATTTCATGAAGCCTGGCCTTTGCACCGTTTCTAATAGTGACACTGTGTCTCTGAGCTACTAGAGAATGTTCACTCTTAAAGGAAGTTCTCTTTGGAAGACAATATCTGATTAACAAGGTTCTTAAACAAAAATTTTTTCCATTCAAATATGACATTTCTAAGGGCTAATTAATTTCCTTTCCAGAAGGAACTGAAGCCAAATTTGGATCTAATCTGATGGGATCCACTTGGTGGACACTTGAACAACTCATTATTTGAAGTGTGACCAGCAAACCCACACTGTGAATATCAGGTGGGGACTTGAAGAGAGTCAGAATCTCAGGCCCCTTCCCAGATGCTGCATCTTTACAGACTCCCACCTGGTTTGGATATGCTTAAGAATTTGAGAAACACTGCTCTAGGCTTCTATATAACTGCACTAAAGTCTGGGGGTCCTCAGGACATTGAGATGGTCTTTGGAAAATTACCACATGTCACCACTTGCTATTGGCAATATCTGGAAAATCCCACTTTGGCAAAGATCCTTATATTTTTTGGCAATATACCAAAAAGACTTTTAAAATAGCATTTTATATGAATTCTCCAAAACATGACATGTCTGTTTATGATTTTGGTTTGGTTATGTTGCTAGTCAAGCCTATATAAAAGATAAATTTTTTAAAAGGCTAAATGAATGATAGGTTACCATGAGCAATAAGGCAAAGGTAAATTTAACTTTTCTAGGAGTGATGCTTTAAGTTGGATCTGGCATTTTAACTATAAAACTAAAAGAAAATGTCTGACCAACCATCACTGAAGTAACATTATTATAATTACTTTGCTTTTTTTTTAAATAAGCTGCTGTTTTTATTTATTCCTTACCATAAAAAAAAAAAAACAAAGCTGCTGGTGAGACCAGGCTCCTACCTTTATATCCTGTGGGTTGATATCAGGATTTGTTTGACACTGCAGAGGCCCCAGAGCTTGAATATGAAAAATGTAAAGGAGAAATTCATCCCGGGCAGAGAATGGCCAGCCCACCTCCAGAAGGGTGTCACTGATGGTACTTGGTCCAATATTGTGCAGCTACAAGCCAGAAATACATCATGTAATGGTACAGTACAAGGCAGGAAAATGACATCAAAATCCAAATACTCCCCACACATTCTGAAGCACATGCATTTTTGGTTTCAACTCATCTGGACCATGACCATGGATATAGGAAAATACAGTTTATAAGCAAGAGGAGCTCTGAAACCAAGAGATGCTGGGACTTGGACAGGACTCTTTAATCGGGAGGCCTTAAGAGTAGATTTCCTCAGCAAAGACTACATTAACCATGTCTGATAATTGTGATGTTTACCTTAAATTTATATTAATTTAATTGCAGTGCTAGAAATGCAATTTTAATTATATGCTTTCAAAACCCAATTATTCTTCCTTTACATTGAAATCTGCCTCTTTCCTGACTACTGACTTGTCAATTGCAACCATATGTGATGCACTCTCTTTCACTCTCTGGAAAAATGGCTATCCATCAAATGCCAAAGATGGTCTGGGCTCACCACAGTTCACTTCAAGTGCACATTTCAAAGCTTAGTTCCTTCTGTTTTAATCAGCAAGTCTCAGGGAAAGAAAGGCCACATCTCACAAAGAGATGAACATTTTAAACACATGCCTCCTGCACTCGCAGGACACAAAACAGCCTGAGAAAAACACTACGTGTATTTAAATTTACTGTGGTTTTGAAAATTCACTTCAAAGTTAGCAGGGACTTTTTGTCTTTTTTTCACAGTTCTGACAATTATAATGATCAATAAAGTAATTTATAATTGTTTTTCCTTATTAAGTGGCTTATTTGATTCACATCATCAAAGCAACATGACATCCATTGATAAAAGTATATTTCAGGACATGAGATTAGTCTGTAAGAAACAGTCAATGATTACTTTTGTCACTACTGATTATTACCCTAAAATTTTATGATCCATTTATGCTAAGATTAGAAGCAGGGCTGCCCTGAGAATGATTGACTTTGAATATGTTTTCAAACTACAGTTTCACTATTCTTAAGCAGAAACTGGTGCATACAATGTTTAGTAAATTATTCGATAGCATTTTTTCCAGCAAGTTCTTAATCCAAGTGGCCTTGGGGACTTGTGTTATCCTTTGGCTATCAAGACAGCTTAAGGCAAAGCTTTGATCCAGCTTTGGAGAGGGATTCCGATTCCGAACCACAGGTTAGGCTGATGACAGAGACTTTCATGTTGATACTGCACAGGAATTGATGCTTCTTTCTCATATATGTAAACAGCTTGTAGTTTTGAAGTGGCCTTATTGTTAACCTTGGACAATGCTATTCATGTCCCTTATATCTTGAGATAAAAGTCACAGTCAGAATTATTAGGTTAGTGGCATGCGTTACATTAGAGAGGAACAGAGGGCCTTAGTGGAGGAGGAACCTCAAACAGAAGTGAACAGGAATAACTACTTTCCACCAATACCATTTACTTTTTTTTTTTAAGGAAAACCTTCTAGACTAAGCCTTTACTATATACTGGTTTCTAACTGTAAAAGACTTAAATATTGCAGATGATGTGTAAACAAATCTTCCTCATTTACAATTTAACACTTGAAGTGGGAAAAGACTGTCAAGGATTTTTCATGAGCTGCTGGTGTGCTTCTGGAAAATATTTTACTAGTCAATAGACTATTTAAAATTTCAGAATAAGTTATTCACATCTGATTTAGGTCACTGGAATGAACAGTAAAATTATTCTTATCTACTATCTACCCATCCTATATATTATATATGCATTTTTTTGTACAATAGTGAATAATCCATAAAATTGTCTCTGCCTGGTACCTTCTGGTGGACATACAGTTTAAGAGGTGGGTAGGTTTATGGATATCTGAAAATGTAGGAAGAAGTGGAAAAAGTTTTTGGAGCTAGTCATTTTTATGCTTAGGCTGTTCAAACACAAAAAAAGAAATAAAGAACATTTAAAAGAGAAGAGTAGCAAGACAAAATGTTTCTCACTATATAATGGTTCTCACCATTAAAAAGCAAGTGATCATACAGTGATTACCTAGTAGGACACCCCCACCACCCACAGCAGTATGATAGCATAGCAGCACAAATCCAGCAGTGTATAAAGCTCAGGTCTTGGATTGTTGTCTTTGAAAATGCTATGAAGTTTATTAGTAAAGAGCATAAGAATAAACTCCAAACAACTTTAACACAGACAACAGCTACCTCGTAAATATGTTCCACCAATGGTCCAACTCCCTCCTCTTTCCGGGGCACCTCTTCTGGTTCCCAGTTATGAATGGGCAGAACAATCTGCGGAGGATGGGATACTCTGAAACATGGAACATTGTGTTAATCACTAGTGGTGGCACATGTGAAAAATGCTTCACTAGTGTACAGTACACTAGCAACAGCAGAAAAAGGTGGCTGTCAATTTACTTGGACAGATATTGACTATATGGCAAAAAAGTATTGAAGATGATGTTCAGCAAGCTAACTAAAGGAATAGTAAAGGATCTGAAACATCTACCATTGGCAGTCAATCACTCATCTCTAGCTGAGTGACTATTTTATAGTAGCTCATCTCTTGGGCACTAGGGGGCAGCATGGAAAGCATTCCTGAGTTGCGATGAACAGTTTAACATATACATATGTAAATATGTACATGTATCTGTAGATCCTGTGTGTATGTGTGTGTGTGTATGACATATAATCACTGCCTTAAGCCATATAAAAAATAACACTTTTTTGTGGATAAAATCTATAATTCTGTGTGGTGTGCTAAATGTCCAATTGTGAAAAAATAGTTTTTAGTTAAATACATTAGTTAAATATTTTCAAATTGTGCCACTTGTACATTAATTCTTTGGCTTTCCATTAATGCAGCTATACCTCTCATAAGGACAGGCCTACGGCCAAAATAAGGCCTGATCAAGTCCTAGAGTTATCTTATAGATAACTCAATGGTCAGAGAATTAAGTGGTATAATCGTGTAAGTAGGATATTAACTTGGTATGTAGGTATTTTTGCTTGCAACTTACATCTAGAAAGTGAGTACTGGATGAAGGAAATATAGTATGTGGCATTAGTCCATATTAAAAGATGACTACAAACTGAAGTGTTATTTTTATATAATCTTAAAAAGGATAATTCTCAAAAAAATGCTTTCTGAAAGTTTTTAGATAAAAGTTATCTTTAAAAGAATTCCTAGACCTTCAGCTGAAAGTAACTTCAACAGAAAACATTTCTTTTGGCAATGTCTTGAATGCCTTTTTATTAAGGGTATCTAGTAATTAACACAGCTTCTAGCAACTTCAGATGTTATCTTAATTTTTCCCTCTGGGTTATCTCTAATACAGAAAGCAAAATTTATTGGGTTAAATGTTGACCAAGGGCAAGTAATTTAATTTCCGTGTATTTCTATTTCCTCACCTGGAAAATTATGATAAACTCTTTGGGTTGTATACCGCAAATGATTGGAAAACATCTCAGATGCCTTTGGTCAGAGTTAATTTGTCTTATTGGGATGAGTGAGAGAAGTGCATTTTTTAAACTGACAACCCACAGAAATGTTGCTAAAGTATAAAAACCCTTTGCATTCATCCCTAATGTACAACTATTAAATAAAAAGCTCACAGCACAGACTTGCTGGGCTAATACCTCAACGTTCTCTACCTTTATATTGGTTTGTTGTTATGCCATGCTTCCCTTTCCAACTTGATTTGATTAAATCAGGTTCACATCAAACACGGACTTAGTGAGGAGAAGAATACAGAGTGTGGCACCTTGCTTTCATCAGAGGGAAGCCCAGAGAGCTTGGGCTTCCATTGCCAGGGGGTCTTCACGACCTTGCCACCCAAAACTTTACTTTGCTCTGTTTGTCAGCAAAGAGTTGATTCCATGCTCCATACTCATTGTGATGCTCTAGGGAACCCTTTTCTTTTTATGGGGCTAGGGGCATAGAGAACAACTATAAAACAAGAAACTGAGCACATTTTCTCTAAAAAATTTTGTTCTTGGGGTCACTAATCCTGTAGGACTGGTCATAAATCCTTGAGGACCATACAATGATAAGTCTTTATACCTTGACAGGTACTGTAGAGACAATGTGTTCAATACCCCTCATTTTATGAATGAAATGATAAGTATAAAATTAGGGGGTTAGTTGTAAGTGAAGACTACAGCTCAGGTTTACTAAGTATCATCCACTCTATTTCCAATATATGATGCAGCACAGGGGCCACTAAATAATATTGCTTTTAGTAAACACAAAGAAACGTTCTGGCCCATTTCCGTAACAAATCAAATAGAAATCTGTAAAGAAACATATAATCTATTATGGGACGTGGCAAAATCATTCAAAAAGTATGCCTCACAAAATTCAGTTACCTACCCTCTAGGATTTTTTCATATTTGGAGAAACCTTTGGAAAGAATGGCTCTCTAAAGATCCCAACTCAATAATTGCAATGTTGTTTGATGTTTTCAATTTTTTTTTTTTAGGCAGAAGGAAGAAAGAAAGGATTTAATCAACTAATTAACCTAGGATGAACAGCCAGTGCACTAACCAAAATTTTACTGAATAGCCTTCATATTCTGAGATTCAGGCTAGAGCATTATTCCACTGAGACCCTCAAGTAATAAGAAGAGTGGAGTACTCAGTGGCCAACATTGGTCATTAGGAAGGGATTTGAGAGGAAGCAAGGAATTAAGTTTTTGATAAGTTAAAGTCTATTGGTATCAGGAAGCTCAGATCTGATGAACCCTGTTTTCATAATCCTGTTTTCAAACTCTGTTAGTCTCAAATAGCAAAAACTACCATTTATTGTATGAAGCAATGTTGACTCTACTTGTTATAGGCAGCCTCTGTACAGGCCATAGTTATTCATGATTGTAGTCTCTCCTAATACAAACCCACTCAATCCTGATTATTTTTGAAGAACACAATTCTATTACTTTTCATGAGCTCAGTTATGTGGTGCTTCCTCCTGTGGCTACTAGATCGATGCTAAATTAATCCTTTGTACCAACAAATGATGTGTAAATCTGCGCAAAGACAGTGTTGACATAATCTGGCTTTGGAATAAGTGGAACAATTCTCAGCATCTATTTTCCCATTCAAAGAAATAAGTCCATTTGAGATTATTTTTAAAATTAGAAAACAACAGTAAATTAAAAAAAAAAAAAGAACTGTTAGAGTGAGTACATGATAGAATATATTGGAATAAACACCATTGGCCAAGGGGAAATGAGATTTTCCTGAAGACTGAACATGAAATATTTTCAACATAGTAGGTGTTTGTTCCTTGAAGAATTAAACATTGGAACCAGTGTTTTTGGAGGGAAGTTTTACTTTGCAAAATGGCTAAAAAGAATTTTCACACTATCTTAGAGAATAAACTGTGTTTGAAAGGGAAGAAAGGGCATGAACTCCACAGTCCAAGCAGGTTTATTGTTAAACCTGAGAGGGACCCTCTGTCCTGGCCAGCAGAAAAAAGGAAAGGGGTCTCTAACAGGCCAAGAGGCTTTTTATAGCCAGGTTTTTCGGTAGGCTTTTTGAGGGGAGGAGTCAGGGGAACGGTGGGCTTGTGACTTGCTGACATGTCCTCTGGGGAATGCTTGTAGCCTAGGTAAGATGACACCTAGGTGTCTCTGAGATGGTGGGTGGGCTTATTGGAAAGGTGGTACTTAGGCAGGATTCTATCAGTAGTCAATTGTTGGACATTAATCTAGTAATTAAAATAATTGCACCCACATGACAAACCCAATTTTAATTACTTGTTTTGATTATAGGCAAAATGAATAAAACATTTCCTTCTATTTTTACTTAGAAACATGGGTGCCATAGGTGTTGGCAGAAATACATTTAAAAATATGAATCTCATAAATTGTGTATGTCAGAATATAGTTACATTGGCTCCTTTGCTGCGTTAGACTGACTCATGTCTTATGAAATAAAACAGTCCCCAAATTAAAGTTATTTGGAATTAAGAAAAAATTTTGGTTAATTTTTGGTTAGTAAAACAAAGATAAGCTCAGTTAAAGGAGAAAAGTTTCATATACAATAATTGTAAATTTAAAAAGGATATAAAAGTAAGGTTGTAAAAATGATGCTTGTGGTTTTTTTCTCTGATTGTTAAAAATATACTGTTTTTTCACCAAGAGAGAGGGGGAATTAAATTAGGAATGCACAAAAATGAAACATCTAGATTAGCTCCAAATATCTCTAAATCAGAGAAGTCACTTCCCATGAGTCAACTCATGAGTTAAAGAAGAAATCACAAAGGAAATTAGAAAATATTTTGAATTGAGTTATAATGAAAACCCAACATATCATCATTTTGGTATGTTGCTCAAACAATCCTTAAAGGGAAGTTTACAGCACTAAAGGCTAATATAAGAAAAGAGGAGAGACTTTCAGTCAATGATCTAATTTCTACATAAAGGAACTAGAAAAAGAAGAGAAAATCTAACCTAAAGCGACCAGAAGGAAGAAAATAATAATGATAAAAGCAGAAACCAATGGAATACAAAACAAAAGCAAAAGCAAAGCAAAACAAACAAATAGAAGAAGAAAGAAAGTAAAATCAGTGAAACAAAAAACCTGTTCTTTTGAAAGGATCACTAAACTCTAGGCAGACTGATTAGGGAAAAAAATCTGGGCGGGGCTGGAGGTGGTGGGGTGATGGGTAGATGATACAAATTGTCATTATTAGGAATGATGAGTAGCTATCACTAGAAGTCCTACAGACATTGAAAAGGAAAATGAGTGAATATTATGACTTTATACAAAAAAATGTATGAACTTAGATGAAATAGACAAATTCCTTGAAAGACAAACTACCAAAGCCCACTCAAGTAGACATAGATAATATGAATATGAGTGGCATTCTATCTAAGAATGAAACTGAACTGTTAAAAACCATCATGCAAAAACAAGAAACAAACAAAAACCCCAAATAACTCCAGGCTCATGTGGCTTCACTGTTGAATTTTACCAAATATTTAAGGAAGAACTGATACTAATTCTACATAAACTCTTCCAGAAAATACAGCAGATTGAGGAACACTTCCAACTCATTTTATGAAGTTAGTATTTGTGTACTTACTCATGGCTGATTTAATCTTTATTTTTTCCCTGTAATAAACCATACTTATGAGTAAAATAGCTTTCAGTGAGTTCTGTGAGTCATCTTAAGCAAATTATCAAACCTGAGGGTGGTTTTGGGAACCCACTCAAAGCTAATATTGGTGTCAGAAGTGAGAGTGATCTCTTGTGGGGACTGTTCTAACTTTGTAGTTGGCCAAACTTTTTACACAGACAGATTAGAAAGGAGGAAATAAAACTGACTTTATTCACAGATAAGAAATTTTATAGAAAATCCTAGGAAGCCAACTACTACTAATAAAGCTACTAAAATTTCTAAGTGAGTTAACCAAGACCTCAGCATAAACTACAGCATTTCAAGACATATGTGTAGATTAATGAAAACGGAATAGGAGGTTCAGAAATAGACTCTCAGAGATGGACAGTGGTGCCAAGTAATTCAATGGGGGAAAGGATGGTCTTTCAATAAATGGCAAAGCAACAACTGGATATTCATTTGCAAAAAAGAACTGTGGCCCTTACCTCAAACCAGGTACAAAATTAACTTAAAACTAATCATGGACCAAAATGGAAAGTTATAAAACTTACAGAAGAAAACATAAGAGAAAATTTTGTGACCCTGGATAAGGCTAAGATTTTTTAGATAGTCTACAAAGAGCTCAAACTATAAAATATTTGAAAGGTGGATTTGATTAAAATAAAAACTATTGCTCTTTGAACATCACTGTTAAGAAGATAACAAGTCAAACCATAACCTGGGAGAAAGTATTTACAGGACACATATCTTTTAAATGATTTTGTGTCCAGATATATAAGAAATGTTTACAACTTGATAATAAGACAAAAACTAAATAATAAATAAATGGACAAAAAATTTAAGAGACACTTCACCAAGAAAAGCTACTGATGGCAAATAAGCAGTGAGAAGACACCCAGTATCACTAGTTACTAGAAGGTGCTATTAAAACTTCAGAGAGATACTTCTCATTACACACTTACTAATACGGCTAAAAACAAGCAGACCTCAGGAACATGCCTGCAAGCACACAGCAGAACTGGAACTCTCATGCTTCGCTGGTAGGAATGCAAAATGGAAATGGTATAGCCATTTAGGAAAATAGTTCAGCAGTTTCTTATAAAGTTAAGCATACACTTGCTATGCAATTCAATAATTCCACTTGTTAAAACATATGTCCCAACAAAGACCTGTATGTGAATACATATATCTCTGGTTTATTATTAAGAGCACCAAACTGGAAATAATCCAAACGTTCAGCAACTCCTGAGTGAATGAACAATTCACAGGATGTCCATAAGGTGGAATACTTCTGAGTAATAAAAAGAAACAGACAACTGATACATGTAAGAAAAGGGGTGTTTTTCAAATGCATTATACTAAGTGAAAGAAGTAAGACTCAAAAGGCTACATTCTGTATGTCTATTAAGATTTTCTGGAAATACAGCAACAGAAAGTAGATCAAGGTTGCCAGGGCCTGGGGGTTGGGGGAAGGGTTGACTACAAAGGCATATGAAGGAACTATTTGGGTGATGGAGCTATTTTGTATTGAATGTTCTTGTGATGTCATAACTCTTCAACCTCGACTCCTTTTATATGTATATACAAAGGAGTTTTACTTTATAGAATTTATACCTCAATAAACCTGACTTTAAAAAAACCCTCCAAATCTCAAAGGCTATGAAAAAATATTTGCAAAATGTGTAACTGATAAAGGGTGAGTGTCTAAACTCTAGAATATGGAAGAATTCCCATGAATTAATACAAAAAAGTCAGGTCTATTAGTAGGAATATGTGCAAAAAAATGAACAGAAACTTCCCTGAATGAGAAACACATTAAAATAAAAAAGCTATTCAGTCTCATTTAGGAATGAGGGAACAACAAATTAAACCTTCAGTTAGAAAGTATTTCTTATCTAACATTGGCTCAGAATGTAAAAACTTGACCATTTTGAGAGCTAGTTAATAATGTGGAGCAGTGGGAACTTTTATCCATGTCTTCTGGGACTATAATTTGGTATAACAATTTTGGAAAACAATTTGGTGTTACTTAGTAAAGTTAAACAGTGTAGACTCTCTGATCCTAAAATCCCACCTCTGACATTCTTCCACATGTGTACTAGGAGATATGTACAAGAAAGTTTGTAAAAAATAAAAAAGAAAAGTCCTTAATGTTCATCAAGAGTAAAATGGATAAAAAATAAGTGATGGTGTAGCTTTGTAATGTTATACTCTTATGCAATTAAAACAAATGAATTATAGGCGCATGCACTAAAGTGGATGAATATCAAAAACATACATATGAATGAAAAAAATCATGGAAACATGAAAAAAAATAAGTTTTTGTGTAGATGAAATTCAAAACACTCTATCTCATAGTTTTATAGTATGATCATTTATCAACATGGAGACAGGCTGCCTATATTTGTATTCTAGCTCCCTACTTCTCAGATTATAGCCTTCAATACCTTGTGCCAAACCTCTTCACTTGTACAGTAAGTGCATATTAAGATGTGCTATATGTTGGGGTAGCACATGGAAGTATCAGAAAATACTAGGCATTATTATTATTCTGTAATCCACTAGGTGGGGCCTCAGCAGAGCCAGGACAGCAGGCAGGGCAGCCCAGCCCTCTGCCCCAACTCCCTTGCAAGAGCAGGGACAGCAGTAAGAATACTTGGTGACCAGGGCTCTTGAGTACAGAAATCTATAGTTGCCAACATGGAGGAGTGTGAGAAGTGTGAACCATGCAGGACCTATGGAAAAGGAAAGGGAGCTGGGATTGCTGGAGCCCCCAGTGACAATTCAGCCCCAAATACCAATTGACATTTTTAGCCACGTCTTTAACTGTTCTGAAGAAACAAGAATTATAACAAAATCAATGAAGTCCACACTTGTGCGAGGTGAGAACTACATACAATTCACTTCTGATTCCTCTTTTCTCCCAGGCATGGATTTCCCAGGTGGTAATTATTCCAAGCCTTTTACTTGACCGCTTTCCTTCTGTCTCTCAATTGATTGCTTACTGGCACCTTCTTCAAACAATATGACAGAAGGAAAAAGATATAAAATGTAGATCCCATCAACTCTCACATCTAAGAGTTGGCCATTTCTTAGACTTAAGATGTGGTATGGTGAGGCTGTATTTTCATTATGCCAAAATAATTACTGGAGATGTGAGACTTTCAGGCAATCACTTGGTTGTCTATTTTATTTGGCTTGTTATAATTAGTTTTTATAGTTTCATTACTGAACTGTCAGCCTGGGGACTAAAGTGATCTCTTGCTTTGATATCTTTATTGTTAATTATCATACAAATTTTACCCTACTTTCCCGTGGAAGGCTAATGATTGGTTGGAAAGAATGAAAATTTATAGCCAAAGTGAACTGTGATCTCTAATGCATTAGGAAAATTCCACATAGATTTTACTAGTATTTTATCATACACAGAAAGCTATTATTATAGTATAACTACCACAACGCCTCGTTTATTACTTACCCTCTTATTTCTACTTGAGCAACAGCAGTGATGTTGATTTGCAGGCTTACAAAATTGCTGTCTGGATTGTCCTTGTTGGAACTAAAACACAGTGACATGTAATTTAAGTAGATTTTCTCAGACGTGTTCCCACAGTAGATGATCATAAGAAACATTCTGTATATCACAAGAGCAACACACAATACCAGTGTAATACTTAAGAAAACAATGGTATATCCATTCTGCAAAAACACAACCATTTGTAAATGGAAGTGCTAAGAACTTCTATGAGCAAAAGTAACATAACTTCCCATGAGGAGACACCTTACTGAAAACACAATAGGTATATAGAGGAGAAAACACTTTTTTGTTTCAATGGCTAAACCAAAAAGGCAGTGAGCTAAGCTATTTTCCAGCTCCTCCCTCAGGCACATTCCTTAACTTCTCTGAGCATTGTGTTCATTGCCTGTCAAATGGGAACAGACAGCAATGTCAACTCCTGATTTTCCATGCCAATACAGTGGGGAACTGCCAAGAATAATCCAAAAGAAGCACACAGTGAAAAAAATGTTAGCATTTGGCTCTTGAATGCATCACACTATATATACTGTTTCGACAGCAAATTTATCTTCCTTATGGTTTATTTCTTAAACAATATTAAAATAAGTGTACATTATCTACATGCTCACTGGCTGACTGGGGTGGGTGATGAGGAGTGAATTAGAAGCACAGCCACCGGTGAGAAGAGTCAAGTCCCCAGGAAGCCGGGCAGTTCATGTGAAGGCAGGTAGGGGGTGAGGCAGATGTTTGTCAAGTGCATCAAAAGTCTCAAGGTAACAGGTCATGTTTAATAATGTTTTCTCGAACAGTGGCAAAATTCTTTTTACATTTTACATTTGCGGTTTCTTTCTCTCAAGCAAATATAATTATACATGAAATTTAACTTTAAAAAATGCATGTGTTAAGCAGCCAGGGCTGTCTCACAAGAAGCTCGATCAGCAACTTAGCTTTGGATGCAGCAGCCACTTGCATATATTCTTCTACTGTGCTTTCCTTGAAGTCACCCTAATATCCCAAGGATTATGCCGCTTTCAGCAAACTGAAACATCACCCCACCACTACTAATAAGTCATGTTTATATTCATGTCTCATTAAGAAGAGAAAGCTTCCTCTTTTTTCATCATCAAATCTCACATGGACTCAATGGACAAGCTCTAACTCTGCGATGATGGTAATGGGGTATGTTCTGACTAGCTTTTGAAGCTGTCCAAATGTGGGAACTGGAAAAGATATGATAAAAGTCTACTTTAAAGGAGGAGGAGACAGAATTGTTCCCACAGTGCTTTTGAAAAGTCTTGTTCGATTGTATATACTGATAAGGCAAGTTACATTGCAGACACACATAAAAGATATAAACAGGCCAATTTTGGGTCCATTTCCTGTAGTGGGCTATCACTGCTAAGCTTGTGATGAGCCTAGAGGGACTCGTTCACCAGAGTTTGAACCCAAGTTTCCAGGCCACTTTATTATAATTACATCTGGGGAGGATCAGTCCACTAAAAGGGTTTTTTTTTTTTTTAAAGGCTAGATTCTGAATTACTAACCACTAAGAAGTCATTAAATAATTCCACTTGTTGCATATTTTATGGTTCCATAATACATTACAAGGAACTCTTTAGTTTAGAAACTTATGTAATTGTTCCACAGATTATCCAGACTTTGTTCTATTTTCTAGTTCACTACTGCTTTGCAGCAGTGGATAGTAGAATTATTGCAGGGGGTAGGGGTGGGTGAATTTCATTTAAGTTATCCTGTAATTTGATTGCATATTGTTTCCAAGTGGTATAAACAAGACAATTTCCATTACTCACAGCACCCTGAAAATGTATATAGATGTTGAGCATTGAAATTGTCTTTGGACAGAAATCTAATATAAGGCTTACAGGCTCTGTCTTGAAATGTAGTGAAAGCCAGGGCAGACTCAGAGGCTAAACATGGTTGGCTAATCAAACCATCCTGCGTCACACAGGCTTTCCATGACACTTGGTACTGCAACCAGTGGTGTCAACAAAATCTGCTAAGGAAGGCACCAGACTTGATACATAACTTAGATGCATCTTTGACCTCTTTACTGGAAGGAAACCTCCCTCACTAATATTACTGCTATTTTGAAACAAGCAATTCATTACTGCCCTGGATGCTGAACTATTTATACTGTCTCTGCTAGTTCTATGCAAGGCACGATGGATTTCCTTTCTACAATTACTTCTATGTCATGCACCAAGGATAAACATGTTTTTCACATACTACTCTAATGCTATTTTCTTTTTCTTTATTGTTTCCTATTTTTTATTTTATAACATTCCCTCTGTGTTTTTCTGTGGTCTGTGGAATGTCAGCAAGGAGAATACAGTGTTCAGTTCACCACTGTTGAGGAAGCAACTTCAACAATATCACAAAGACCTGTCTGCTTGTAGAAATCTGAGACCTGCTTTCCACAAGGAGGAAAATATTTATGTGTCCCATAGAGCCAGGGCATGGAGAAACCATTTATTACAAACATTTGGTAACACAAAATATTTTAATTTTATTAACTTATAAAGACCATTTCTCTTTTGGGTTCTGTTTGTAGTCAAGGACATTAAATATGGGTAGTGGTGATCAATATGATCAGAAGCTTAAGAATTTAGACTTCTTTAGAGCATTTGTTTTAACTTATTTTTGGTTTAAACACATTTAAACTGAATGCAAACCATCTATTAAATACTTATTTACATCTTTAGGGTCTGCCAGCAAAACACGCAGATAAATGTTCACTTCTCAAATACTTGAGTATTTGAGTGTTAAGTATTCACAAACACTTTTATCTCTATAATGTATGTTTTTGATACTTTTGTATATTCCTATAGCATCTTTGGTTCTTTCTGCCTTTCTACATTTTTATATGTTAAAATACTCATGAATTTCTGTAGTGTTTAAGGATGAAATTTTAATCATGGTCCATTCTTTTGATGAAGGGGGATGTTAAAATGTAACCATATCTGTTTCCATCAAATTCAGCACTTCATTGCTGAATTCATGATTTGAACAGCAATCTCCAAGATGGATTTTGGGAAGGCATTTATAGAATTGCTAGTTGCATCCATTCTGTTATCTCTAACTGCAATCAAGAGTAAGGAGGAGACCAAGGAATTTGCTTTGCATTTTTGCACTTGACTTTCTTTTTAAATAAAGGCTTTATATTTTATAAGAGAGGTTTATTCATGTACTGCAGGACTAATGTTGCAGACAATGATGGTGGGACATAGAAATTTCAGGCCACTGCCTGGAGCAATGGTGGTCTTTCACTCTGGAGTGCTTTTAATTTTTTTTATCCCCTGAGAACTACAAATATAAACAGGAGATTTCCCAAATGAAAATATTTAGGACCACATGAACCTTTTGGAAAATACACATTTATGTATATACAAAGAAGTGATTTAATAAGCTTTTGGTAAAATGAAGGGATATTACAGAATTCATTCCATCAGCTTCCCATCACTAATTTGGGTAAAATTAAAAAATATCTCTAAGAGTCAGCAGAATATATTTAAGTGAAATTCGAAAAAGATCTAATTAAGGTCAGGAAAGGACCTAAGGTAAGTTAGAAAACAGAAGGAGGCTTCCTAGAAATCTATCACAAAGTTTAGAGGATGTGTTTTATGACACACATTGCAGATATAAAAAACCTGCATTCTTACAGTTTATATATTTTTCAAAAAACCTAAGCCTCTGATTGAAACCACTAAAAAATAAGTAATCTAGTGTGCAAAATAATTATTATAAAAATCATCATTCTACAGTGACACTTCTTTAGAAGGTAAGTTTAGAGATTTAGCCTCATTGCACATTAGTATTTGAGAACCACATTGTAGATCCTAATTTCAGAGTCATTTTATAGTTAGAACAAGGGTTCAACAGGCTGGGCATGTGTTGTCTATATCAGTGTTGTTCAAAGTTTTAAAACTGCAGATCACAAAAGAATATATACATCTCACAGGGTGTCCTACTACATACGTTTACATTTAACCTAGAGGATTGTTTCATAATCAAGACTCTGATACATTATATTTTGTTCAATTTCCTTTTCTTTTAATGTGGGCCGAGGGACATTAACCTGATTCATTACCAGCTAATGGGTTGAAATCTGCCATAGGGAATCCCTGGCCCTCATGTACACTGCTCTCTATGGGTCTTCCCATTCATGAAATATTATTTTTGGCCATGAAGGAACAAACAATAGACAGTGAAAAAGTAAAATTACACTTGAATATCTGAAAACGGTCAGTCTTAAGAAAGGAGGGCAGCTTCCTACATGGTTCAGCTTATTGTTTCCAGAGAAGTCCCTGCATCCTGCATGGTGCTCACGATGAAACCATCAGAGACTCATTCACTCTGGAAGAGTTATATTTCAGGATTGCAGATGCAAAATCCATGCTTTTTTGCAGAAATTTTCTTATCAAGGATTAGCTGACCCCTAGCTGAGATCATGGTGCGGTGTGGTAGGGGTATTGGTGGGCTGGGGCACGGGCATCAGAAAGAGGAAAATGGAGGTTAAGGGGGCTAGGAGGGAGCACAGGACAAAATTTTACTATCATGAGTTGGCTTACAGAATGGATCTCTTTTTCAAAAACAAAAATATTAAAAAATGGCAATAATAGAAACAAAGGAAAAATAGTCTCTGAAAGTCTGGGTTCTAATTTCAGAAGAACTTTTGAAGTGAAGGAGCTTGACAGGTGGTATTCATGTCACCATAGATTGGATTTCTTCAATACAGAATGCTGTTGATCACTTAGGCATTTAAAGGTCTCACCTTCTGATTTGGAGATCGAAGTTAATGCTCATGTTTGTTTTATCAAGACGTGGAACTGCAAACCGGAGGCCCAGAGAATACTTTAAAAAAATAATAATAACAAGGCATTTAGTTTATTACACAGGAGGAACCTTATATGCAGCATAAAATCTTTCTAAGTCTTCCCTGTAAGCTCACATCAGGTGGCTGTCCCTTTATCTGCTTCAACTCTGGAGAACTGAGAGAAGTCAGCCACTGAGATTTCAAGGCCCAGATGATTCAAGTCCCTTTACATGGTGGGTCCCTCTGCTCACTTAGTCCCTAACCAACTCTTCTCTTGCCACCTTTCTTATGTTCCAAATTAAACACAACCTACATATATGAAAGGAGATTGATTTAGAAAACATCGAAGCTTCCATTTGATGGACATTTATGTAGTAATTGAAATTATGGTTGCGAAGCCTATGCACCAATGTGGAAAATGCTTCTTATATGATGATAAATGAAGTAAAAAGGTTACAAACATGCATGTGCAATGTATTTCAGCTATTGTCCCAAAAATCTGTCAGTGGAAAAATTTCTGTATAGAAGTGAGGGTGTATTGTATGAAAATATAGTAGGAAAATATGCTATAGTTACATTATGTGTGTATGGATTATTTTTTCTACCTTTATTTTCCAAAGTTTTAAAACTGCTGTTATTATTTTTATACCTTTTATAAACAGATTTTAAAAACTTGGAGAAAAATACAAAGATAATTTAAAAAGGAAATAATATTAATAACTAAGATATACAATTATATTACTTACTCTCCCATGCACTGTACTGAGTCTTACATGCACTGTCTCACATAATCATGACACCACTCTGTGAGGTAGGTACTGTGATTGTTGATATTTTACAATTGAGCATCAGTCTGAGGATAGGAGAGATTAAGTATCTTGCTCTAGGTACAGAGCAAATAACTATTGGAATTGAAATCCCTGCAAGCTGACTCTAGAAGTTACACTCGAAGGCCACTACACTGTGAGCATCAAATTAGTCACTAAACACTTGTGTTAACGTGAACCAGTAATAATATAAATTAATAATATAACCATTTTTTAATCATATGTCATCATTGTCATCATCATTTCTCTAGTCCTTATAAATGTGCTATAAGCCAGGTATTGCTCTAGTGGTTTGATGTACATCATATTATTGCATGGCTCTAAACATTTCTACAAAGAGGTATTCTCCCATCTCCATGTGACTTGCCCAAGGTATCATAGCTGATAATGGCAAAGCTAGGATTTAAACCCAGGTGTGCCTAAGTATTTAGACTACACATTCTTATGATACTGATGAATTTCTATTTTAATTCCAAATGTGCGATTTTCTTGTAGACCTCAGGGACTTTGCACATGCTCTACTGTCATCTTTAGAAGCCTTTTAAAGCCTTTTCCTGCTTTCTCTACTTGGAGAAGTCCAACCATGCTTCAAAGCTCAGGACAAGAGATCCTCCTGCAGCAAAGTCTCCTGCAGCACATCCTCCAATCCTACAATCCAGGCCAGCAGAAATTTTCTCTTTATTTCCTATCTCTGTCTTTGCTACTCTCCTATCACTCAACCTTTGATGATGTTGCCAATCTTGAGTTTCTTATTGAGTAGGGATTGTATATTTTGATATTGTCTTGATATTGTCAGACTCTAGATTAGAACCAGGCATATAAAAAAGTGCAATAAAAATGGTTGAAAGAATGATGAAAAGAGTGTGCCATAGTTTGCACACTTCCAGTGATGGGGATCTTACTCTATTATGATGAAGCCTACATAGTGGTCATGTTCATTATAAAATAATTCAGCATGTGATCAAGATGCAATGAAGACGTGATAACTCCATACTAGTAGGAGTCATGTATTCTCAACTAGAACCAAACACCTGATCGCTGGGCACTGATTCTAAAGAGCCTTTTTTGAACCACTATTTTTTTGTTTTCCTACTGGAGAGATTTTGCAGGTTTTTATGAATCATGTTGCAGATAAACATTTTAGCTATATGTGAACATGACATTATTAACAAATCAGAAGTAACATTTTTGAATACTAACTTGAATGTTTTGTTAAAATAAAAAGTCACATGAAAACTGTTTTTTTTTAAATTTTGGGACTGGAATAAATGTTCCTGGTGATTTAGGGTGCTTTTTAATATTCAGAACTGCTTTTAAATTTGGAATTTTACTTTAATCCAAGGAGAGTATTCTTTTTAAAGTACAAAATTAAGAAGTAAAATCAAAGTGTTTTAAAACAAATAGAATGCAATAAAATTTGATGTGTTTAAGGGCACTACAGGCTGAGATTAGAAAGCTATTAGGTTTCTTCTCCTATAGACCTCAGAGATAAACTAACACAAACAATTTACTTCCTTGACTTCTAAAGATTATTTGCTGGTAAAATGGATTGATATCCTTTCACATAAACACACTTGTGGTTTAGACCACACTGACATTTTTGCCCTCCACTTTGAATAACACTGGCCAGTTTTTGTTCCAAGATTATCCTTAGTTAATAATGATCTCAGATGATTTTTGGTCTAGATATAACACTTTTAATACTGAAAAGGAATGAGCACTTGGTCTCCTACAGATGCTAACACCATTGCCACGATGTCAACTCATCTCTCTTTGGCCTTTGGTTGGCCTCTTCATATCTAATTGGATGGTTGGATTTTTCTTGAAAACCAGCAAAAAGATTTGTTAGCTTCTAGATAAAAGGGTTCTAATGAAAAATGTTCCAATATCTCAGCTTATGTATCCCACTCTATCTTTCAATGCTTTGTTTAAAAGTCTCATCTGTTATTTGTTAGTTTTAATCCAGGTACTTTTCACAGTTTTGCAGACCAGCTAGAACATGGGCATTGTGTTTAGGCCTGGTTTGAATCTTGGTTCTGTCCTTCACTACCTGTGTGGCTTTGGGCAATTCATTTGACTTCTCTGAATCTCAGTTTCCTCATCCATAGTAGAGAAGAAATACCTGACTCGCAGTGTTGTTGGTTGTTGTGAGGGTAAATGAGATACATAAAAAAAGCACCCAATAATGGGTTTATAACATGGAGGGCAATCAATCAACATATTAGCTAATTAAGTCTGTCATAAAAGTTTATCTTTCATTTAAATATTTAGTTTTTTTGACCAAAAAAGTGAATTTACTAGACTACAGCTTGGCACATTTTTTAAATACCCAAGCTCAATGAAATTGAGTTTATTGTAGTGTAAAAAGCAAAAATAGTATTCTAGCACAATTTCCTAAAGTATAAATTGGGACTATTACTTGATAGGAAGTTTCAAATGCTCACATCAATGTGAGAAACACTGGACTAAAAGATTTATTTACTGTAGGACTACTCAGCACCTTAAAATGCAAATATATCCCTGAATGTCCCAGCAGTATATGATATTCAGCAGTGACTACAGAAGTCCCTTTTCTCAAGTGATTAGCATTCCCTGGAATACACTTTGGGAAGCTGTTCTAAGACAAACCTCAAACGAATTGGAAATTTTCATGACATTTTTTTCAAACAGCCCATTTCATTGATAATCATAACCATCTAATATAAAGAGAAATGTGTAGGTTTATTTATGTAACATTTAATTATGTACTATTTGCAGATTTCAATACTTTTTTCTAATTTATGACTTCATAAAATAACTATTTGCACTGTGATATTTATTACAAGAAGTTACCATATGTATACTTTAACTGCAATGGTATAAAAGAAATTTATTGTCCACGTATAATTCCGAATGGGAAGTTCCTAAATTTGGGAACAAAGAAAGAAAGCACAAGAAGAAAATAACTCCTGTTCTTTCATAAACAAGCTGCAGATCATTATGAACCCTTTCTTTTTCTTGCTATAAACAATTTTCCATATTATTCTTCAAGTAAGATGCATGTATAGACCTGGTAAAGCTGATTCAAAAGCTGTATTATGGTAATATTTTAATATGAAAATGTGGGAAAGGATATTCATATGGGAGGTGTGTAGGAAATTGCCTTTGCTAAAATCTTTAATTATGTTGTCATTTATTTACATTGTAGTTCTTTTTAAATAGAAAGAAAAAATTGTGTGAAATTCAAAGAAAAAAATATTCAAAGAAAAATATCTGTATTAAAAAAATAGTATTCATAGATTTGTTGCATTGAAAAGACATGCCAGAGTAAAGTCAAAAGAGAAATCATGTAAATGTATTCATCTTTTTGTGTTTTCTGATTTCCCACTCTGTGTAGGTTATAATGCTAAATTTCACTACCCTGGTATTTTCCTGCCTAATTTGTCTTAGTTACTATGTGATAAGTTGCTCAGTGCTAATTGGGGTGCTTGCCATTAGTTCTCTTTAAAATTCAATTAGACGGAAATCAAAAAGTGCTTCTGGTTTTCTCTTACATTTGTTCCAGCCACCATAGGGTTCCCAAGGTCACACACCACCATTCTGGTTACATTTTCCATCTTGTACTCACAGCTCAGTGGTCGCAGTCCCTGCAACAGGAAAGAACACCAGCGTGGAGTTCAGGGGGCAGAATAAATTACATCCTGTCACAAAAGCAGTGCTGCAGGTCGGGAAGCCCCTCTTGATTTCAAACACCTGTGTGGATAACTCTGTCCAAGAATTAATTTGTGGCCATTAACTCAGAAGAGAAACTTGAGAGAAAAGTTGAAGTTCAACTTTAGAGGGAAACAGGTTGGACTGTTAAGCACATTTATTGTGTTTCACTGAGGAAGAAAGTGTTTAACATAGTATTTATACGAACATTTTAGAAATTATTTTCACTATTGTTAATGTTAACTTAAGGCCAGGAAGATCAGAGATACCTAATATGACTAAACGAATTTATTCTTGAAAGATGAAATGACAGTAATATGCATAGAATAACATATAACTCAATGACCATTTGCAAGAGAATTGCTTTCAACACAAATTTCTACACACCGTGGTCCCAATTTGAGATTACAAAATTAATTTTATTTCAGTCCTCTAAATACTTAAGATGGGTAAGAGAACACTATTATGTTTACACAGGGCTGGCTTTCTGTTCTGATAATCTATTCTGATTAGAATGTACTAAAAACTCAAATTTGAAGAGGTGCTTAGAACTATGTGCTGGAGAAGGTCTCAGTTATACTGGACAAGAAGGGAAACAGGAGGCTTCGCTTTGGATGACTTCCCTCTGCTCCAGCTCTTCCTCTCACCTTCGTGCTATTCCCAGCTACCCAGAAATCCACATCTTGCTCTCCACCCTGAGCTTCTTTACTTATTTCAAAACCTATCATCCCTGTGGCCCTGCTCTGCCTTTGGTGATATCTCAGATGTTCATCCATTTTTCCACTCCAACCTAAGTGCAAATAATACATTACCTATCACCCTTAATGACAAAGATAAGATTGCAATGTGAGGACTTCTACAAAGAATATGAGGGCCATTTACCCATTTGTCAGCTCTATTGCAATTTCATATAAGAAAGTAATTTGAATTTTCAAGTTAAAGTTTCATAAAGCATCCTCCATTCCATTCTTTACACTTTATTGAGGAAAATCAAGATCCCAAACTAAAACAAACAAAAGCCCAACAAACATCTCCATAAAGAATTTTGTAGGTAAACCATATGCTTTGAAAAAATAAGCTTCAGGGAGCAGGGGTTTTTGTATATATTCTATTCCCAGTGCCTAGAACAGGAAAAAAAAAAAGCATTCACAGGAAAAAAAAAAAGTATTCAGGAAGAACTTTAAAAAATGCCCATGTGTCCTTTGAATATAATTTAAGGATTTAGTTTCTATGGTAAATATTTTTATCTTATCTAAAGGTTAAAAGTTATATGTACTTCTTTCCAGTTTTCTAAAAATAGCTTTTTCATATCGATCAAAAATATTTTCTCTTCCGGGATCCCCCCACCTCTTTTCTTTTTTTAACCTTTATTTCCTCTCTCTGAGTGAAACAATCACTGTTTTTCTAGATATTTTCAGATTATTTTCCTTAGCTGTTCCAGGGATACTCTTGTTCTAATCCATTCATAGCTCTTAGAATATTATTCATTCCCTGAAAACATTTACTGTGTACCTGCTTTTCACCAAGCACTGATAGAAGACCCTTTGTCCTCACTGAATTTCCAATTATTATAACAATTGTAGCAAGTAATCACAAGCAATTGTAACAAGCAACAGAAATGCAACTAGCACAGTTTAAGTTTTACGATAGGAGAAATTCAGAGTGACGCATGTCCTTGAACACTGAAGCAACCAGAAAAGACGTCCTAAAGGAGGTGACATCTTAGCTGATGGGGACAATGCAGATCAGTCTTTAAGAACATGGAACTGGACCTGATAGCTGAGGTTTGAAGCTTGGTTCTACTATGTGTAGCTGTGTAACTCGGCCTATTACTGAATTTCTCCACATCTATAACGGGAATAACGATAGACTTGCCATTTCTCTATAAGGCTGTTATGAGAATTAAGTAAATTAAATGCACACAAGAGCTCAGAGCAGTGCCCAGCATTTAGCAATTGCTCAGTAAGTGTTTGCAGTCTCAGTCATTCTTAAGCTGAGGCCTGAAGGATGAATAGAAAGAAGTAATTTGGATAAAAGGAATGAGGAAGTAGAGTTAGTGTGTTGGAGAGAAAGAACAGCAGGTACAGAGTGCACAGGTATTACAGAAACTGAAAAGAAATCCCATCACGCTGGAATGTAGGGGGCAGGGGAAAGGAAAGGATCAAAGACTAGTGATGAGGCTTATGAAGTAAGCAGGGGGCAGAATTCAGGGTTTCCTTAGTCATCCAAGGGATGTAGGCTTTAGCCTAAAAACAAGGGGGTTTTAAGCAAGAGAGGGATGTGATCAGATTTGCATTTTAGAAAGACAGCGCTCCCTGCAGAGAAGGGAAGGAGGCAAAGAGATGGAGAGATGAATTAAGAGACTGGTCCAGTAATCTTGGAAAAAGGTGGTGCCAGCCTTGATGAAGGCAGTGACAGCGGCAGTGGATGGAGAGAGGATATGGACCAGAGAGATGCAGGACCAGCTCATTCTTTAGCAGACTGGAGGATACTGGGGCCATTCTCTGAGCTAGGAGATGGGGAGGGAGGGGGGGAGCATGAGTGTGGGAACACGAGAAGACCAGTTCTGGACATGCTGCAAGTGAGAAGGGTGCGAGCTAGAGGGTGGGGTGAAATATATGATGTCTCTAGAATAGCCAGATTCAGAGACAGAAGGTGCAACAGTGTTACTCCAGACTGGGGAAGGGGAGGGAGGCAGCTGGTATTGAATGAGTACAGGGTTTCGGTTTGGGAGGATGAAAAGTTCTGTGGTGAACCGTGGTGATGGTTTAACAGCGATGTTAATGTACGTAATGCCATTGCACTGCACACTTGGTTAAGATGGTAAAATTAATATTACATGTATTTTACTATAGTAATATAATAAAAGATAAGACACATAGGCCAGAAGAAAGGTTACTGAAGGAAGTATGAAGACTGGCCCAAATAAGGTTTCCAGAGAAAGAGATCATCAGCATTTACATTTTTGAAAAGGTGAATGTTTTCAACAAAAGAATAATAAAACTTATAACCAGACAATCTTAATGCTTTCTCCTTGAGAGAAAATTGTACAAAAGAAAAAAAAAACTTGAACTGGTTTAAATAAAAAGGTACACAAACCTCAAACTGCTTTGAAACAAAGAAGAAATTAAAATGTGGCTTAGTCATGTAAAATTCAAACACTGAGCTAAGTCTCTGCCCAAGGGAAATTGATCGGAAGAAAAACAATTAAGAACTCATTTGAGATTATGGATAATGTCTGTTGTATTATTTACAGCCAAAGCTAGAAATGATAAATGGTTGCCTATATTTTCCATGCAATAAATTGAACAGTAAACTAAATGTTAAAGAACATTTCAGAATAGATGCTTTGTTTTATTAAGTCAGGAGTGGAGTGACACAAAGGGAATTAAAATAAAAATATAAGTGGAGCCCTGGAACATTTTTTAAAACAGCATACTTGAGCTTCATTTTTTTGTTTGTTTATGTTTTTTTTGCATGTAAGTATTTACAGGTGATTTTTTCTACACGTTTCTTCAACAGAAATGTGTTATGATTTTATTACTGTCAAAGATATGTGGTTATTACTCACCTGTTTTTTTCCACTAAGAAGATAATTTAACCAAAGCATAAATTATGCACCTATAGGTGTGAATAGAGAATTTTATATTCCTGTGTTTAAAAATGACTATAAAATACCAACATCACAACAGTCTGTTAAAATCTCTTTGGGGTATTGTTTTCCATTAAACTTTTTAATCATTAGAATGTTAAAACTCTTTAGAATATGGGGCATTTGGAAACAAGCAGACATTTAATAAATCTTGGTTAAATGAACAAATCCATCAGCAAGTCTTTCAGGAGCCTCCATTGTGCCTGGTTCTGTGTGAAGGGCAGTGATGGCTACAGGGACTGTTAAAGTTGTTCTCTGTTCTTAATTGTGAGTCTGTATATTTCTGAAAACGAGGGACTCTCTCCATTATTCTGCAATGTATTTATAATGGTTTTTTAAACCAAGTGATTAACAACACAGCAAAATCTGAGGATACTGTGAGTGGAAAGATTCATGTTCTGAAAAGGAAAGGAAAGGCTGTAAAAGGCATTGGCTAATAGATAGTGGCATTGCAGGACTGGCAAATGACAAAGACCTGGCTTTTGGTCCCAGTCCCTAAAAGGTGGACCAAGAAGAAAGAAAATTGAACGTGTTTCCTTTCCAGTGCCTGTCCAGGCTATTATCAGTATTCAGCTGGGATTGGTCAGACCTTCCTCCATGAGCAATAATGAAAACCAGACCTCCTGGGACCTGCTTAAAACATAAAGGAACTCAAAACAAAGGTCTGAAAACATCCAGTGAAGGTGGAAGTTTGGTGGGGGAATTTAGCTGATAAATCACATTGGTAAACTTCTTCTTTTGGCCACTTTCTCTTCCTTGCTTCAGCTCTCAATCTTTGGCCAATTTATCTTTACACTATGGCCAGGAAAGATATTCATACTGCTTAAGATCAACCCCCTTCCTAGCTCCTTACTATTATGATGAAGAAAGTAAGGTGCCAATTTGTTCTTTTATTGAGGAAGAAACTCTCAGCTAAGATGACCCCACTGAACACTGATTTGACTTCAAAAATACACCTCACCGTTTACCACTTCAAATAATTTCCAGGCATTACCTTGTTGCTGCGTTCAATCCCAATATAATCCGCCTCTTCTGGTATTATCACAAAGAGTTCAGCTTCATAGGCTCCTTCACCCTCATTTCTTGCATTGATTATGAGCATAAGATGATTTTCATCTCCAATAATGACCTGATGCTTATCTCTAAAAATACAGTTTAAAGGCAACCATTAGGTACTATACTTCCTTTGGATTCATGGATGTTTTACTTAAGGACTTATCTGGGAGGGGAAAAAAGGAAGAGAAAAAAAAGATGGATCATCAAGTGGGAGTGGTGAGAAGAACTAACAAACTACATGGGAGGGGCAGGAAAAGATCCACTGGTGTGTGGTAAATGTTTAACAAGTTCTCAAAAAAAAAAAAAAGAAAGAAAGTAAAAGTGGGGGTGTAAATCCTCCCACTGTGGCCAATTTCAAGTCACCACATACTTAGCAATATGCCATCAAAAATTCCAAAAAATGTAGCAACTGACTCACAAGCTAGAATGAGGCAGCCCCAGCATATCACTGAAGGCATCCACGAGGAAGAAGATGAGCAGCAGGAAAGAAGGGGGAGACCTGGTTTAGAAACTAAGATGTGTATTGCAACGTGGACAGTGAAGGGGGAAAAAGAGGCAGGTAAAATGAGACCTCAGATAGCTGATTGAAGTTTTTGAGGTATTCTGAGGAAACTTAATTCACTCCATATTTCAGATTGAAAACATTCCCAATATTTGGAAATGCCTGTTTGATTTTTACCCTTAATCGAAGCTATTGCTGTGGGCTGAGTAAGTTGTGAAGTTTGGAAAAAAGTCCGCTTGAGAGGTTACCAAGCAAATTCCCAACACTGGCAGTGAGATAGGCTCTGGGTGGTGGTGGGGTGGGGGGAGCATGAATCTGCTTTTTCCACCATAGGATATGTTACATCTCAGTCCCATTTTATCTGTGATGGAACATAGTGCTATCACCAGTGAAGGCCTGGTGATGACTCTCCACTACAGGCAGCTGGGGAGCCCTTTGACTCTCATCGGATTTTGTAACACCTGTTTTACTCCATAGAATGCCATTAAGTTTTTCTTCCAGCAAATTAAAATTGATTTTGTTTTGGTAATTTTAAGGATGATTCGCAAAGTGCTGCAAAGACTGGTTTGGCTAGAGTGCAGGTAGAAGAGCTTGTCTGAATTCTTTGCCCACAGGCCTAGGGCAAATAAATACAACCTGAACCACCCCATGGATGAGTTTACATTGAACAAAAACATTTTTCCCCGTTTCTGCTGAAAGGTGAAACATCCCAGGCAAAACCTTAGGGTGTGTCACTTGACACCAATGACAAAGAGCTGACCACACCACAGGCTAACCCAAAGAGTAGCCAAGCTCAGGAATTCCACGCAGTGCGTTTTTTTGTAATCATTGGAAGTGTGTACTTCTCCAGAGAAGCTTTAAATAAACACCTTTATTCCATTAGATAAAATGTACACGTTTATTTATTTAAACTTACGGTCTAGCTGACAGCTTCAAGTCAGGAATGCACATATTGTCTTCTCCACAGTCCACCAGGATGTGAGCCTGTGTTGTGCAAACATGCATCAGGAATAATCTTGGAAAACTTGAATCATATCCTTTTTCTTGGAAATTATGAACAATTCCACAAATTAAATCAAAGCTTTCATTTCACGATTCTACCCAGCTAGAAACCCTATGTTAGGTAGTGACTGCCCAATATAGGCTAGTTTACATGACAGCCCAATTCCAATTCATTCTGAAATATCTGCAAAGAATGCTACTCTGGCATTGTTTTGAGCATTACAGGCTGTATTGCTTCCACTACAGCCACATTTTGAACAAATTAAATCTTGGTTGCCTGAGGGGAAGGGCTTCTGAAAAACAAATGATGCAGCATTTCAGGAAACATGTTAGGAAAATCTCCCAAATGTTACAAGTTTGTGTTTGGGAATGAAGACAAAAGGAGCTGGATGTTTTCTTAAGGTCACAGGAGCAATGCCCAGGGCCTGATGAAAAATACACCATTAAGACTATCAAGGACCTACCTGTTCAGTAACAACATTTTCCTTGTAGTGGTTCAATATTGGTTTCACATCCAGGCTTTCTTTAGAGGTGGATTCATCCAAACTGTAATTCAAACTGATGTTGATTGGGGATAATTTATCTCGGAATTCAGTTTCATCCTAGGGAAAATAATCACAAACTCAAGAAAGGCTCCGTGAAATAGCTGCAAGATGTTAGTCTGTGAAAGGCAGGCAACATTTGACTTTAGTTAATGAAAGTGAATGATGAAGTAATTACCACCACAGCAGGCTTTGGCGCACACTAACTGGTACGGTATACAGTAGTCAGCTTAATTAATATACGTTCAGAGATGAAATCATTTAGGGCTGTGGCTTCACTGAGATATTTATTTCTAGAGGTGATCTTCAGGTACTCCAGACCCACAAAACTCACACTGACTGGTGAAATTATAAAGTAAAATATTATACTCATTATGCAACGAATGTCATTAGAAGTTTCATGAACTGGGATCTTTCTATTCACGAGGTTGGTAGCATTTATGAGTCCCTTAGGTTCAGAGGAAGAAAACATTTTGATTCTTTTCCTCTCTTATCTCTTGCATGAACTTCAAAATACCTTCAGTATATTAGAGGTTCCCTCAGAAAAAGAAAGAACTTTTCCCAGGGGAAGCGGGTAGCACCAGAAGCAAGCCCTGAGCACGCCGAACACCCCTGGCCATGCTGTGGCATGCCACCCTTTGGTTGTATGCTGGCAAGGATCTTGTGCCCTTGTGTTTGTGAGCATTGCCTTCACCAGGTTTCTGCTCACTAAATCCATTAAAGGAGGAGGTGAAATGAGATAATGTGATAATAGCCTCACAATTAGTAAGAAGATGAAATTCTTGTGCTATAAATATTTTGGCTTTTTTATTTAATGGAGGTTTTGGAGTTACTGTAAAAATACATTGCTCTAAGAATATAATTATAAATTACTTTTAATAAAGGCTTTGAATGTTTAAATATTTTCCTGAGCTGACTTTTAGATGCACATTAATAAAATTTGGCCAAACATACTCACATATGGGAAAAATTCAAATAAACTGTTTAACTTTTATGGGTTTTTTTTGGGGGGGAGGCATTTAAATATAAAAACCACCTGAGTTAGTACTGTTATCAAGATAAAATGTACAAAATGAAGAGAAGCTTGGGAGTTAATAGCCACACATCATTAGCCTAGCTGAAGTAAGGCTCAAGAGGGGAGTGTGTGACCTCAAAATAAAGTTTTCTCCCATAAATGAAAATTGATGTGGATCTGTGTGGCCAAGTATGATGCCTAAATGGAGAAAAATGGTTGGAATTTGGATTTGAATGTTAGAGGTCAGAAAGAACACTTACTCGAAGGTAAACGATAAAATCCTGGCACTGGAGGGATTCCTGCCGCTTTATAGACAGAGGGAAGACGTGATGTGACTGATGGTTATCAAGGAAGAGAGTGCGTTTAATGGCTCCTTTTTGTTTGAGGGAATCTAACTGCACCTCGGCAGTAAGGCCTTAAAGGACAGAAACAAAGCAAATGTAATCAGGGAAGGAAAATTACTCAGTGAAAGTAGTGCTTTATCAGAGATACAAATTCCTATTTCAACTTGCTTATTCAGGAAACATTTTTTTCATAGTTGGGATAAAGAAAAATACACGAGTGAAAAAAATTTTATGAAATACTCCCCAAGCTAAAAACCTTGTTTTGTTAAGTTATTTACATAGTCATTTTCCCCCATGATTTTATGTTTTTACAGGTAATATTAATGCCAATTACTCAACCAAGATTTATATGGAAGGTTCCATATATACAATAGAAATCTTGATGTTAATAAAAGTTTCTTTAAAATGTTTATATGGACTGTGCAGAGAAATGCTTACTTAGTATAATACAGAAGTGTAAAAATGAAACATGCTCACCTATTGTATTTGAAATGCTCTGGCCAGCTACAGATGCACATACTCTTAAAGAAAAGCTATGGAAAATAATAGTCAATACTTTATTGGTTAATACAGTTTTGAATCTGAAACAGAAATCTTCCTTTACCTCACCCAGATAAAATGAACACATCATTTTTCCTCTATACTTCTCTTATTGTACACACATACAACTACCTAAATAAATATGTACATATTTATCTATATATATATTTATCAAAAACTATACTTATTTATATATATGTCTCACCAGTTGGCCACAACACTACAGTTAAGGCAGGTGACATTGTTACATAGGAGATAATACATTAAAATATTACCAGAGTATATTCAGTAATATTTAACTATATTTTATTAAGGTAATATTATTATAAAGTAATAGTAAAATAATACTAAAATTTAATAATAGTTAATAGTTAATCAATTATTTGCTGTCTTTATTCAGTAAATACATATAAATATCTTCCATGTGCCAGGGACTGAGGAATTAGGTGTATAGCAGGGGAACGGCCAGTCGTTTAGCCTGGAGATGAGTAAGGATGTAATTCCATGTGAGGAACCTGAAGAAATTTGGTGTGGCTGGTGCATTAGAGCAAGACAGGGAAGCCATAGGAGGTGAGGCTGGCTGGGGTCAATCAGTAGGGAACAGGGCTTTGAAGGTCATGCTAAAAAATCTGGATTTAATTGTAAGAGGCATGGAGTGCCATAGTGTGATTAACCCACAGCCCCACTCTGCTTGGAAGGTGATGGGAACTTGGCAATACCTTGCTAGGGTCGGGTACAGTTTGGGGCAGAAGCATCAGAAGAGGGAAAGGAGAGAGAAAAATAAGGAGCTCAGGGTGGCTGTCTCCAGTTAGGTGGGCACAATGAAGACAATAGAAAGAGGGTAGATGTGTACAAGAGACTCTTTATAGAGTTTTGCCTGGAATATGACCTAAACTCAGTTCCAGAGAGAGCTTAGCATGGCTTGTAGGATGACGTGCACGTGGGATTGTTCTCTGGCCATGGAGGGAATGAGGAATGAGAAATGGCCAGTTATCTCTGCCTGGCTTTGCAGAATGTGCTCACAGCTCTCCTGAAAAGCTTTAAGTCCTAAGAGCAAGCATTTGAGATGGGGCTTTTTAATATTTCTAAGAAAGTAAAAATATAAGAAAATACTTAAGTATGACTTAATGACAGTCTTAATGTTTTTACTAGTAAAATAATAGTGTGATTTGAGCATTTCTACAGCATCCAAAAGGAGTAAATAATTCCTAATCATACTTTAATTATGTGTCAGCTTCCTGTGTCAAATATAATGAAGATATGTCACATCTGGGATTCATCTATCTATTGTGACCTCAGCCAATGTCTCCCTTCAGGGTAAATAATTTGTTGCATGCCATTAAGCCAAAAGTTTCCCGAGATGTTTGTACCTCTTCCCCAGAGAAATCACAAATTCCAGCCATTCTCCTTCAATTAGAATTACTTAAAGAAGATGAATAGTTAACCACATCTTTACATTTTGTAGCAGGTCTGGCTTTCAAAGCTGGAATTTTTTATGTGTCTAACTTTTTCGGAAGTACTTGGTTATGTGTTAAAATCATGGACAAAGCTTATTAGCTTTTATAAGATAAATTCTTATTTGTAATGAAATTATCAATGTATCTAAGTTAAAATAATTTCAGAAACACTATCTGTTTAACAATTTAAAAACTTTAAAAATTTTAAGAAATAAAGCTGTAATATGAACATTATTTCATCTCTGTGAGAAGGTATTTGAAAAATGATGTTTGCTGATTTATGATTATATGAGTCATGTCAGTGTTATTCTATATTTCTTTCTTAGTTTCCCCCTTCTGTTACCTCGATATCATTAACTAGATGAATTTAAATTTTTTCATGCAAATGTAAAATAACTGCTACAACTTACTGAATTATTGATAACAGCACTCCATCCTAAACCTGCCAGTTTATAAATGTCTATAGCATAAAAGAATTGCTAAGTTATAACTTGCCAATGCACCTTGTTTCACTTTAAAAAGAAAAACTCAAAATTTTATAGTAATTGCCTGAAATGGTCTTTCTGAATTTAGCAAAACATATATATTATATACAGACATGCACATATAGATACATCATATGTTTTATATACCAGAGAATGAGGCCCACTCATAGTTGTCAGAGAAAGCGGTGAGCTGTTATTACATTAGAGTTAAAATTTCAAACTAGAATTTATGGTCACATTCAATATGGTGCATTAGTCTGAATAGGTCTGATTGGAACAAAAAACATTGAATCAACCCAGATTCCCTCCTCACATGAATTTTGAATGAAACTTTTTCTGCAGTGCTTCTGATATGTCAGGAGGTAGGAAAATACACTATAAATTCTCTGATATGTTAGTTGTCCTAACCTAGTGCACAGCTGGAATAATGATTCTGTTATGTAACAGTGCTCATGGCCATATATTATGGCGAAATAATGAGATAAATGTAAAACAGGATTTAAAAGTACAAAGCAATTCATTTTTCAATCTAACTAATTCAATCCTATTTTAACAACAGCAAATATTAGATTTTTCATGAAGTTAGGTATAACTGAAAAGTTTTTTTCAAATTGAAACACTTTCACTAAATAGTTTTATTTTTCTGATTGGTTAATACTGATTATAATATTTATCAGGCTGGCTTTATTATTTTTTAATTTAGAAATGCTGGTAGAAGTTACTTTATAAAACTACAGAGCTGTTTGAAAGACACAGAAATTCACATGGATGGAAGCAAAGAACTATTACCCAGTTAAAGTTTACTTAATAGTTTTCAGATGCACGATACAAGTTCAACCAAATACAGACAAAATTTACAGAAAAGAAAATTTAAAAATGCCTTTCAATCACTTTGGAAAAACTGAGGTAAATTCTTAGAATAAAATTAAAAAGTATGAGAGAAACACATTCTAGGCTGAACCAGCTGTTAACTTGCCATCTTCTAATACTCTGTGTCACCATTCAAGATATTTGTATATCACATTGAAGTATCTTTCAGAGAATGTATGCAATAGAATAAAATAAATAATTGTAAAGACATACATTATACATTTGCCCACATAACAAATTACATTTTATATTAATAATATGATTTAATGCAACAAAGAAAATGATTCATGCAAAAGAAAATTTTCTTTTTGCAAAATAATTTTATTTCCATAAAGACAAATATCTCATAACCTATTAAAACTACTTAAGCATTTTAAAAATACTAAAAAACCCTAAAATTTCTTAGGAAAAAGCATCTAGTTTGTAATAAAACTTCATACTAGAGTGTGCCACACACATATGCTTAAAAGATTCAACCTAGCATCCATTCAGTTGTGAAAGTGGGAAATAGGGAATATTTAGGGAAATACTGAAGTTTTAATACTCATGCTCAAGTGTTCTCACAGTTCATTTCATTTAATCATGCCAGGGTAAAGAGAGATGCTTGCTCCTTTACATATTTTCTCAGATCAGGTTTTCATTATAATATTTTATGGCTTTAAACCATTTTAAAATGTGCCCAGGGCATTTCCCTGCTACTTTCAAAAGCTGGTGAAGGAGAGGGCATGCCTCATTGAATCAGAAGCTCCCAGCAAACAATGTTTTTGAGTGAATTCTTCGGGGTCCTCCTCACCCTCCACCCTCTGCCACAAGGGCTTTGACTCTGGGGTGAACTCCTGTCAAAAGGCCATCAACAGCATGCTGCAAACTGGCTGGAAATAACTTCTCTGGGTCAAGACTGGTTTGTTCTACATCCTAACATTCTCAGGAACCAAAAATACTGTCTGAGTTAGACCACATCTTCTGGAAAATGAGGGCAAGTCTCAGACACTCCAAGTATTCATTGATTTTTCAGAGGATACACCTTGCTGGCATTACCCAATATGACAGACTTTGACCCTCAAGGACCTACATATTGAGAAACAAAGTGGCATTTTCTCAGAAGCTGTGTTACAATCAAGTTCCATTTTGTAGTCCCTTTGGATGACTGGCAAGATTCAGAAGGAACACTCAGAAACTGTATAAAGCCATGTTCTCCTATGATCCAGGCAAAAGAACCATAATTCTACTTCTATTCCTGATGATGAGATCATGGCTATAAAAACAGAGTTTAAGGCACAAAAATCGCTGTTTTTATATGTCTACCTTCTGTCTAATTGTACATGCTAAGTTACAAAACTGACATCTGTTTTCAGCACAGGAGACTGGGAAATTTTACCTAAGCTTCACTATTTTAAAAAAAAGGACATTATATATTAAAAGTGGTATCCATAAGCATATGCAAATGCAAGAGGCAAGGCATTTTATTATATTTTCAGTTTGATTAATGTTTATTTTAGCATGCCAAGAATCTAAAAGGATCTTCAAGGTTTGCTTCATTGGGAATTTCACCAAATGTTTTTATGCTTCTTAACTCACTTGGAGCCTGCAGATTAGAGAAGTAGCCTTCATGTGACAAGTTGACAGCAAAGGTCAGCACCATGTCATAGATAGACCCTTTCTTTTTTTTATGAAAGACTAACTCCTTCCTACTCAAATCTGGTGCACAGACCTGCAGCCTCAGCCCCCAATGGGGCCTTTTCAAAAATGCAGAGTCTCAGGCCCCACCCCAGGCATATGGACCCAGAAGCTCCATTTTCACGAGATCCCCAGTTGATTTGACCCCATATCAGAGTTTGAGAAGCACTGGACTAACTCACCAGGCCACAGGTGTCAAAGACTCTGAAATCTGGCAGGTTTTATTTTCCAGATTGATAATCATTGGGTTCAGCAGAAGCCGGGCATCCACGGTCACAACTGGCCTTGCTCTGTGCAGAGAGGACACAGGGTTTTAATAAGCCACATGAGCGACAGACAGAAGTCCACTCTCAGAGGCCGCTGCCCACATTCCCAGCCGTTGTGTCAAGATTTTTCCTCACCACATGAACAGGTGGGCACCAGACTCAACTAATTACCTTAAATCACACCAGGTAGCTCATGAATACACAAGGTGCTGTGGGCCCATCAAGCAAAGTGGTGTTCACAAACCTGCTTTGTTTATGGAGTGGGCTACTCCTTTCCTATAAGCCCATTGTAATGCATTTCCAAAGCAAAGAGAAAGATCAAATATAGTAACATCTAAAAAGTGTATCATTTAAAAAGTGCTTCTAAGATTCCTATCTTATTTAACATTATGTAAGTAGAGACTGGAAGCTTGGTCATGAGGTATGAGAATATAAAGACAGAGGGATGAAAGAAAGGTAAAAAGAGAGCAAAAATTCATTCAGACTTTAAAAAGAGCATCTAAATGTCCTCCAAAATAATAGTTGGGATATACTCTCTAAGACTAAACTAAAAACAAAAAGGAAATGCTTTTGAAACAATTAGAAGAACATTTGCATACTACCAAGCACATACCTGTAAACAGCTACTTTTCCTGTGCCGAATGCACCCACAATTAAATCTAAAAAAGACAAGAACACAAAACACATGCACACATTTTATAGAAACAACCCAAGTACATAATCATACATTATATATAGAGCATCCTGAAATGCTGACTGTGCAGGAGTGAGAGTCATAAAATAAGATTAGCAAATTGTACCTTTCTCAAGACATTTTCGAAAGAATATTGGAACTCCTCTTTAACTCACTGTGACACATAAACCAGTAGGTTTCAAACCCTTGGGACTTAGGAAGGCCAACTTTCTAGAAATGCTTAAGAAACTCATCATAACACTATACTATTTCTCTTATCCTCTAGACTCAAGGTACACATCTTAAAGCAAGCAAAAGAGAAAAAAATACATGCTTAGTGCCTACTCTATACAGTCTTGTTACACATATTGTTTTATCATTCCCCTGCCATCAGTGACCCTATGAAGCAAGTATTATCCATGAAGTGGGACATTTTGACTGTGGTTTTGAAACAACCATTTGTTCTTCACAAATACTGTTGATGGTGAGTATACTTTTGGCAAAGTGATCAGTATATGAAGTAAATGACATCATTATAATGATCTTTGATAACAACAATGATAATGATAAACAGCACATATTGCACACTACTCTAGATAAATAGCACATTGGACACAGGAATTCTTCTAAATGATTTGCTTTAATTGATTCCTAACAAGAAGTTAGAAAATCTCCGTTATTAGCACAGTTTTGCAGATGAGCAAGTTGAGGCTTAAAGAGGTTAACCTATAAATTCATTAAAGCTCACACAACTAGGTAAGAGGTGGAGCTGGGTTATGTCAGTGCTGGGCAACACAGAAAGAAATCTTAGACTATCTGAGGGGCAATGCTCACAATGATCTTAGTGATTGCCTAATAAATAGGTCAAACTGTATGTTTTTCTTAATCTAACGTATAATGATTTTTCTTGGTGGATGCAACCAAATAAAAACAAAAATGGCAAAGGCTAAATTTGCAGAGTAAAATTTAGATGTAAATGTGAGAAAACTAGACTTGGTAGAAATAACAGAAGAAAACTTAAAACAATTGAAATACAGTTGGTTAATTCTAGTTGAACAGAAATGAAAATGAAAAAAAAGGTGGGGGGTGACTTATTTGGCCACTCCATACGGAAAGCCAGTTAAAGATAAATTGGTTTAATGAAGTTTGCACAGGACAATGATTTGTAGCCACATTCCCTCGGCACTCACCCTTCCCATACCCAGGAACAGTGTCAGACTGCAAGCAGCTATGATTATCCTTGGAGGGCTGTAAGTGCCCCTGGCCACAGTCCTCAGCCAACAATGGATGGGAATGGGACAACCATTTCATTTTACCCTTCAAGTGGGATGATTCTGAGGCATGTTCTTCCCTGTCTCTTAGATTTCCCCAGCTTTAGTGGCCCACTGTGTCAACCTACTTCACAACTGTCTTTGATTGCATTCTTCCTATCCCTGTCTCTCTTCCCTACTCTCTTAGCAACATTTCTTTGGACCATTTCTTAAATAAACTGCTTGTTTTCTAATCCTGTGTTAATGTCTTCTCTGGAAGAGCCCAACCTAAGACACAGTAATTCTTGTTAAAAATTATTTTTCAAAAAGTGGATTCATATCTTCAGTGTTAAGAACACAGTCGAATGTCTTATGTTTTAAAGATACAGACTCAGATTCAGATAATAGGATTAGATCCCAAAGCTCCCTATTTAAAAAGATGTGCGTGCTAATACTCAAATGCTTCAAAAGAGATCTTTATTCATGAGATTGAAGAACACCTTAAGAAAAGGGCTACAAACTTGGCCAACTGTGGCTCATGGAATTAAGTAGTCTTTTCCAAGGGTTCAGGTCTTTGAAGTGAGAAGCCAAAGTTTCTAGGTCTACAAATTTTTTAAGTTATGTCAAAATTTCAACTTTTTAGACTATGTTCACATTTATATTTTGTTACATTACATTCACCTCTTCCAACATATCAGAGGAAAAAGAACTACTGATCTGAAGAAATGTGAATCGTTTCTCTTGTGTAATCACAGATTCCAATATTTAGACAAGTGTGACACAGGTGGACCTCAGCCTGATCCACATGTTGACATGACACCAGACAGGAGAGTTCTGTTATGAAATGGATTCAAGAGGAATTATGTGTTTTGTTTTTGCTCCAAATAAGGTAAAATACTTATACATTATGGTTAAATAGCTTATAAAAAACAGGTGAATTTTAAGAGGTGACTCTCTGGAAATGACAAAGAAAACAAGACTGTAAGCCTTTTCAGGGCAGGAATCTTTCTGCGTTTCACAAACATTTTATGGAATGGTATGGGTTGAAATAAATGAAGAAAGAAACCATTGCTGCATCCATAATGCCAGGTGCAGTGCCAGATACAGAGCAGAGGCTTTATAAATGCTTGTGAAATAGGGGGATAAGTAATAATTAGATAATACACTGAAGATGAGAAGGATGAAAGAGATGAGACAGTTATTAAGACAGGCTGATGTAAACCACAGTTAAATTTTGCTGGACTGTGTGTGTGCACATGTATGTATGCACACATGCAAAAAGGCTTCAAATACTAGAAAACCCCAGAAAATAATACACAAGCTGCCTCATGACGAGATCATTACAGATGAGGAGTTCAGAGACCCCTTCTGATGGTAATGAACAAGAGGTTTTATCCTTTAGGAACTTTGATTCTTATGTCTTAGGGTGGGAATTTTCCTACACTGGAAAAATAACTGGCAGAATAGGCTACAATTTTCTTTCTGAGAATGTGGCCACAGTTATTCAGATACCAAGAAAACAGTTATCTACCACAAAAGTATGTTTGTATTTTGAGACACCACCTTGGTATTGTGCCTGCTGGGAAAGGCGAGAAGCATTTGTGCTCAGACCTTAACATTCTCAGATCTCTCTAGGGGAAGAATTGATCTTATTATGTTCCCAACCAATTTATCCTTCCAAAATATGTGATTTGTTTTAATAAGTACTATGTGGTTTTCTTATTTATATATATAGTTATATATATGATTGATATATACAAATAATATTTGTGTAAATATTTACATACATGTATGTATTTATATATGTATATACACATACACGTATAGTATATACATAATATATTTTTTAAATCCTGCATAATTCTGTCATGCTTAGGAACTTAAGAGATAATCTGAGGACAAAATAATTTTGGTGCTGGTATTTGAATTCAAATTCTGCAAACTTTCTCCCTCACTTTGAGACAATAGGTCTTATACCATTATCTAATGTTTACTTTCCTTTTGAAAACTTCCTAAAGGCAGATTCTGAAAAAACAAACAAGAAATTTTGCCTTTCTTTATACATAGACACTTAGTCATTTGTTTTCTTTCCTTGAAGAAATAGCTGGCAACTAAAACTGGTACTTTTCCCTTAATCAAAAACTGTTCTCAAAATGCTGGAGTCCTTCGTTATCACCTCACATTGCCTGAGAAACATAGTTTATTTTCCTTTTGGCTTTTGATAGAACAACTGAGTATTTTTAAGGATACCAAGAGGGGACATTAGCATGAATGCAGGATCAGTTGGCAAGAAAAAATGACCCTAAAAATGTGAGGTCATAGGAGATGTATTACATCTCCGTTTTGTATTTTTTTCTCCAAAATTGTTATTTTTAAATGAAGAAGAAATGAGCCAAGCTTTTAAAGTGGTACTTGGTTGATAGAGTCTGATTTCATTAATCTATGAAGGAAATTTTAGAGTTGGAAGTTCTAAGTGAAAACATCAGCTTTGTTTTGAGTGTGGATTTGAACTTTGGGCTTAGGTGAGCAGGGTGCTGGGAGGAGAGAAAAAGTGGAAACTTCCTAGAAGATGGAGAGGCAGACAGGAGGGGAAGGACAACAGGAAGAGCAGTGACAGCACTAGGTTAAAGAATCACCAGAGTCATTTCACAGAAGTCTCCACGGCCACCCAACCACCACTATTTCATAAGCTGTGAGCCTTCTGATCTGCTACCTTCTTGCTTTTTCATCTTGTAATACACTGAGGCTGAAGCCTGTTGCTGACAATGCCATTGGAAAATTTTATTTTGGAATTAAAAAACATTTACTGTTTTAGAATACTTCTGGACAATGAGCATTGCCATAAAGAATTTCCAAATAAATGAGAAACATGGGAATGTACAACTAACAGTTGTATGAAAAGATTACAATTGCTCAAAAGGGATGCTCTCCTTAAATGTGACCAAAAACAATGTAGAACACAAAAGAATTTTAAAGTGTAAACCTCTTTTGCAAAAAAGTCAGAGCAGGGTCAAATGAGAAGTGAAAGAATCGGGGAAGATGTTTATAATATATCTGCCTGATCAAATGTGATTATTTTTCAGTGCTTACATGAATGCCTGGCACCTAGTAAAAAAATAAATATTCATCATTATTATTGACTCTAATTCATAACAGACTTGCATAAATGAATAATGAAACCATAAACATTCCAATAAAAAGGTTATAAATAGGCAGTTCACATAAAAATAAATAGCTGTGACCAATAAATATATGAAAACATATTCAACCTCATTAATCATCAAGGGAATACAAACGGAAGGAAAAATCAGATATCATTTTGACCTTTCAAATTGGGAAAGGTGAAAAGATTAGTCCTAGACAGTGTTGGGTAGAGAGCAAAGGGCCAAGAACCCAGTACTCTGTTTGTGGGATTATACTTTGGCACAGTTATCTTGGAAGGTAGTTTGTTGATATGTCTGACAATGCAAACCTTTGACCAGCCAGCATTTGCACTTCTAGGAATTTTTCCTGAGGATATACTGAACAGTTGTGCAATGTGTCAAATAAAAGCTAACATTCTAAATGTTTTAAATATATGAATTCCTTTGTTATAAGAACCCCATGAGATGGATACTTTAATTATTCCCACTTAAAATGAGAAAAATGAAGTCCAGAGAAGCTAAATACAGTAGGTGGCAAGGCCAGGTTTTAAAACCCAGGTGCTCAGCAGCAGAGCCCACACACTACTACTTATTTTACCATAATGCCTCCCAGGAGCATATCTACAGGTTAATTTTTCTCTTTTTAAAATATTTTAAATTAGTGTGTATTTTACACACAGTAAATCTCATCCTGTTTAGGATCTTGTTCTAAGAGCTTTGATAAATGTATCCAATCCTGTAACCACCACTATAATCAAGATGTAAAATAATTCCATCACCCAAAAATGTCACTCACGCCATGTGGTAATCAAGCCTACCCTTACCCCAGCCCCACCCACAAATCTGTTTCCCAGAATGTCATATAAATGAACATATAGTATGTAGGGGTCTAGCTTCTTTCACTCAACTTAGTGCGTTTGAGAGTCATTCATGATGTTGTGGTGTTTCTGAAGTTCATTCCTTTTCACTACTGAGTAGTATTCCACTGTGGGGGTGGCCCACAGTTTGTTTGTCCATTCCTGGCTAAGGGATGTTCAAGTTGTTTCCAGTTTTTGGAAGTCACTCTAAACATTTGTGTGCAGGTTTTTGTGCATCTACAGGCCAGATGTGACTTGTAAATTCTCTCATTGAATCTCTCTAACATCTTTGAAGGCTTCTTTTAAATGCAGTATTGTATTTCAAGTAGAAAATTACTGGAGTGTAAAAAGTAGGAATTCTAAATTCCAGTTTGCTTTGCCACTGGCTGGCTTCCTAATGACTCTGCACAAGTCGCTATTCATTGGCACCTGTCTGGTGAAGTCTTCAAGTTTCCCCACATGAAAGCTGAGAGTTCAGTAGAATTGGCTGGGGTCACAAGATCATACTTCCTCTGCAATGATTTACAATCCAGGACTCTCCTTTGCCTCTTGAGTTAGCTCTGCTTTTGCAGGGTTTGCATCGCTTCTTGCCTCCATTATGGGATGGTCAGTTTCTGGCCTTCGCCCTGGCTTAACCAGAGTTGGGCATCAGATCTGCTCACCTTCACAACTCTGTTGCCTGAGCTCATCATCCACAGACTTCTGGCTCCTGTCATGGCATTACTGATGAGCTGATGGCTCACAGCATCTCCTCCAGCTGCTCCTCACCATCCGGGGTCCCTCTCTGCTAAGCCCCTTCCTATAGCATACATGTTCTTAAAGACAGGTTGTCCAGCATAGTTGTTTACCTGGACCCTTCCGGGGTCTGCTCGTTTTCATATAGGGATGATATTAAGAGAAATGTCAGGATTAAAGATGGTGTGTACAACAATGGCATTAAAGGTGGTGTGTAAATATGGTGATGTTGACTTGCAAGTAGGTTAAAAAATTGGCTTAAATGTTTGGCACTGGAAAAACCACTCATGTCTGTGGGAAGCAGACATTTAAATAAGTCTTCTTGAGTTTGGCAAATGTGTGAATCTAAAAATAGAGGCTGCCTTTCTTCCTTGCTTTTTTATTGCAACATGCAAAGTATTACTGAGAGGAAGGTTATGAGTTGAGGAAGAAATGTTTGAAAAAAAATGTGATTTTTATCCCAGAAAGTAATAATCCTAACAATCTGTCTGAAATACTTCCAAATGAACTCTGAAGAAAAACATTTATGAACTGGAACATAGTATTAGGTTGCAACATTCTAATTTAGAGAGGGTTTATTTTTCTTTAAAAAAATCCCACAAAAAATAAGAATGAAATATCAAATGATGAGTCTGCCTTGTGAAAACAGTTTTCTATATGTAATTAGCATCCTGGGGCTGCAGGAATTACCCCTCTACTGTTGCTTGATGCTTTCCTCCTTTCATTCTAGATCCCGGTATCAAAGGCATTTCACTTTATTCTTGTTGTGCCACACTTACAGTGTGTGTGCTGTCCAGTTAGTTGCTAAAAGTCTTAGAGAAAAGTTTTTTTCTTTAGGACCAGTCCCATTTATAAGTGGCTGCCTATTGGGAATAAGATTTCACAGTCTCCAGAAAAGCCTTGTATCTTACAAGACACATCCCTTACATTCAGCCAGGCATATAAAACCTAATGATTAGAAGCTTGTGGGACTTTGTAAATTTGCTCAGTGTTATGGCCTAATTTCTGTCTTTCCCTTGAAGTTCATATGTTGAAGACCTAACCCCAGTACTTCAGAACTCTGAGGAAGTCACCCCTCTGGGATACTGTGACTCTATTTGGAGATAGGGTCCTTAAAGAAGTGATTAAGATGAGGTAATTAGGGTGAGGTCAAATCTAATATGACTAAAAGCAGAGGAAATTTGGACACAGGCACACTCAGAGAGAAGACCATGTGAGGACACAGAGAAGATGGCCGTCCACAAGCCAAAGGCAGGCCTCAGAGAGAACTACCCCGTCCACACCTAGATAGCTTCCAGAACCTTGAGGAAATACATTTCTGTTGTCTGAGCCACCCAGTGTGTGGTGCTTTGTTCTGGCAGCCTAGCAGATAAACACTAAGATACAAATATACAGAGGTGCAAGGGAAGTAGGACAGGAAGGGAAGAATACTTACACAGCGATTCCCTTACACTAGGCACCCTCATTTAATGATTGAAGTATTCAACCTGCCATGACCCAAGTCCTGTCCTAGCTGCCAAGGATTCAGCAGAGAGCGAGCTGACGCATTCCCTGTCCTCAGAGCACTTAGAGTCTATCAATTAGCTCTCCAAGGCGGCTTGTTGAAAATGCAGGCCAGCATCCACTGCATCAGAGTTCCTGGCTGTAACCTACTACCCCAGGACCACTTACACCCTGGTGAAAATACAGATGTTAGATCCTTCCCCACCACACATTTGAGAAAAGGAAATAGTGTAAGTTTCTGCAGTTGATGTGGAAGAACAACTGGGGACAGAGAAAAGGAAGCCAGGGATGAGAGGCACTGAGCATCCACCAGATGAGCTTCACCTACTTCACAATACAGCTGAGGTCTGGCCCGACCCTGACCTTTCCGTTGTACACTCATGCTCTCATGAATTTCCATTAGGGTTGGTAGTTTTTAGGAAACTGGCTACTAATAATGTCATCATAGGAAAATGTAAGAAAATATAAAATAATGGTCAGATAAAGAGAAGAGCATCACTGAACAGTGTTAACAAATAGGCAGAAGTGAAGAGGATTTTGCTGTTGTGTTAGTTATTTTGTAAATCTCTCATTCCTCCTCTCCTAGGAGACTTTAGGCCTAAGTTACCTGAGTCATCATCTTAAAGCACAGGCCTAGGTCTGGCTTGAAGAGCCTGGATCTCTGCATTAGAGCTAGTTCCTCATCTCTCCCACCTCCATTCAGTAGGAGGTATTAAGAAATAACAATAATTGACTATGTAGAGTTCTTTACAGTTTGCAGATTGCATCCTGCCAACAGTCCTGAGGAGTGGAGTAGCTGAGGTTCAGAGATAGAAGTGGTATGTCCAGGGCAACAAAACTGATGAAGATGGGTAAAGAAATGAGAACATGGGCCCTCTGACCCCAGTTTGGTGCTATTACTATCACACTGGCTACTGGGTCTTCTGATCCAGCAGTTTGAATGGCTATTGATATGTAAATTTCCAGTGAATACAGTTAGGGTCAGGGGTTCTGATTTTCAAGAATAAGTGTACCACCTTGAGTGGAGCTTCCCAACACCCCAGGAGAGAATGCCAGAGTATGTTTCAAAGGGAATCATTACCTCTACGTACATTTGCATTCTCATTCTGCTCAGGAATAAAATAGTTTACTGGATTGAAGTGGAGTTGGAAGATAGTGGCCAAGTAAAAACAGAGGGGAGCAACAGTTTATATGCCTAGGTGTGTAGCTGTGAGGAAATTGGTTTATTCATTCATTCATTTATTCTCACTTGTTCATTCAACATGTATTTACTAGGAGCCAGCTACTGCTTTGGGCACTAGGGATTCCAGAGTGAGCAAAACCAAACCTAGTCTTGCCCTCTTCTAAAAAAGTGTCTGGTCTAAGGAGGCAAAAGAGACATTTATCAAATAATCACACAACTGAGTAATTTCAATTTGAGATAAATGTTTTTAGTGAAAGATCAATGGTCAGGGAAGGCTTCCTGAGGAAGTGACATTTGAACTGAGTTCCTAGTGGGAAGTGAACTCCCGGGAAAATGTCCAGGGTGTGCAAAGACAGAAGGGATGCTTCAAATGAATTACATTAAAAGATGGCTTTTAAATCACATATTAATAAATTTAAAATGACTTACAGAAGGACATGCAGTGGGAGGTCATAAATAATGCAGAGGCTCTAAGTCCAGGAGAACTTCCTCCCACGCCTCTACATCCTGCCCCCCGCCCCCCACCCATGAAAGGACATGGCAAGGCAGCACATTTTTATTAACTATATTTTTACAAGTAAGATCAAGTACAAATGATATCCTGTCATATTTACTATTGCCTTGGGTTTCAAAGAAAAGCCAGCTTTTCTATAATTGAGTGTTTGGAAGGTAGTTAGTTCAAACTTAAATGGACAGATTCCCTGTTGCTGGTCCAGCATGTAAGAAGCTTGGAAGTTGCCACTCCATCCTAACAAAAAGTAAAAAGTTGAACAAACTGAAAAACAACAACTCTTCTTAAATCTATAAGAGAAGTAAGATCACAGGGCAAACTACTGTCCAGATTGGATAGACTGACAGGCAAGTAGAGACTGGAGAGAACCACTTACTGGAGCAGCAAGCTCTGGGAGCCCGTGCCAGGGTCCTGGAACTGGAAGTCACCAATGACGTGCGGGAGGGGTAATGTGGACAACTCTCGGAATTAAAAACTCCAGGGGCGTCCAGTTACTGGATGGGGAGGGAGGCACACTTTTGTGAGTTTTACCTCCCAAATCTTTACCACATCTTCACAGTGAATATTAGAGAAAAATCCCCTTGCACTTCTGGCAGGAGGAGGGAAGAAGGAACCATTTGATATATGCCAAAACATTCCATTCTTCTTAATACAGTCTGCCCCCAAGAAAAACTAAACCAGAATCCAAACTGCTCGAATATTATAAGAGTCTAACTGACCTGGGAAAAGGAAATTCCTGACTTCACCTATTCTTGATATCCTGTCCCACCTAAAGAGGGATAAAACTGAGAAGCATGTATGAAGTCTATAGTCCAGAGTCATAGGCTCACTAAAAGACTGAGACCTAATCATAGACTATCAAACACGTTGCCTCACCCAACACCTATGGCCACATTACTACTTATAGTACTTTCTTTTACTCAGTGCATCATGCCTGGCTATCAAAAACAATATTGTAAGACATACTAAGAGGCAAAAAACATGGTAGGAAGAGACATAGTAAACTTCAGAACCAGACTCAGATATGTCAGGCATGTTGGAATTATCAGACTGGGAATTTAAAGCAACTATGATTAATATGTCAAAGGCCCTAAGTGGATAAAAGTAACACACAAGAACAAATGCACCAGGTAAGGAGGAAGATGAAAATTCTCAGAAAGAACCAAAAAGAAATTATATAGATAAAAAACACTGTAACAGAAATGAAGACTATTTGATGGACTTATTAGTAGCCTGGACACAGCTGAAGAAAAAAATCTCTGAGCTAGAAGATATATCAATAGAAACCTGCAAAATTGAAAAGCCAAGAGAAAAGAGTGGGGAAAAAAAAAACCAGAACAGAATATCCAAGAACTGTATGACTACACAAGGTGTAACATATATGTAATGGGAATATCAGAAGAAGAAAGAGAGGAACAAAAGAAATATTTACACAATAATGATGGAGAATTTTCCCAAATTAATGTCAGGCAGTAAAACAAAGATCCAGGAAGCTCAGAGAACACCACATAGGATAAATGCCAAAAAAACCACATCATTTTCACACAACAGAAAATCAAAGATAGAGGAAAAATCCTGAAAGAAGCCTTTTTGGTGCTTACCTGTAGAGGACCAAAGACAAGCATTACACCCGACTTTCCCTAACAACCATGCAAGCAAGCAGAGGGGAGTAAAGTATTTAAAGTGTTGAGTGAAAAAATCCCACAAACCCCAAATTCCTTAACCAGCAAAATTATCCTTCAAAAGTGAAGGAACAACAAAGACTTTTCTCAGACAAATAAAAATCAAAGGAATTTATTGATAATAGTCCTACCTTCAAGAAATGTTAAAATAAGTTCTTTAGAGAGAAGGACAATATATGTCAGAAACTCAGATCTATATAAAGAAAGGAAGAGACTGGAGAAGGAAAAAGTGAAAAAATAAAAACTCATTTTTCTTACCTTTAATTGATCTAACATATAACAGTTCAAGGTAATAATAGCAATCCATATTTGACTATGAATGCATATATGTATGTATATATTCTAATATATAATGCATATATAAATAGTATATATTTTTATATATAGTATATAATATATATTTTATATATAAATAGTGTATATACTTTTTACTTATACATTGCACACACAGATTGTGTGTGTGTGTGTGTGTGTGTGTGTATGTGTGTGAGAAACATAAATGTATGACAACAATGATACAAAGGTTAGGAAGGAAGATTAGTGTTAGATATTATAAGGTAAGCACAATACTTGTGAAGTGGTATACTGCTATTTGAAAATGGACTTGGATTACTTGCAAAAGTATATTGTGAACTCTATGGCAGCCACTAAAAAAAAAGGTTTAAAAAAATGTACACTAAGAAAGGAGAATAAAAGGGAATCATATAAAATGCTCAATTAAAATACAAAAGGCAGAAAAAGAATGAAAGACAAAAATAGAAGCAAAGAACAAAGGAAACAAATAGAAAACATTAATAAATATGGTAGATCTTCATCTAACTATATCAACAATCACTTTGAACTTCAATGGCTTTAAATATACCAATTAAAAGACAGAGATTGTCAAAGTGGATCAAAAACAAGACCCAACTATATGGTGTTGTACAAGAAACGCACTTTAAATATAAAGACACAAATAGATTAAAATTAAATGGATGGGGAAAGGGGAAAGATATACCATGGTAACACTAATCAAAAGAAAGCAGGAGTAGTTATATTGATTTCGGACAATAGATTTCAGAATAAGGGAAGTTATCAGAGATTAAAGAGGGGCACTACATAATGATAAAGGGGGAAATTCCCCAAGAAGACCATGATCCTTAACATATATGTGCCAGTTAACAGAGTGTCAAAATTCACAAGGCAAGAACTAATAGAAATGCAAAGAGAAATAGATGAATCCACTATTATAGTGGAAACCTTAACACTCCTTTATCAGAAATGGAAAGATATAGCAGGCAAAAAACCAGTAAGGACATAATTTAACTCAACAATACCATCAATCAACCGGATGTAACTGACATCCATAGGCTGCTTCATCCAAGAGCAGAAGCATGAACACGTTTCTCAGGTTCGTAGGGAACATTCACCACGACAGACCTTATTCTGGGCCATAAAACACACCTTAAAATTTTTTAAAGACTGGAAATTATACCATGTCTGGTCTCAGATCACAGTGGAGTTAAACTAGAGATCAGTAACAGAAAGATAGCTGGAAAAATCCCAAAATACTTGGAGTAAATAACATACTTCTAAAAAACAGATAGGTCAAAGAAGAAAACTCAAGAGGTATTAAGCAATATTTTGAACTAAATGAAAATGAAAACACAATTTATCAAACCAAGGAAATTTATAGTATCAAATGCATGTTAGAAAAGAAGAAAGATATAAGATTAATAACATAGGCTTCCACCTTAGGAAACTAGACAAAGAAGGGCAAATTAAATCCAAAGTAAGGAGAAGAAGAGAAATAAGATTTAGATCAGAAATCAGTGAAACTGAAAACAGAAAATCAATAGAGAAAATTAACAAGGGCATAAACTGGTTCTTTGAAAAGATCACTGTAATTGATAAGCCTCTAGCCAGGCTAAATAAGACAAAAATAGACAAGATCCAAATTACTAACAATATAAGATGGGACATTATTGTTCCATGGACATTAAAAGGAATACAACTCTCTGCTCACCAAATCTGATAATGTAGAGGAAGTGGAATAATTCCTTGAAAGACACAATCTGCCAGAACAAGAAAAAATAAGACAACTGGAATAGCCTATATCTATTAAATAAATTGAATCAACAATTAGTACTATTCCAAAACAGAAAGCATAAGACCCCTACCAAAGATTTAACAAATTATATGGATTCTCTACATCTTCTCTTCCAGAAGATAAAAGCAGAGGGGATACATTCTAACTCAGTCTGTGAGGCCAGCATTGCCCTGATATCAAAACCAGACAGACATTACAGGAAAACTACAGACCAGTATCATGAACAGAGATGCAAAAATTGTCAACAAAATATTTGCAAATTGAATCCAACATTGTATAAAAAGATTTATACATTATAACCCTAATGCAACATTTGGAAATCATTTAATGTAATCCATTATTTTCATTTCTACTTTATGACACTGCTGAATTCAAGTCTAGGAACTCTTTCAGTTGACTTAATTAATTCCATTTAATCTAAATTTGTAAGATATTTTTATAAGAAATGTAATATTCTAATTTTTCATGTGTTCATGAAAGTATGAAAATCTTGCTCAGTAAGAACATAATGTTTTGCTTTTCATAGAAACTTGAGTAGCGTTTGAGAAGTAAAAATAAACATTAACTATAAAGTTCAGCTAAACTTCAAATCAATTTCAAGGGGTTCAAGATTTGATTAAAATACTTTATTCCTTCAGTTAAAGCCACCCTTTTATTTCTTCTCCTGCATAGGTTCTTGCTCAGTTGTTCACTTACACACACACAACACTCATTGAAACAGATGATGGGCCATTTTATTTCATTTGGTATGATTTTCTGAGGCAGCTTCATAATATAATCATCATTTATTAGGGGCCTGAATGAGACAATGATAGTTTTGGCATTCTGCCCATGTTTCCCTCTAGTTTTTATTGCCTTAAGATTTTGACTCAACAAACCTGTACTTCCCCTCCCCCCCTCCAATGTCTGGGTTTCACTTTTAGCAGATGGCCTTGTTATACAATCATGTTTAATGGGATTAGACTAGATCTTTGAATTTTAGGGATTCCTAACTATCACAGATGTTTCTTCTCTGAAATGCTTTCACTCAATGTATACAAGACACTCTTCTGGTCAGCCCTAGTTTTCCAGTGAGCATGAGTATTAAAACCTGAACACATCTATATTTTGAATAGGAAAAAGAATTTTGGTGCCACAAAACAAAATACTTAAGAGTTCTATGTATGTATGTGTGCTGATGACAATATTTATTGTAAGAAGTCTAAAAAATTAAGTGGTTAAACTAGATGTTAGGAAATTATTCCAAATATTTCTATACTAGAATCTCTATATTTCTGTTAACAATACTGCCCCACGTCTGTCCATTATATCATACTTTTCCTGGGTACATGGGATCAAAATTCCAGTCATCTTAACATCACCCCCACCTGCTCTACCTTCATCACAGCCAGTCCTCAGTCCCTTCCTTTCAACTGTTGTCATCACCCTACTTCAGGCATAATTTATATGAAATTAAATACCTTAAAGAGCTAAAAGGTTAAGAGGGAAGAGCGCTTTCCATTCCTGGCACCCAGTAAATCACAGCAGTGAGAAATGGGAGAAGTCCCCATGCCTTTTTCCCACTTAGGGGTGGGAGGTAGGATGGAATGAGTGGTGGAATTACATCATAGCAGGGTAGCAACCTTATGTTATTAGCAGAAGCTTCTGGAGTGGGTCCAGCAACAGGATTTTTATGAGTGGCTCTCATAAACATCAGGGTCTCCATAGCCGTTCTTACTCTCATATTCCTATTTGTCTGGGGCATGGGAAGCAAATGTAGACTATAAATTAAGATTGGGGATCATGGAAATTAAATAAGCACAAGAAAATAATAACATCTAATGTGCCTAAGAAAAAAATACCTCCAAAATACAGTCTTGTTTTAAAAATTGATTGAAGAGCTGCCATTTATTATGTTCGGCATGATCTCATTTTAATGTAAACACACCATCTCATTTCACATGGTATAAACAATATTATTTCATCTTTTTCCAATGTATTATTATCCAATTTTACAGATACGGGAATTGAAGTTCAGAGAGGTTAAGAAATTGTCTTGCTCTTACACAGCCAGAAAGCAGCCTACTATTAATGGGACGTACTGAATCAGGATCTGTGCTCTAATAAGATGCCTGAGTAATCCATATGTTCATTAAAGTGGGGGGAATTTGCTCTAGGTTCTTAGTTCCCAGTTTGTCTGTACATTGGCATTACCCAGGTTACTTGAACATATTACTGTGGTGTGAGTTCCATCCCGGATATTCTGATTTAACTGGTCTGGAGGGTGACCTGAGCATATGGATTTTTTAAATTTCCCCAGGTGATTCAAAGTGCTGCCAAAATTGACAACCACTGCTTACTGAGGTTGAACTAGATACAGCCTAGAATCAAGTCAATTTGTCAAGTGCATTTGAAACTCAGAGAAGGCACAGTAATCTGAAGGCTGAGCCCTTTTGATTATAAAGAGCAGGCTTCCAGAAAGAAAGAAAAATTTATTTCTTTTTAAGTTCTGGAAAGTACTGGTTTGGAAAATCACAAGATTGACCATAGAGGACTAGAACACAGAGTTTATAAAATGAGCTATAGAGTTTGGAAAGCATGCCGCCAGATAACCTTTGGGAGAAAAGAGGGCTTATGCTTCTTTTCCAGGCAAAACCTATGCAAACTGCAACTCCTTTTAGGTGCTGAAATAACAAGATGCACTGGTGGAAAATTAGCAATTGCTAAAGCCACTCTGTCCATTGAGTTCCATGGTATTAAGAGAAGAATGTAACAAGCACAATGTATAGCAATAATTTTCTGAAATAATTGTTTATCTAAAATTGCAATCCAGGAGTTGAATTTCATTAATCATCCTGACATATCTGGGGGAAGAAATCACATAAGGGACCTCATTTTTGGATTATTTAAAAACAGAATATATTATATAGGAGCCCCCTACACCAAACAAATCAAAGCTGACCATCATTGATTAGGTTAGTATACTATAACCTGAGAAAATAAATTTAACTTGATGCTCTTGAAATCCCTGTAGGTAGGACACATTCATATAAAATATAATACTAAATCCATTTTGAGTCCACCACAGCATCTCCATTAGTGCCATAAAAGATTTCTGGCAAATTCATAAGAATATGTTGCAGTATCCTTTTTGTCTAACCCCAGTGGGGAACAGAAAGTCAAAGAATTGAAATTAGTGATGTATATTTAGGTAGTCAGTTTATTGGAATGCTGCCCCAAACCAGGAAAACTCTACATATGGAAAATACCCAAATAGAGGAGAGGTGAGATAGGGTTTTAGTAAATAGTTGAAGCTGTCAGTTAACTATTAATGATTTCTAATTATTTATTGAAACCATCTTAAAATTAGCAACATAAAAGTAAAAATTGAACCGTAAAACCAAGAAGTTGAATGTTCTCTGCTAAAGATCCTAATTGCTGAAACAATCCTTTAAGACAAATCCATGTTTCCATACAGCATACACAAAACATGAATTATCTCGCTGTGCTGTATGGATTTACATGAGTCCTCAATATGAATGAGGTGATCAAGAACAGTTTATTATCTCTATCATGAACCAGTTCTTTTTGCTTCACTTTAAAATATTTAATCTCTTTTTGGAAAATCCCCAAAATGTGGTTGGAAAATATTTGTGTTCCAAAACATGAACTTTATGACAGAAATGTTGCATTTCATAAGTTAATAGGAACTATGGGCTCCAAAGGGGATTATAGGATTAAAATAAGTTGCTCTAAGCTATCTCTGATGCAAACTGTCTTTGTCAATGGAGACCAAATTACTGAGGGGTTTCTAATAAAAGCTTTTGTTGCAAAGTTGACAAGTTTTATGTCCAATACAGTTTTTTTAAGCCACCTTGCCTTTCTAACATTGTCTTTTGACAGGAAAGGGAGAGTGTTTTGTCTGTCTTCAAATTCTTGTGAAAGTCACTCTGGAATTGAACACATAAAAAACCTGTGCTGTGGTTAAGGTTGGCTTTGGCCTTTATGAGAGAACTCCTTACACACGATGCATTTTCCCCTAGAAAGGGGCTCTTTCTAGGAAGGGAAAAGAAAGAAAACCTTACCTGGGTAATCATTCTTGTCTATATCTGAATCTCCTCTTAAAGTAAAGCCAAATCCAGAAGGGATAGCCTGTGAGGCCCACACTCCTTGTAGAATTTGGGAAGCCTCAATATTTAAGCCATCCTTGTTCCCATTGTAAATGAGCACTTTGCCTCTTTGATCCTTGCCTGCAAAGGGTGCACCAATGGCAACGTCTATAAACAGAGACACATAAACATTTTTTTAAATAAAGGATGTTTTAGAAATAGAATTAAGTATAATTGAAGGGCAGTATTGTAAAGTCCAACGGGCTTCTTAAGTTTTCCATGAAAACTTTGTAGCACTGCAGCAACTATAAATTATTTGTTGTCTTTTATCTATCCAACAAAAACTTACCGAGTGACCACTATGTGTTGAATGCGGTGGGTACAATCAACATATAGTGAACTGACACTGATTTTAGAAAGTTTATATTCTAGTGCAGGTAACAGACAATTTGAATAAAGAAATAATCCAGAAAAGGTGGAAAGTGACAAATGCTATGTAAAGAAATCTTAAAAATATTGATGTGATGGAGAGTGATTGGATTTTTGAGGGTCAGATAAGGTGCCACTAAGGCGGATATTGAAACTGAAATCTAGGGACAAGGCAGAATGGGCCGTGTGAGGTCAGAAGGAAAGAGCACTCCAGGCAGAAGGAACTGCTGTGTGAAGTCCCAGAGGTGGAAGGAGCTTGGTCCACTTTAGGAACAGCCAGAGGGTGGTCTACCTGGGCACTTGTCATGTGGGGGGAGAGTGGGGTCAGATCGCCAGGCGGAGGAGGCCAGGTGAGGCACCTTTTCAGGGTCCTTAGGAGTTTCTTATTGAAGGAAATGAACAACCTGTTCCACAAAGATATTCTATCATTTAATGATTATGTCGCCCCCCCAAGGTAGGCAAGACCACTTTTTACTTGAGTTCACTGGGAAACCTTGAGACAGCCTTATTGCCCTACACCCACTTAGATGTAGCACTGAATGAAAATTAACTTCCACACATTGTATTCATCAGGATTGTTCTAAACAATACACGTGGAAACTTAATTTTACATAAAAAGAGCACCAATAACCCAATAACGTAATAGTCCACCAGAGTGGATGACCGTGTGTGTCCTCATTTTGTCATTCATTCACTTCTATTTTTTCCTAAGTAGGTCTGATAAGGCTAAATAAATTGTGAATCAATTTTGACTACATAACAAGGATCATAAATCCAGTTTCTCTTAACAAGTAAGTATAAACTATGTAAAAACTCAGATTATAGTAGAAAATAAAGATGCTGTAATTTGGAAGGTGGAAAGGGGAACTTTCTTCCCTTCCTGTAAATCTGTCCCTGGTTTCATCCCAGTTTGATTTACCCACCAAAACTCAGAGAGGCAGAACCCTTTATGTTGTTAAAAATGTTTCTCTCAGCTCTTAAAAATATCATTAAGGGTTTGAGAGAAAAGACACATAGAACAAAATGTGATGAAAAGGATGACTCCATAGATAATTTAGCATTATTTATTTTACTTGGTGCTCAGGAATTGGAAGTTTTTGAAAGCAGCCAATCAGTTAAAGATGAAATGGTCTTTTATTTTGTATTTCTCTGGAACCATGAACTTTTAACATGCATTTGTGTTTTATGTTACTTTAAATCACTAACCATACATTGTTGATACTTTTTTTTCTCAAAGAAATCATAAAAATACAGTAACCCTTGCCAAAGGTACTCATGAATACTGATCTGGTATAAATACTCCCTAGGCTATTTTGTTGGAACAAATTCCTGTTACTTCCTCAAACTTCAAGAAACCTACTGTACCTTGGTTTTTAATTTAAAGTCCTGAAGAAAATGTATGCAAAATTTTGTGTGAGCTTGCATGTTTTTCTGAGGATAGGGTACTTAGAAGGCATTCATAAAGTTCCTAACTTTAAGAAACCACAATCCTAACCTAAGAATTTAACAACACTTTACTGCAAACATTGAACTTGCCTTTAAGGTGAAGTCTGCACACCAATTCAAATTCAGCATAACCCATACATAACCCATATGGGTTAATCAGAAGGCAGTACCCGATTTATATAGCAACATGTATTATGTGTCTTGACTGTACATATAGTAGATTCTGTAGTTCTCTTTGAGGGGCTAAATCCAAATACCAATTTAAAAATAACTGCTGCATTTGTTTATAGCTGTTATATGACTCCCTAAATCAACGTGAGAAAATTTCCATGTAACATCTATATTTAGCCAAAGCATATCAACTTTAAATTGCCTTGAGATTTTTGATAGTTTATTAAAAACCAATTAATAACTGCACCACACACAGTTGTGAATACTTTAAGATGGGCATTATTTTATATAACAGTAACATGAGATTATGACACGTAAGTGATTTTCACACAGCGGTGTAAATTACCATTGTATCCGTCTTGGTTCAGGTCTCCTAAGTGTGCCACCGCGCTACCAAATCTCCCAAAAGCCTCAGCGCCTGTGAGGACCTGCGGGTCTGTGAAGACGAGAGCGCTCACTTGCAAATACAAGTACACTTGCCCTACTTCTCTAGGGTTGCTCTCAAACTCACGGTCCATAAAGAGAGGTGCCCCGATCAATACGTCATCCATTCTATAGGAAACAAAGAGAGGTTAATGCACTGGCAGACACGAGGTTCTTTTTGGTAATTTTTTTTTCTTTTTGGTACATTTTTAGCCAACTCGATGAATATATTTCCATTGGTATTTTTCCTTTTTCAAGAGACATCTTACAATCATCATATTTCTTTCATTGCTATGTTATGTCTATGGAGTAGAATGCTCTAAGAAAACAAGAGTTGTTAAGTTATCACATTGAACTTAACTATGTTAAAAATGACTATGTTGAAAAAACCTCAGATATCTAGCTTAGATTAATACTTAGTCTATAGGTACAGACCTGATCATCTACACTTGCCCTCTTACAGCACTAAATTATGCTTTCTATCTTTATCTTGCATCTACCTACCACTTCAGCATTTTATTTAAAAAAAAAAAAAGGGAGAAATGTGGGATTCACATATAAATCAAGTATAAAAATCAAATGAATAATCATATCTGACTTGATTGTTTATAGTTCATAAAGCGTGATCAAAACTGAAAGTTTCTGTGATATGACTGCCCTTGCACTGTTCACCATGTAAGAATTTATTCACCATGTAAGAACTTGTTCACCATGTAAGAACTTGTTCACTATGTAAGAACTTATTCATCATGTAAGAACTTGTTCACCATGTAAGAACTTATTCACCATGTAAGAACTTGTTCACCATGTAAGAACTTATTCACCATGTAAGAACTTGTTCACCATGTAAGAACTTGTTCGTTATGCTTCAGAAGATTGGAGATTGTTGAGAGTTAGGCTTGGGGTTGATTAATGATTGTGCATTGAGTCCCCTATACAGAATTTTATTGTTGTTAACAACCATTTGATGAATAAATATGAGAGATGCCCTCTCAAAAAAAAAAAAAACCTCAGTTATTTCACCCTTTTCATCTTTTTAGTGCATTTCCAGAAACTGTAGTTACACAAGTAAAAGATATCATAGACCTAAATGGGTTTTTCTAATAGTGGATTAGAGTTTGTCTACAATTTATATAGCTGTACTTTTAAATTATGAAGTTTTCTTGCAGTGTAAGTTTTAAAATAAATTTTGTCCTCCCCTTTCCTCTTGTTACCGCTATTTAACTGTTAAAACAGGTCAGAGAGGGTTATAGTACCAACTAGAAAGAAAACAAAATTTTCATCCCAAATGAAAATTTATATTTATTCTTTATAAATGTAGATATTATAGCACAAAGCTAGTAGCTAATTCTTAAGGTTTAAAAAAATTAAGGAAAAAAGCACCTATGCAAATTATTTAATGATAAAACTGTAACAGCCAGGAGAATAAAACAAAAGTGGCTAAAGGTATTTCCTTCACAGAGATGGATGAGCATGAAGAGTAGTAGAACAGAGATGTCTTAGCTATTTTGTGTTTTTTAAAAAATGTATGTATGTATTATTGTTTTAAATTTAAAGAAAAGTCACTTCAACCAGAATTCATAATTTGGTTGATACTAGTGACCTCTGCTAAAATTTGTCTGAAGACACCCCTATCCTGGGAGATGCAATAATCTGAAGAATGACCTTAGGCAGTAACACAAATCTGCATTTGACTTTGTGTCTATGTAGATCAGGTAACATATGGAAGTTTGCCAAGTAAACTAAAAATCTCATTAATCTAAAAGGCAGGAATGAGCTGGGAACAGTTACTGAGAAGAAACCTCCTTTAGGATCTGAACTATCTGTGAGGCATTCCAGCACTACTCTGACCTGTCCCCTCCTTCTCTGTGCTGTTCATTACTGTTTCTTTCTTAGTATGATTCAAGGAATGTCCTATGTAATGATTATATTTAAGCTATTGTGATAAGTGGTTTAAAGAATATAATGACTGTTAGTTCAACCCTGTTCCTAATTAATTATGAGAGGTCAGATTGCTACTTGTGTAACTATTAACAAGGCAGAGTGGAAAAAAGATGAGTGACTCAAACACCGTGCTGGAGACCCCCGACAGGAGAGAGAGCTGGCACCTGGAGAGGGCTGAGGAAGGCTTGTGGCGGGCATGGCACTGAGCCTGGGTGGGATTCTGACAGGTGAATCTAGAGGCAGGCTTTCCAGGTGGCAGTGCTGTGAGCCAAGGCAAATGTTCCTGAGTGGAGTCAGGGAACAGTGAGTGGCCTAGGTGGGTTCCAGCCGGAGGGATGCCAGTAATTTTAATTGGAAAAATAGAATATACAGAAGCTCTTAAATCTCTCTCTGTCTCTGTCTTTGTGTGCATCTCTTTCTCTCCAAATATGAACACACACACACATACACACAGGCTACACAGTAGTGTTTAGTGAATGATAGACATTATGAAGGCATCAGGCTTGAAGAGAACACATAGTATTTTCTCATTATAGTTGGATTGCTATACTTAAAATAATTTTCTTAAAAAATGTTATAAATTACATTTACTTAAAAAAAAAATGCCCATTGCTTGCCATCCTGCTGTGTGTTACAGGCTGAGAGGAGGGTAGGGACTGGGGCTCTTTGAGCCCCTGGCCTTCTCATGCAGGAAGCTGGTTGCCTCTCCTTCTGCTGTTATTATTGCCAGTAAGAAAGACATTTGTTAAACAACTGTTGGTGTGTGCTGCTGCCTTGTAGTTCAAAGACGTCTAAAATCACTCGTTCTCTGTTGCAAAGGTTGAGGGGCCAGTTTCTCAGGCTATAAAGAAGGAACAAAGGCACATAATTGGTCCCTGAGGGTATAAACATGACATGAGACTGACACAATTGGCTCACTACATTTCTCACTGCCAATACAGAGTTCTATAAATGGGAAATTATTCCACCTATCATTGTGAAAGACTAGTACATCCAAGGAATCTCTACACTCTTGGAGTATCATGACAGCATTGATATATTTTCTTAGACATATAGTTCCCTAGATATGTGTAAGTCTTCTAAAATGTTCTAGATGCCAAAAAAAAGACAAAGGCATTTGTTTTCAATTTATAATTGTTTTCTCCAAAAGTTGAGAGACAGTAACTGTCTTAGATTCAATTGGTACAATGTGCCTTACAAAATATTTTGCACTTAGTGTCAGTACTATTTTATAAGAGCAATACCACTTAAGAAAAACAATATAATTATTATTTAAGCTGGTATTTTTGAATCTTGACTTGTAACATATTAGTGGATTGTGAATTCAGTTTAATGGGTCTTGACAAGTAATTTTTAAATATGAATTCAAATATAATAAAATATATAGTGAATGTGTTGCAACTAAGGGTAAGTACTATTACATGAAACTATTGTGTCAGTTTTGTGTGCTGACTTACACTGTCAAATCATACGTATTATGGGCTACAAGGCAAAAAATCATTGAAAAACCAATGATATGCTCCAGTGCTATTAGCCTATATCAAAATTTGTCAAATCTTGGTTTTAAATATATCCAATTTGAGTTTAAGGTTTAAAATATTTATTAGTAAAGCTGTTTTTCACTGACCTTCTGATAAGTAGTTGGGTGCCATCCTGAGAGAATATAATCTACATGTATCACCCAGGCTGTTACACTATATATATTTAATCTAAAAAATGAACAATCATGAAGAAATAATATCAAGAATAAGGTGTCACTCAAAGCTATCTTCTGTCTTAATTTGCTGGTTTGGAGGTGATCTAAGTTATTATGTAAAGGCATTTCATAAAAGGATAGATACACGAAATTTCATTTTATCTAAATGTCTAATGTTTAAGCACAGTTTTCTTGAAATCTCTTTATAGCATTCAGACAGGCTTTATTTGTGCCTCTTTTTTATGTCTAAATCTGCTCTGATGTTATACAGCAAGGCTCAATTTCTCATTCTTCGCATGTTGTTTGAGACAGAAAGTATCTTTTCCTGAAAAACAAAGTATAAATATAGTGATAGACAGAATGAGAGAGCCCATCATGAGAACCTTCACTATGAAGAATCTAAATTCAAGTTTTCTATAGCTAAATGGTGTTAATGTATTGATTTAACATACAAGCTTTTCTAAGTTTCTTTATTTCCCAATAAACATATTGCATGCTAATGCCCATGACTAATTTTCAGAATGTAGTTATGTATTAAAATAATATAGATTAAGAGATTGTATACTAGAATTGCTATCTAATCAACTCAATTATTTTATGATAGGTAAGGACTAATAAAGACTATCAAGTACATTACAGAAATCAATTTAATGTACAACTTCTTTTTGTTTTAGTTTTCTAGTTTTTTCTACTTAATCATAATGATATAACTGTATGAGAGAACATACTTGGACTAAATCTAGCACAAATCAGTTATCCAAAGCTGTTTCCTTTCAAATAAATTTTCTCTAAAATGCTCAAATTAACTGCTAAGAATCTCTTTACATTTAGCTCCTCTGGCCCTGCAGATGCTAGCTAGAAACAATCCAACGGATTAAATTTTAATTATGTGAATTTCAGAAATAGTGTAAATATTATAAATTTCAAAAACCATAAGAAAAGAAACCGATTTGTTTGATTAGGCTTAAGATGAAAAGTACCATCTCCGTTTGTTAAGTTTGTCCAGAAATTCCTAACAGTTTATGTTGACAGAGTTTGTAGCTGTAGTTAATCTTAAAATAACTAAATAGAAGTTAATTTCATCAGCTTGTTTATATTTTCAAAACAATCACAGGCTTAGCAATATCAGCCACCAATCAGCATGTGTGCAATTCTTTGATCTAAACTTTTGGAGTCCACTCATATAATACCTGGGATTTTTTAAGTAAAGAAATATTGGGGAAAATTCCCACCAATTTACTTATTTGATTATGTTACTTAGTGACATGTTTTCCCCCTGATGCTGAGATTTTGGAGCATTTGTAGGGACCTTGCTTTTTTTACATAGCAGATAGAGAAGATCACATGCGCTGTCAAAGAATGTTCACTGGGTAGTCTCACGCACAATAGTACTTAATTCTCTCTTGGCTAGAGAAAGGAAAGTCTGGTTCAATCCTACAAAACGTGGGGAGTCCTCTAACTTCTGAACCGTGAACAATCAACTATCCAAATGATGTTCTTAATCCTATTCTGAGTCACTGCAGATTCAGGGTTTAAAAGATGAAGGCCTAAAAAAAAAAGGTTATTGGAAATTAGGAATTTGGATATAAAATGGGAATTAAGTCTCAATTTTAGTACTGAACTCTGCTGGGTAATTAATGCACACTGATAATTCTTTAACTACTGATAAATGCTGGGAAAGCTAGAAAAGGCTTTGTGAATTATTAAGAAATTGTAGGAATTACAGGCTCTGTAAAATTATTTGGGAATCATAACTAATGACTCAGCAAAATGCAGTGAACTAGTGTGGCTATCTTTAATTTAATCAAACTGATTTTTATTATATGCCATGACACTAAAATCTATAACTGAATTTTTTCTCATCAGTCAGTTGTTTTTAGCATCATTGAAGAGATTCTTTTTTTTTAAGTTCTTTGGGTAGAAATAACTTTGAAATTATGATTTTATGTTTATTATAAACACATCAGCCAGCACATATGTTATTCTTCTACTACAACCCTTATTTAAAGTTATTGGAATCTATATATATATGGATATTTATATACAGATATGTATATAAATTGTATCTATATGTTTTCACATATATGTACATGTGTGTAGATATATATGTGGAATCTAAAAAGCTAAATACATAGAAGAAAGAGTAAAATGGTGGTTACCAGTGGTGGTGGGGAGTTGGGGGAAATGGGGAGATATTGGTCCAAAGTACTAAGTTACAGTTATTTAGGATGAATTAAATCTAGAGACTTACGTTATAGCCAAGAGAACTGTAGCTAAGATATTGTATTGGATGGAAATTTGCTGAAAGAGTAGATCTCAGGTGCTTTTACTGTGTGCATGTGCACACACACACACACAAAGTAACTATGCAATAGATGGATCACATAGGTGGATATGTTAATTAGCTTAATGTAGCATTTCACTATGTATATGTATACCAAAACATCATGTTGTATACCTTAAATATATGCAATTTTTATTAAAAAAGGATATATACAAAGGTTATTGGGTTTCTTCAGTGATAAATACATTAATTTATTCCATTTCCCAGTTTAGTAAGTGAGAGAGAGACATGTTGGTCATTTTACTCACTTTTTAGATTGGAAATTCCTAATACTTATAGATTATGAGCCCTTGAAAACTAAAATTATATATTTTTTCCCTACTAGGTATTTTATAGATCTTAGTAAAGAGTTCTCTGTATATAATATAAAAGATGTGTTGGGTAATTCGGCAGAAGGTCTAGGAACTAACCAAGACCTTCCCTAGTAATTAGTGGGTTATGTTAGACAATTCACTTAACTTTTGTGCCTCAAAATTTTAGATAGCTTCACTGGGTTAAGTACGGATGGTCCTATGTTGTCAGATGTATTATACATGAAGGCAGTTTGAGAGGAAGGAAAACATGCTAATCATGCATGATAAAATTGTGTTGCTTACTAGTTATTTTAGGTTGTACAATAGTTTCAGTGGAGAATAGAGATACCTGCATTTGAAACCACTAACAAACTTCGGAGACCAAATATATGCAATCCAGGAAAACTTTGAGATAGGGAATCCATGTTTGCCACAAATTCCATGCATTCTGAGAATCTCTGCTAGAAATCTTGTCAGAAATCGAGAGGGACAAAAGCACTCTTTTTCAAAATGAAGCCACGTTTCCTGATATGGAGCCATCACAGGAGCTTAGGAAACATAGACAAACACAAGATTTGCTGCCTCTCTTCTTGTTCTGCTATGATATTGGAGGGACTGCAGTTCTGTCTCTGCCCTGGTGGGTGGTGTGTAACTTCCCTAGGGAGGAGTACTCATCCAGGGAGGTGAGGGCATGGCTGTTACTGTTATTAGTGATTTTCAGGCCCCTGTCCTGGGATCAAGTATAAACTAGAAACACCAGATGCCAGGTTTTCCCTGTTTGTGTTTATTTGAAAGTCAATAATATCAAATGATAGTTCTAGAAACACAGGTGCTACAGAGATGATGGTAAATTATATCTTTATTTTTGTAATCTCAGACGTCACGTGAGTTGCCTGTCTGGGATGAAGAGTTCTCAGTGGCTTCCATACTTACTCATTTATAATAGAACCTTGAATTTACATAGCCTCTAGGTAATTTAAACAGAAAATTATATACAGACTGAGAATCTATGGGCACTTTAAGAATGGTAATATTAAAATAATGAATTTATTTTTTCAGTGCATTCTAAGATTCAGAATATACCACCTAATAAAAAAGAAAACGTGCATAGCAATTTAGAACATCAAGAATGTATAAATTATCACTGGAAAATTCATGTGTGTTACTACCACACATGAATCAGCAGGAAACCAATGAGGTCCTTTTCTCACAAGTTTTCTCTTTTTTTCTTAACATGGCAAAAAAAGTGTTTTAGAAACATTGTCACTGAACTTTGCTATAGACTAGAACAAATGTGTTTCCAGGAAGGAGATCACGCTCTGCAGGGCATATGTTAAACTGGGGAAAGTGGAAGGGATTCAAGATGTGTACTATGGAAGAGTACTCTGAGTTGATTGAGGCCTATTGCATGCTGCGTGGCTCCCAGAAGAGAGGCCCTTGTGCTTGCTGGTCACCATCTGTTCAGTGAAATGTGTGTATGCATATCCCAAAGGCCACCGTGGTGTTTTTTGTTTTCACTAAAGAATGGACTTCCTAAGTTTGGACAACATGCCATGTTTTAGGCTCAAGTTCTTTGGCTACTCTCTTTCTAAATTACTAAAAGCCTCTGATAACAAATACAGTCCATCCGGGTTGGCAATTGTGAATGGTGTTCCTTAGTGTGACTTTCTTTTCACAACTTAGACAGCTGAAGATTAAAGCAATTTAATTTTAAATTAGCTGCTACCGGGATATGATTGGCATTGAAATATACCTCCAAAGCACACCGAGATACAACCACTTCTACCTCCTGCCCCTGCTATTGCTCTGGTCCAAGCCACTGTCCTGCCTCACATGGCTTATGGCAGTGGGCTACCAGAAGGCCATGGAGACCCCAACAGCAGAGCATGCCTGCTGAAACAAAGGCCAGAGCAGGCTACTCCTTTGCTTAGAAACCTCCAGTGGCTCACAAACCTTCATGAGTCCACTCCCCACTGCTACCTCTCCAAGCCTCTTTGATGTTTCTTGAATATAACAGCAGCTCCCTTCCTGGCAAATCTGAACATTCTTTCCCATATGTCCTCATGGCTGGCTGCCTCACCTTCCACCAGTCTTTCCTCAGCTGTACCCTTGACACCGAGGCCTTCCCCCTACATAATTCAAAATCGCACCCCTCCAAATATTCCCTATCCTCTTTCTGATTTTGTTTTTGTAAATTTAATTTATAGACTTTATGTTCAGAGCAGCTTTAGGTCAAACTGAGTAGGTTAGGTTCCCATATACCCCTGCCCCTGCACATGCAGAGCCTCCCCCATCGCCAACATCCCTCCCCAGAGCAGGACACTTATTACAATTGATGAACCTACACTGATACATCACCGTCACCCAGAGTCCATAGTTTACATCAAGGTGCACTCTTGGTGATGAACATTGTATGGGTTTGGACGAATGTATAACAATATGGATCCATTATTGTAGTGTCCTACAGAATAGTTCCACTGCCTTAAAAATCTTCTGTGCTCCACCTATTCATTCCTCCTTTCCCTACTAACCTCTGGCAACCACTGATCTTTTGACTGTCTCCATATTCCGCCTTTTCAGAATGTCATATAGTTGGATTCATACAGTATGAAGCCTCTTCAGATTGGTTTCTTTCACTTAGTAATACACATATAAAGCTCCTCCATGTCTTTTATGGCTTGGCAGCTCATTTCTTTTTAGTGCTGAGTAATATTCCATTGTCTGGATGTAACACTGTGTACTTCTATCTTTACCTACTAAAGGATATCCTGATTACTTTCAGCCCTTCAATTTTTTGTTTTCTACTTAGTGCTCATCAGTGTCTAACATACGCTTTACTTGGCTTATTTATTTTTTGTCTAAGGCTCCCATCCCCCAACTGTAGTATAACCATTATGAGGGTGAGGAATTTTAATTTTGTTCTCTGCCATATCCCAGCACCTAGAACCATGCTAGTGAAAAACAGATTCTCAAGACATATATGTTGAATGAAAGAATAATAAGATATTTTCCAAAAGGTACAAAAATTACTAAATTATTCTCCAATCATACATTACATGAAGTGCATTTCTAGTTATAAAAAAGTCACAGCTAATGTCTATAATGATGTATCTAAAGTGCTTAGCCCAGATCCTGGAACATAGTCAGAATTTTTCAAATATTTGCCTCCTACAAAACTGTGAGCTCTCTGAGACCAGAGACCTATTCTGCCTTATTCACTGACATATTCTGGGTACTTAGAACAATGCCTGACATGTTGTAGGTACTCCAACAATATTTATTGGAAAGATAATCAGTTCATCTCAATTTTTTTTATTTAGTCATTTTCTTTATCTGCCACATAGATGCTTTTAGTGAATCAAAGAGATGTTTAATAATAATTTATTATTGAAATAATGACTTAAACACAACAATTATATTTCATGCTGTTTGGTCCAAGCTCACTGCCATAATCTGAAAAAATACCATTATTATTTCCTCTTCTTCCTGGGTGCAACTAGTATGTTGGGTAAAGCAATGTCAGGAGAAAAATACTTTGTTTGCAAATATTTTATGAATGATTCATGTGCTAAGGGGTGAAGAGAGACAGATAAGCAAATTTTTCAGTGGCTATGGATTTTGAATGGCTAAGAACTATTCAATTCATAAAATTAAAAGTAAGCAAAGTAAAATAGTCCTTTTCTAGAAGAGGTAGGTACAGAAAATCTCAGCAAAGACATACAATACTATGGCAAATGTAGATGTATATTCTAACCCTGAACCAAAAAAAAGTGAAAACAAGAGAGCCTCTTACCTTATGAAGGAAGTATGGCAGGATGCATTTCATGAGGGAAAAAATATAACATCTTTATGAATGAATATAATATATGGTGAGTGAGGAAGTTTTTATAGACTTACCCATCATTGTTAACATCTGATACTGCAACTGTATATCCAAAATAAGATGCCATCTGCAAAGGAAAGCCATAAGACAAAAAATTTTGTGTTTAAAAAAAATCATTTTTATAGTCATCTCTTATTTTCCTTGAAAGATTAATCTCATTGCAGCACATTTTTGCACTTAAATTCATAGACTCTTGGATATGGACAGAGTCTTGGAGTCATTCAGTCTAACCCCTGACCCAGTGCATAATTTTCCCCTTAACACCCCTGACATCTGCTTGGACATCCTCTGGAGATATTCAACAATCAGCCCATTCAATTTGTGGACACAATTATTAGAATGTTCTTTGCTAAAATTGGCCCTTCTGTAACTTCTAGTCCTCAATCCTATCTAGTTTTATAATCTTGAGCCTCAGGATAAAATGAATTCCACTGCCATATGAAGCCTCAAATGGAAATAATTCAGCTGGATCACCATCCTGGCCCCTTTTTCTTAGAGATACCACATGGGATACCAAAGAAAAGATGATACCCTTTGAGTAACAGGAGAGCTAAGAAGGATTTTCACTCTGCTTTTGGCTCCTTGTATCATTAATGATGCACAAAAAGGGTTTTAATTTTGGGAAAAATCATGTCTCAGTATCACAGCATACTGAGTTTATTGACAACTAAGTTTCTTGAGTTTAAATAGGGTGCCATAATCTCTCTACATCGTAGCTTTTAAGTTTAGCTTTTCAACCTCTGTTTCATCTTGTCAAGATTTTTTGTTTCCATATTCTGTCATCCAGTGCTTTAGCTGACTTAGCCTCTCATCATATACTAATTTAATCAGCCTATAATCCACTAGAAAGTGTGCTCCACAGAAGGAAACTTTGGCCTGTGTTCCCTCTTCTATCTGTTCTTCCTGACTGTATAGCTCAAAGTAGGTGCCAGATACTCCTTGCAGAGAGAATGAATACAGGACTTAACAGGTGTTATGCAGTAATTCAGTTTTTCCACCTTTTTTCTCTATTCCAAACATGGTGGTGAATTCTTATTCCTGTGTGGCATGTGTGGCCTTCACTCAGAGGTATTTCATCATTTATGTATTAAGTTCTGAGATTCAAGATCGCAGAATTAGGTAGTACTAAGGATGAGAAGTTATTGAAAGGCCAAATTTAACAATGTTTAAAGAGCTTCTAGTGATACAAATGTAAAACATATCTAGATAAAGAAGTCTTGCCAGATTTTCATTAAACCATCACCACTTGGGAATAGTGGCTCAAAATTTATAAATCCATCCAGCTTCGCCCCAGTGTTATTTCCCCATATAGACCACAAAAGTATCATGACAGACATTATTAAATGCAGTGTTGAATATTCCAGAGTAATGGAGAGACTAAAGCACCATTTTGGGGGGAAAATCCCTCCAGTTGGGGAGAATGTCAAAAACACTCTGTGTTCATTAAAAATTCTATGAATCAAAATTTCTTGACAAATTTGTAATTCCAAATTTATATTTCTAGCTAAGAGTTGAACATCTCAGGACCTTAAACCATGATCCAGAAGGCCAAGATGTAACTTGGCCAGATTCATATGTGGGGCAAGCTAGAAGCTCAGCAATCTGAGTTGATGGTCAGAGAAAACCGGTTGCCCAGAGGAGCTATTCAAATCACAGCTGGCTCCTTTCGACAGCAGTACCACATCCATTGTTTAAAGACATGTGGCAAATTTCAACAGGTTGCGATACCCAGGAAAACCTCCATAGTGGATGACGAAGTGTGACTTTAGGCTCTGTTAGGTCAGGAAGATGACAGCAGCTCGCTTTCAGGCCACTGACACATTCATAATAAGACCTTAGCTGATGACAGTGTGTAAGGAGCAATAGCTAGTCCCTGGGCGGAAGGGACCAGAACCAGATAGATTGTCAACCTCCCTACTATGTTGGGAGCAGGGGAGGGCTCAATTCCAGGGAGGAAAGGATGCAGAGCACAGGCCCATTGACTCCAACCAGTACAGTGGGGCCTACAAGAACCCTGTGTTTTCTCAGAGGTAAGGCTAACTACCAGAATTCACACCAGTCACACTACATACAGGGCTTCGATATAGTAGGTTTGTTCTCTGATCCTACCAGTTAGTAGCATTTTGGCACCCCCCCCACAGTGCTGCATGACAACTGGGATCCTGTCTGTCTGACACATGGGAATATTCCCAGAGCTTAGAACAGTTTCCAGCACACAGTAGGTGGTGCTCAGTAAATATTTATTTTTTGAAAGAATAAATGATACAAATATTACAATATACTGTTAGTACCGACTAACATTATTTGATATTAAAATGCCTTCACCTGTTCACCAGTGAAATTCTGAATAAAGGTCATATCTGTAGAGTTAATGATTGAAACCTGAAATCATAGAAATTAGATAGGTTACATCATTTGGCATAGAATTGAAGAAAATATTTTTAATTGCAACTTAAATCATTTTTAGACTTTTGGGAAGGGTTGATAAATGTAAGCCCATAAGAATGATCTTTAAAAAGTCCAACTGAACTTTTGTTTATGTTTAAGTCTGAGATACTTCCAGACAAAAGCCATACTTACCAATTTGAAGAAGGGTGATAGAAATTAAAGAATGCCCAGAGCAATGAAACTGATGGTTAGTTAACTGATCTAATCAGGATTTTTGTCTAAATTCATTTCTGTGCTTATGTTATGTTATTATGAGAAATTGATGATTATGGCTCTTTGCAAAGGGAAAAAAAGTGAAATTTTAAAATGCTATCCATTTAGCCAAAATATTACTTTTAATTTTACTCAAACAACCTAAAATCTACAGATATTACGTGTTTACTAGACCTTTAAAAAAAGAGAAAGAGTAAGTAAACATTATTTAAAATTCAAAGGTCTATTTATTTTCTTTTCCTAATTTCATGGCAACTGCTTATATCCCTCTAAAACCTGTCTACCCAGAACTTCAGAAGGTAACCTTATTTGGAAATAAGGTCTTTGCAGATGAAATAAGGGACCTGAATTGAAATCATCCTAGGCTTTGGGAGAGCCCTATATCCAATAACGTGTCCTTATAAGAAAAAGAGATGAGGAAGCCCATAGAAGACGGGGACAGAGACTGGAGTCGCACCGACACATAGCAGGGGAAGGCAGGGCCATCTGCAGCTAGGAGGCCAGGAGGATCTTCCCTGAGATGCAGTGGAGGGAGTGTGACCTGTCTGACACTTTGATTCCAGACTCTGGCCTCTTGAGCTGTGAGAGAATAAATTTATGTTGCTTTAAGCCATCAAGATTGTGGATATTTGTTATGGTAGCCCTGGAAAACGAATACACTAGTGAAATAACCATTGATTTTATTATTTTTTCTTTATGAGACATACTAAAATGTTGATCATATCAACAGTGGTATCCTCTGCAAATATGCCTAGATTAATCACACACACATGGGTGTGTGACCTTTGCAGTCACAAAGGGTTCCCCCTCAGATGGACCCCTCTTTGGTTTAATGCCCAGCTATTGCAATCCTGAAATTCTTAATAATTTTTAACAGAGCGCCCTGCATTTTCATTTAGCACTGGGTTCCACAAGTTGTGTAGCTGATCCTGTACATGGATAAGGAAAAAAAGCCTCAATTATTTTCCTGCCTTTTTAGTAAGCAAACAAATGTAGTTCTGTAGGGGCTTATTACGACCAGGCATTTTAAAAGATTTAAAAGTTGTGTGAAACCATTTCTTTGCATATCTAAGAAAATATCCTATAATGCATTCTCAGTACTCACATATCCAAAATTCTGTGCTCCTCTTGGAACGCCAGCAACCAATTCTGGGAATAAAAATAGCCATTTAGAAAGGGAATTACATATATATATTTTCAAGGTCTAACAAATCAGTTAAAGCTAGTGCTTTTTAACTGAGTAGCCGTCATATGGAGAGTTGGAGGTATGAAGTCATGGTCTTGCATTTGCTTTTTCTTCTGCAGCAGATGGTAGGAAACAGAACAAAAGTCATTTTGGGGCTTCCCTGTCTCCATCACAAGTCTCCATGTTTTCTGCTTCTAGAACATAAGCCTGTCTTTGCAGGTCTGCATATGATTTGCAGTTAGTTAGGCCTTTTACTCTGATTCCTCCAGTTTTGTCTGTGGTGACATGTTTTGTACTAATGTAAAAGGTACAGCTTTTGTCACACTAACATATTACAATGATTTCAGTTACCTAAGGAAAACCACATACTATAAATGATATGAATCTGTCTCCCTGTAACTGTTGGCAGCAGAATTAGGGGGCAACCTGGCAGTCAAGGGTACTCCAGGAAAGAAGCTTCACTAACAGACACAGAGGAGGCAAAGCAACTCTGAGGGAAAGGACCATCGTAACTCAGTGCACAATGATCTAGCTCTAGATTCAGAGAATAATGGTTTACTCTTGAGTCTGCCATATATCTGGCATGAGTCATTTCACCTAATTTTTTCCAGTCACCTGCAATAGGTGGGAGTTGGCATCACTGGTTTCCAAAGATCTTTCCAGCTCTCATTTCTATAAATCTAAACTATCCTTTTAGTCATTGGAGTTAAAATTTTAGTTTAATTTAAATAAGAAGGGCCTGGACAAGGGTCTCCTTCTATTGAAATCTCCCTCCCTACAATCCCACTTCCAAAAGTATAGAACAAATTCTAGCATCAACTTTATCTGCTGTGCTGTGCAGCAGCAGAGTTGGGCACCCATGTTCTGAGCATTAATAATCAGAGAAGATTCACTAGGGGTTAGATGTTGGACTTTTCAGTTGTATATTCATTCATGCAATCAGTAAATATGTATAGGCAGACATAATATACAGTAGTGAATAAAACAAAATTCCCTGTTCTTATGGAGCTCATATTGTAGTTGGTAGAGGCAGTCAACTTAGAAAATAGAGTCAATTAAATGGTATATTAGAAGGCATAAGTATAGCAGAGAAAAATTAAGCAGTAAAATGGTACAGGAAATGCTGGAGTTGGGATATAGAAGGGCTTGTGATTTATTAAGGTAACCAGGAAGGACTTAGCAAGACAGTTACTTTGGAGTAAAGACTGAAGAAAGTAAGGAAGTAAATATTATGGAGATTTGGGAAGTCTGTTCAAGTCAGAGGGAACGGCGAGTGCAAAGGTACTGAGGTAGAAGGGTGTCAAAAGAACAGCAAGGAATCCAGAGTAGCTGGAGGAGAGAGAATGAGGGGTAAAGGTTCGGAGCCAAGGTCAAGGTAATCAGGGGCCTTGTGATTAGAGTTTTTAGGTCGTTGTGCAGACTTGGATTTTAGGCAAAACGAGTTGAGAAACCACTCAAGGCAAAGAAGTTACATGCTCTGGCCTCTGTTTCTGCAGGACTCCTTTGGCTGCTTGTCTTAGAGCAGGTCACAAGAAGGCACAGATGAAGTGGGAAGGCCGGTTGGGAAGTTAATAATGTCAGGGCAGCTGGGGAGCTAGATGGGAATAGAAGCTGTGCAAGAGGTCAGAAGTGTACAGATTCTGGCTGTATTGTGAGAGTTTACTCAGTAGAACTTGGATTAGATGTGGACAGGGTGTGAGAGAAGCAGCAAGTCCCAAGGCTGATTTCCAAGGTTTTGGGCTTGAGCAACCACAATAGATTGTCTTTTAATATCTTGAAGAAAAAAATGATGGAAAGAGAGTTAAGAATTAGCTTGTATTTAAAAGTAAAATGTTCTGTTAAAGAAAAAAATTTTCAACCTCTACCTTACTGTATAAAGAATATTTTATTCTTTATGAATTTCCATTTTGTATATCATGTCAACATGAAGCCATTAAGAGCTGTGATGATTCTCAGAGATGGCCATACTTAATTTATTCTTAATTCTTTATGAATTAGTTAAAATATGTTAATGAAAAGTGGTTAACGTTCATATGATACGATGGAAAATGGCAAATATCGATAGATGATTGAGTCATTCAGTAAATATTACTAGTAAAGTAAAGCTACCATTTATTGTCTTGCATATGATTGCTATTGCTATGGTCTGAGGGTTTGTGTACCCCAGAAATTCACAGTTGAAACCAGATCCCCAGTGTGATGGTATGAGGAGGTGGGGCCTCTAGGAGGTGATTAGGTCATAAGGGTAGAGCCCTCATGAAGGGGATTAGTTCTATGTTTAGAACTTTTATCCTACCACTTACTACAATTTTTAATCAAGTATTTCATGTTCATTGTTTAATGTCTGTTAGCCCCGCTAGAATGTCAGCCTTGAGATTAAGGACCATTTGTTCACCACTGTGTGCTCAACACTTAAAACACATTGCCTGGTGCGTAATAGGTGCTCAAAGAAATATCTGATGAATAAATGAATAGTAAATGCCTCAGGAGAGACAAAAATGACATGATATAGGACTTTACAGAAGGAAGCTAAAGAAGGGTTTCTAGAGGATACAATATTTGAAACAGACCTAAAAAAAAAAAGTAGCATTTTTTCCCTGGAAGATGAGAGTGGCTCCAGCATCAGAGAACTGAAACCAGTGAAGACATCCACAGTGAAGCAGAGGACAGAAGGTGAGGAGGGGCTTTCATGAGAATTGGGATTAGTTAATTCTGTTATTTTGGGTTTGGGCATGTCAAAGGGAAAAGGAAATAATGCAAAGATGTTGGATTGGAGTTGGGTGGGGAGTTTAGTTTGAACATGTCCAATGTGAGAGCCCAGAAATCCAAGATGAGGGATCCTGATTTCTCACATTCAATCTGCTGCTAACAGCATGGCTTTTGTCTAAGCCATCTAATGGTCCATAACATGGGACTGCTGGGCTAATTTTTTATTGCTTAACTCGATTTTATATTGATATTATATATTCATTATATATTGATATATATAATCTATTACTTAGATTGATATTTAGTCTTATGAAAACTTGAGACTTAAAAATATTATTTTATTTTTTGTTTGTTTTTCTACAAAATATTACCATGTATATCATTCTGAGATGCCATTCACACACATTTTGTGTAGCAAATAAAATCACATTTTGGGGGCTTTTTAGGTCTTTTTACCATTTTCCCCAGGCTTTATAAATGACTTACACTCAATAATGTCTCTCACCTTGCTGTGTGTCTCCAGTAAATTCCCCAGCAGCAACTGAATATCCTATGTTAAAGAAAAGAAACAAACTAATCACATTTTGAAGGCTTTATAAATAAGCTGTATCTAGAGAAAAAATCAAAGAACTACTATAGCATTACTTTATTTAGAAATTTTGACAAGTTTTAGAACATGTAAGTTCAAGGGTCTATAAAGGGAAAAATTAATCAAACCAATATGAACATTTTGTACTAAATCCTGGAAGCATAATAGATCTCCTACTGTTGAGCATGGCAACACAATCAGATTCTGAGGTCACTTATTTAAAGAAGAAATGCTTCCTAAATGTGTAAAGTGTATATGGCGGCTGCTGCATGTTAAGGTCGATGACTGATCAGGTTCAGAAATGATATTCTGAAGATATCCTTTGTGCTCAGGTTTTGCTATTTCTGATCATCAATAAGAATACTTCCTAATTTTTTTAATAATGATTTTTTCCACAAATTTCACTTGGCTCTGAAGTGAGGTAGGTGACAAAATATAACTACAATTAAAAAAAAAAATTCAACAAGTAATCAAAATGCTGCTGTTATATATACCAAAGGTGGGAAGCAATAGTGATGAAGTATTGTGTGTTTTGCCCATAATAAATTTTGAGACCATTGTAGCAACTGGAAAGTCTCTTGTCCTTGCTCTAAAAACTGGAAAAGGCCCATCTGGTGTTCCTCCTGTTGCACAGTGCAGCACTGCTAAGACATAGTGGCTACTCCTGGCAAAACATTTAATGGCAAGACACTGTATGGTCACAGTCTCCCAATAAATAAGATACAGACTTTGGGGCTGAGACCGATGTTTTGTGTCTAGGAAGTATTCATATAGTTCAACTTATTGAAAATTTAAAAATGAAAAACGGTTGTTGAATTTGAAAAGAGAAAGTTCTATTAAAGAGCCATAAAATAGCTTGTCAAATCATGTAGGTGATATAGCATGCCTGAATCAAAAGAAAAGAAGAGTCCATCTTAAGCTAATAAGAAAAGCAAATTTTCACAAGATGCCAAATAATATCAAGTGAAAAATAAAATTTACATTTACATTTAATACATTTGTCTTTTGAGAAACCACAAAGGTCTTGAGCAATAGATCTCACCAAGGTAACTATCATCGTAAGAAGCTGGAGCCACTCCTGTCTGTTTTTCTCGAGCCAATTTCCTTAGAATATCCTTGAAGGAGTAATTTGCAATGATATCAGCAATACTGGCAGTGATCACCTGACCTGTGTTCAAGCAAATTAATACAGTAATTGAATGAGTGCAAAAGGCAGGTCCTCCCTCGGCAGATATGGAACGTCTGAACAACACATGCTCCCTTGAAAACCATCTTGGAATGATTGTCCCTTTCCTGTGAGAACTGCAAGTTACACTGATGTAGAGCTTTTTAATCTTCATAAAAGACCCAAGAACTACATAATTGTCTGAATTCCAATGCCTTCACCAAACATATTCCCTCTACTGCCAAAAATGCCCAAGAGGACAGAAACATGTAGATAAAATTTATGTTATTTAATTTTTAGTCTAAAACTTGCTAGCTGGAAGAAACATCACCTAGGCAAGATGTGACTTCTTACATATGGAGAAACTGAGATTCAAAGAGCCAGAGTGCATTCTCTAAGGGTTTTTTTTGTTTTGTTTTTGTTTTTGCTATTAGGATATTTGGCATTATAACCAAGGTCTTCTTTGGCATTCTAATAAGACATTTTGTGTCCTCAAAAAAAAACCCCAGATATATTAAATCTAAATCATTCAATTAATAGATTGTAAAATGTATCAGCTACGTTAAAGGAAGGAATTACACAATTTCTGAAGCATTTACTTTTTATGCTAAAATGTATAAATAGAGTATAGAATTATGACAATGAGAGGCAACAAGGTCCAGTGACATCCAGAATTTTAGCAAAAAAAGGAATCCAGGGCCACCAACATTAATACAATAAGAAGTCTGGATAATCTTTCTCAAAGTCACTTTAAGAGGTCTTGAGATATGATTGTATTGGGTGGATAAATATTCAAAAGATGGCCAGCACTTTTCCACTATGATTTCTATGTATCCCCTTATTTTTTATGGACATCTAAGGGACAAGTGTGATCTCATGCTCTTTGGGAGATAACTGGAGAAAACAGGCATTCAAGAGACTAACATTTAATATTAATTTTAAAGCCAGATTATTCTTTGGGAATTCACAGACAGTTCACAGTCTTTCCATATGAAGTCCAAAAAGGATACAACTGTCAAATCAGGCCATAAATATTTCCACGTGACTGTGCCTGAAAGAAACATTCTAATATTAAGACAACGGTATTTACACATGAATTTCTGAACAGTGGCTGTAGAATTTGCCAGTTTTCTCTGGGTTAAAGCTAATACTCCATTCCCTCCTCCCACATACACACTGCCTTTGCATGTTTCCTTTAGCTGTTCCTACAAGCATTATCATCTTAAGCCTGAATAAAATTTTAAATTATCTCTCTCAGACAAATGCTTCTATATCCCCTTGATATGGCTTATTTTCAGCAAATCATCTGTATCAGACATTCTTCCAACTTAAGGAAAGGAAAAATATGTGAAATTAATCAAGTGAATTAGAAGAAAATCTTTTTAAACAGAATTTTTATTTTATATCTTCTTGCTACACAAATTTTTCAGTTTGCAAAATAACATTTAAAGACTGCAATGCTAATTATTTGTTGTTCATAGATGGATGTGTATAAATTAAGTTTGACAGTAACTTCATGTAAGCTCTTCCATAAATCCATCTCTCCTGGATCTTTTCCATTAGCTTTTAAACATGATCAGGTCTCATTAAAAAAATAAACCTCACTCAACTATTCATCTCTCTCATAGTCTCAAAGATAGAGTACTATCTTTGTCTTAAACTTTACAGCAAAATTCAGTCTCTATTTTCTGTAATCTCTTTTCAGACAGCCCATCCACATCCATGGCTTCAGTCATCACCAGTATGCATGTGACACAAGTTCTTATTTTAGCCTAGATGTCTTCTCTGAGTTTAGTCCCATACATCTAAATACTTTTGTGAAAAATTTTGGATATTTCAAACATTTTCATACTCAACATAACCAAAAGCAGACTCACAATCTTCCCTTTCCAACCTGTTCTCTTCCAGCTTTTTCCATCTCAACAAGTGGAACCCACCTCTAGCCACTCAGTTGCAAAAGTTAGAAACATCATCTTGATATACTCTCTTCCCTCACCCACATATATCCAATTCATAATCTAGCCTGTTTATTTTGTCTCTAAAGTATCTCTCAACTTTCTCCTCTTTCTCAGTCTGTACTATCACCACTCTAAGAAGCAAACATCTTCATCTGGACCTTATACCTACCTTACCATATAAACTTCTAACTGGCTTATAACCTGAAAACTAGTTTGCTGATACTTCACTTTGGCCAACATCCCATCCATTTTTCATCTTGAAGCCAGAGTGACTTTTTCAAATCACAAATCCCATCACAGCATCCCATGCATACACTTCTCCAATGGATTCCCATTGTTTTCAAGTCAAACAATAAACATTTACTCTAGCTAAAGCCATCTACTTATACTCCTACAATCCAGCAGGGATTTCTCACTGTTTTTAGGATAAAGACAAAAACTGCTACCTCAGCCTGCCAGCCTAGCGTGGCCAGTGGGGACACCCACAACACTCAGTAACTCCTCCCCACTCTCTTGACTTTGGTCACCCAGGCTTCTTTCCACCTCACCTGGCTGCACAAATTTGGACCACAGGAACTTCTCACAGTCCCTTCTCTCACCTGGTTACCTTCTACTCAGGTTTCAGATCTTAGTGCAGGGTTGTTTGTTTCCAAATATGTTGACTTTAGGGCAGCTGCCAACCTGTGTAACATCTTTACAAGAATTAGAAAACAGCATCCCCTCTGGCAGATGCTACCCTGCACCTGGGAGCAGGTTTAGAGCTCCCTAAACAGAGCACAGGTTGTATTTCAGCCTCCTGTGAGCCAGTGTTCAGAAGACAAAACACACCTGCATGCAGCCACAGGGAGAAATCACCTGTACTCTCACGGCCCCATCAGGACATACCTTTCCTTCGTGGTGGGTATCAGGTTCAGGCCTGCAGTTTCTCAGGAACTGTGTGCCTACTGCATTAATGCCTGCATCTTTCCCCAGATAGTGACCTTGTGAAGGTGGGAACAATGTCTATCTTTACTCATTATCATTATCTCCAGAATCTAACACAAAGCCTGGCATAGCCTCAATAAATATTTGGTGAATAAATGAATTTAATTTGCAACAGAATCTCTTAAAATATCCTTTACATAACAAAGTACAATTGGAAATGATGTGTCATTCATTTTGAGAAATTATGAATATCGATATAAAATTAGCATAATAAAAAGTCAGTATTTCATGCTATTTGTGCTTCATTTCCTTGTTAGTAACAAGCGGGCATTTCTTCTGAGCTAACAGATCATACCTTGCCAGTAAAAACTTCCAGGTCCTCCTACAATAAGGTCTCCATTCTACAAAACAGAAGCGGCAACAATGGGAAAAGCAAAACAGATCTTTTAAAAAGGTGATAAATCATGTTAATAAGCATTGCTTTAACAATTTGCTATCCATAAAAAAGCAATTTTTAGGAGAGGCCCATACATCTGAGTCATGTAGATCATTGTCGTTCCTTTTTTGTTTTCAGTTATTCAGTGTGTTATATTATATCATTTTAATTTGACTCAATTAGGTAAATTGAATTCTTTCCCTTGAGAATACGTAAATTCAGTTTTTTGGCACTGCCTCAAGTAACCAAAATATCTACATGTTTAATGTTGTGCAGTTTAGCAGACATGGTAATAGAAAGGAAATTTGGTTCCTATTTATCTCAAGGCCATAGTAATTCCTATTTTTTTCCATGGATCTGCAGACCCGCCCCTTCCAAGGAGTGACAGCAGAATCTCCAGAGTGGTAAATATAAATTTTCTCTTCTACTTACAACTCCAGCTTCCATACTCGGCATCCTTAACTTTCAGTGGTGGTGGTGGGGAATGATTAAAAAAAAAAAAAAGATAATGATAGAGAATAAAACTTTCATATGTCGATGAAATTTTCCTATACTATTTCAAAACCATGGAATCTTTGTTCCCTATGTTCCTACCAGACATCTCTGTTTTTCAGTTTTGTGAAAGGATATGTGAATTTCAACACTAATGTTAAATCTGATTGGTGAATCACAGCTAAGAGATGAAGCAGTTTACAGGTTATGTGATCTTTCAGGAGCATTTTCCTGTTTTGAGATTTTTTTCATTTAAAATCGATTACCACAAGGGGTAGGAAGAAAGACTGTTGCTTTTCATCACATTTATTTCTGTATTATTTTGTAGGTTGTCATGTGTATCTATTACTTTAATAAAAATAAAGAGCAAACAAAAAAAATTTAAAGAGTTTGCTAAAGCAGGCTAGACATGTACCTAAAGGTTCATTTGTTATTATTGGTTATTAGGGGGTAGAAGCTGGAGTGACAGGCAGAGGGGAAAAAAAAAATTTCAGCTGACAATATAAATATTAGAAGCTACAAGACCAAAGGATTCACCTTAGAAAAATCCAGGCTAAATCCTGCTTGGCAGTAACCCTGGCCTTCAGGATCAGCATTACCTGGAATGATCAAAATATATAAATGTTATAACATCATCTTTCCCAAGATATATTTTAATAACCAATTCAGGATATTCTTTTGTTTTCTCTAGAGGCTCCTAATTTTAAAATGATCAATATGTTTTATATTTACTTTTAAATTCATTCTGAGTGATTTATTAAATATACTTCAGTATATTTTCTTGTCCGAAATAGCACTGTGATTCTTCAGTATAGGAATAACGTCTCTTGGAGCTATTATATTGGGTTTTTACAACTCATGTTTGTTTGAAGAAATAAAGTCTTCATTTCTCAACTATGTTCCAAGTTCTCCAATGGCAGTAATGTACTTCTGTGTTGCCAGTATGTTCTGAATGAAGCCAGATATGTCATTCTGAAAGAAATGCCTTGAGAAATGGAGAGCTGAGCATGGTCATGTGGGGTGTATGCTTTCTGCTGGGGGCGCCAACAAGTATTCCAATTTTTGTGATCTCTAATGGGAAATTGATTTTAAATTATTGTGTTATCATTAGGTAAATTTGGAAATGAAACTTCTGGTCACAATGAATCTTACAGGGACGTTGCAATGCTAATGCTTACAAAAGAGAAGGCTGTTGGCAGCCGCACCCAGAGGGTGGCGCTCAACGTGGGGCAACTGGAAAGTCCCATACTTCCCAGTTGCAAAATACCCTACGTCACAAAACCACATGCTAATCACTCCTTAGCATAAGAACCAATCAGATCTACTAAAAATTGCCATGCTAATGAAGCACGTATAGCAGCACCAATCAGCACAGAGCATGAGAGCTATATAAGCTGGCCCCTTTGTTTAGTCTGGGTCCTGCCCGACACATTTGTTTCACAAAGAGCTGAAGATTAAAGCTTTCTGCAGAAGAATCCTGCTGTTGTTGCGTGCTGTTCTTGCCGGCGAGGACGGGGCGTGCGACAAGTGGTGCCGAAACCCGGGAACCAGAACATCACCGGCACAGGGAGGACCCTTCAGACATCTGGAGAGGATTCAGAACTGCAGGATTGAAGAAAACCCGGAGTGGTAAGTTCCAAGAGACGCGCTTTTAAGGGTAGGGGCTGATGGTTCTCGGTAGATAAAGAGACACTATGGGAAACGCGCCGTCATTAGTCACAGCGCTGCAGACAGCGCTCAAAGAGCGAAATTTGAAGGTCTCCAGCAAAGTCTTAGGATCTTTTGTGAAGGAGGTAGACCGCGTCGCTCCCTGGTTTATCTGTTCAGGGTCCCTCTCCATCCCGAGTTGGGACAAGTTAGGGAAAGATCTTGATAGAGAAGAAGAAGAGGGACACTTGAGAGGAGGCACTAGACCACTATGGAAACTGATTAGAGCTTGCCTACAAGATGAAAAATGTGAAAAGGTGATAAAGGCAGGACAGAGAGCTTTGACAGAGATCCAAGAAAGCATGTCAGAAACGGAACGGGAGACAGAGCTAGCTCGCGGCCGAAAGAGGACCGCTAAAATGAAAGTTAAAAAACCCCAGAGTGAGGGGGAAAGTCCGCCCAGGGCAAAAGTGAAAGAGCTCCGAGGAGCAGGTGACTACCGCCTCGGAGAAAGTAGCAAGTACCCATGGGAAGAGTTGAGAGAGCTTCAACTCTCCGACAGGGAGCCAGAGGAGGAGCTCATATCCTCGGAAGAGGGGGGAGAGACCAGGACTGTGAAATGCGGAAGTGAGAGAACTAGCAAGGCTGAAAGGCAGACCAAAGAGAAAATGAAAGCAGGGTGCTCTCCGTCGCCCACTGCTCCGCCACCTTATGTGAGCGGTACACATACTTTCTGTCACCCAGATACCATACAAGCAATTAAGCAAATGTTCCCTGTGTTTGAGGACAATGGGGTACGCTCCCACCAGCCCCTGAGCCATAAACAAGTTAAAGATTTAGCAGAATCCGTTCGGGCTTACGGAGTCAGTGCTAACTACACCTTAGCACAGATTGAAAGGTTGACAGAGACAGCTATGACACCTACAGATTGGCAGTATGTGACTAAAGCATGCCTTACTAGCATGGGACAATATATAGAGTGGAAAGCATTGTGGCATGATATCAGCATGACCCAGGCACGTGCAAACGCTGCCGAAAGGCAACCCGCGTGGTGGTATGATATGTTGACAGGCCAGGGACAGTGGGTGGCCAACCAGACTGCCTTCCCCGCACAGGTGTACGCACAAATAAACGCGTGCGCTGCTAAGGCATGGAAAGCCCTCACTAACAAAGGGGAAGTGTCAGGCAATTTGACAAAGATTATCCAAGGGCCGAGCGAGCCATTTTCAGATTTCGTCGCTCGCATGATGGAGGCCGCGGGTAGAGTATTTGGGGACCAAGAGCAAGCTATGCCCCTAGTGGAGCAATTAGTATTCGAGCAGTGTACCAAAGAATGCAGGCAAGCGATAACACCCTGGAAACAGAAGGGGATGCATGCTTGGCTAAAAGCCTGCAGAGAAATAGGGGGACCACTCACCAATGCGGGCCTAGCCGCAGCTATATTACAAAGCCACAAACAAGCCAGAATTACTAATAAAAATATTAAATGTTTTCAATGTGGGAAATTAGGACATATAAAGAGAGAATGTAGAAGCCCAACTTTAGAGCACACAACCCAAAAGACCCCTGGATTATGCCCTAAGTGCAAAAAAGGCAGACATTGGGCCAATGAATGCCGATCTGTTAAAGACATAGAAGGGAAACCCTTAGAGCTGCCAAAAAACGCCCAGAGGGGCCCCCGCCGTCAGGGCCAGCAAATATATGGGGCAACCAGCACACAAGTGTCATTCGGGAGCAACAAAGCCCCCCAAGGAGAGCCACTCCAGGTTCCGCGGGATTGGACATCCGTGCCACCACCAGAATAGTGTTAACTCCGCAGATGGGAGTTCAACCTATTCCCTCAGACTTCAAAGGCCCTTTACCACCAAACACAGTTGGATTACTCTTGGGGCGCTCTTCTGCCGCCTTAAAAGGCCTTGTAGTCCACCCCGGAGTTATTGACCAAGACTATGAGGGACAAGTGAAAATTATGTGTTCAGCCCCCAGAGGTATCTACCCCATATCCCCAGGAGACCGCATAGCCCAGCTTTTAGTGTTACCTAGTCTCCGCGCCAATTACCCTTCCATCGCAGCGGAGAGAGGAGAAAAGGGTTTAGGCTCCTCCAACTACAATTCCGCTTTCATAGCATTAGACTTAGCAGACAGACCAAAATTGACCCTCAAAATAGAAGAAAAGAGTTTTGAAGGAATCCTAGACACTGGAGCAGATAAAAGTATTATCTCTGCAACCTGGTGGCCCTCCAAATGGCCTGTAACACAGTCCTCACACTCTTTACAAGGTTTAGGATATGAGTCTAGTCCTACCATTAGTGCCAAACCATTGAGATGGCAGGCGCCTGAAGGGCAAGAAGGTACAGTTACCCCTTATGTGCTCCCACTGCCAGTCAATTTGTGGGGGAGAGATGTTATGCAAGGCCTAGGCCTTAAACTCATTAATGAGTACTCCACCCCTGCCCAAGGCATGATGATGGATATGGGATACATCCCTGGCAGAGGGCTAGGGAAACATCAACAGGGATGCATGGAGCGTATCCTACCCAAAGTAAAAAATGACCGTCGCGGCTTGGGTTTTTCGTAGGGGCCATTGAAGACGCCATGCCCATACCCTGGCTTACAGAGGAGGCCATATGGGTTCCTCAGTGGCCCCTATCCTCTGAGAAATTGGGAGCAGCTCACCACTTAGTACAAGAACAGCTCCAATTAGGACATTTAGAACCCTCTGTATCTCCATGGAATACGCCCATATTTATAATCAGAAAAAAGTCAGGATCATGGAGATTGCTTCATGATTTGAGAGCAGTAAATGCTCAAATGAGGCTGTTTGGACCTGTCCAGCGAGGACTGCCACTCCTCTCTGCTCTACCCAGAGAATGGAAAGTAATCATAATAGACATCAAAGATTGTTTTTTCTCTATACTCCTAAATACCAAAGATAGGGAAAGGTTTGCTTTTACCCTGCCAGCTATTAACCATGAACAACCCGACGCCAGATTTCAGTGGAAAGTCCTCCCTCAAGGGATGGCAAATAGCCCCACCATATGTCAACTGTATGTTCAGCAAGCGCTAGCACCAATCCGCGAGAACTACCCCAAACTAAAAATTATTCACTATATGGATGATATCCTTCTCTGCTCCCCACAATCAGCAGAGGTAGAAGAGGCCTATGTAAAGCTCACTAAATCCCTAGAAACATGGGGACTGAATATAGCCAGTGAGAAAGTCCAAAAGTCTAGTATTAGCAAATTCCTAGGAACCACTATTTCCACAGATGTTATTTACCCCCAAAAGCTTGAGATAAGACATGATCAGCTGCGAACCTTGAATGATTTCCAAAGACTCCTAGGAGACATTAATTGGTTGCGGCCATTTTTAAAGATACCTACCACTGACTTGAAACCACTGTTTAAAATCCTAGAGGGGGACTCACAACTAACATCTCCGCGCTCTCTTACGCCTGAGGCAGTACAAGCTATCCACAGAGTAGAGCAAGCCCTTATGACAGCACAATTGAATAGGATACAATTAAATGAACCCTTTGAGTTATGCATCCTTCCTACTCCGGGACTGCCAACTGCTGTCCTGTGGCAACAAGGCCCATTGATCTGGGTCCACCCCCAAGCCTCTCAAGTTAGAACTATAGAATATTACCCAGCTGCCATAGCCAATCTCGCTCTGAGGGGAGTAAAAAACTCATTAACACATTTTGGGAAAGCTCCAGCAACAATCATAACCCCTTACAATATGGAGCAGATACAAACATTATGCGCTATGAATGATGATTGGGCCATACTTGCTTATAGCTTCTCAGGAACCTTTGATAACCATTTCCCAAAACATCCCCTCCTCAATTTTGCCAAAACTCATCCCCTAGTGTTCCCTCGGATCACTAGCCAAACCCCGTTGCCACATGGAGAAACAGTCTACACAGATGGATCCAAGACAGGTACAGGTGCCTATGTCCATAATGGCGAAGTTGTGACAAAAAACTATACACCCAATACTCCACAGATAGTAGAATGCCATATAGTTTTGGAAGTACTACAAACCTTTCATGGACCTTTAAATATTGTGTCAGACTCTAGTTATGTTGTTAATGCAGTTAATTCCCTAGAAGTAGCTGGACTGATCAAAGCATCAAGTTCGGTAGCTACCCTGTTCAAACAAATACAATCACAATTACTCCTTAGACGCTCTCCTTTATATATGACCCACATTAGAGCACATTCAGGCCTTCCCGGGCCTATGACCCAAGGCAACCACTTAGCAGACCTTGCAACTAGAAGTATAGCTTTCCCTCTGCTAGACCTTGTCGCCACAGCTTCAAAATTCCATTCACAATTCCATGTCACTGCTGAAACATTGCGCAAGCGCTTTGGCATAGCCAAAGCTGAAGCTAGGAACATTGTTCTTAGCTGCCAACATTGCTGCAGTTTTCTTCCCACACCTCATGTTGGGATCAATCCCAGAGGTATTAAGCCTTTGCAAATTTGGCAAATGGATGTGACACATATTTCTTCCTTTGGGAAGCTGAAATACGTACATGTGTCTATAGATACATGTTCGGGAGTCATCTTTGCCTCCCCATTGTCTGGAGAGAAAGTTTCCCATGTCATCCAGCACTGTCTTGAAGCTTGGAGCGCATGGGGGTTACCCCAAATTCTCAAAACAGACAATGGTCCAGCCTATACCTCTACCAAATTTGCTCAATTTTGCCATCACATGGGGATAAAACATGTCACTGGTCTTCCCTACAACCCGCAAAGTCAAGGGATTGTAGAGCGTGCAAATCGCACTCTCAAATCCTATTTACTTAAACAAAAAGGGGGAATTGAGGATGTACCCCCCACACCAAAAACAGCAATAGCCCTAGCACTTTTCACTATAAATTTTTTGAACCTGGATGCTAGAGGCCATACGGCAGCAGACCGCCACAATCAGTGGCCAAAAGACCCACAGGAACTAGTGAAATGGAAGGATGTATTATCTAACCAATGGAAAGGCCCGGATCCAATTATAATAAGATCCAGGGGAGCTGTATGTGTTTTCCCCCAGGGTGAAGAAAACCCCTTCTGGATCCCAGAGCGCCTGACAAGGAAGGTCCTGGACAAAGGAGATGATCTCTCTGTGCCTACTGATCCTGCTCTCGTCGCTGGGAACCCCGATTCAGGGAGTACTGAGATGGGGAATATTGTCTGCCTTTCCTAAGCCCATGCCCGTCCGCTTCAATGCAGCGGTTTTTCCACGTTTTTTTACTTCCAACTCTAGCATAAATCTGCCATACCTGGCAAAAGACACCATGACAGCTCCTTTGGGAGAAAACCGATCCTTTGTAACCGACGGATCATTATGTTTCACCACTAAGAATCTAACCAACTGTATCTCCCTAAAGCAGAGAAAATATGGCTGGTTCAGTGATCCGATAACGGGGATCGTGCTTGGGGGGCCCGAGAACCTAACGATCCCCCAGAATGTTCTCTGGATCAATGGAACATTTGTAGACCCTCCCGGAGGCCTTAACTCAACCACCAGCCTCCGTCAACCCAAATATGCTCCCCACTGTTTAGGTGATTATGAGGGAGAACCATGGCCCTGGACAGACTGCCAGTCAGCTACGGTGACTTGGGCAGACACACACCAGAGGTTCACTATCTCCCCAGATATGACCGAAGGTAGAAGTTGGGGAACAGCAATGGTAAAAGATAGCAATTACTCCCAGCCTATGAACAGGAATCCTTTTCACAAATGGATGCTGTGTGGCATTAATGGCTCTTGTACAGACCTGTCCCCACTATCCGCCCTTTTGGGTGGAGGAAAAGGCGTCAGCTACAACATGACCTATCAGTGCTATACTGATGTGAAATCCTCAAGCCCTACCACTCGTTTCTGTTCCCCGGTCAATTCTACGCAGGGAGCCCCCAGGCTCCCCTTCCCACCAGCTCCAGTATGCCTTTCCCCCCCATTCCTGTTTATCTTGTCCAATGATGGTTTTAACTCCTGTTCCAATACCTCCTGTTTTCTGTCTCAGTGCTGGGATGCGCTTAACTTTACCAATGCCTTAATAGCCCGTATTCCTCGTTGGGTCCCCGTCCCAGTAGACGCACCTAATACCATGACACTGTTTCGAGAGAAACGCGACTTCGGTGCTACAGCCGCTATAGTGCTTCTAATCTCCATAACCGCAGTTGCAGCCACCGCAGCTGGCATAGCTTTAGACACCTCTATCAAAACAGCTACAGAACTCAATAACCTTGCGGAATCAGTATCCTCTGCCCTTGACCATCAGTCCACGCTTGATGGCAAGCTGAAAGGAGGAATAATGGTCCTCAATCAGCGAGTAGATCTAGTGGAAGAGCAACTAGATGTGCTCTGGCAGTTAGCCCAATTGGGATGTGAGCGAAAATTTCACGCTCTCTGCATTACTAGCATACAATATAAAAACTTTACGCCAGCAGCTAATCTGTCACGAAGCCTGTCCCAGTATCTTTCAGGAAACTGGTCCCAAGACTTTGATGGAGCATTGGAAGAGCTACGGCGAGAAATAATCCACATCAACTCCACCCGGCTAGATATCTCCGTAGCAGAAGGACTCTCTTCCTGGTTCCACAGAGCTCTCTCCCACGTTAAAGAGTGGGCGGGCATGGCTGGGATGGGTGTATTCATGCTTGGAGGTCTCATGCTCCTACTCTGGTTGTTATGCAGGCTCCGTGCCCGACATAGGCAAGATAACGTAATCCTTGCTCAAGCCTTAATGGCGGTAGATATTGGCGCCTCTCCCCAAGTATGGCTCAACATGCTCAATAAAGAAGCTCAGCTTTAGCTTGAGGTAGCCCTTGCACCCTGAGCCCTTGTGGCATTGCACCAGGCCCGGGTACCTTATCGCTTACCTGCAGCTTTCCCTAAGAAACTCGCGGTGCAAGAGGGTCAAAGAAAAGGTCCAAGACCCTTTGTACCAGGCGGTCCCAACGTCTGCTAGAGGATGTGAGGCAAAGCACTGCAAGAGGTTTTGGACCCCTCTGAGAGACACGCCTGACTGCATAGGGGTAGATGCCCAGAGACCCCTCTCCAAAAAGGGGGCATCAAGAAATGTTTGCTGGAGGTCAGGCCTCTATCTCCGCCTCAGCTGACAAGTTCCGTCCTGAGTTTCTATTAAACAAAAAAGGGGGAGATGTTGGCAGCCGCACCCAGAGGGTGGCGCTCAACGTGGGGCAACTGGAAAGTCCCATACTTCCCAGTTGCAAAATACCCTACGTCACAAAACCACATGCTAATCACTCCTTAGCATAAGAACCAATCAGATCTACTAAAAATTGCCACGCTAATGAAGCACGTATAGCAGCACCAATCAGCACAGAGCATGAGAGCTATATAAGCTGGCCCCTTCGTTTAGTCTGGGTCCTGCCCGACACATTTGTTTCACAAAGAGCTGAAGAGTAAAGCTTTCTGCAGAAGAATCCTGCTGTTGTTGCGTGCTGTTCTTGCCGGCGAGGACGGGGCGCGCGACAGAAGGCTCTCTAGTAATGGCCCATTTTGTACTCTACCCAATATAATTCACTAACTGAAAGTCCAGTAGGACCTTATCATAGTTTTTTAAAAATTATAGGCAGGCCCCTATATGGATTCCCAGGGTATTGTTATAAAAAGTCTCTAGGACATAGGATCGGGAATTTACTTGTCACTTGTGCTTTAAGAGTCTCTCCAACTTCTAAAGTGCTTAACTTAAAACCCAAATGTATGCAGTTGGAGGAATCTCAATCCTTATATAGTTAGATATGAATGTATGAATAATTACTCCTTTCTTATCAAGGATTTTCCTCAGTGGAGACTAAAATAAGAAGGCAGGAAAGGAAATGCACATATTGTAGGAAAAATTTATGGGCTTGGCATGTGCCTGTTGGAGAAACTTTTTGAAACGGGGCTGGCCTTTCCAGCTTTTCCTAGAATGTCTTCTGTTTTTTCTTCTCTTTGGTTAGTACTTAGCTAATTTTAGCATTGTCATCATCCACTTTTTCCAGATGCTCCCTTTATATTTTAAAATACTGTTCTACTATAAATAGACTGTATTTTTTTTTTTTTGGATGGTAAGATCTGCTTTTAATTCGAATGTTAATTAATGCTCTGTGGCCTTTTTTTTTTAAGCTAACTTTTTTTCAGCTTATTGAGATGTACTTAACATATAAAAATTGCATATTTTAATGTGCTTATTTTGATGAATTTGGACATATGCATACACTTGTGATACTATTACCACAATCAAAATAACAAACATTTCTATCCCCTCCCAAAGATTTCTTGCATCCCCTTGTTTTTGTTTTCTGTGGTAAATACACTTAACATGAAATTTGTATGTACACAACATCTTACATTATATTTTCATAAAATGTTTTCATTATTTTGCAACTCTATTTTGTGGTTTATAGTTATGAAGGCTATAAAGTTCCCTAAAAGCTCATCTGTATAACCTTAAATGTCTGGGTACTAGTTTTCTAGAAGTTCATGTGTGTATTTATAGGCATCCAGAATATATATGAGCACATGCTATATAATTATGTGAACATGTATGTGAAATACTTAGTATATTTAAAAATGTATTTTTAATGCACAAACCTTTAAAAAAATCCTTTCAAAAAATCACCCTTTTGTTTTTAATATTGTAAGTTATTCAGGAAGGAAGACATATGACCATCCTTTGAAATTATTTTGCTTCAGAACAGGAAACTGAAAAAATTAAGAGAAAATACTAATTTTTCATAAAATTCATTGAGAAAATAACCAACTTCAAATGTTTATTTTAAACAGGGGCTGTAATAGAATGTGAGGTTCTTCCCTTCGCAAAGTAATTTTTTAAATCTTAGAACAATAGTTTATGGCAGCTGAAGGGATCTTTCTTCTCGGAACTTCATAGCATTTGTAAATTTTATAGTTGCCCTGGAGAACCCAGGAAATTATGCCAATTGCTCACTCCTATTTGTTGGCTTCCCAAGGAGAATGGTGTGTATAAACAATCTCCACTTGAATTATGAATGATCATAAGAGCTATAGACATGTCATTAATATGAATGAGCAGATTAGCTCCCATACTGCTTAAAGTATCCATGGACTGGGTTTGTGGTGTAAATGAGCATGAGAGGGTTCTTTAAATTCTTTTTTGAAAATAATATCGCTGATGTTTCTGTTCTGTGATATTGACCATATGGTCAGGAACAAGCTGGCTTTGTGTTAATGAACTGTGAACTCCTGAGGGAAGACAGGAAGTCTGCTCCTTGGGTGGATTTGAGGAAGAAGTATTCATAGTACGAGAGAGATCACAAGGATGTGAAAACTATGAATGTGTACTGCAGTTGAACAAATTCTTGGCAATTTACTTATCTATTCTGCACCTCAACATAAACTCCATTTTTACCTTTGTCAAGCTGTTCTTTTATTTAGGAAAATAAACAGTAAGTAAATTAGCATTATAATGTGCCTGTGTAAACTCAAGATGCAAGCCTACTTTAATTTATAAAAGTCAAAATGCCATGTGCTGTATTTTAATCTGAGCTCTCCCATCACATATGTAGCCAGTCAAAAGGCAGAATAAGAAACAGTGACAAGGTTTATAACTGGTCATCCTTGATGTTAGTTGGAAAAATATGATACATCAAGGCAAGAGGCATGTGAAGGATGGGCTCGTCGTTTTAGCTACAATTGTTTACTGTTGTGGGCAAGTATCTTTAGCAAATCATGAGAAATGATATATGTACGATTAATGAAAGAAGTTCACTGTTGAATCTCAGCTCTACCATTAATATTCTGAGTAAATTCAGGATTTTATTTGTTATCTCTCTATCTGACTTCTATCTTTAGAAAAGTAATAATGACCTCTCACTAAACCCAGGAACGCAGCACCTCGAGGAGAACACGAAGTATGCCTTTGCTGGCTCCTGCCCTTGCCCGGAAGCTCCTCACTTCCCTGCTCCAACCGTCATCTGCTCAGAGGAGCCTTTCCTGTGGCCCACCAGGCCATGTCACTCCCTGCGTACATTCCTGGCTACATTTTTCTTTGTAGCACTTTTCACTACCTGACATTACTTTATTAATTTATTCTTTTTTAAAATTATTTTCATTCAGATATAATTGACATATAACATTGTATTAGTCCAAGGTATATGACATAATGATTTGATATATGTATATATTGAAAAATGATTACCATAATAAGCCTAGTTAACATCCATCACCAGATATAGTTAGAAACTTTAAATTTTCCTTGTGATGAAAGCTTTTAAGGATCTACTCTTTTAGCAATTTTCAAATATTATATATAGTATTGACTATTGTTACTGTAGTCACCATGCTATATGTTACATCCCAGGACTTAATTTATCTTGTATTAGAACTTCATACCTTTGACCACTCATCTCACCCACCCTACCCCATGCCTCTGGCAACCACCAATATGTTTTCTGTATCTGTGAGTATTTTTTTTTAAATTCTTCATGTAAGTAATATCATAGTATTTGTCTTTCTTGGTCTGACTTATTTCACTTAGCATAATGCCTCAAGGTCCATCCATGTTGTTGCAAATGGCCAGATTTCCTTCTTTTTTATGGCTGAATAATATTCTGTTATATGTATGTACTATGTGTTCTTCATTCATTCATCCACAGATGGACACTTGGGTTGTTTCCATGTCTTGGCCATTGTGAATAATACTGTCATGAACATGAGGGTGCACATATGTCTTTGTGATAATGATTTCATTCCCTTTGGATAAATACCCAGAAGTGTAATTGCTGGATCTGAACTTACTTATTTATATATTTGTTCTCTGTCTTTCCCACTAGAATGTAAATTTCTTAAAGACAGGGTATTATTTTCTCTGTTCTGGGCTTTGTTCTCTACAACATAGAATAATTAGTGCTCAATGTGTTTATTAAACATGTGTTCAATAAATAATTGAACCTCATTATCAGCAAGGAAACCCTGTATTAAATCTATTTGAAATAAAATCCTATATTCACACACTATTCACTCAGGTGACATTTATCATGCTATGAGGCAGTGGCTGATAATATTTCAGTACTTTTAACAGAAAGTCACAAACTACTCACCAAAAACTTCACTAACAACCATCTGAGTTGGCTGTTCCTCTCCCAGCCCTTTAGATTGCTAATATCAGTGACCTCTTTATTAACCTTCTAATATCACTGATCAGTTCTTTCATCTTCATTGTTTTATTTCTATATTTGCTCATTACCTTGCCTAAGTTAATCTTGAATTTAAAAAATATTCCATGAAGTGGGGAAAATTTGCTTACAGTTTTGGGAATCTAATTTGGGATTGAGTCTTTAAAAATCAATATCCTGAAATCAGTTACTAGAATGCTATTTTCTAATGACATTTCTTTCCTTGATGTGGCCTTGTGAATTATCAAGAGTAAGAATGAAAATCCATTGGTTGCTTCCTGACAAATCCCAATGATCCTCATGACACATAGAAACTGACAGTTTATAAAAGGACTCTGAGTAAATCAGTCAATCAAAAATTCTGTCCCAAGCCTCTGGGCATTGCCCAAGATGAAGTGATTAAACAGCACTGCCGCAAAGATGTCAGTTGCTGACTTGCTTTAAAGGATGCTTCACTGGAAGATGCCTTGAACTGCTAGATGAGACTTGGACTCTTTAGTGTACAGAGCCTCTTTGAAAAATGGGGATTAAACACCTAAAGGAAGAAAGTGTATTATGCAGACAGTCTGAGTCCACAGCTGCCGAAGAAAGCAATGGCCACTGAAAACACAGGCTGGACAGAAAGCTGACTTCTAATGTGCCTTCCGATGCAGCGTGCTAACATCATTCCTGTGATTAATAAGTAAAGTGGGTGGGCAGCCTTCTTTAGATCGCGTAAATTTTGAATAGCAACTGAGTTCAAGGTTTAAGTAAGGAAACAATTCTACTGCAGTACATCTAAAAACAGAAATTTTCTAAACCATGGATAAGGTTCAGCAGAATTCCATGTATTGGCCCTCATGTCACAGAAAGACATCTTGTAAGGCTGTTAATAACCTTTACCCCATCTCTTTTTCCTTATCAGTGCTGTGTTGACATGACTTGCTCTATCTACAACAGAGAAGCTCCTGAGCTAAATTTCAGTTTCAGGGAATAAAAATAACTTACTGTTTCGACAAGGAGAGTACTCAGCATATGCACTGAAATTCTGAATTGCTACATAGCAAGTGCCAACGGGGTCCTTTTCTGGTGTTGGTTTAAGAGTTCTCCAGTGATATAAAGGAGCACAGGCCTATGAAACATCAAAGACAATAGATATTTTTTATGTAGTTTCCTCATACTATGATTTGATATGACTTGTTGATTAATGTACATAAATCTAACAAACTATGTTAAATTATTAGGTGATTTAATTAGTCATGAGTACGTCAGTAGTCAGAGTTAGTGAAACATCCAAAGCCAATTTTTCAACAGTAATGCATTGTAGAATCACAATAAATTAAATATGACAAAAGCATAATTTTTTACCCACCCAGGATTTTAAATAAAATAAGTATAACCTGGGAAAAATAAATATTTCCTAAAAGCAAAGAACTCATATTTTCTTTTTTTAAAGAATTGGACTTACATAACAGCAAATAATCAATTAAAAAGTGAATGAATGAATCAGCGTTATGTCTCAAAATGAGAACTAGTTCCTTTCTTTGTCTAATCATTGCTTTAAAAAATTACTTCTAAATGAAAGAATGCAGACAAGTTTGCAAACCTGTTTTGTAAATTTTCCCAGTTTATTACTGAAGGTGTATCTTGTGCACTTTTTAAACAATAACTTTCATTTGGACATGCTACTCCCTTATCACAGTGTTCTGGGTTTTATTTTTCATTTAATCATCTTTATTCATGGCAAAACAAAAATGAACTTAAATAACAGTAAGAAAAACATGATTCTTGCATGAAATTCTATGGTTACTTCCCCGGGAGTTTGGATTCCAACGAGGGTATGATATTTGAAAGGATACCAAGTCCTCATTAAGTAAATTAAATAACATTAACTTTGCTAGGGATGAGACAGGCAATAAAAATAAATGTGTAGAAAGCATAGGTACTTTTTTGATTTCAGTTTTGCTAGCTCAAATCCTCCATAAGCATGTTTGACCTGATTATTTGAGCACTCATTTTTAAGGATACAGAATAACAGATTCCTAGATAGGAACCATCAGCCTATCTCCTCATTTGATAATATCACACTTAAAACAATGCCAGGGAAGTGAAGGCAGATCCATATTTTAAAGTCCTTTAATGATTCCAAATGTGTCTTTGGTAATCAGTCCAATGTGTGTGACTACTTTTAGTAAAGGTAACATATTCTCAAGCAAGAAGGGTGATCTACAACTTATATGCTCTGGTTTCGTGTCTCTATGTGTGAGGTCTTGGCCAGTACCTAATGGCCCTTTAACTCATATAAGTTCCCTTACGTTAGTCCTCTTAGTGAACTGACCGGTTTTATGGTTAATACATGGGTATGAGTGTTGAGAAGCAAGAAGAGGTTGGCACTGAAAGTGCTCACTGTGCAGTGTGCACTTGGTATCACGCGAATGGACCTCACCTGCCCTATCACCATAGGACATTTAAATGCCATGAAAATTCCTTCCAGTGTTTGCCTGCTGTCTGCTCTAAAAAGTTTTCCTTTTTAATATCTTCTCAGTTTCACACTAATGTGAAACACACTGATGTTTTATTTGGGCTTTGACCCCAACTTAATATATACACACATGATTCCTAGATATTCAAAATGATCTTCTGTTCATTGCATTTTGCAATTCTAGTAATTGTCACCCGGGTAGAATTTAATTCTTTATTCTGCTAACTTTCAGTGCTCGGAGAAAAAATTAACTTAAAATATACTTTATACTATCCTGTATTTCCTATCACACAATTTTGAAAATGCAAGCATGACCTCAAATTATCCATTTTATTATGAACATGGTGGATTATTTTATTTTCAATGATTCTGAAGGCTTCTACAAAGATTAAATATATACACAATTACATGTTACAGGTAAATTACCAAGACTTAAAAATCTATATAGTACACAACAGATTTTTTTAACTTCAAATAATTATTAGATATAAAAAGCTTTTTAATAGTAATTCATAAATCATACCCCAATAAAGAATAAAAAAGTTTTTAGCAATTCTGGAATATGAAAACTATATTAATGTAAATACAGTTCTGTAGAGAACATATTGTAAATTCTGAATTTGTAACTAGAGAGGACTATCTACATTTTATATATTACCTGTTTTATGTCAAGTTCTCTTTGGGGGTTAACCACAGACCAAATAAAGCAAGGCATTTCCTTCAGTTACTTCTTATTAAATCATAATTCAAGCAGCTTTAAACAAACCCTAATAGCCAAAGTTATTGTTTTATTGTTGTAAGGAAATCAAAGCCACCAGTTAAAAAATTTCCACAACAAAAAAATTTCCAGATCAGTTTGATACACTCATTTCTTTATCAATAACTAGACATCCATCATTGCTCAGAACAATAACAGAATCATAAAGTCAGAGCATTTTAAAGCTGAAAGATACCTATTGAGAGTGAAAATTTTTACTTTAAAAAGTATCAATGTACTCAGATAACTAAATGTAGTAGCTACATTTTAAAACTTTCTTTTAGTTCTAAAAAGGTTGAATAACACCATGGTAGATTAACTTTTAAAGAATCCTGATATTAGTTGTCGTATTTCTCTGGTCCATTTTTAATCAGCCCTTTAATTCAATCTTAATAAAATAATTACATCTGTAAGATTTAGCTTTTATTTTTCTACCTTAGTTGTTTTTGAAATATTTGAAAATATCTAACCAAATTCTGGCAAACAAACTTTATTTCCTATAGCATTAAACACTACAGTGGACTAATTTTAAGCACTAAATTTCTTTTTTCAGAATGTTATAGCTTATCTTTGAAAATCTGACATGTTCTCACGTCAAAGGAACTTCATAAATATGAGTTTTAAAACCGTTCTGTTTACATATTATTCCAAGCCCATGCCCCACACTCACCACGACTTTCCCCTTGTGCGTTCTCACTGTTGCTCCAAACCACTGATTTGATTTAAACTCTATAGGTTCCTTGGTTCCATTAACTCTGATTTTTCTGTTGTCTGACAAGGAGGACATGAATTATTAAAAATCTGTAAATCTCAGCAGCCATTAAAATATGTAATAATAAATTTTCAATAAAAATACTTGAAAAACGATTTGCATACACAGGGGAGTTTCTCTTTGCTTAAATCTATGCTAGACTTTTCATTTAGGAAAATACCAATCAACAAAAATACATACGTGAACATGACATTTCACAACTTAAAAAAACATTTTTTAATGACATTTTTGAAGATTACTGTAAACTTGATGTGGACTCTGACAGTCTATAATTTTGTCTCTCTATTTTTTTAAATCTATACTTTTGTAATTTGATTTGTATCACATTGAAGACCAAACATTCTCTAAAGAATTCTGAATCTTTTCCCATGGTGAAACACATGGGACTCTCCCTGCTCCAGGAAACACAAGTTTTCTCAGCAAGGGTTAGCAGGAATTGGCCTGAAGGACACCAAGGCCTTGGTTTTTAACTGAGTAACATGTCCACACAGTCACAGAAAATAACACCTTATCACAGTTTTGTGTACACTTTACAGATGTCAGCATGAGGGGGGCCATCTGGGTACAAATTCAACCCAATTATAACACACTTAAGATCTTAATAAAAAGAAGGCATCTTTTCTTTCACTCTTGATTCCCAGTCAATGTACTTTCTACTCAGTTGTATCTCCATGGTTCTAACTGGAGCTTCATCAGTAACAGCTAATGAAGTTTGAAAGACATTTGTCCTAGGGTATCTTATTTGTGTGTTTGCTTTCTTTGGTATGCATTTTACTTTTCTTGCTTGACTCTATAATAAATGTATTACAAAATGAACTTTTAACACCTATGAAGTGAGGCCAAAATATACATGTAATTAACAATTGAGTTTACATACGACTACAGACTTTAAAAAAAAAGCACAAATTATATATATGCAATCTTAACCTAAAATTTACATTTTGACAGGTTTGGGGAAGATCATGATTTCCTTCTTAAGAATCTTATGCTTTTGATGACTGGGGGCTTTTTAAAAAATTGAGTTTCTGGAAATCCTTACTCAAAATGTGCAAAACTGGCCAAGAATCTTAAAGAGTACAGCATTAAAAATGGAAATACAAGCATTTCTATTTGCATCAAGACACTTTGGGTGATTTCAGAACTCAGGAATGAGAATCTTTTCACCATTAGGTGGGTGACCTTGGGCAATGCACTTCTCTTTCGGAGTTTTGATTTCTTCTGTAAAAAGAGGCTGAGAATACTCTCCCCTGTTCCTCTTTCACAGGTGATTAAAGTCATAAAGATCACACAAGATAAGTGATGTGAAAGTGCATTTCTAAGCTGAGAAGTTGTGTACTACAAAAATCTTGTAGCAGTACAACTGAAGGTCCATACACTTTAAAAATATCTCAATTATAAACCTGCAAACTCAACCTAAGTCCAAGGGTTAGAAAGAACCTCAGACACACAAGTATAGTGTGCTGTTATTAGTGATTTGTGATGCTCAGCAATGAAGTTGGTAACACCTCACAAGATTGTCAATGTGACTTTGATTAAGCACAGGGAGAAAGTACTGCAGTGATACTGAGATTTCTAAAGTACTAAAAAGCCATGAAGAGAAGACCAGCACCTCAAAAATTCAAGTATATTTAAAGGAGATCCCAAAAGGACTTAATGAAAAGCAGGTTGCTGTGAGGAAGGACATGGATTATGGCAAAAGACAGAAGCCAGTTCCAAACTGGCCTTGATTTGCTAGAGAAAATGACAGGACGCTGCCTTTGTAATTCCTGAGGCATCTTTGCTGCTACCATAAGGTTGAACTCTGTACTAACTTGATTAAAAGTTTAAACTGTGGGTTATTTTCCACAACAAATTTCTTCTGGACCAGGAAGATAAGTGACTAGACTGCACTAATTCCATACCCAACCCAAGGGTTATAATAGAAAAGAATTTCAGTTTCCCAGGTCTCTCTGTACTGAGATGCATGTTGATTTAGTGTATCGCCCTTTCCTTGAATTTTGAGATAGACAAATCACCTTTTAAAAATTCCGTTTATTATTTTTATAAGTTCTTTGACTTTAAACCTAGTATTCTTATTTCATATAAGTAAAATATATTTGGGTTGATTGTGAAAATGACCTTTCCCAACTTCTTTTTCTGAACAAGATTCTTTAATGCCAAGTTACCCAACACAGGGCTTAGTGCTATCTCTTGCGTTTTGGTGCTCAGTAAACCTTCAATGCATGGAAAATGATTTTGATTTAATTCCATTTGATCTTTACTGAAAACAACCCCCAGGTAATATCTTAGTATATATCAGGTAAATACTTCGCACAGTTTCTACCCTTCCAAGCTCTCTATATGGCAAAGGACTGAAAGCCTGGAACATACATTTCCCAGACTCTCTTACAACTAAGATTCTATTTGAATGAGGCTCATGAGACATTTGGAAAGAGTGGATGGGGAAATCATTATTTTCTGGTGGTGGCTGCAGGCACGCACGTGGGCATCAGCCACAACAGATGTGATGTTCTTCCTGTGCCCTTCAAGTATCCTTTGACAATTACCCTTTCTGGTGCTTCAAGGCAGCTGAGATCAAGTCCTGAGCTTCCAGATTTCTTGATCTGCAGGTAATGATGTTACTGACCTTCACATCTGCAGTCTTTCCAAGGCTGTGTAAACCTTTCAATCTCTGTATGAAATTCCTTAACAGTTCTAACACTCAAAGCAGTTTCTTTTTTCTGACCAAACATCCACTGATGCACTGATGGCCTGGAGCAAAGCACTTAGGGTAGAACCATGCATCCTGGAGCAGAATGGAGGCACTTGTTACCCTCTAAGTTGTGGTCAACCTCAGAGAACTCTTGGCAGGCTAGTGGTTCTGAGATGGTGGAGACCATTAGCTACCTAAGCAATTCTCTCTGTGGAGTATCACAAAATATGAAGAAAGCAAAGCCAGAAGCAGGGAGAAAGTTTTACAGTGACAATGTAATTTAAGGTTTTATAAGTGACAGAATACCATTAACAAAGTTAATAAATAAAAATCCAGGTGAAATTATTATCAAAGAAGGGATTGTAAATCCAAAAAAAGGAAATCCCAGAGTAAAATACCTCTAAAAACTGAAATCAGTCAAAGGGAGAAATAAAGTTTAAAATCCATTTATTGCTAACAAACTGCAGTCTGAGGCCATCTTTCTTTCCTGCTCCAGCAGAAGTAAAACTGGCCCTCCCCTCACCTCTCAGGTACAGATAAGCCCTCCTGGCCCAGTAATTACCCACTGATATGGAGATTAACTTCTCTCCACCCCTGAGGAATGATGCAAATACACTAAAGCCATACTTCTTTCCACCTCTGAATGCCTATTGATATGCAGATGTACTACAGCCAGGCGAGATATTCCGGAAATACTACAATTTTACCCACAGGAGTAACATTTCCAGAATATCTCACCTGGCTTTAGGGCATTTGCATCATTTCTCAGGTGTGGAGAGAAGTTCATCCCCATATCAATGGGTAATTACCTAGGTAAATGAGGGCATGTCTGAACCTGAGAGGTTAAGGGGAGGGGGCTGGCTTGCTTGCTGGCTTGCTTCTTCCGGAGCAGAGGAGAGAGATGGCCCCGGACTGCAGTTTGTAGGTGAGGGGGAGGGCCGGTTTTGCTTATGCTGGAACAGGAAAGAGAGAAGGCCCAAGACTGCAGTTTGTAAGCAATAAACAGATTTTAAACTTTATGTCTCCCTTTGACTGATTTCAGTTTTTAGAGGTATTTTTCCCAGGGATTTCCTCTCCCCAGACTTACAGGGATCAGTATACTTCATATGTAAAAGAGCTGCCAAATCAATAAGAGAAAAATATTAAAATTCAATAGAAAAAGTTCTAACTACCTGAACAGGCATTGCAGAGGCAAAATCAAATAGCCAATAAACTCATGGAGAAATCCTGCACCTCAAATTAAAACAATAATAACAATACTTGTCATGAACCAGCTTGGCAAAAAATATTAATATTCACACCATTTTCAAGATAATAACCTGATGCAGCATTTTGGAAAGACCATTTGGCTACATATATCAAAATCTAAATTCATTAATTTTTATACAAAGGAATTAGACTTCTAGGATTTTGTTCAATGGAAATAATTACACAAATGCTTTCAAGATGCAATATGAAGATACTTGTTGTCTTAGTTATGATAGCAAAACCATAACAACTTAAATGTTATAACAAGGGATTCAAAAAGAAATTTCTATTATCTATAAAACAGACTCCTAGCCAACTGTTGAAGCATATATGACAGATGTGTATGCATGGATACAGAATAACATCTACAAATATCCTTTTTAGCTTTTTTGAGGCTTTAAAAAGTACAGAAAGGTCCATGGATTTAATATAACAAACACTTGTATTCTACCAGACAGAACTGACAGTTAAGCATTTTCACATTTACAAACATTTCAGTACACTTTAACATCTATCTCCAGTTCTATACCCCTCTCCTTCTCCTCCAGAGGTAGCCACTATCATGAATTTGATGACTCCTGGTCACTTAAAAATAGTGCCCTTGAATAATATAGAATAGGGTCTACAAACTTTTTCTGTAAAGGCAGATAACAAATATTTTACACATTCTACAGTTTTTGTTGCAACTACCCATCTCTGCCCTTGCAGCAAAAGCAGCCATGGACAATATGTAAAAGATTGGACTTGGCTGTGTTCCAGTAAAGTTTATGAACATGAAGATTTAAAATTCATATAGTTTACATGTGTTGTTAAGTAGTATTCTTTTGAAAAATTTTCCCAATCATTACAAAACGTAAAAACTACTCTTAGCTTATAGGTCATACAAAAACAGGTGGTGGGTCAGACTTAGTTGTAGTTTGCTGACAACTTAATATTGAGTATTCTTTTGTGTATTCTTTTGAACTAAAAAAAAAAAAATGGTATTCAACTATCTGTATGTAGCAGTCTGTATCTGTGGTTGACATAACATTTTATGTTTGTGAAAGATATCCATGTTTAGGTAGATAGAAAAATAGGTAGGTGGGTAGATAGAAAAAAAGACAGACAGATAGTTGGGTGATGGGTGGATAGATGGAGAAAAGCTTAGATAGATGTAGCTCATTCTTTTTAACTCTTGTACAGTATTATATCCTATTGAATACTCTTTTATAATTATTCATCCATTCCACTTATATATGAATATTTCGCTATTTTTCAGTTTTTCTACTACATCCTTATAGCCATCTCCCTCTCTGTCTCTATCCTTATAAATTTACATCCATCTGCATATAAGAGCTTCTCCTTAGCATGGAATCGAAATGACATTGCTGCATCATAAAGAATTATCATATCTGTTCTGTTAGCTGTGCCGGCTGACCTCCAAAGTAGCTACAGTTTCCATGAGTACTAGCAGGGCGTGTGAGAGGGACATCAGCTCTTGTTATTGAATGTTTTTAAGGTTTTTTCCAGTCCAGAAGACTGTGAAATGGTGCCTCATTTTGTTCTGTTTTCCTATGCATTTCCCTGATTATAGGAAGGTTGATTATCATTTCATGTCTATGCCCCACATACTTTTTTTTCTTCTGTGAAGCCAGTTCATATGCTTTGTTCATTTTCTTGTTTGGTTATCAGTTTTATTGATTAGTAAGAATTTGAAATACATTCTGATTATTGATTCTTTTTCCTAATATATGCTGCAAATATCTTCTGCCAAGCTTAGCTAGTCTTTTAACTTGGTTTATGGGGCTTGTTTTCTATCTGGAATTTGTTTTTGTGTATGATGTGATGTAGATATTTATTTTCAATATGAAAGGCCAGTTGTCCCAACACTACTCATTGAACAATCCTTCTTCCTACTCAGAGAGTTGCAATCCCACCTCTGAGGAATAACTCCTGACATAGCTGGAAGTAGCCGACAGGATCTGGCCCCTGCCTACCTCCCAAGCTTCAACTCCTATTTTCCCATGCTCTGCAGACATACTGATTTTCTGTTCCTTGAACATGCCCAGCCTTTTCTGTCTCATTGCATTTACTCTTCCCTGATATACTCTTCCAACCATTTTCCATTTGATTGACTCCTGCTCATTACCAGGTTTCTGCTCTAATGCCACTTTCTCAGAGACATCGTCCTGGCCCAACCTTTTCACTCTACCCTTTGTCATTCACTCTCCTATTACCCTTTATAATTTTCCTCCAAGTACTTATACTACCTGAGATGATCTTCCTCATTAAGTTTGCATGTTTACTAGCTATCTATGCCCTTCAAAATATACATAAATTCCATGAAGCCGAAATGTTCTTTGCTTCACCTCTGTATTTCCTACCTCTAGAACCATGCCTGGCACACAGTTGGCCCTTGGTGTTTGTTGTATGAATGATTGGGCTCCCATCTATGTATTCAGAGGTTTGTTTATTCAGTTTCATCCCACTTTTGCTTAAAAATTAAATGTTCTGTATATGGGTATGTATGTACAGATCTTCCTTGACTTAGGAAGGGGTTACGCCCCAACAACCCCATCCTAAGTTGAAAATGCATTTAATACATCTAACCTACCAAAAAATATAGCTTAGCTTAGCCTACCTCAAATGTGCTCAAACACATAGCTGAGGAAACAGTTGGGCAGAATCGCTGAACACAAAGCCTATTTTATAATAAAGTGTTGAATATACCATGTTATTGATTGAATATTGTACTGAAAGTGAAAAACAGAATGGGTGCAGTGCATCGGTTGCAGACTCTGATCACATGGCTGCCTAGGAGCTGTGTCCAGCACTGCTGTGCAGCATTATGAGAGACGATCAGGCTGCATGTCACTAGCCCAGGAACAGACCCAAGTTCAAATGTCAAAGTATGGTTTCCACTGAATGCATATTGCTTTCACACCACTGTAATGTCAAAAAATTAAGAACCATTGTAAGTCAGGGACTGTCTATATACATATAGATGCTGAACTGTAAATGATTCTCTTGAAGGCAGGCTGTATACATGTTTCAGTGGCTTTCTGTATTTCAATTTCCCTTATTTCTGTTTTGTTTTAGTCTTTACATTGAACATTCATACATCTGGGATCTGAAAAAAGAAAACCTAAAGATTTGTAGGCCAACCTGGGAAATTTAGATGAGTGGTAGCAATAAAATGGATTTGGCTTATCTTACATTTCTGGGCTTTGAAGCCATCTCTCTTAAATTGGCATCTTTGGTCTTTGGGCAAACTGGATACAAATCCCAGTGGGTGGCAAGCTTTCGCTTCCTTTTTCCTGGGAATATTCATTTCAGAGCAGCAGTGAGGGATGTAGAATATGGTGCACATATGGGCTGCAAGCATATTTTTCTGATTTTTTAGTTTAGTAAAATGGGAGGAATTATAAGAAGTAAAGATAGATCATCAAGGGAGAGAGAAGAGCCGAAACTGACACAGGTGTGACAGGGCAGATGGGGTGATTTTTGAAAAAGTCCTCAGTCTTGTGCTGGGAAACAGTAAGTTTCCCTTTACCTGTCCATCATCACTTGAAGGGCTCTGCCTTAGGAGTTTTCTTAAAGCTATTTCAGGAGCTGTCCAGACATTTTTAATCAGGAAAAGGGGAAAAGAAATCTTTAAGCATTTCTTTATAATCTTTTCCATAGTCATCTTAGACTCTGAGAGTATCATTTAAATTGATTCTGAGAAGAGGGACTAGTGATACGAAAATTCAAAATCAAATAGCTGTGGCCAGAGAACTTCTTGTCTAAAAGAAACAAGTCCAAGAAAAGAACCTGGGTTGATTTTTATGTCCCGGAAAATTGAACTTCCAAATGTATGACTCCCAATACCCTAAAACCACTGTTAACCATTAAAGAACACCTTAAGCCTTCACACTCTTGATCATCTTAGTGTGAATTTTTGAGTATGTAAGGAAAAATCACACAAATTCATTTTTCCATACAATGTTCAAAAATGGGTTATTCTTTTTTCCAATTCTATTGATGTATAATTGACACACAGCACTGTGTAAGTTTAAGGTGTACAGCACAATGATTTAATTTACATATATATTAAATGATTACCACAATAAGTTTAGCTAACATTCATTATGTTATATAGGAAACAGAAAAGAAAAAAATATTTCCCTGATGATGGGAACCCATAAGATCTACTCTCTTAACAACTTTCCTATATACTATGCAAAAGTGTGAAGTATCATCATCATGTTGTATATTACATTTCATCATTCATCTTCCTTCTGACCACCTTCTTCCAATTCCTCCTCCTCCCATCCCCTGCCTCTGGTAACCACATATTTGGTCTTTTTTCTATGAGTTTTTTTTTTCTTAGATTCCACATATAAATGAGATCATACAGTATTTGTCTTTCTCTGTCTTACTTATTTCACTTAGTGAAATGTTCTCAAGGTCATCCATGGTAGTGTAAATGGCAGGATTCCTCCTTTTTAGTGGCTGAATAATTTTCCATTGTGTATGTATGTCTGTGTGTGTGTGTGTGTACCACATCATGTTTTTTTATTGAGTGTAGTTGATATACAATATTATATTGTTCAAGTATACAACATAGTGATTCGACAGTTATCTGCATTATCAGGTGCTCACCCCAGTGTAGTTACTGTCAACATAGATGTTACAGTATTAGTGACTATATTCTTTATGCTGTACTTTCATCCCTGTGACTAATTTATATTACCACATCATCTTTATCTATTCATTTGTCAATGGACAAAAATGTGTTACTCTGTATAAATGAATATTCTATATAACAAAGATATATTATTTGTATCATATATATATACTATATACAAATATGTGTGCATGCATACATGTGTGTACACATAGACACACACATACTAAGTACTTATCCTGGCTCTACCTAGTAGGTCAAATCTAAATATGCTGCCCTCTATCTCACAGGTCCTGGATCCTACACGTGATTTCCAGGTATGGTGTTTCTTCCATTAAGGTAGCTTTCTCTTTGTTCCCTATTGCATCTCCCAGACCTCATATATGACATTTTCTCTTGCAAAATCCCTCTTTGTTTGCCAACTAATCCAAGTCTTTTCTTTAAAAACCTGTTTTACAGAGAGTAAAATGGTGGTTACTAGGGGATGGGTGGTTGGGGTTAAGATTGATAGTGTTTATGGGCACACACTTGTAATCAGTAGTAAATAAGCCATAGGAACTAATGCACAGCATACTGAGTATAGTTAATAATACTGTGTTATAATGACCTGATGGAATAAACATTGCTTCAATGGCAATCACATTACAATATATAAATGTATCAAAGCCACACACTGCACACCTTAAATTTGCAAATTACAATGTTAAATACAAATGTTTTTATATTATACATTATACATTACATATACATTATACATCTACATAGTGAAATGATGTAACCTAAAGTATTAAATAAAATATATTCTATCATTGTCACTAAAAAAACTGTTTCAAAATGTAGGGCCAAAAGCTCCTTACAAAGTGAAATTTTTTCAAATTATTGTCTTGAAAATTTCAAACAATATAAGGTAACGAAACTTGGGTAAAGAATTATTTAAAGTAGTGAGTGCATGGCTGCTGGGAGCCAACAACACAGATGTTAAGTTTGATGAATCCACCCAGACATTTAGAGTGTAAGAGGTTCCAGCTCATTCCTGTAGTTTAAGACATTTCTTTTCAGGAAATCATGAAAGTTTTATTTAAAATTATTTTTTAAATATCACATCACTATTTAAATGTTTGGCTCCACACATAACCAGATAACTAATAAAGCTAAATGAGCTGAATGTATGTTGTTAGAGTTCTAGTAATAATGTTAACAAATATGGGATTGGGATAGCAATAGGAAATACTGTATTACAATTTCTTATTATATGATTTTCAGCTCTAGATGAGACTATAACACTTTCTGCTGCAATCATTTCCATTGTACATATCATCTTCCTGAGAATAGAGATACATTTCCAATTTCTCATTTTTAGTAACCAATAGGGCCTAGCCAGTGTTCTTCAGATGTTTGTTTAGTAATAAATATGAGTGATTTTCTACATCATGTAATATCATTTGAAATATTTTTCATATGTAAGTTGACTCAGGTTATATGTAAGGTTTGTTCTGGAAATGCACAGAGATTTTTGTTGATATGATGCAAGTGATTTTTTTGGGTGGCTGTTCTGCTAATTTATAAGATGCACCGAGAAGAGCAAATGTTAAGAAATGAGATAATCATCTCTCCAAAGAGAAATGATAAACCATCTGTGGTAGATTAGAGTAAAAACAAAACAAAAACTCCCCTAGTATAATACAAAAGTCTGAAAGGCAGAGCTGGTTACAGTCGGGTTGTATATACTGAGACATCAGCTTTGACCATTACAGCTCACTCCAGCTCACCTACACTGGCTAGAACAGTTTTCCTTCTCATCTCACCCGCCCCAAGACACATGCCCTTGTTCACACATGTGTGTGCATGTGTGCACACAGAACACTCTTCAGCTCTGACCTTTAGTGATGCCATGTCTGAAAAGCTTTCCCTGATACACAAAAAGTCTCGCCTTCCACATACCTAAAACCTTTTTTCCTTTTCCCTAGATTAGAACTGGCAGGCACTAATTCTCTTATCCACTGGACCTGAACACTGCAAGGTCAGAGTATGCTGGTCTTGTTTGCTATTTATACCTAGTATAATGGCAGTCCAGTTAACCCTAGAAACTTGGTTACTTCCTTGACAATCACCACCCTGTGCTCCCAAATTCCATTCTGTAATCAATTCCTGTCGATTCTTCTTTTGAAAGCTCTCTCAGGTCCATCTACTTCTTTCCATCTCTGTTGCCACTTCCCCAGTTGGACTGTTTTTTAGCCAGTTTCTGCCATGACATCCTAACTGATTTCTCCTCCTCCAGATTAGGCACCTTCAAATTCATTCTCTACCCTGAAGCTGGAGTTCTTTGGAAAATACAAAAATTGTTAAAACCAGACTCAGATATCCTTGCTTTGCTACTATCATCTCCTGTCATTCCCAACCATAGTGATTTTCTTTCAGCTCCTTCAATTTTTCATACTCTCTCATCTCTAGGTTTTCTCACACTTGGGGTAATTACCTGGGATTGAATATCATTGCTGCAGATACAGCTGGGGAAATGAGAACTCTCACTGCGGCTTATATGTCACCTTCTGAGTGGGAGGAGCACAACATGCCTCTGTTTAGGGCCGAGTAATTCATTTGCTTCAAGTAATGAAAACCTCTCAGCAGGAGAATCTCAGGAAGCAGACTCACTGACATGAATCTCTTCAATATGACCTCAGAGCAATGCTTTCAGATACAGGATATGATTGGGCTGCACACACTTGCCTCCAAAAGCAATTGAAATTGTAATTACACTAGTTCCTGCTGTACGCTTGTGTCATCCTCAGGACCTCATTCCCATTGCCAGAAGATGTGGTAGCAAAAAGGATCCCAACCATTCATCTAACAAAATGGTTCATTTGTGGTTAAAAAAAAAAAAGGAATCACCATTCCCAATGTCACACAAAATAGGCATTTCAGAATTCAGACCTTCTGTGTCTACAGTATAGCTTTATGGAAGATTAACACCCAAGATGGAATTATGCCCTGGGGGATCCTAAATCCTATCTCAAATGAGCAGGACCATGCTATAGGGTGAGCAGGGGCAAAAATTCATTCCTTCCACAAATAAATCCTGAAATGTAAATACACACGGGCTCTGTGCACTGCCTGGTAATCCTGTTAGTCTGCTCAGTTCGTTCTACCAGTCTGCTACTGCTATTCACATGTCCTCCTCCTCCCACGAGTCCCCCTCCACCTCCTCACTCTCAGCTGATAACCTTGCTGCTGATTCCACTGAGAAAATGGAAGAAATGGAAAACGATCATTGTCCTTCTTCAGTTACCAAAGCCACCACCCCATCCCCAGTGGGGTCCTCACTGCCTTCTCCTGGCACCAAGGATGAACGCCCAGGTGCGTGTCTGAGAACAGTGCCTCCACCTGTGTAGGCACCCCACCCACCCTTTTCATCTTCTCAGGAACTTGTTCCTGTGCTTCTGCTTCCCTCCCAGTCATCTTCGTCTCCCTCTCAACTGGATAGTTCCTGTTAGACTACAAACGGGCTAGAATCTTCTTGACTATTACATTTCTCTGACCTCTTTGGAAGCAAATGGCTACACATCCATCCTCACTACCTCCCGTCGGTCCCCTCCTCTCCTCTCTCACCACAGTCCAGTGCAACTGCTTTCTCATCCACTGGTAACTTTACACTGCCAATCAAATGTCCGCATTCCTGTCCTTATTTTACTTTACCTCCCATGGAGTAAACATTTGGCTTCATGACTTCTTTTACCAAACTGGCCACAACTTCCTAGTGTTTGTCACATCGTCCTCAATTCCCCGCTATTTCTCTCGGTGCCAATGGTGCTTCAGACTCAATCTCAGCCTTGACCTTTTGCTTCCTTTTCCCTCCTCTTTGCTTCACTTGGCTTCTCTCCTTTCTCTTCATACTCTCTGCCTAAGTCATGGCCTTAAACATCACCCACATACTTATGACTCCCAATTCTACATCTCCAAACCTCTTGCATGAGCTCCAGGTTTATCCATCTTCCCATTTGACATCACTGGGCTACTTAATAAGCATCTCAAATTTCAAATATTTGACTTCAACTCTTGATATTTTCTCCCAGACTTACCCCTCCCCACTGTTCCCTGTCTCACTCCTATTCCTCCATTGTTCAGAATTTTTTTACTCTTCTGCACCCTTCATCTCATCCATCATGAAATTCTACCACTTTCAGATAAATCCCAAATCCAACAGTTTTTCAACCCTAACTACTATCACTCAACACAAACCACACTTCTCCATTACAAGACAACAGGAAGATTCTCCTATCTAGAATCCTTATTCTGCTCTTGTTTGCCTACAGTTTATTAAATGGATTCATTTAGAAATATAATTCAAATTATGTTACTTGTCTACTCAAAACCACTATTAGCTGCCCATCACTCTTTGAACAACATCCTGACATCAGCCCTTAACGTATTACTATATAATCTTGCCTATACCTTGCTCTCTGGCCTCATTTTCTGCCACTCTTTCCTTGACTTACTTCTCTCCAGCCATTGGCCTTTCTCCCATGAACTTTCTCATCTCCAGCCTATAGCACTGACTTAATGCAACCTAGAACACTATACTCCCCCTGAAATTGCTTGGTTTCTTGCCTCACTAAATTAGGTAATTGCTCAGATAGTACCTCCTCAATGAAACTTTCTCTGACCACCTGTGGTAAGCAAAATAAACAAAATATTTTGTTTGCCAATGAAAGCTTTATTTTCAATTCCTTAAGACGATGTTTTTATTTAAGTACAAGTGGGTTAAAATTAATTGAAGGGTTTCTTTGAGGGGGAAGGCATTACGATTTAATAGCATGCCACCCAAAGAATCTGATTGGAAGAGTGAAGGACATACAGTCTTCCCGGACAGTACTTGTAGTAGAGAGTGGAGTCCAGTTGTATTCCAATGGAACAGGTTGAGGACTGACTCTTGTTATAAAGAGCTTGCTCACATCTTGCATCTGCTGACAGAAACACCTTCGTTTCCTTACAGTGTGTCCGCTCCCTACTGTAAGTGTGGGAATGGGGATTGCAGCCCTGAAGAAAGAACTATGCTATTTCAGTGATCCCAAAAATATGTCCTGCAAAATATGTCCACTAGAGATAGAAGAAAGGCCAGTTTTAATTACACTTCCCAAAGATAATCTCTCTTATTGCATTTCCTTTCTGATACTCTTTTAAAGATTATAGATAGAATTTTGTTAGGTATGGATAAATAAAGCATTAGATATTCAAATAAGTTGTTGCAGCCAACCTCCTAGCATGCTTTGGCCTAAGAAATGTGAGTAGATAGAATGACTGTCAATAAAAGTTCTATCCTATGAATCCAGTGGGTTTCTTCTGTTCATGAATTCTGAGTGCCTGTTCTAAGAGAATAAGCACTATGAATCTCATAGAGGGGGAGGCAGATAATTTTATGTGTCAACTTAACTGGATCATGAAGTGCCCAGATATTTGATGAGACATTATTTCTGGATTTGACTATGAAGGTGTTTCCAGATTACATTAGTATTTGAATGGGTTTGTTCCCACAAATAGCTCTGTTATCCTAAAGACTCTAAAAACTGTCATGTTAGACCATCCAATCTATGTTTTTATTGATTCAGGGATAATGTAGAATGAGAACAGGCAATATACTGCACCTTCTTATTTTTACACATATAATTGTTACTGAAAACAGCTTTGGGCTTAAGCATTCCAAAACATAAGCACCTAGACATACATAAGTTTAGGAACTACTCTACCATCTACATCTGAGACAAAAGAGGGAGAAACTGAGATCGTCATCATCCAACACAGAACCTTAATTGTGGTTTTTCATTGTGAATCTCCATAGTACTTCAGTGAACTTGATCTCATTTTAAAATTTTTAGATGTTTACTTTTATCATTATATTCCTGGTCATAAATAGATACCTGCTCGTGGTTTCAAAAATTAAAAAAAAAAAAGGCATTAGAAAAAGAAGAGAACAATCCAGTATTAATCACATTTCCCAAAGATAGCTTCTCATTGCATATCCCTTCCTATACTCTTCTACAGGTTGTAGATACAATTTTGAATTTTGTGTGTTTCGCTAAATATTAGAACAAATGCATTTTCCCATAGTAATACTATGGAAATAGTAATATTGATTCTTGGTAGGCTTCATTGTTTATGATTATATAATACTTATGTGATTATGCTGTAATTTACTTGACTACCCATATTTAGGATGTCTGAAAACATTATTTTTTAGTGCTAAGTCTCCTTTTCTCTAAAAAAACATTTGCAGCAATTTTCAACTTAATTTCTAAAATGTATTTTCCATAGGGAATTGTACGAAGAGAGAAGCCAGAAGTACCAGAAAATCACTACTGGACAGTAAGATGTTCTGGGTAGTTAAGAAAGAGGTGCCAGGATGTGGACCCAGTGTGAATGGGACATGTGAGTCCATAGCTCACATTTCAGAGGTAAGCTTGCTATGATGTACTATGCTAAAGAAGTAAGTGGTGCAGGTGGTACGGCAGGAGAGGGGTGGCTTGGCTGGAGACATCTGGGCAAATCATAGCAGATAACAGCTGAGACAAATCTGAAATGAGCCGTAATCTGGCTGGGGGAGTTTGCCTGCTATACCTGGGTTGAAATGCTGTGCATAATATGGGCTGTGTAGGGTCTCTGTGTAAACCTATTCCTGTTGCAATGGTGTAGGCCCTTCTCTAAGCTCTACACATCCTGGGAATCAGTATAGATTGATACAGTGGCTTTTGCAATTATCATATACAAATCTGTGTCCATATGTCAAATATCAGAAATAAAGAATAAAATTAACCTAAGATATTAATAAGTACCTGCCCTGCAATGCTGTTGTAATAGTTTTGATTACTAAAATAATGTGTTTGAAGTGAGATCTCCTTAGTTTAATGACTTCTAGCGAGGAGTCTCATGCCTGAATTTCAGTAAGGATATGAGAATCACACAAGTATGATGCCTCATTGCAAAGATCTAGTCTTACTCAACACGCTCTCCTCACAGTTCTCTTACTAAACACATTCTGAACATATAATCCTTAAAGATTAAATTAAATATTAATTTAAAAGATTTATTAAATCTATACTGAAAGAATGTTGAAGAAGCTCCTCCATGATGATCTGACTAGTTGTTTGTTCTTATTTAGGAGCAGTAACCTAAGTTCTTCAGGGATAATATGAGTCCTTATATTTTGGTTATTTTGACACCAGAACTTCCTGTGATCTAAGGGCTTACTGCCCACATGCTCACAGCAATGGTTACAAAACCAAATTGAATCATCATATCGAATATATAAATCTCTAGCAGTTTCCATAAAGGTTTATTTCTCATTAAAAAAAATTTTTTTATTCACATGCAGTAAAATTCACTCTTGGTGAATGTATGGTCCTATGGATTTTGACAAAAATACAAGAATCATGTACCCATCACCACAATCAAGACACAGAAACTTGCACTGCCCTCCCCCAAATTCACTTTTCTCCATTATGGAGTCAACCTCTTCTTGCCATTCCCAATGCCTGGCAACCATGTCTGTAAAGATTTACTTTTGTAATCTATGCCTTATTTTTACTAAAACAGTTGGAAAGGTAAATGATTACTTTCACCAATGTTTATGGATCTAGAAAAGTTCCTCAGTTTGGCAGAGTTTTGGGGCCATACACTAAATATCAGAGATGTAGCAGCCGGACCTTTCCGTAGGGCTATGTTGAGCTCTGTTCCTTCCACACTGGGCTGGAAGCTGCCTGGCTGAATCCGTAACAGAATAACACCAGTGTATTAGGTGTTAGAATATTTTAAGTGTACATTGCTTATTGGTGAATCATGATTTGCTTATCTACCTTAAATCTCCACATAACCTAACCTAGAAATAAATTATTTTTACTCTATTTTAGGATTTCATTCTACAAGTACACCTTGCTTGGTGCACTCAATAAATATGTTTTTATAAAGGTAAATTTTGAAAATTAAATATTATTTGTAAGTGAGTGCTTTTAATAAGATCAATAATTAGTCTTCTATCTGTTGTCCACAGAAATCCATGTTTGTGTATCTCGATGGTGCCAATCAGGGCACACTGAGTGGAGCTCTTCAGTATTGCTGGCAACTCCTTTCATCAACACGGTTCACAGATATAGGACTCTTTGTACACAACAGGGGAAGTTTGAATGCACACAACTCAACTGGTCAGCTCAAATGTCAAAGTGCATTTTTCTACCTTCAGAATAATTTCAAGACAATTTCCTACATTTCTCCCAGAATGCGGCTGCTGCTGCATGGACTGTTCCTGCCAAGAGCCTGGAAGCTTGTTCCACTGCACAGACTTCCAGTTTCTTGAAAGAATTTTGTAGATTAAGCAAGAGGCGCCCAATGCTCACACTTCTCAACTAGCTGTAGAACAGATCTGTTTCCCATTCCTAGCTGGAGTTTCAAGGACTTCCTCTTTCCAAGTGTTTCCTCAGTTGTTCTGTGCTATAGGGACCACTGTCTCCTTCCTTCTCTTATCAGGACTTGATTGTGTTCTGTTGCGTGGAAATCTGAGCCAAATGGGAGAAGCACAGGGATGGTGGCTGTGTCTTTCAGGCCAGCCTGTCAGGCAGGGCAGCCGCCATGAGGGCAGCTCCCAGAGTATGTATGTATACCATTGAGTTCAACCACAATAACTGAGTGGGGTTAGCACTCAGCACAGTAAGCTTTCTGCCTTCATATATGTATATATTTTTCTTGACTACCAAAATTTACCCTGATAATGACATTATCAATTGTTAAAAGGAGCAGTTCTCTTTAGTCTGTCTTCCTTTTTTTCCCTTTCAAATGAACTTCCCAGAGCCCAGATTTCTGCTGTGAGTTCTATCACATTTGTATTATTTCCTCTGTCATTTACTTGGGTATCTTTGACTTACATTTTTCTTTTCTTTGTTCCTGAATGAAAACTGATTTCTTTTGAGGAAGTTAGGCAAGACTTATGTGGCCAATATGCTCCCCAAGCCTCACATGAGGGAGGAGCACGCCCAGTAAGGACTGTCACAGAGCAGCCCCATACCAAGCACAGCACCAGATGCTTCAGGCTGCTTCTTATGGTGGGTTCACTTAACACGAAATAAAACAGACCCAAACCAAGGGCTTCCGGTCCTCAAGCTAAAGCGCAATTCCAGCAAAAATCTTACCATTCCAGAACCTTGAAATAGCCTAACAAAATTGTCTTCCAATTTAAGGTTTTTTTTAAAAAAGCACGAATATACTAAGTTAAGGCCAGGCAAATTCTGTAGTCTTACTCAGATGACTTCCAAACTCAGTGGCACCTCCCACCTCTTCGTGTTCACTCTTTAGCTCCCAAATTATGAGTGTCTCTCAGCTGTATTGCCTTTCCATTATTTTTATTGCTAGGATGACTATCATTAACTAATATGTGCCATTATGTTTCTCATCAAAATGTTTCATCTGAGCATTTAATACGAATATTTGTGTACAATGCTGTTGTTACTATTGTCGCAATTTTTCTTTCATCATTCCAAAGATGAGGCTCTGGCTCATTTATCCCCCCTTAAAAAGGGAGGGCTACAATCTAGCAACTCTTATTTAATTCCCACATGCTTTTGGAAAACATAGTAAAAAGAAGACATGAACCTTGAAGTAGATTTAGAAAGGAAGGAAGCATGAATTTCAGATGCAATCAATGTTTGAAGTTGTTTAAGGCATTAGGGCATAGTTTAAGAGAGTTCCTTAAGCAAAAGTGGAAGAAATCGGTTTAGTGAAGATGGATTTTATTTTAGTGAAGTAAGAGGGAAAGTCAGAAGGGAGATGAGAGAAGTGCTTTTTTGGAACCACTTGATTTTGTACAGAGCAGGAAAATTATCTTCTCTCTGCATTTTGCACCTCCCCCACTGCCATATGCTTTCCTAAAGTTTCCTTTTTCTGTACTTGAAAGGACCAAAGATTTTAATAGTATTCATGCATTTGAAGTGCTAGGCCATTCCTAGCTTCCTCTGTTTTTGCATTTATGACAAGAAGTAATTTTTAAAATCCAGTGTTATGTGATAAGGTAAAAATAAAGTAAATGATAATTTAATGAGAAAAGAATTGAACTAGAAGGCAGTTGACCTTACATAAGCTGCGGTTCAAGGTCACAGCCAGCCAGATTTAGGGCTGAATGACAGGTCAGTGTCCTTCTGTGTCTAAGAAAGTTCATTTTGTAGGTTACCACAGTGGACACTAAATAGTAGACACCCCAGAGGCCTGAACAACTGGAAACAACGTCATTAAAAGGTAACATTTACCTCGAGTGTCTTGAATTCAGATGTGATATTAAAAGCAGACAGCACAATACAAGGAAAGGCACAACTATCTTTACAGAGGAATATTTGCAAAGTAAAATATGTTTATGCCTGATGCATCATGCTCTGTTATGTGAAAATCAGTTTGTGGGTGTCCAACAATCAGAGCCACTACTTCATCAAGCAGAGAAATGTCCTTCCTGTTTTTGGGAAAATGGTACATGGCTGCCAGTGGACAAAGAGTCAGACAGGAGGCAGCTGACTGGGGACATGAGGGGCATGCTGTGGTGAGCTGCAGCAAACCAGGGGTGCGTACAACCCATCATTCCCATCAAGGAAAAGTCTCCTTCTACAACCTCTGATTTCAGCAGCCTTCTACCCAAACTGCTTTTTCCTTTCAGACCTTCTCTGGAGGATCATTTTAACTGCAATTTGTGAAAGTAATGTTGGGGTGGAGTCAACCCAACAACCAAGGTTCCTGGACCCACAGCACCCGCTGATGGCTAAACATGGGAACTTTCTTTTCTCCATGATTCTTGTATCTGTCTCAGTGAAACACTGCCAGGCTTCCACCGGCCCCCGCTCTGCTCATTCCATCATGGACCACTAAGTTCTCACAGAGCTGTGTGGCCTCCTTTGCCTTGCCTTTTTTTTTTTTTTCATTTTTGCTCAATTATTTCAGAAACATCTATCTCCCTGTTTCTTTCCCTTGCTGTTCCACTTATGAATCCTCAAATTACTGTGATTCAGGTTGCTAAGGCTGGATGAGTGCATCTGCCTATCAAGAAAAAAATCCCCCTACATTTAGAAGTAAAATAAGACATAGTGTGCAACCCGTAGCATGAATCTCCAAAGCCCTCTGAGATACCCAGATGTCTTCCTCAAAACCTGCATATCTACCCCCATTCTTTCTCCAAGTAACACTAATTTTTGCTCAACATTATTTTCCTATTTATTTAATTGCCAAAACTGTTTTAGTTTGTTTCCTACTGTTTCATTGCAAATATAATTCAGCTACAATAGGGTTAAGTACATTCCTGTGGGCTATTTTGGAAACCAAAGCACAATCTTTCAGCATTAGTTCTCTATGGGAAAGCATGTTCAAAGCTCCAAACAGTTGCTTTAGAATGAACTTTTGGAAAAAGCTACCTATTGTAATTTAACATTGGAGATTTTTGACTGGAAGTGGTCAAAAACAACTCTATTGTTGTCTGTATTTTCTGGTTTTCATCTATTGAACCAAGACATCTACTGGCATCAGTACTTAGAAAGGTTTTCAGGTGTGACTTCTCTGGGCAGTCATAGATTCTTCTTTTATCAAAGGAAAAATATGCTAGCCAGATCCTGATTTGATATGTATTTTAAAATACTTCTTAAAATAGAAATGACTTTGACATGGATTATTAAAATGCTATTAATTTTATGCTTAATTCTTCTGACTTAGGAAATTTATTCACAAGCTAGAGGTCAGTAATTAGAAGCATGTAAAGTCCTGACTAAACAACAAATTGAAAGATTTCTTTGCAAATTAACACCAGTGGCTTCATTTTTCCAGTTTCTAATAGTTAAAGGTAAAAGCTTATAAAAATTGGTATGAAATAACTGAATTGTTTAATAAAATGTTAAATGAGCTATTATGACCATATATAGATACATATGAAAAACAATTATAAAATGCCTTTATAAAATATTTTCCTAATTTGGACATAATTCAAGGTAATGCTTACATAGGAATTTTTTCCTTTGAAATGATTCCCATATTCATATAATTGAAAGGATTTTCTCCTTTAAAATAAAACAAATGCACATCAGTTAAAGTAACAGGTAAATGCCACCTATACAATTTCATCAAAATTATGTGAATATGGATTTTCTACACAAATTCTACATGCACACTAGTATAACAATAATGAAGAATGTCATAAAATAGTAGTGTAGTACAAAAGGTATTTTAAATGATTGTTTGTCAAAGAACATTACTTGAGTTGACATACTCACATTTTTCTGAAAAAAGATACTTGCTTTCCAACAATGTAGAACTTTTGAATTCATGAAGTTTTGGAGGTACAAATTAAAACATTCAGCATTAATGTTTTTTAAAGCCTTACATTTAAATTATTTTCTCAGGACCCAGAGAAAACACCAGAGGAAATATAACCAGCCCAAATTGTTTAAAATGTATTTTCCCTTTAATTAAATAAGAAACATCTGTCTAGGGATTTTGGAAATGAATGTAATCTATCCACACTCTGCCTGTACTAGTTTGCATCTGATGTCCGATATTTTGAAAGAAAATTCTTTCTTTCTGTAAAGAATTAAATAGCAACATGGAGCAATGTCTAGGTCTGTGCAGCTGAGTCTTGCCTCCGGACTTTGGGCACTGGAAATGCTAAAGCTCACTGCCTTTTTCCAGATCTGTTCCTGGGAAGCAATCAAATTGTCTCCATAATCAAGGTTAGGGTGTAACATTTATATTTTTCTGAAGCATCCACTCATCCTGAAAATGCTTGTCTCAGACAGTAAGGAAACACAAGTTACTAGAATGCATCCAAATACTCAAAGTAAACTATCGTTCCCTCTTTGGGGTTCACTCAGCATTTTCCTCCCCTTCACTCTGGCTTAAAGAAGCTGATTTCTCTAGGGAACTGAACAGACCCATTAGACAGGCCAAATGAGTACAAAGCAAGTGGGGAGTTAACTCTCGGATGGCCCTGAATCTTTGAAACCAGAACTCACGGATGAGAAAGGCAAATATGACTTACTGGTACTGTCAAACGGTATCTGCTTGCACTGTGCAGACCCCTTGGCGGGCCACGGACAGTAATAGACGGCTCCCCCTTCCACGATGTCTGGCTGGCTGGTGTTGGCTTTGGGCGCCCCCACCAAGACACTCGCTCTGCGAAAGGGTAGGAGAAAACCAGTCCTTGGGAATCATAAAAGTGTACGCATGCGATGCAGTCTCTGTAGCAGCCTGCCCACTGAGACTAAGGTCGGGGTCTGGGTGTAGAAACGTATTTATGATGGAGATCGACTGTCAACCTTGATTTCCTCTTGGAAACCTACGGGCGTCTGAAACCTGGTTTGAAAGAGGGCGCAAATAGTCCTAATTCTTCTCTAGGTGGAGCTCTGTATACAGTGGGATGAGAGAAGAGAAAAATAAATAGCAGAGGACAGAGCCCAGCTGCTTGTAGTCGACAGCACTTGCGCCCAGACACTTAATTGTTACAGGCTATGTATAAACAGACCGTGTTGTGGTCTCTCTTTTAACTGGCTGAGTCTGTTGGGTCTCGTTTTCCCCTTTGTATGATGCTCGAGTCTTTGCACCAGAAACTCCCCAGGACTGGAGTGTTCTATGAAGTGGTGTGTCTCTAGAGCAAAGACCACGAGGCACATCTAGCATGAAGGGGAATGGAGAGGCTAGTGGCCAGAGGGGAGCCGGACGGGACCCCAAATGGGCAGCGGGGTGGAATCTCAGGGATCGCCTTCTATCAGGCTGCGGGACCCCCGGCAGCCGGGCCGGCACCCACCCAACTCGTGGCGGGTTCCGGGGTGCGCGACCTCCCCGCGCGAGGCGACTTACGTGCGAGCAGCAGGTATGTGGAAGTCCACCGCGTAGCCGAAGTAGCTGCCCTCCGGCCCGCTGTACACCGTGAGCTTGTCCACGTCCAAGTTGAAAGCCTGCGAGGCAGGGGGCCACAGCATCCCCAGCGCCGCCGAGAAGCACCAGAGGGGCGCGGGCAGCTGCGCCCGGCTGCCCCGGGGACTGCGGCGGGCCCCGGCCCACATCGCCCTTCGCCCGGCGTGTGCTCACCGCGGAGCGGGCGCCGAGAACCTCGGCGGGCAAGTGGCGGGGGCGGCGGCTGGCGGCCCCCAGCTGCCCGCGTGCCGGTGGGAGCGCGCGGCGCGTCCGCGGTGACAGCCCCGGCGATCGGCCGCGCGTCCCTTGCGGTCTGCTCCCCTCCAGCTCCCGGGCTGGCCGAGGGGATCCGAGCCCTCCCCTGGCAGCGGGCGGGGGCCGGGCGCTCTCGCGGCGCCTCCTAGCGACGGGTCCGCGGGCTGCGCGCTGGAGCTAGCGACGCCCGGGCCGCAGTTGCCCGGTTGGCGGCGGTGCCAGGCGCCCGCTTCCGCTGCCCGGCCTTCCAGGGCAGTCGCATCCGAAGGACCATCTGAATTTCGCACGTGCCAATTCCAGCCATTTCTTTCGGAGCAGTGCCCCCGCGTGGGGCGAGCGTCTGCTCCAGGTTCTCCGAAATGGAAGAAGGTGAAGGCGCACCCAGCACCAGGCGAGAGAGAGCCCCGCACTTCTCATGGCCTTTGCAGTCTGACAGCCTCTCGGGGTGCGTGGTTTGTTCGTCTGTGAGTTAAAACTTAAATCCAACAATTCTGTGCTCTGCCACCTCCCCTCAAAGGTAAACAAAGCCCCCAGATCTTATTTAGGTATTTCTCAAAGGGTCATGTTAAGTGATGGTACTGAATCTTCCCGTGACCCTGTGCAGTGGTGAAGATCAGCAAAATTAGAAATGTTCGAATTGACAGTTTACTGTCAGTAGGGGTAGAAGATATAAGTTGGAATCTGCAAGAGTTCAAACTTCGATTCCAGTCCACAGAATTGTTGATCTCTTTCTGTGTCCTCTGATTGGGGAAGGAAACAAAAAATAAGGAGGTGGAGAAGGGAAGTCCTCATATAACGGTCGCCCAGGCAGTAGGACTAAAGCACAAATTGCAATTAAGTGTCAAACTGTGTGGGGCTGGGATTGAAGAGAAATGAAGTGTAGACGCAGCAGAGGTAAGTAATTTCCCAAGTATCTTAAGGAGATTTGGTTGCAGATGTAGACATATGTGAATATGATGCTTGGATTTGGTCATTGTGGGTGGAGAAGTTGAAGGAACAAATTAAAGATGCAAAGTCTGGGATGCAATGGTTGTGCAAGGGATTAGAACAAGAGTAGTTACGAAGTGGCAGGAAATAGGGATGGATCCCCTGAGGCAGAAGATCTGAACAACAACATTTAACGAGGCTAAGGGAGCCAGTTCTAGAGCAGAGGCATGATGTGCGGTCTTGCCAATGGGTTTCAGCCCCGGGCAAGTTCGCTATGGATTCGGTGTGACCAAAGAAAATGACAGCAAAACGTTCTTGGGGTGAAAGGGTTATACCCAACTTTATTTCCAGGTGGCAGGTCAGTCACTAAAATCCCGTTCACTCAGAGTGAGTCTGCATGCAGCAAGCTGGTCTCTGCCTCTGGGCCCCTCTGTCCACACAGCTGTCCTCTGGGCCTCTCTGCTTGCACAGTCATCCCTCACAGCCATCCTCTGGGCCTCTGTCCTCGGCACTGTCACCACTCCAGCCTCTGCTCTGCTCTCCTGTAGCCTTGCAGCCCTGCCACCATGTTGCACCCAGAGCACTGGGTGGAGCTCTTTATATAGAGTCAACAGCCATGTATTGCCCACAGGTGTGCAGTGAGCTAGTCAACCACGGCCAGGTGAGAATCCTGGCCACAGGAACTCTCATTTTATCTACATGTGCCTGCAGGGATTCAAAAAGTTTAGTGGCAAGAATGTGTGTAGAGGGAAGGGGAGTGGTTGTTACAAGGCTGAGAAGGCAAGGCAGCTGTTGCACAAATGCTCTGGTTGATAAGGACCTCAACTTGTTGAACAGAAGGAAGGGAAGGGAGGTCATAATGTCAATGAGAAGGAAGAGGGTCAGAAGACTGATGACACAGTGCAAGTGAGGGAGAGTCACTGTGAGTCTGAAAGCATCAAGGTACAAGAGAAAAGTAACAAAGAGTAGCAATGGAGCAAGGAGAGCAAGATGGGAGGTAAATGGTGAGTCAGATGCTGGGCCTGAATTTGAGTTACCAGTGTGGGAGCTCTGGAAGTGCTGGGAGAATAAACTGCAATTCAGGGAAGTGCTCAGCCTGGTGGTGCAGATTTGGGAGTGTGTCCACAGAGAATCTTTGAGTCCACCGACAAGCTGGACTTTCTCATCTCTCTTAATCAGAACTCACTTGGGAGACTGATTTGTGTTTTATGTCTATCTTTGCCAAATCATCACATTTGGATAATTTCCTAACTGGATAGCCCTTTCCCAGACAAGGACTTAAGAGTAGATGGTAGAAAACTCATTTCTCAGTCCAGAAGTTCATTTGTGTTGGGCAGAGACAGCTACTTTAGTCAGCTTACTATCGTGACTTAAAGTGATCTTCCCTATAGTAAATTTCAATGAGTAATTCACACAAAACATATGCATGGGCATATTCAGACCTCTAGCAGACACTGAGGCTAAGGAATAACCTCAACTTGACAAATTTCTGATATTGGCATGCTGAAATTTGGAAATTTGTCATATTGCAGGCAAGCCTTCGCTTGAAGTGGAACACCTAATAGGTAGAAAGTAGTAGTGTAAGCTGAGACATGCACTTGGCCCATACATGACTCACAAGGCAGAGCAGCTACATATTGTGAATGCTCTGATTTGTGTGGGGCAGCAAATCACCAGGTATCCCCTTATGTACTCCATTGCTTTGTAATATTGCTGGCATGTTCCTTATCTTTTTATGCAAAATAGGGTATGTAGTGAAAGAAAATTCTACTTATTGCCATGTAAATTGGATACATATACTCATTCCTTTCTTCTAAAACACACTTATTCTTGACTTACACAACAAGCCCACATTTGTAATAATACCACTTTCCACTTTACAGATGAAAGCATTAAGGCTGAGAGAGGTACAATAAATCCACATATTTTCAGAGCAAGTAGTGATATGATCTGAATCCAGCAATGTCAGATGCCCGAACCAGTTTCTGATGCTATTAGGTCTATAAGGATATTTTCAAAAGTTATGATAATAATGAGAAATCACCTTTCTGGAGGTAGGTATGCTTTTCAGGCCACCTTTTGGACATGCTTGTGATTGAGAGATGGCATAAAGCTGCTGTATACTTTCCCAAAATGTCTTGGAAAAGGGTTTGGTGGCACCTTGGCATTGAAAGAGTGGAGGGAAAGCAAACTAATTCGAAGCCCTTTGACCTCCCTGGGAGGCCAAGAGCCTGGAAAAGTAGTAAATCTCCTTAGAAGCCAGAGGGGAAAAAACTACAATAATTGCAGGGATAGGATAGGTGTCTTGCACATTTCACAATTCTGACACATGGGAACCATGCCAATCAGTAAGATCTGGGGTACCATCAAAGAAACACATGGACAGTGACAGCTCTCATGCTGAATGAGGAGTCTGATGTTTTAAAGATCTACTAGCACTGATTTATTTGTCAGAAAAGCAAGTCTGGGAATTGTTTATCATGCATGTGAGTACATGTGTATGTTTATTACTGGGAAAGGTATACATAGTTTTTCCCTGAAAAGAAAAGAAAGGAATCCAAAGGTCAAAGATTGAACAGATTTGTCTGAAACTTTCCAAAAATAAATAAGTAAAGAGCATCACATGAAAAAAATGATCTCTGTGTGGTAGCCATGTACAGAGTACTTAAAAATGGAGATGCTGTAACATTTAACCATTACTGCATACTTCTTAACAGAAGACTGAATACATTTGTAACTTAATAACCAATTGTTATTCCTGACTATGTCTTAATCTTTCTTTGTATGATAAAATGTGATCCTGCCTTCAATCAGGGGTAGGAAAGTCCCAACATGATTACTTCATTATTACAACCAGATTTTCAATATGTTAATTAAGCCATTTACAAAATAAGCCAATATAAAGCAATGTGTCCTTGAAGTTTCTGTCAGCTTTAAGAATGAATGCACCGAAAATGGAAAACAGTTTTCAAGCTCTTTTTGTATTTTGGGTAGTTGAGATGATACCAGATTTTTCTTTTTCCCAGCTGCACTCGGTTTTTCTGCAATAGTAGAAACAACTGCTTGGTAGAAACTGGTCAGTTCAACTCACTGAGGGCAAACAACTTTTAAATTTGTTAAGTGTCTCTGCTGACATAAGCTCATGTCTGCAAATTTTTTCTTCTGGTCCCTGGAGGGTGAATCTCATCACAGTAAAATACTTTTTTTTTTCTCTTGTTGATAATTTTGTTTGTAATTCTCTTTTATGATTTCCCTTCCTGATTTTATTAGCCACTTTTAAGTTAAAAGTGCTACAGCAGTGGCCCCTGTGTCGGCAGACGTTCAAGCACAGCCAACGGTTAGTTTAGCTAAAGGAAAATTCCCACTAGTCAAAACCAGACTCCAGTTTGATCTCTTTTTAGAATGAGCCTTTAAATACAGCTCTGCTTTAAACAAAAATAAAACTAAGTAAAACAATTCTTCCTCTAAAGGGAAGGTAACTAAGGAAAATGATGCTGTTCCAAAACTTTGACATTTAGGGATAAATCTTTCTGAGACACAAAGCCCCAGGGGCACCTGAACTTATACTCAGGATCTTGAATGATTTACACGTTTCAGTCAGGGCCAGTTCACTCTAGAATCCTGAAAAATCTACACATGGCTGTTGGGTTGGCAGGTTGCACCTTTTAAGTAACTATTGGCCAATGTGACTGAAGAAAACTTCCAGAGGAAAAAACTCACAACATCTTAATTTTAAATTTGGAGTCTGGCAATGGGGAGTCCAATTCCCCAGGAGCTAATGTTTGGGTCCAGTGCCAAGGGAGGCTGTGGGAATATATTCAAAGTTTTTAAAAAAATTATTATTAAATTTCAACGAGGTGTCAGGGTTTTGGGCAGCAGCACTCTGGCCTTTGGGAAAGAGGATCACGGGAAACGGGGGCAAGGCCATCTCCCTGCCTGTACATGCACGGGATGTCTCGGTCCATTTAGGCTGCCACAGCAAAACACTATGGACTGGGCGGCTTGTAAACAACAGAAACTCATTTCTCACAGTTCTGGAGACTGAATGTCTGAGATCAGGCTGCTCACATGGTTGGGTTCTGGTGAGGGCCCTTTTCTTCAATAAGAAAGAGTGTCACCTTCTTATTGTATCTCACATGGCTACATGGTGGAAAGCTGTTGAGAGAACTCTCTGGGGTCCCTTTTATAAGGGCACTAATTCCCTTCATGAGGTCTCCACCCTCATGTCCTAGTCAACCCCCAGAAGTTCCACCTCCTACTACCATCACACTGGGGGGTAGGATTTCCACATGAATTTTAGGAGGACACAAACATTCAGCCCCTTGCACCAGGGCTTGAAATCAGGCTTCTAGGACCACAATGCTCCAGGCACCTCCGTGGGCCCAGGACAAGGGCAGCAGCCATGCCTGTGGGTTCCTGGGGGAGACAGCACTGCGGGTTTTCTGAAGCAGTCAGCCACTCCTCCACTCAACTCTTGGGGAAGGCTGAAGGACTCAGGTGAGACACCAAAGGCCTCCTAAACTAGGTGGTGACGTCATAGGAAGCCCTCCAACTGCGGGAGCAGGAGGTGGCTAGAGTATCTGATATGCTGATCTGAGTGTGTTTTAAAGCCCAGCTAGGTTGCTGAGTTTCTTCTGCCTTTGGAAGACAGCATAAGCATGCCTGGGACTGCCCTCTAGTGTCTGTGATCCTGTTAAAGCATGTAAAAATGATTTAATCTTAGAACAGTTTAGATTACCTTTTTTTCATTAAAAAGTTTCCAAATATCAAGTTGATCTCTCCCACATTTATCACCATCTTTACTTCCTTGTTATATCTTTGCAAATCATGAGGGGAAACAGAGAAGAGAGACAAAGAGGATGGTTGGAAGGAATTTGCCCATAAAAATAATACTTCATATTTTGCCAACTAACTGCAGAATCCAAATCAGATTTCCATGTCATCCATGAAGGACTATGTCCTGCACGACTTCATTTGCCTACCTGATTTTGCAATTTATGTATTTATTCTTTTTAACCACTCAACAAATATAAGCACCCACTATTTTAGGTACCCTACCAGTATTGGAGATACAATTGTTAGTTTAAGAGGTAGTTTCTCCCTTCCTGGGGCCTATAATCTAATGGAGAGGTAAGTGACAAGCTAGCAATTTGATAAGAATATAATTAAATGGATAAATTGCTGAATGCCAGGAGCAAGACTAGCGAGGTGTGGTTAGAGAATAATGGGGGCGAGGGTAAGATGGGGAATGTTTTATAGGAGATATTTCTCCTCAAAGAAGAATACAGCACATGTCAAGCCAAAAGAATAAAATGGACTATTCATGACATAACTTAAAAAAAAAAGTGGTTATAATCCTGCTTCCCCAGATCTGGAAAACAAGGGACCCTATGGCTTGTCTGAGGCCATTTTTGACTTAGAAAAGTTCAATCTTAGCAGAATTCAACTGTGCACATGGTGTCAAATTAAGATATTTACTGCGTCTATAAAATGCCATATGCCTCCTATGATACCAGTATATTTAGTCATCTATGTAACTTACATAAAAAAGGCCTCCTACTTACCATGACAGTAAGTTATCCACTCCTGTGGCCTTGATCACTTTAATTCTCTGCGCAGGAATGCCGTAGCCCTTTCCAATAGCAGCTGTCTTTGAGAGAACAACTAGAAGGTTGGAAGTGAACTTCTTGTCCTCTACTGAGATTGCTTAAAACGTGACTAATTGACTTGAGTTGACCTTTCTGGTTTTTATTGTTTTTTGACTTATTAAAAAATGTGTCCTTTCCCAAGAGCCTCTGGGCATAT